>NW_027361728.1:8909166-9635833 GCF_039654945.1 Dendrobates tinctorius
GTAGACCCAAAGCCGCGACTGTCCACTGTATCTGGGAGCTGTCCACTGTATCCACGACGGCTGGGACTAGACATGAGCAGATCGATTCACGGGACTCCGGTCCAGCATCCAATTCAGTGGTACCTTGACGGGAAGCTGCGAATCTCTTGCCTTCCGACGTTCACAGTGAGGCTTTTGATTATCCAGGTCCGCGCAATGTCATTTGTGCATCCTGCCCATATCTAGTTGTGACCTGTGGATTTATTTCATGTTCCTTCATTCACAGCCAGAGCCACCAAAACTTTTTCTTTATGTAGCTGTACTATATGACATCTGGCTTTTTTGTGTCTATAAGTTAGTGCTCACACATAACATAAATACTGTGTTTTTTGTTTTCTACAGGTGTCAACACGAAACTACACAATAACAATCCTCTCTGATTAATTACTGCATTTTTTTAGGCCTTGTCCTCTTTTCTAGATGCGTTTCTGGTGCAGATGTGAAACCATCTTTTTAATGTGATCTTTATAGTACAGAAAAGCTTTGATTCTGCACTTAAACAGAACCTGTTACCAGGTTTTACTGATATGAGATGCGCTACCGCCTTTCAGGGCTGATATAGAGCATTATAGAATGCTGTATATCTGCTTCCAATCAGGTGTTTTTCAATTTTTTTTTAAAGTAATTTTATGGGATTAAAAAATCTTTATTATTCTTCTTCTAGAATACAAATACATAATAGTAATAATAATTTTATTTCTATAGCGCCAACATATTCCGCAGCGCTTTACATTATAGAGGGGACTTCTACAGACAATAGACATTACAGCATAGCATAGCAATAAACATATAGATCAAAACAGATACCAAGAGGAATGAGGGCCCTGCTCGCAAGCTTACAATCTATAAGGGAAAAGGGGAGACACGAAAGGTGGATGGTAACAATTGCCTTTATTGTTTTTATTGTTTGGACTATTCCTAGTGTAAGAATCGGGTCTTCCTGTTGATGAATGACCAGTTAACAGTCTAAATATGTAACAGTACAGACACAGAGGGCTATTAAGTGCAAAAAGCATGTGAGAACATGATGCGAGGAACCTGGTTATGGTAAAAAATTTTGAAATGAGCCACACAGGGATATTTAGGCTAATGCGTTGAGGCAATAGGCCAGTCTGAACAAATGCATTTTTAAAGCACGCTTGAAACTGTGGGGATTAGGGATTAATCGTATTAACCTGGGTAGTGCATTCCAAAGAATTGGCGCAGCACGTGAAAAGTCTTGGAGATGCGAGAGGGAGGTTCTGATTAATGAGGATGTTAACCTCAGGTCATTAGCAGAATGGAGGACATGGGTAGGGTGGTAGGCTGAGACGAGGGAGGAGATGTAGGGTGGTGTTGAGCCATGGAGGGCTTTGTGGGTGAGGGTAATAAGTTTATACTGAATTCTGGATTGGATGGGTAACCAGTGTAATGACTGGCACAAGGTAGAGGCATTGGTATAACGATTGGTAAGGAATATGATCCTAGCTGCAGCATTCAGGACGGATTGGAGAGGGGAGAGTTTGGTAAGAGGGAGACCGATTAGTAGGGAGTTACAATAGACCAGACATACATAGAAATACACTGCTGTGTACAATGTATCAGTACAATCTGCCTGTGGATTCAGAGCCTGGAATATAGATCAAGTACAGAAAATTCTCCCTATTCCATCACAAAAGCCTGTGGCTTAATATCTTTAGCTCCGGCCTGTAGTGTTGAAGGTTGCCGGTTGAAATACCAGGGAGACTCACAAAAACGAAAAATTACATTTTTGGAATTGCTTTTTTTAAAATTATTTTTAGTAGTTTTATAGGAACAAAAAAATCTGACTTTTCTTTATCTCAGTATACAGGGAACATAGAAATACATTGTTTTATACAATGTATCTATAAAGACACATAATCTGTTTCTGTGTTCACTGCCTGCAATAGATCAAGATTACCAAATTCTCCTATGTTTATAATAGTGGGTGGTGACTTAAGGTACTGTCACACTTAGCGATGTACCAGCGATCCCGATTAGCGATATGACGCGGCCCTTATTTTCACAAGGGTAACAGGAGAAAATGGATTATACAATGTGTGCAATTTCTCCTGAGATGGCCGATACCCCATATATGGTTAAAAACTACTTTTGAGGCACAGTACAAACTTCAAAATGGAAGGAGCCCCTGAGGTCCCAGAACGGCAGAAACCCCCCCATAAGTGACCTCATTTTACAAACTACACCTCTCAATGAATTCATCTAGGTGTGCAGTAAGCATGTTGACTCCACATGTGTCTCACAAAAATTTATACCATTGGGCGGTGAAGAAATAATAATTACATTCATAATTGGACAATGACCAGAAGCATACTGCCAAAATGGTAACAAAATGGCTTCAGGATAACAAAGTTAATGTTTTGGAATGGCCATCACAAAGCCCTGATCTCAATCCTATTGAAAATTTTGGGCAAAACTGAAAAGGCAGGTGTGAGAAAGGCAACCTACAAACCTGGATCAGTTACACCAGTTTTGTCAGGAGGAATGAGCCCAAGTTCTGACCAACTATTGTGAGAAGCATATGGAAGGATATCCCAAATGTTTGTCACAAGTCATTCAGGTTAAGGGCAATGGCACCAAATACTAATGAAATGTATGTAAAATGTTGACTTTGCAGTAATAATAAAAATGCCTTACGCCATTCTCTCTCAATATTTTGGCATTTGGCAAATATTAATAACTAGCTGAAGAGCCCGGCGTTGCCAGGCATAGTAATTAACTATGGTTAGTTATAACAAATTACGATTATCTCTCTCTCTATCTCTCTCTCTCTCTATATATATATAGCTGAGTGTAGAGCCCCGCCCACTCTGCATAGCCACATTCACTACAATATCCCACATCCCGTCAGCCAGAACCACCGGACTACTACCCCTAATATCCCACATCATCCCATCAGCCAGAGCCACCGGACTACTACCCCTAATATCCCACATCATTCTGCCAGAGCCACCGGACTACTACTCCTAATATCCCACATTATCCCATCAGCCAGAGCCACTGGACTACTACCTCTAATATCCCACATCATCCCATCAGTCAGAGCCATCGGACTACTACCCCTAATATCCCACATCATTCTGCCAGAGCTACCGAACTACTACCCCTAATATCCCACATCATCCCATCAGCCAGAGCCACCGGACTACTACCCCTAATATCCCACATCATCCCATCAGCCTGGGCTCAGAACCAGAGCGCTGAATAGATTTGCCCTGACTTCCATACCAATGATCCCTTTAATAGAAGCCTGGGGTGAGAATCAGAGCGCTGAGGGATTTGCCCTCACTTCTGTACCGGGATCCCTTTAAGAGACCCTGGGGTCAGAACCACAGCGCTGGATGGATTTGCCCTGACTTCCATACCAATGATCCCTTTAAGAGGGAAGATGTGCCTATGGGATAGAGGATGTGTGATGGGTATATGGGCAGGGAGGGGGAGATTCATTTCTGTCATGTGCTCTCTGCTCCTTTCTGGGGGGCAGACAATGGCTGGGAGCTTATGTTTACGGGGATGCTAGATTTCTCCCACCCAGTCACTGTCTGCTGAGGTGTTGTCGTGGAGTGGGAAAACTGTTGCTCATAGCAACCAATCACAGCTCAGCTTCTTTTAAACAGCTCTGGTGAAATTAAAGATGCTTCGTGATTGGTTGGTGATACACACACACACATTCAATTTTATATATATATATATATATATATATATATATATATATATATATATATAGATAGATAGATTATGGTAATCCTAATTGACCTAAACGGGAAAAGTTTTATTTTTTTTTCTTTCTCCTCCTCTCTGGGGCCCAGGGGCCTACCGGGCATTTCACCGGTATCCCAGTAGGCCAGTCTGACCCTGCCCCCCCCCAACTAATGACCCCGTTTTACAGACTACACCTCTCAAACTGTACAGTTCTGACTAGCCACACGGCAAGACTCGGGAGGGACAGAGCACTATTTGCCTACTGGTGTGCAGATTTTCCTAGAATAGTTTGCGGACTCCATATACAGAGCCCCTAAGTACTGGAAAAGTCGAATACCCCCTCAAGTAACACCATTTTGGAATTTATCTACAGGTGTAGTGATGATTGGACTCCATGGGTGTTTTCCAGAAACAAGCAGCAGTGGATGTTGCTGAGTGAAAATTGCAAATCTGCTATTTTGGTGCCAGTACATTGTAGTGCCCAGTATGTTGTAGCAACCAGTACGTTATGCCCAGCTCATGCTGTGGAGACATGCACCCGTAAATTAGATGGGCTCTCATTGCTACAGAAATGGCAAACATGTGGACGATAAATGTGGTTTAGGTACACTGTGTGGCTCACAAGTGAGGTAGGCATTTGGAAATGCAAAATTTGCTGGATTGCTTTTGGCAGGTGAGAGGCCATAGCCTTTTCCAGAGCCATTGTACTACCAATAACATGGAAGCCCCTAATATTTCCGTTAATAGATGACGGACCTGAATAGGGACTTACTTTTCTTGTAGATTGAGTTGAAGCTTTTACTGGGAACATTTTACATAACATTTTGGATCTCATATATTCTGTGCGCTACACTGAGCACTTACTTTGGGGTTTCCATCTAAATCTGACTGACGAGATTCAGATGAATCCCCCGAAGGATCCATTCCCCATAATGAGAAAGCAGAGTTACTCTGGACTCCGTCTGGACTCTGTTCAGCGGTGTCCTTCTTTTCAGAGTTACAGAAAACTGTTGTCAACTGGGCATCCTAAAACGACGGATACAGCCAGATCACAGGTCGGACAGCGTCCACAGTGCCTCCATCTCATTATAGGTCTTCTGCCAGGAGACCTCTCTAAATCACATATTTCAGAGATTTACACAGAAACCCCGGTGTAAGCGCTCAACGCAGAGCACAGGATAAATGTGCCTTACTGCAATCTTTGAGAGGCAGATTAACAAATCATTAGTAGGTCAAGAATTGGTTTTATTGTTTACGCATTTCCTCGTGCAGTATAAGTAATTAGATGACTTTTTTCTTCAGGTCGGTTTGATTACAGCGATACCAGATTTATATCTTTTTTTTATGTTTGACTGCTGTCACACACTGTAGTGCAGTGGGGTTGGTGCAGAGTGTCATTTAGGCATGGACCATAGGAAGGTTCATGTAACAACCCTGCTGGCATCACTACATGGCCTCCCATCCCCCGCACAACTTACTTTCTGCTTCAAGCCATGCTGTGAATTCTGTCTGTTGCCAGCTCTGTGCCCTTGCTTTCCATGTTTCCAGACTGTGTGTATAGGGGGGCGGCGCCAGAACTCTCTGGTTCTTATGCAGTCAGGGTGCACCTGGGTAATCTGTCCCTGACCAATCACCTGGAGCCCTTGACTATTTAGTTTCACCACTCCCACTGAAACATTGCCTGTGCAATGCCTAAACTCAGTTAGCTCCTTGCTGCTGAGCCAGCCAGGCCCTGTTCTGTATCTTGCCTTCTCTGAAGGCTCTTACTGTGCACTCTTGTGTCTTGGTACCTTGCCTAGCATTTCTCTGTCCGCCTGCCAGGAGGCAGAATATCCTGGCCCTTGAGTCTTGGTCCTTGTGTCTTTGCCTGTGTCTCTGTCTGAACTCAGTCTTACCTTTGTCTATCAGTCTCCCTTTCTCCTTGTCCGTGGCTCCCTTCCTTGCTGTTTTTTTCCTTGTGTCCTCCCTGTCTGTGCATCTGCACTCTCGCAGCTTTATCTGTGCATCTGCACCTTCGCAGCTTTATCTGTGCATCTGCACCTTCGCAGCTTTATCTGTGCATCTGCACCTTCGCAGCTTTATTTATATTTATCGAAGCCGGCTTGGGCGTTGTCTCGAGGTGGCCGAGCGCTATTGGAGAACAGTCTAGTCCTGCAAGGACAACTACAGCTCCAGGTCGGAGCTTTGTATACGAAGAAGTTCATCTTCCATTGGCTGTCTGGTATGCCCATGGGTCATTCTGAACCAGAGATCCTGATGCCCATCTATGTTTGGAGACCCAGCAAGGCTCCACACTTGAAACAACTAAGTGACAAGAGGTGTCTGGTTCCTGTGTGTCGCATTCAGTCAGCAAGGTCGTCTTCTTCGCCTGGTTTGCTAGTCACCGAGTCAAGGTGTGAGGATGCCTCTGAAGAGGGGGAGGCAGTCTCAGTCTCCTCACACATCCCCAGTGACTATACCAGTGTTCTGCTCCCAAGAGCACTGCTGCCTCTTCATTGTCTTCCTCAGGATAAAGTGCTGAAGATGGATCCAGAGTGTATGCCTTCAGCCCCCCTGTGGCCTAGGGGTGAAGGTCCCGAGACAGAGCTTCACTCACCCTCTAACCAGGTAGAGGAGGCCCAGTTTTTTCAGGGTAACAGGCTGAAGTGGCTCCCTGTATGTATGCCTCCAGCTTCCATTTGGCAGGTGGGTGAAGAAGTTGGAACAGTGACCCACGTATCTCCGTTTCTCACCAACCAGGAGGAGGAGGTCCAATTGTTCTGGCATATCGGGCTGAAGTCGGACTTGGTGAAGGTGTCTGCTGTTTCTAGCTGGCCGGCTGATGTAGGGGTCAAGTCTGAATCTTCCAGGTCCCTGCCTTTTGCCAATTTGGAGGAAGAAGTCTTTGTACCCTCTGTGTTGGAAACTGACTCCCTTGGGCACCAAGAAACCAGGCAATCTGGGATTCCTGATGGCACACGTATTCCACCCTACCTGAAGGATGTCGTGTCAACCTGGACTGTGTGTGGTTCCATACTCCTTCTTCAGGTCATTCTGGCAGGCTTGAGGAAGAGGGGCCGTAAAGGGGGGGTACTGTAACAACCCTGCTGGCATCACTACATGGCCTCCCATCCCCCGCACACCAACTTACTTTCTGCTTCAAGCCATGCTGTGAATTCTGTCTGTTGCCAGCTCTGTGCCCTTGCTTTCCATGTTTCCAGACTGTGTATATAGGGGGGCGGCGCCTGAACTCTCTGGTTCTTATGCAGTCAGGGTGCACCTGGGTAATCTGTCCCTGACCAATCACCTGGAGCCCTTGACTATTTAGTTTCACCACTCCCACTGAAACATTGCCTGTGCAGTGTCTAAACTCAGTTAGCTCCTTGCTGCTGAGCCAGCCAGGCCCTGTTCTGTATCTTGCCTTCTCTGAAGGCTCTTACTATGTACTCTTGTGTCTTGGTACCTTGCCTAGCATTTCTCTGTCCGCCTGCCAGGAGGCAGAATATCCTGGCCCTTGAGTCTTGGTCCCTGTGTCTTTGTCTGTGTCTCTGTCTGAACTCAGTCTTACCTTTGTCTATCAGTCTCCCTTTCTCCTTGTCCGTGGCTCCCTTCCTTGCTGTTTTTTTCCTTGTGTCCTCCCTGTCTGTGCATCTGCACCTTCGCAGCTTTATCTGTGCATCTGCACCTTCGCAGCTTTATCTGTGCATCTGCACCTTCGCAGCTTTATCTGTGCATCTGCACCTTCGCAGCTTTATCTGTGCATCTGCACCTTCGCAGCTTTATCTGTGCATCTGCACCTTCGCAGCTTTATCTGTGCATCTGCACCCTCGCAGCTTTATCTGTGCATCTGCACCCTCACAGCTCTGTCTGCACAGCTCCTTAGCCGCTCTGCCTGCTCCGCACTCCTGCGGCTCTGCCTGCTCCGCACTCCTGCGGCTCTGCCTGCTCCGCACCTCCTGTGTGAACAGGTCTAAACCTGTTCCTTCATATTCCACTCCTTCCTGCCTATACCCATACCTGCACTTCCTGTGTGAACAGGTCCAAACCTGTTCTCTCATACACCACTCCCTCCTGCCTACACCTGCTGTGTGAACAGGTCCAAACCTGCTCTCTCATACACCACTCCCTCCTGCCTACACCTGCTGTGTGAACAGGTCCAAACCTGCTCTCTCATACACCACTCCCTCCTGCCTACACCTGCTGTGTGAACAGGTCCAAACCTGCTCTCTCATACACCACTCCCTCCTGCCTACACCTGCTGTGTGAACAGGTCCCTACCTGCTCCTTCTCATACCACGCCAATCTGTCCTGTGTCTCCAAGCCGTGCCCGCCTGTCCTGTGTCTCCAAGCCGTGCCCGCCTGTCCTGTGTCTCCAAGCCGTGCCCGCCTGTACTGGGTCTCCAAGCCGTGCCCGCCTGTCCTGTGTCTCCAAGCCGTGCCCGCCTGTCCTGTGTCTCCAAGCCGTGCCCGCCTGTCCTGTGTCTCCAAGCCGTGCCCTCCTGCCCTGTGTCTCAGCCGTGCCTGTCGTGTCTGCCTGCCTGTCTATAGCCTCTGTCAAAGAGACTTGTCCCCGAGTGGGACCAGCAGCCACAGCCAGACACCACCCTGGAGTGGCACCCGACAGCTATCTGCCGCACAAGCCTGACCTCACCATCAGAGGCTCCAGTGAAGACCGCGGTAGCTGTCATAGTCACGCCCCTTCCAGGGTAGTCTGGTTTGTGGCACAGTGGGGCCACAACCCCCCCCGGCTCGTGCCGTTCAGCCAAGGCGCGAGCGTGACAGTTCACAGCAAACGTGTTTAATGTCCTAACAAATCACACAATGAACAGCACATGGTATCCTCCGGATCACATCACAACGGTATCAGTATCCTCCAGGCATCACAACAGTCAGTACACGAGACCGGTTGCCAAGGGCGACTGCACCACCATATCACGCTGCGGGGTGCCAGGCGTTCGCTGCTCTTGGCTCTGTGTTACTGCACACAGGCTGGATGCTGCAGAGCCACCTGCTAGGCTACTTACAAACAAACACTGACACACTCAATCCTCAAGACCCAGCCTGGAGGAAGTGGACGACCTCACTACCATATTGTAGTTCACTTAAAAAATAAAAGCCCTTAATGGGTATTCCTGAACATTGCCTTGGCCAAATAGCTTGACCAGGTCCACACTTACTTTTATTCTGCCTCGTGAATCACAGGCGTTCTGCTGTGGACACAAGGCACTCCAGTGGGTGTAATAGGACTCTGTACGCCTCCTGGGGGATACATATCGACCCTCGCATATGATTTCCCTCACTGCATCACACACACACTAAAAGGCTTTTTTTTTTCAAAAACTAGTTTTTGCATTGCCATATTTTGAGAGCTATAATATTTCCATATTTCTGCGGAAAGAGTCATGTGGGGGCTTGTTTAACTGAAGGGGCTAATTAGTGTGACACCAGCATTGCAATGCATTATACCTATACAGAAGCATCTTGGACCATGCTCTGAACACGGTCTAAAATGCTTTCATAGCTTGGTGACCTGAAGTCACCATGGCAACGATCAGGCCCCCGCGATTTGATCACTCTTCCCTCTCCTTGCCTGTGAAATGTTGCGATCACTTACCTCTTAGATACCAGTCTTAAGCCTCTCTTCTAGCCAAATCAGATCTCATACTTTGCATTGAAGAGGGGCAACACTACCCTGAAACACAATGTCTCCAAACTGAGATTCTGGTTTGGCTTTTAGCCTAAGTCATATAATAATAATCTGTATTTATATAGTGCCAACATTTTCCTCAGCACTTTACAATTCAGATGTTCATATACAACAGTCATAAGTTTCAAAGTTAAAGATAATACAATAATAGAAGCAAAGATAATGACGACCCTGCTCACATGAGCTTACAATCTACAATGAGGTGAGGATGACACAAGGTACAGGTGCTCATTTACAGTGATTGTCCAGCCTTCTTGAGGAAATAGGGGTAGATAAAGGCTGCATGAGCTAGTCACCTGGCAAAATTTTTAGTAGTTTGGGTGCGGTCGAGTTTGATGGAGAATTATGTTCAGAGAAATAGTGAATGGGCTATATATAAGGAGTTTGATTAGGTAACACAATAGGCCAACCTAAACACTGCAGGAGAGCTGCAGGGGCATCCACCTGTAAATTGCTTCACTGTGTCCCCAAGGATCTGTAAACCAGGTCAAATACTCACCTGAAAGTTTCTTGCACCTAGCGATACGGTGAGTGGCATCTTCATGGCCGGGGGAATTTGGAGAAGACAGTAAGTGGCACCATCCTCAGCATGAAGGGGTTTCCAAGATGGTGCCGGTGCACCTTCAGCAACAGGTGGTAGAGCAGGAAAACCTATTTGCAGTCAGTGCAGAGCTGAAAGTGGCCAGCTTTGCCAGAAAAGCAACAGGCAGGAAAGCCTCTGCCCTAACAAAACCACCCACACCACCTGGGGAAACCACTGATCACCTTGTAGGGCCTATAGGGGGGGGGAGTCTACTGTAGAAACCAATAAATATATATACACATATACACTGCTTTAGACCCTATAGCTGTGCAGCCTTATATAGGAGCTGACCACGATAATGCAGTCCAGCAGATTACTGAACCTACACTGAAAGATGTGTTTATGGCTGTAACACATTGCAGCTCTGCTATATCCAGAATTAACAACCAAATGGGTCTGCTGAAGGATAAATTTTCATACATTCGACACACTCTGCAGAAAGTGTCTGACTGTACCTCAGCAGCAGAGGAATCAGTGACTTGGAAGCCAAAATACTCCACATAGAACAAGACTATACAGACAAAATCATCAGATCTCAGCCTTACTTGCCAAAGTGGACGATATCGAAAATAGACTCAGAATGAATAATACAAGGGTGGTGGGAATCACTGAAAACTCTGAAGGAAACAATTCTACTGAGTTTTTTTTAAAATTGGCTGCTCTTACTCTTTGGCACAGAATCTCTGTCTCCGCTCCACACTGTGGAGACAGCTCACAGAGTATCTACTAGGCGACTACCACCAGGGACCCTTCCGCAAAAGTCCTAAAGAAACTGCTCCATTACCAGGACAGAGATGCTATTCCTAAAGTGGCACACAACAAAGGGGATATATCCTTTAACAGCCCCAAAATATCCTTGCTTCCAGACTATTCAATTGATGTATCAAAATGAAGAACACAGTGTCTAGATATAAAGAGCTGGCTACTTAATTGGCGAATTCCCTACTCCATGCTTTGTCCGCCAACCAAGTGGCAGCTCTGGGAGCGACTTTCTTCATCAATCATCTAAAAGATGCAAAGACTATGCTACAAGCCGTAACGATGATGTTTCAGGATTTCAAATCCGGTTGTATATTTGACAAACTTATTACCATATGTTTTATCCGGCAAAAGTCAAAGTGTCTAATATGGAGGGGGGGGGGGACTTTCTTCCTTGATCATGCTAAAAACATATTCTATTGGGTATACCTGTATGAGTAAAGATTACACCTCTATTTGCAACGTTGATGTTTCAGAATCCCAAGTCAGTTGCCATAGGGAACTACTCATAATTTGTTGAGGTCATAACCCTTTTTAAGCATCCCACGGCCTAGTGAAACCGTATATCCTTTTTTCTTATCCTTTTATTGCAGGTCTCCAAGGAACGACTTCTTTCACTGAACAACTTGCGAGTTTATTCTATGCCTGGTTGAAGGTTGAACTGGTGCCTTCTTACTGTACACTGGTTTGTGTCAAATGGAAATGCAACTTTAAGTGGTTTATTTGTTGTTTTTGGGAATATAGTGTGTTCAGAATACACTACATGTTTCAGTATATATTAATGTCAGCTATCTCTTTATGGGTGGACAGAGACATTGTGGTATTCTGGCCTGGTTCAACAAGGAGTTTAATAGTGTCTCTTTCTAATATTTGCCTCAATCCATGCATAGACAAGAACTATGGCTGTCAATGTTAATTTTCTCACATGGAATATCAGAAGTTTGGGTGACACTGAGATTAGCTGTGATGGAATTTATTCGGAACCATTCACCTGCGGTTGTGTGCTTACAGGAAACACATTTAGAAGAAAGGATAGAACCACATCTATAAGTATTAATCATTCATGGATCAGACATAAATTCCATTCTACTTTATCAAACTATTCAAGAACAGTTAATAGTCTTATTCATAAATCTATCCCATTTGAAGTTATATATGAGATTGATGGAGAAGGTAGATTTATTAGTGTTCACTGTAGAATATTCTATTAAGAGCTCCTGTTAATAGTGGTCTATATCCCCCCTCCATAAAATAATGTGATGAAGTGAATAGCAACACGTATAGATAAAGTCCCAATACTTGATATGAGAGATTTTAATAACATTATACTGTACATCTATATTGGGACAGATATAAGACAAATCAAGCCACAAAAGAGGCCCCTATATCCAAGTTTGGTTAAATACTTATGTAAATGCCACTATTCGATCTCTGGCAAATCAAATATCCTACAACCCAATAATTTTCCTGCTACTTGATATAACATGGCACACTATTACCTATTGATATGGCTCTAGGGTCAGAACATACTCTTTCTCTTGTGTATAGAGTCATATATCCCTAAAGCCTAATCCGATCATCCACCTTAAGTGTTGTGCATATGTTTTCAACCAGACCAGAGTCGTCGCTCACAGTATGGACACTGAACCCTTTTTGGTTTCAAATTATAGATAAGGTAGTCACAAGTAAACTCCAACATTAATTTTCAGGAAAACATTGATTCTTTATCTCCTAAGGTTTTATGGGAGGCTATAAAGGCATGTCTAAGGGTAGTTGTAATGCAAGCTATTAGTAGGTCCAAAACTAAAACCAAACAATTTGGGGAATTCTGCCAAGACCCGGTCAAATCTACAGTTTGTTTTGTCAGAGGAAGACTTCTTGGTATGGAAGGAAGCTCAAGAGGCATATAACCAACACCTCAGAAAAAAGTCAAAAATAAACATGTTTAGTAAACATAAATTATTTGAGGAAGGGAAAAAGCGGGGCAACTGTTAGCTATAATCACTAATGCCCAGTCAGGCACCTCTTTTATGGGGTCCATAAGGGATAAAAAGGGACTAAAAGTTAACAAAACTGATAAGATACAAAAAAATCTTTTTAGAGTGCTACCAAGATCTTTAAAAATCTACTATAAGCTGAATTTTAACAAAGATCAAATCTTAGCATATATGAATGTAATAGAGCTCCCTAAATTTTCGGAAGAGGACCAAAAGTAGTTGAATGGCCCAATCCAAATTGAAGAAATACAGCTAGTGGTGGCCTCTATGACTAATAGCAAATCACCAGGTTCTGACAGATTACTCATAGATATTTATAAGAAATTTGGAGATATTTTGCTGCTACATTTACGAAGTACTCTCCAGGAAGATTTTAAAGGGGCATTACCTAATTCTAAACCAGGCAAGGATCCACTTACTCTCGATTCCTACAGACCCATATTCTTGTTCCCCAGAGATATCAAGATTATAGCCAAAGTATTAGCTAAAAGACTTATTAAGGTGATCTCCAAGGTGATACATACTGATCAATCAAATATTATGCCTGCTAGATCTACGGTGATAAACATCTGTAGACTATACTTTAATCACCACATTCCAGTAGACAATACAAAACACAGGGTAATATGTTCACTGGATGCAGCAAATGCATGTGACTCCTGTTGTGAACTCCCTTGCTCGGACTTCTGAGCCGGAGCTTCCTCTGCTCCCTCTGGTGGTTACTGGGATTAGTGGAGCTGGCGAGGTGGATGGAAGTTCCCCACCTGACAATGATGATTGGGAGCCTGGGATTGCTGGCTGGGAGCATATAATTGAGCAGACTGCCCTTGGTGTTTGCTGGTGATTTTTCTCTCCTTGTCCTTTTGGAGTTCTGCTGTCTCCTGCCTGATCTGCATGTTCAGTTAAGTGATTCTTTTGCCAATCCTTGCATCTAATTTGGTTGTATCTTTGTTTGCTTTCTGCTAGGGTTCAGCGTACTCCCCGCTGGGGGCAGCGCTGGGCCCCACTCCATATGTTGCAGCTTGTGTCAGTTTGTTCAGTCCCCTGTTATATTGGTATCTCTTTGCTTTGCTCCCAGTTTACACCAGAATGCTGATATAGTGGGGGTTGAGGTCGTGTGGCCTCAGGTTTTTTGTATATCAGATGTGTTGGATTTTTCAGGGTTTTTGCGTGATTGCAGACAGTGTCTTTTTTGTCATGTCCTATCTAGACAGCTTCGGCCCCACCATTTGCTCAGTCTGTTCTCTGCCTGTGTTTGTGTCTCATGTTGTCTCACCGACAATATATGTTTGGGGGCTGTCTATTCCTTTGGGGATCTACTCTGGGGCAGTTTAGATTTCAACCTTCTGACTTCAAGCTTAGTTAGTTCTCCGGCTGTGACGAAGCATCTAGGGCATCGTAGGAATGCTCCACGGCTACTGCTAGTTGTGTGGGTAGGATCAGGGGTCTGCAATCTGCTTAGTTACCAACCTCTCTGGTTTTCTGGTGGCTTAACCGGTTCCTGCCATCCTCCTCGGTGACCCATTCATAACAGACTCCATTGAGTGAGAATTTTTATGGGCAGTACTGGAAAAAGTGGGTATGGCATCTATTTTCATCTCATGGATAAAATTTATATGAGAAACCAGTGGCTAGGTTAAGGATAAATGGACAACTTTCATCAGCCTTCGAACTTGGTAGGGGCACCAGACAGGGATGTCCCATGTCTCCTCTCCACTTTGCATTAGCCACAGAACCTCTTGATGCAATTATTAGGAGACACCCAGGCATAGTAGGTTTCCGTAGAGGAGTAATGTAAAAGAAGGTGGCCCTTAATGCTGACGATACTTTATTGTTTTTGATGAACGCTTCTAATACTTTACCAGTGGCAATGAAAATCATTGAGAGAGTCGGGGAATATTTTGGTCTAAAGATCCATTGGAACAAATCAGTTCCACATCAACTAGATAACAGTGATAATCTACTTTCATATGCTAGCTCCGACTTACAAGTTGTTTCTGAATTAAATTTTTAGGTATCAACATAACAATACAAATAAAAGACTATGACAGCCTAAATCTCACTCCAATTCTCATTAAACTAAATCATAAAAGGGAAGCTTGGTCCAAACTACCACTGCCAGTAGTGGGACTTACAAACCTAATTAAAATGATTTTGTTACCTCAGCTATTATACACACACTTCATAATTCCCCTATTTGGATAATCCATATATTTTTTTTTTTCAAATTAATCATCTGTTCAGGGAATTAATTTGGGGTAGGCAAACTCCAAGAATTAAGTTGGAAACACTCCAAAGAGACAAAAGTAATGGTGGCCTTGCAGTCCCTAACCCTGAGTTTTATTTTATAGCAGATCAGTTACAGCATATATGAGTGTTATGAATGAGTCACCGAAGGAGGAAAAAACAAAAATACAAGCTAAGTTCAGAAAACCGGAGAGGTTGGTAGCTATCGGATTGCAGACCCCTGATCCTATTCACACAACTAACAGTAGCCGTGGGGGGTTCCTACGGTGCCCTAGACCCCTTCGTTCACAGCCGGAGAACTAAATAAGCCTAAAGGTAGAAAGGGGAAATCTAAACTGCCCCAGAGCAGACCCCAAAGCAATAGACAGCCCCCAACATGTATTGTCGGTGAAAAGCAGATGAAAACACAAACACAGACAGAAAGACAGGTTGAGCAAACGATGGGGCCCAACTAACTAAATAGGAAAGGACAGAAAAGACGCTGGCTGCAATCCGCAAAAATACTGCCAAAATAATGTCCAACACGTCTGATAGAAAAAAGGCCCTGAAGTCACTAGACTTCAAAAACACTATATCAGCACTCAGGTATATTCTGAAGACTGAGCAAAAGATCAACTTGACCAGAGACAAAAATGGAGCTCAGCCTGTACCAACAAGGACAGGCAGAACACAAACACTAAGTAAACAGACAATATCTCATGGAAAAATGAGAGCAAATACTAAGCTTTCAGAAGACAGGTACTGAACTGGTTTGCAAGAGCTCAGAGCAGAAAGGATCACCAGCACCCCTGTAGAGTGTCGGCTGCCTTATATCCACTCAGTGATTCCGGGTGTCCAATCAGGCTCCACCTGTTCAGATGACAGGTTCTTCCCAACCCAATCAATTTCACTACCTCTCTTCACCAGCAGAGGGAGTTCATCAGACATCAACGGTGAAAGGGAAAATGAACTCACAACAGTACCTCCCCCTTGAGGAGGGGTCACCGAACCCTCATCCACGCCACCAGGACGATCAGGATGGACCCGATGAAAAGCCCAAACCAATCTTTCGGCATGAATATCGGATGTAGGGACTCAAGAATTATCCTCCTGGCCATAACCCTTCCATTTAACCAAATACTGGAGTCTCCGTCTAGCCAGGCGAGAATCCAGTATCTTCTCAACCTCATATTCCACATTACCTTCCACCAATACAGGGTCAGGAGGTGCCACCACAGGAACTACTGGCTCAACAAACCTCTTTAACAGAGACATATGAAACACGTTATGGATCTTAAATGTAACAGGAAAAGCCAATCGAAAAGAGACAGGATTAAGAATCTCCAAAATCTTGTAAGGTCCAATAAATCTAGGTTTAAACTTTGGAGAAGCCACCTTCATAGAGATATTCTTTGATGACAACCAAACCATATCACCCACCTTAAACTGGGGACCAATGGTCCTATGACGGTTGGAAAACCACTGGGCCTTTTCCTGGGAGAGAGACAACCTATCCACCACTTGGTCCCAGATCTGGTGCATTCTCTCCACCACAGTGTCAACACCTGGGCAGGCAGAAGACTCCACTTGCCCTGAAGAGAATCGAGGATGAAACCCAAAGTTACAAAAAAAAGGTGACATCAAAGTGGCAGAACTAGCTCTATTATTTAAAGCAAATTCGGCCAAGGGCAAAAATGAAACCCAATCATCCTGATCAGCAGAAATAAAACATCTCAAATCGACTCCAAAGTCTGGTTTGTTCTCTCCGTCTGCCCATTGGTCTGAGGGTGAAACGCAGAGCAGAAGGACAACTGAATTCCCAGCTTGGAACAGAAAGTCCTCCAAAATCTAGAAATAAACTGAACTCCTCTGTCAGATACAGTGTTCTCAGGAATCCCGTGCAAGCGAACCACCTGTTGCAAAAACAAGGGCACCAACTCTGAGGAAGATGGCAACTTAGGGAGTGGTACAAGATGGACCATCTTAGAGAATCTATCACAAATCACCCAAATAACAGTCATTCTCTGAGAGACAGGCATATCAGAGATAAAATCCATTGAAATATGGGTCCATGGCCTCCTGGGCACCGGCAAAGGCATCAGCAACCCACTAGAGCGAGAACAAGGTTTAGACCGGGAGCAAGTCCCACTGGTGTAAGGACTTGGCCTGCATATCCATTTCTCTGAAATCCTTGCCTTATGTCTGTCGCTCAGTATCTGCTTTGCCCTTAGTTTAGTTCATTTTTGCCCTCATCCAAGATGGAGTCACGAGCCTCAACGGGGGCCATCTTATTTCCTGTGTTGATCTCTCTTGTTCCTGTCTGCTCTGTATATAAGGATGCTCTGTATGATTACTCATTGCTTGAGTATACTTGCTCTTGGACTGGTTATCAAGCTGGAAGGACTGCTACCTAGCTCGTCTCTTCGTTACCTTGGGATACTGATATTTAACAGTAATTTTGTTGAGGGAACGATAGTCAATACAAGGCCTTAATGAATCATCCTTCTTGGCCACGAAAAAAAACCCAGCACCTAAGGGTGAAGAGGATGGTCTAATATGACCCTTCTCCAACGACTCCTTAATATAGGATCACATGGCCTCGTGCTCGGGTACAGATAAATTGAAAAGTCGACCCTTGGGAAATTTACACCCAGGGCTCAGCTCAATTGCACAGTCATAACTCCTATGAGGAGGCAAAGACGCAGACTCATTCTCACTAAATACATCATAAAAATCAGCCAAATAGTCAGGAACATCATGCGACTGGGGAGAGGTGGAGAAAACAGGAGCGTCACTAAGGGCACACCGACAACCCCAACTCACCACAGACACAGATTTCCAATCCAAAACTGGATTATGGATTTGTAACCAGGGAAACCCCAGAACAATGGTATCATGCAGATTATGCAACACCAAGAATCTGCAATTTTCTTGATGATCTGGGGTGACCCGCATTACCACCTGGGTCCAAAACTGATGTTTATTCTTCGCCAAAGGAGTAGCATCAATACCCCTCAAAGGGATAGGCGTCCGCAGAGGTGTCATAGGAAATCCACAATGTTTAGCAAAATCCAAGTCCATCAGGTCCAGAGCTGCTCCCGATTACACGAAAGCCTTAGCGGAAAATGTGGACAGGGAGCAGATCAGAGTAATTGCCAGAAGAAACTTAGGTTGAACACCTCCCACAGCAAATGTGTGTGCAAAACGTTTCTCTCGTTTAGGGCAGACAGAAATAATATGCGAGGCATCTCCACAGAAAAAACACAGCTTACTATGCCTTCTGAACTCCTGACGTTGCGCCCTAGACAAAACTCTATCACATTACATAGGTTCAGTGGAAACTGAAAGAAAGAGAGCGCAATAGGGTCTTACCCGAGAAAATAAGAATATAAAACAATTAGTTATACTCACCCTATGCAGGAGAGTATCAGACATAAAGGAACAAGGTCAGCCTGCTGCACATCCAAATGACCACGCTGTGGCCATAAAATCTTCAGATTCAAAGAAGGAATTTTTATGGATTAAGCGTGCGCTGCCAGACCATCACTCCTCACATGGGTGTGGTGTCACTCCTCTCCTCCCCTTCTGGGTGTTTGCAGACTGTATCACACAGGATAGGATTAGATACACGGCTCAGCAGACAGTATCACACAGGATAGGATTAGATGCATGGCTCAGCAGTCAGTGTCACACAGGAGAGGATTAGATACACGGCTCGACAGTATCACAAAGGATAGGATTAAATGCACGGATCAGCAGTCTGTGTCAAACAAGATAGGATTAGATACACGGATCAGCAGACTGTATCACAGAGGATAGGATTAGATATACGGCTCAGCAGACTGTATCACACAGGATAGGATTAGATATATGGCTCAGCAGACAGCATCACACAGGAGAGGATTAGATGCACGGCTCTGCAGTCAGTATCACACAGGATAGGATTTGATGACCAGCAACTCCTCCTATGTTTTGCAAAAGCAGGGGCTGCAGCTGGTCGGGTGTTTTGGAAAGAGCAGCTTGGTGTCCAGGAGCTCGTCCAGGAGCTCGTCCTGGTTCCTCTCCTGCAGCTGGTATGTGCAGAGTGAACATCCAAGTCGTTATGCTGGAATAGTACAGCATCCAGGGCTTGCAATAGAGTGTAAATGGACACCCTGCTTTTGCAAAACATAGGAGGAGTTGCTGGTCTGCTGAGCCATATATCTAATCCTATCCTGTGTGATACAGTCTGCTGAGCCGTGTATCTAATCCTATCCTCTGTGATAGTCTGCTGATCCGTGTATCTCATCCTGTGTGATGCTGTCTTTGAATTGCATAGGTTCAGACATTTGTTCAACAGGTGGCAACACCTCTCGTGCAGTTTTGCATTCGCGCAAACGCCGATCAACCTGAATGGCTAATGACATAGAATCGTCAAGACCAGAGGGAACAGGAAATCCCACCATAGTATCTTTTACGGTTTCTGACAAACCCTTCAGAAAGAGAGCTGCCAAGGCACCATCATTCCAAGTAGTAAGGACCGCCCACTTTCGGAATTTTTGACAGTACAACTCTGCAGAATCCTGACCCTGGCTCAATGCCAACAGGGCCTTTTCAGCCTGATCAATAGCTTTAGGTTCATCATACAACAGCCCTAAGGCTTGAAAAAATGCGTTCACATTAGCTAGAATAGGATCATCAGGTTTCAAAGAAAACGCCCAATCCTGAGGATCGCCGCGCAGCAAAGAGATGACAATTTTAACCTGCTGCGCGGAGCTCCCTGATGAGTTAGGCTTCAAGGCAAAAAATAATTTACAATTATTCTTAAAGTTCAAAAATTTAGACCGATCCCCAAAAACACATCAGGAGTAGGGATCTTTGGTTCAGCAACATGTGAATGAGCAAGATAGGCGGAAATTCCCCGCACTTCAGCAGCGAGCTGCTCCACACGATCAATTGCTTCATCTCCATTGAGAAGAAAAAAAATTCCCCCGACGGCCTCAAAGACATAGAGGAAAAAATATACACAAAAACAAAAAAAAACAATTCTGACACTTTTTTTTTCTTTTTGTTACAATTCTTTCCTGCTATTGAGTACCCTAGAATCTGCGGTATGGCTGGTGATTCTGTTATGAATGAGTCACCGAAGGAGGAAAAAACAAAAATACAAGCTAAGTCCAGAAAACCGGAGAGGTTGGTAGCTATCGGATTGCAGACCCCTGATCCTATTCACACAACTAACAGTAGCCGTGGGGGGTTCCTACGGTGCCCTAGACCCCTCGTTCATAGCCGGAGAACTAAATAAGCCTAAAGGAAGAAAGGGGAAATCTAAACTGCCCCAGAGCAGACCCCAAAGCAATAGACAGCCCTGTTGTGAGTTCATTCTCCCCTCCGTCACTGAGGCCTGGTGAACTCCCTATTCTAGTGAAGGAAGGTAGTGAGCCTGATTATCAGGCACCTGGGACTAATGAAGACGATTGGCTGAGTAGAGTCACTGACTGGATTTAAGGCAGCCTACGCCCTTTCTGCCCTGCGGGTGATTTCTCTGTGGACTCTTGGACACCAGTCTGATTCCTGCTCTCCTAAAGCTAAGTTTTCTGTTTTGCCTTTTTGCATTTAAGATTTGTTTTTGTTTTTCTTGCTTTTTGGATTCTGCCACTCTCTGCTGGAGTGTGCAGTGTTCCGTTAGCTCTGTCTTCTGAAAGTACCTGAGTGCTGATTTAGTTTTTGAAGCTTAGTTGCTTCAGGGCCATTTTTATATCAGCTTGTTGGCTTTTGTCTCTGATAGGGTTTTGGCAGATTGCAGACAGCAGCCTTCCTATCCGTTTCTATCTAGGTAGTTTTTGGGCCCCGTCTTTGCTCAGCCTGTCTTTCTGTCTGTGTAAGTGTTTTCATCTTGCTTCACCGTCATTATATGTGGGGGGCTGCCTATTGCTTTAGGGTCTGCTCTGGGGCAGTTAGATTTCCCCTTTCCTTCTTTAGGCCTATGTATCTCTCCGGCTGTGATCGAGGGGTCTAGGTCATCGTAGGAACCCCCCACGGCTACTGCTAGTTGTGTTGATAGGTTCAGGGGTCTGCAATCTGATAGTTGCCAACTTCTCTGGTTTTCTGGACTTAGCTAGCATTTCTGTTTTTGCCTCCTACGGTGACTCAATCATAACACAGCCCCCAACATGTATTGTCGGTGAAAAGCAGATGAAAACACAAACACAGACAGAAAGACAGGTTGAGCAAACGATGGGGCCCAACTAACTAAATAGGAAAGGACAGAATAGATGCTGGCTGCAATCCGCAAAATTACTGCCAAAATAATGTCCAACACGTCTGATAGAAAAAAAGCCCTGAAGTCACTAGACTTCAAAAACACTATATCAGCACTCAGGTATATTCTGAAGACTGAGCAAAAGATCAACTTGACCAGAGACAAAAATGGAGCTCAGCCTGTACCAACAAGGGCAGGCAGAACACAAACACTAAGAAAACAGACAATATCTCATGGAAAAATAAGAGAGCAAATACTTAGCTTTCAGAAGACAGGTACTGAACTGGTTTGCAAGCGCTCAGAGCAGAAAGGATTACCAGCACCCCTGTAGGGCGTTGGCTGCCTTATATCCACTCAGTGATTCCGGGTGTCCAATCAGGCTCCACCTGTTCAGATGACAGGTTCTTCCCAACCCAATCAATTTCACTACCTCTCTTCACCAGCAGAGGGAGTTCATCAGACATCAACGGTGAAGGGGAAAATGAACTCACAACATATGAGGCTGGGATGATCCTGGGGGTGGGGGAGCTTCACCACGTAAACTAAAGTACCATCTTTAGTCACCTAGATTATATGAAGCTTTAGAAGGACACAAGTTTAAGGTTCCCCACAATATCGCTAATTCACCAGCTTTGGTGGAAAATGAGAGATGCAGAACATACAATGGACAACTCATTTTACCTCACTTTGGGGAGGGATGCTAAGTCTACCTCATGTTTTAAAAAAAGCACAAAATATTAACTGGGATAAAGGTTGGTGTGCATGCAGCATGTTAGTGCACGTTCACACAGGTCACTAAACACACAAAAACCAAGATAGAAACATAATAAACAAATACCCTTTAGTACATGAATAAACAGCAACAGTGAATGAAAATAATATAGGGTACTTAGTTTACATATTTTTGA
The DNA here is from genome assembly GCF_039654945.1 of Dendrobates tinctorius. NCBI lineage: Eukaryota > Metazoa > Chordata > Amphibia > Anura > Dendrobatidae > Dendrobates > Dendrobates tinctorius. The sequence goes on from NW_027361728.1 coordinate 8,931,329, forward strand.
TAAAAAAAAAATACAAAAGCCATCCTACAGCTTCATGATGACCCTAATCGGGACGGTCATAACCTCCAGTATTAAAATTCTTACTGTCAAGTGACAGGAATGTGGATAAGGGCTGAGAAGGGCTACAAGGCTATTAGCACAAATATAAAGATATGGGCTGAAAAGCCCTAGCCAGCTCACCAACCAAACAGCCGGAGCAAGGAACCTCGTCTGGACTTCATCGAAGCATTGATTGAAGAAAAAAAAAAAAGGGATCGTTACAGCTACTAAAAAACTTGCTTTATTGAAGAAAATTTAAAATAACAGCATGTCGGCTTTCTCCTCTCCAGCAAAAGGATGCGCTGGGGGGCACTAGAAACAACTACCCATTTCGATCCACTATGGATCTTTTTCACAGCTGTAGAATGATGGAGTAACACAAATCTTATACACATCAAGAGCCAATAGCAGATACACTTTCAGTCACATGATTAAACACTAAGGTCCTTTGCACTTTTCTCAAAGAAAATGGAGATTTGCGTTATGCTGACAGATAAAATAATTATTTCACATTAATAACAAATACAAATAAAAGAAGAAAAAATATAGAAATAATCAACTAATAATCGTACATGATTTCAGTTCTCTTATTTAGACCATTAGGATATCTGGACCCCAAGCAAAAACTCCAGAAAGCCTCCCTTGTGAGAAGGCGTCTTTTTACATCTCCTCCACGTTTTAAATTTGTAATGCATTCAATTCCCACTACAGACATTGCATCCAAATTACCATTGTGGTGCATTAAAAAACGTTTTGAAGCCATAGAAATATTGTGTGTGTTTAAATTATTATTCTCTACATCCCTAATATGCTCCAAAATCCGAGTTTTTAGTTTCCTTGTTGTGCATCCTATATAGAACAAATTGCATATTTCACATTGTATTTTATAGACTACGTTTTCTGTATTGTTTTATGTTGTAAGTTTGAACATTATTGATGTCACTAAATTTTTTAACCCTTTGTGTGTATCTGCACATTTTACATTTATTCTGACCACATCTGTAAAAACCTGTAGTTTTTAACCAATTACCAGTGGATTGCACTGATGAGAAAAAACCTGGAGAAACGATGTCCCCAATTGTAGGAGCACGCCTAGCTATCACATTGGTGCCAGTTTGTAATATTTTAACCAAAGTTTCATCCTCTTATAAAATTGGTAAACACTTATGAAAAACTTCCCTGATTTTAGTAAATTGAAGACTACATTCCAGACTGACAAACATTTTTTTATTTATATCCCCTCTCACTTTGTTTTTATTATTTGGTTCCAACAAACTAATTCTGTCCCTATTGTCTGTTCTTTTTTTACCTCTTTCTAGCATCCAATTTGGATAGCCGCTTTTTCTACTTTTTTAGTTTTTTGTGCAAATCCTCAAATTCTTTATTTTTATCCTGTTCATCTATGCAATTTCTTTTTAATCTAATGTGTTCTCCAACGGGGATAGATCTAATAACATGTCTGGGATGTCCACTGTGGGCATGCAATATTGTATTACCTTTAATAGGTTTACAGTAAGTGCTGGATTTAATAATTTGTCCCACATTTCCCTGCAATTCCAAATCCAAAAATGCCATTTTAGTTTTTTCAATTTTGTGGGTGAATTTGATATTAAAATTATTAGAATTGAAGTAATCCATAAATACTGGTAAGGTAGATACATCACCCTCCCAAATAATTAGGGTATCATCGATGTATCTACCATACCAGTTAATATCACTCACAAAAGGATTATCCACAGAATACAAAAACTCCTTTTCCCAGTATGCCATAGTCAGATTGGCTAAAGAAGGAGAATATTTTGCTCCCATTGGAACTCCAGATCTCTGTAAATAAATAGTTCCATCAAAAGCAAAAAAATTATGTTTCAAAAGAAAAAAAACTACTTGTAGCAGAAAATGAATAAGGTCTTCTGAATAACCACTTCAATTGATTAGAAAATATTTCAATGCTTCCATGGCTAAATTATGTGGAATGCAGGTATATAGCGATATAACATCGCAGCTCAGCCATATGAAATTATCCTGCCAGATTTTATTAGAAAAAGTAGCCAATACATCTCTGGAATCTTTAAGATAACCAGGGAGGTTGCATACTAACGGTTGAAGCCCATTCGCACAGGTGCTCATTAACAGAGCCTATGCCTGATACTATTGGTCGCATAGGAGGGATATCTGTGGCCTTGTCGGTAAAACCGGATTTTTTACTTCTAAGTACTCAGCTTGCTTTTTAGTTAAAATGCCCAGATTGAGACCCTCAGCAATAATATCTCCAGCTAATTGACTATATATCGTGGTAGGATTAAGTTTCAATTTTTCATAAACCTCATGATCTGCTAACAATTTCATCATTTCGTTTTTATAATCTTCAGCATTTACAACTACCACCATACCCCCCTTATCACTGCGTTTTATAATTATATCTGTCATTTTTTTAAGATCTGACAAAGCAGTTTGTTGTTTTTTAGTTAGATTTCTATTAAAGCCAGAAAATGAGGTCAAATTTAACTGTTTCAGCTCTCTCTCTAAAACCTCTTGAAATCTATCCATACAGTCACTTCGGCTCTGAATTGGGTAGAAAAAAGGATTTTTTACATTGATATGCTGAGACTGAACACTATCTTTTTCATTATATGTACCATTTTCTAGTTCTAAAGATTGTAAATTGAGAATGATAGTTGTTCCCTATAATCTAATTTATGAAAAATATTTGTTTCCTGTAGTGTATCATCCCAGAACTCTTCTTCAGTATCAGCATAAAAATGTTTCTTTATCGGAAGATTTCAAATAAATTTGTTGAAATCCAAAATTGTCAAAAAAAGGATCAAAATTTTTATCAGGTGAGAAATTTAATCCCAAAGCTAGAATGTCCATTTGGTCCTGTGTCAAAGACTGTGAAGATAAATTTAACACATTCAGTTCTTTTGTTTCTTTTCCTGTGTCTGGTCATTGCACCTTGTGTTTCTCCAGTGTTTCCTCCCAGAGCGTCTCCTGCATTTTTTGAATGTCCCAAAAAATTTCTTTTGCCTCTGTTCATACTTGCAGAAAAAGAACCTTTGGAGGTACTACAATTAGAATCAGATGAATCAGGGTCTGAGGACATAGAAAACGCAACATGTGAATTTCTGGTTGGAGTGCTTTGAGTCTGGCTATTTTTTAGAATGGATTTTAATCTGCGGGGTGTTTTTTCCCACTGACCCCATTCATAGATTTTTCCAGTAGCATAATCTTTCAGATCCCTTGAAAATTTTCTTTTTTTCCGAATCATTATATCTTCCTCTAAATTGGATAGATTTTCTTTCATTTTCGTAAGAGACTGTTCATATTGTGGCAGGGCTTTATGTTTTTCCATAGATTTTTGTAATTCTTCAGTCTCTTTCTGAATTTCAGTGAGTTTAGATTCTTCCTGCTTAAAGGGGTTGTCCGGGCTTTTCACATAATCTCAGTGCATATCTGGGCTGCAGAATGGTGACAATAAGTAATTTACCTTCTGTCACCAGTTTGCAGGGTTTTCTAGATATCACTCTCTTGCTTCTGATTAGAACGTCCAAGGGGGGGTGTTCTGGCATCGAAATGAGAACTGGTTGTTTCCTCCCACTCTACTAAAAACCTGCCCTCTATAGCAACAACCCCACCCTCCATAGCAACAGGCCCTCACCGACCACATGAACAAGCCCTCCTCACACAGTAACAAATCCTCCCCCTCTCGCAGCCTCAGTGCAGAGAGCAGAACCACCCAGCTGCTCCTCCCCCAGACACACACTGAACAGTGATCTATGGAAAGTGAAACTCTAGTGAAGAGGGAAAATCGTCCTGTTTTCTGGGCCACTCCATGATTACAATACATAACTCACTAATTATCAGTGATTCCTTCCCTCACTGTCCCAGGCTGCTCGCAGTGATGGGGCTCGGGCTGGCAGTGATGGGGCTCGGCTGCTGGCAGCAGTGAGAACAGACTGTGTGATGGCCAGTGATGGGGGTCTGCAACTTCTAATCTGCACAGGGGATGGCAGTCACTGATGTAATCTGCTCTGTGACAAAGCCTCTGCTGTGTGAATGAGACAGGGCTGTGTCACTGATGACTTCACACAGCAGCAGATTTGGTGCAGTGTATGTGTGAAGCTCCACCAAGCTCCCACCAAGCTCCAGTGACCAGCACCACCCACTGCCCACTCACTGGCTGTCAGTAAACTGCACCAGCACTCATCTTTATCATCATTCCAGAATTGGAAAGAACACAGCAGTGATCCTGTATTTGTGAAAGCAGCACAATCTACATCACATCCACAATGGTAATAGATAGGGCCATTACATGTTCCATGCCATACTCCTTGTAGATAATTGTATATTGTGTAATGAAAACTATAGCACCTAATGCAAGTTTGTAGTAGATACAGTATATGTGTATTATATACTAGATTTGGGCCCAATGCTATTGCATCAGGAGGGCAGTGATGTCACGATGGGGTGAGCTCTGTGGAGCGGTCTTTCACCCTGTCCGCTCTCTCTTCTTCCTGTGCTGTCTTCTCCCCTCGTGCTCTCTCCTTTGTGCTGTCTCCCACTGTGTGCTCTTCCCCTGTGCTGTCTTCTTCCCTCTGTGCTCTCTCCACCTTGATGTCTTCTTCCATCTATGCTCTCATCCCTGCAGGGCTGACACTTGAAATTTCATGGTCCCTTACTGACAACATATTCGGGTCCCCTGGAGATGCCGCCCATCCTCCACTCCAGCTCTGCCTCCATTCCAGCATAATATGTATATATTACACATACACACACAATATAGATTGTTGCTGGCTGTATACACTATAGAGACTGCTGCAGGCTGTATACCCAATAGACGGTTGCTGCAGGCTGTATACACAATAGATGGCTACTGCAGGCTGTATACAGAATAGATGGCTGCTTCTGGAGTGCCCCAGAATACAGGATGATTTTCCCTCTTCACTAGAGTTTCACTTTCCATAGATCACTGTTCAGTGTGTGTCTGGGGGAGGAGCAGCTGGGTGGTTCTGCTCTCTGCACTGAGGCTGCTAGAGGGGGAGGATTTGTTACTGTGCGAGGAGGGTTTGTTCATGTGGACTGGGAGGGCCTGTTGCTATGGAGGGTGGGGTTGTTGCTATAGAGGGCAGGGTTTAGTAGAGTAGGAGGAAATGACCAGTTCTCATTTCAATGCCAGAACACCCCCCCTTGGACGTTCTGCCCAGAAGCAAGAGAGTGATATCTAGAAAACCGTGCCAAATGGTGACAGAAAGCAAAATACTTATTGTCACCATTCTGCAGCCCGGATATGTACTGAGCTTATGTGAAAAGCCCAGACAACCCCTTTATTGATCAGTCTCATGAGATTGAGGGAACAGATAGTTAAAATTTGATTCCATCTTTCCATGAATTCACTATTGTAATTAGTAGTTGGTAATTTTTTCAATCTCAGTCCTCTTGGGACCATCTCCTTTGCTACATAATTTTGCAGCGTGGTGTGAGCCCACCAAATTTTAGTCTCTTGCTGGGTAAGTTTTTCAAGCTGTAATCAGCAAAGTCCAGGTCAGGGTCTTGTAGGGTTATGATGCGCAGCTGTGCTCTGTGGGTACTGGATAGGAGTCCTTCAATGAACTGTTCCTTTAACAGCTTGTCTTCCTCCTTCACACTGTCAGGATCTATTTGTTTTACTGCTCGCAGCGCCTCCTGCAGGTTAAGAGCATAGTCCCGTATACTGTCCTGCACTTTCTGTTTGCATCCAAAGAAACTCATCTTGATTTCAGCTGCGGTGCGGGTGTCAAAGGTGCTTTTTAGCTTGGCCAAAATCTTTTTAACAGTCTCTTTATCAGTGTCCTGCCAGGCTTTTACTTCTCTCTGTGCTGCACCTGTTAGCTGCCCAATCAGGATGTTCACCTTCTGGCTCTCAGATAGAAGATACACCTCAAACAAACTGCACAGTCTTTCTTTAAATTCACTCAGGGTATGTGACTCATCCGAGTACTGCGGTAGCCAAGCTGCTCCCAGTATGTAGGGCATAGACAGCGGCATTATGGGGACTGCTGCGGTGGGCGCTATTGGAGCCGCAGCCACATTGGATCCATCATCTTGCGGCGCTGAGCGGTTGGTGCATGGCGCAGACATTCTCTTTCCCCCCTAGTTAACGTTAGCCAGGGCCGGGGGTTGTGTGAGCTTATTGGCGGCCGCTTCGCAGGCCCGATGCTCCGGGCTCTAGGCCTCAGCTCCTCCCACTTCTCGCGCATTTTTTCCCTCTTCCCGCGCGGGACTTCACTGCTTCGCGCTCTCCGGCAGGCTCCTCCCATGAAGGCCTGCCTCTTTTCTTCGCGCGCCAATCAACGGGATAATGGCGGCGATGGCGCCAATTTCACACACAGTCTAAAGCACACAACAGAGTCTCTGGCACACAGGACCCGGGGGTACCGGGCTCCGTAATCCTGTTCGTGACGCCAAAATGGGTCGCCCTCCCAGGGCTGTGGGGTACTCGGTACCGGGCCGGTCTCTCAGAGGGGATTGTCACAGCAGCGGTGACCCGGTCCATGGCCTTGGGCGGCCATGAAAAAGGGGATTGAGTGATGGGAATAAAGGCTATGAATGATTCGTGATGCCACCTGTGGTGTTCGGCAACGAAGATGTTAAGCCGACGCTGCAGACAGATCCTCTGGGACAGATAGTGGGGTGCAGCAGTGATGTTATAGCCCTCTACAGGCAGGGCTGTAGTTCCATGGCAGTGTAGCGTAATGTTTAGGAAGAAGGTGCAGTGTTTGGCACAGAGATGTAGCAGTGCAGAGGATGTTGCAGGAAGGAGGCAAAGACACAACAGGGTGCAGTTTCTTTACCTTTACTTGGCAAACGCAGTCAAGGGTCCTGATTGCAGATGGCACAGGAGCAGGCTAGCCTGGAAGCAACTCAGGGATCTCTCTATCAGATGGGTTGTGTAGTCTCCTTCCTAGCGCTGGCTTGAGGTACATCCAGTACTATGTTACACTGAAGTTCCTCCTTCTTATCTTCTCTTAGAACTACCTCGTATGGCAGACAGCTGTAGCCCTCTATCTCTCATGGCTCACCCGTCGCTGTTGTGCCTCCGAGTCTTAGGTGGGAATAGAGCATTTATAGCTTCATATTCCTCTGGTTTCTGTTGCAGGACCTTCAGTATCCATACAACCGTGGAGACCAGGCTCCAGATCATTCGCTATCACTGGGAGGGAGCTCTCTATCCTCAGCTCAACCTCCAGCTTCTCTCCACGCGTCTACACACGTTGCCCTCCTCACACTAACTATTTCCCCTCCTGGCCCTCAGAGCGCACTCCTCCCCCAATCCTGGTTCAGCGCTCCCTCTGCTGGCTTGGAATGGGAACCATGTTGCATGAAAATGATTAACTGTTAGAGAGACCCTTCCTTGCTTCCAAGCATGACATCACCCTCCCTGGAGGAAGGCAATGCCATTGTGGCGACCATACTCCTGGGGACGCCACATTAACATATGCTCAGTAAAGTCCAGATAATAACCAGCTTCAATGGGTTCATTGCCGAACACCTGAGCCGCTTTTTTATTTCTGTCTACTGACTGAATCAGAGACATGTTGGTTATAACTAGAATAGTGCCTCCACAGCAAACATCCAAAATAATATGCACATATCAATTATAATCGAGGAGAAGTATGGGAGACTTCGGCAAGTCCATATGAAACAGCAAATATAAAGATATGGGCTGAAAAGCCCTAGCCAGGGCACCACAATGGTAATTTGGATGCAATGTCTGTAGTGGGAATTGAATGCATTAAAAATTTAAAACGTGGAGGAGATGTAAAAAGACGCCTTCTTACAAGGGAGGCTTTCTGGATTTTTTGCTTGGGGTTCAGATATCCCAATGGTCTAAATAAGAGAACTGAAATCATGTACCATTATTAATTGGTTATTTCTATATTTTTTGTTTTGATGTGTATAAGATTTGTGTTACTCCATCAATCTACAGCTGTGAAAAAGATCCATAGTGGATCGAAACGCGTAGCTATTTGTAGTGCCCCCCAGCGCATCCTTTTGCTGGAGAGGAGAAACAGGACATGCTGTTATTTTAAATTTACTTCAATAAAGTAAGTTTTTTAGTAGCTGGAATGATCCCTTTTTTTTCTCTTCTACCAGGCTATTAGCCACACAGACATGGGGTGTTAGGAATCTGGTTTCTACCTTGCCTATGCAGGAATCCAGATTCTCACATCTATCTCCAGAGGCTAAGTCCTTTGTTCCATCTTCTGAGCATGCTCACGGGACGAACTCCCATTGGAGTTCGGGAGTCAGGTGCTCAGGTCCTGTGTCGAATCCTATTGGCTCCTCCTGGAGCCTTGGAGATTTCCGGAAGGTCCCGTTTGGTATAAAAAGCGCGCATGACTCTTCCGCCATGCGCTAGTATTTCATACTTGCTGCTGTATGTATGATGATGGATGCTTGGACTGGTGACTGACTTATTAAGAAACCCCTTCCCTCTGATAATACAATTGTGTGAGTGTTTGGGTTCAGCCAGTAGCAGCGCTAGCGCCAGCGCGCATATGCTCCATCTTGCTCAGCAGCTTAGCGTCTGCATTGCTCCAGCGTTATTGCAGCGCCTTGCCAGCGGCTCAGTGGTTGCCGCGCTGCAGTTGCAGCTTTACTCTGCGTCCGCGGTTGTGATGCTTTGCAGTGGTTGACGGTAGGTCTAGACGGAGTAGTCCTGCTGTTTAAGGCTACTCCTGTGACCGCGAATACCGTGACTATATCGCTGTGAGTCTGTGACTCTGAACAGACTCAGCGGCTAATTTAAGTTTATTAGCCTGCAGCTCTGTGAGTTTAACAGCGCTTGCTTTTGTGCTGTGGGTGTCGTTTAACCCTTGTGCACATTACCGCCTTAGTGCTCTGCCTCTCTAGCAGCGGTTTTTCCATCCACCGCACGGTGGACCCCGGGTGGCGAAGGCACTTTATTTATTTTTTATTTAGTGTCTTCCGCCACTCCTAACATAATACTAGCGCCAGGGTCTGGCTAGAGATGGCAGAACAGCAGCAACATCTGCAGTGTGTACGTCAGCTCGAGACTCGCTTGGTTACCCTTGAGAGGTCTCTTGCTGCTGCGCAAGCCACGGACGCTGCTGTCCAGGCACTCACAGATGCGGTAGGGTGTATGTCCATGTCTTCCCTTGCGCTGACAGTTACCCACCTCCCGTTGCCCGATAAATTCTCTGGGGATGGCGCCTCCTGCAGGGGTTTCATCAGCCAGTGCTCAATACACCTGGAGCTGCTGGCTGCGCAATTCCCTACAGAGCGGACTAAGGTGACCTTTATTATCTCCCTACTGTTGGGCAAGGCCTTGGAATGGGCTACGCCTTTATGGGAACGTGGTGACCTCGAGATTCGGACCGCTGCCAACTTGCTAACAGCCATCAAGCAAGTATTTCTCGGTCCTCGGGTCACGCACGATACGTCTCTGCAAGTACTCGCCCTTACTCAGGGGTCACTCTCGGTTAGCCAGTATGCAGTCCGTTTTAGGACACTAGCGTCCGAGTTGGAATGGTCCGACAAGGCCCTCTGTTATGAATAAGTCACCGAGGAGGAAAAAACAAAAAGCAAGCTGAGCCCAGAAAACCGGAGAGGTTGGTAACTAGCGGATTGCAGACCCCTGATCCTATCCACAACAACTAGCAGTAGCCGTGGAGCGTGCCTACGGTGGTCCTAGACGCCTCATCACGGCTGGAGAACTAAATAAGCCTAAAGAAAGAAAGGGAAAATTGTTATGAGTTCATTTTCCCCTTCACCATTGAGGTCTGATGAACTCCCTCTTCTGATGAAGGAAGGTAGTGAGGCTGATTACCAAGCACCAGAGCTGGGAGAGGATGACTGGGCGACGGGGATCTCTGACTGGATATAAGGCAGCCGACGCCCTTCTGCCTCGCTGGTAGATGTACCCTGAATAACGGAAAATTTTTTTTTGATTAAGGGCACTTTTATATAAAAATATATATACATATATATATATATACATATACACACACAATCGTTATATGTATATATATATATATATATATTTTTATATATATATATATATATATATATATATATATATATAACGATTGTATATATGTGTGTGTATATATATATATATATATATATATATATATATATATATATATATATATATATATATATATATATATATATTTTTTTTTTATATATATAAAAGTGCCCTTAATCAAAATTTTTTTCTCCGTTATTCAGGGTACATCTCTTTGGATTTACTCTTTATTCTGGAAGAGAATAGATTGATCTTAACATTGATCCGAAAAATCATGCCCCATTCCTCACTAGTCACCATGGTCATGTGGATTAAAACACCATACACTCTCAACTTTAGAACTGTGTTCTAGACTCCTTGAGGATGGTTTTAACTATTTTTATTGGACCCCGTGATCCCCCGTGTCTATTTTAAAAGAAATATATACATTTTCTTTTTTATTGTTCTTGAGTATGTATTCTTATTATATGCAGTTTTAATATATTCTATTAAAATACAATTATTTTAATGTGTTTTATACCATTGCCCTGCTGATGTGGCAGTTACTTATCCTGCCCCCTTTTTTTTTTTTTTTTCCCCACTTTGGATTGTATATAAACTCCTGCATTGCATGCTTGTATTATAAAAATGAAAGACAGCAAAATGTGCTGGAGTGGGTTATCAAAATCATAGTGATTTAGATGTGTTGGTAATCACAACCAAGATTCCAGCACATGAATGGATAGTGCAGAACACACTGCATATAACCATAGCAACTGACGAAAAGCAGTGAAAAAGTCCTCATATCACAAGGTAAAGTGCAAAGTAGGTTTTTATTGAAAGGTGAAACAAACAGAACATGGCTAAAAAGTGACATTGGTGGGAAAAGAAAGGCCGGGTAGCAATGGCAGCTCCAAATAAATAGTCATGAGAAATGCATGAACAATGTGAAGTGTCTAAATGTCTAAACATAAAAAGTGTTTGCCCATGAACGTGACCATAGCTACAGGGAAAGAAATCCCTAAATGAATGATGACAGGCAAAAACATACAATATGGTAATCAAGGGGACACTTACACAAGAAGGAGCAGCAAGGGAGACCACAGCCGTACCCCAACGCGCGTTTCGGCGATAATGCCTTCCTCAGGGGGCATGTGTTACTGCTGACAAAGGCCCATTATATAGGGGAAGTGAAAGTGAAAGTACAAATCGTGCCCAGGATCAAGACACACCCACACATCGATCACAGCTAATGCAGACAAATCACAAGGGATGGTTGAAAGTGGAAGCACCAATCACGTCCAAGCACTGGACACACCCACCATCCCAGCAGATGACCACCGCTGACGTAGACAAACCACGGGGCCCCGTGCAGTCAAACGTCAGACGGTGGGCAGGAGGGAGGAGGGTAATGTCACGTGGTCCGTGACGCAATCGGCGCATGCGCAGTACAGACAGAGTCGACAGCGGCCATTTTGGAAAGGGGAAAAATGTAAGGGCAAAGCTGGAATCAGCGCCAGCATATAATTAAAGTAGTATATAGCGGCCAATATAAAGATAGACATAGGGGAAGCCAAAGCAGGATAGATATCATACAGAGTAAAGGCAACCAATGGATAGATGAATATATATATATCTGTATCTCTCTCTCTTACGGTATTATAATGTATGCATGAGACAAGCAAATGAGAGAGAATGATAACAATAATACAAAAAAGTTAAATTAAAAGGAGTCCATACAAGAACATAACTACACATGAACCAAATCTGACTAGAAGAGGACATATATACACAACATATTGTTGGCCCAAATGCAGAACCAAAAAAGGAATGTCCAGTGCAAAGATCAGGAAACCAAAGGTTGGGTGTGTAGTGAGGATCCGTTAGGCATCACATCCCCATGGAACAGGACTGAAATGTTCATCCACATGAGGGGCCGAGGGGCAGCAGAAACACGAAGTCACTATAATAAGAATAAAATAAATTAAAAACATGCTAAAAAACATACAAACCAATATCACATAATTGGATTATAGGAAAGGAGCAAAAGAGAGGCTCTCATTAAGGCCATGTGGGTGAACAGTCTTGAGTCGCCAGATCCACCGGGCTTCGAGCTGGCTGAGTCTTTTGGATAAACCCCCGCCTCGGACATCAATTTTGAGCGCATCAATACCTTTAACCTTCAATAGGGCAGCGTCACAGTCATGAAAATCAAAAAAATGACGTGGTATGGTTCTGAGGGTAGCGGGGTCATCATGTGTGCGTGCCGCTAGGATGCCCAGCACATGTTCCCTCACTCTTACTTTAAGTTGGCGTGTTGTGAGGCCGATGTAGATCAGGCCACAAGGGCAGGTGGCATAATATATGACATATCTAGTGGTACAAGTTATTCTCTGACGAATGTCATATGTAGTGGTACTAGAGTCACAAAAAGAGTTATCACGTATTATATTGGGACATGCCACACAACCACCACACGGGACACAGCCACCCCCAGGACTAAGTTTATCCAAGAAAGTCTGTGGTTTACGAGCAATGTAATGACTGGAGACCAAATGGTCTCTAAGATTCTTAGAGCGCCTAAAGGACATAGATGGTCTATGGGATAGAAATTGATTGATAATCGGGTCAACCCGAAGGATCGGCCAGGCTCTCTGTAAGGCCATACGTACCTGGTTGGACCTAGAGCTAAATGTAGTAACGAACCTAATAGTCCCATCTTTATTAGGGTGCTGGACAGATTCAGAGCGATATAAAAGATCATGGCGGGAAGCATACTTGGCCCTATTGAGGGCCCGCTTAATGGACCTGTGGCTATAGCCACGTACCAGAAAACGTTGGCGCAGAATTTCAGCCTGCCTAAAAAAATCATCGTCCGTGGAGCAGATCCTACGGAGACGTAGGAACTGCCCCACGGGAACGGCACGAATAATGTGCTTCGGATGGCTAGAACTAGCATGTAACAAAGAGTTAGTGGCGGTTGCCTTCCTGAAGATGTCCGTCTGCAGGACCCCAGCGCGGTCCCTCTTAATAGTAACATCTAAAAAATCAAGGGACTCCCCACTATATGAAAACGTTAGATGGATATTCAGATCGTTGCCATTTAAGAGAGTAATAAGTTGTTCAAGGTCGGCGGGTGTGCCATGCCAGACGAAGAAAATATCATCAATGTACCGCGTCCACAAAGGGACACGGCACATTGAGAGACCTTCGTCTGACATGAAGAGGTCCCTCTCCCACAGCCCCAGGAAAAGACCCGCATAGGAGGGCGCATAGGCCGCACCCATCGCGGTCCCCTGGAGCTGTAGGTAGAAGGACCCCTTAAAGACAAAGAAATTGTGAGTGAGGGTGAACTCAAGTAGTCTCAGCAGGAGGTCCCTTAAACCTGGACTAAGGTTGGAAGTACTTAAAAAGTATTTGACCGCCTTAAGGCCATCAGTGTGTTTGATATTGGTATATAGGGATTCTACATCCGCCGAGACTAAAAGAGTATCACCCCCAAGGCACAACCCGTCGACCCTGCGCAATAGATCACCTGTATCACGAAGAAAGGAGGGAAGGCTAGTGACAAGGGGCTGCAGGTGGAAATCAATCCATTTATTAACATTTTCCAAGAAGTTCCCCCGTCCCGAGACAATAGGCCGCCCGGGTGGAACAGAGGAGCTCTTATGAATCTTGGGGAGAAGATATAGGGTGGGGACTTTGGGTTCGGGTACAATAAGAGCATTATGTAGCTCTTTAGTGATAATGTCGTCCTGTGTAGCATTTTTAAGAATAGTCTCCAACATGGCGGAGTAGGCAGAGAGAGGGTTATATGTTAATTTCTTATAACAGACGATGTTATTCAGTTGTCTAAATACCTCCTTCTCGTACATGTCTACCGGCCACAGGACGACATTACCACCCTTGTCAGCAGGTTTAATAAGAACCCCAGGTATATTTTGAAGTGCTCTCAGCCTACATCTCTCCCCAAGGGAAATATTGTCATTAGTAATAAACCGAGGAATATTATAGAACTCCTCCGTAACCACCCGGACGAACATATCAATGGCAGCACAAGAGGATAATGGGGGGAACTTCTTGGATTTTGGTCGAATGGACGGGGGAATCTTACCTCCATCATTTTCATTTCCAGATGCCAGCTCCTCCAATATGGTTAACGCCGCCTGTTCCTCCTCTGTGGGAAACAGGGATTGCATGTCGTTAGAGTGAAAATATCTCTTAAATAGCAACGATCGCGCGAATAGGTGGAGATCCTTAATGGTGTCAAATAGATCAAATCCAGACGCTGGAGAGAAAGAGAGACCCCTACTGAGGAGCCGCAGATCTGCCGCAGAAAGGGAAACGTCACTAAGATTAATCACCTTATTATCGTGTCCAGAGGCGCCCAGATTCCGCTTGTACGGATGGAACGTATGGTCCCGCAACCTTGCCATCTCATTGTTGGAAGCAGATAGTGAAGAGGTAGACGATACATCAGACTTCCCACTCATGGAGGAGATAGACAGAGCAGAAGAAGCCTTACGTGAGGAAGGCTGGATAGCACTCTGTCTCCATAAATAAACTCTCTTGGATGAGTAATCTCTAGAGTCCCTGTTAAATTTGGAAACTTGAGAATCCTGAATCTTTTTAACAAGGGAGTCCATAGTTTTATCAAGATCTGTCTCAAATTTGAGCATTTTATCAGATGGACATAAGGTACGAAATTCATTTAGGGACGTGTCAATTATAGTATCAAGATTATTAATAACGGATGTATTGTGCTCAATAAGCAATCTCATCAGAGATACTGAACATACATTACATGTTTCTTCCCACTTAGTGATGAGAGCCTCATCATCAATGGGAAAGGACGGGATAATTTTAACCCTCAGACCTCTGGGGATCATTTTGTTAGTTACATATTTGTCCAAAAAACTCCTGTTCCACCAAAGTTTGGACCTCTTAAGAAGCATATTTTTAATCACAGAAAATTTGTCCTCCAATCCTAAATCCGGAGTCTGTAATGAATCAGCCGTGTTGCCGCTGAACACCCGATCCATTTGGGACAGCCAGGTTTGTTCTCTGGCTCGAAAATCCATAGTGCTGACTGAGAGACCTGTGCATAACACAGCAAGAGTAAATCGTAAAAATGAAAGACAGCAAAATGTGCTGGAGTGGGTTATCAAAATCATAGTGATTTAGATGTGTTGGTAATCACAACCAAGATTCCAGCACATGAATGGATAGTGCAGAACACACTGCATATAACCATAGCAACTGACGAAAAGCAGTGAAAAAGTCCTCATATCACAAGGTAAAGTGCAAAGTAGGTTTTTATTGAAAGGTGAAACAAACAGAACATGGCTAAAAAGTGACATTGGTGGGAAAAGAAAGGCCGGGTAGCAATGGCAGCTCCAAATAAATAGTCATGAGAAATGCATGAACAATGTGAAGTGTCTAAATGTCTAAACATAAAAAGTGTTTGCCCATGAACGTGACCATAGCTACAGGGAAAGAAATCCCTAAATGAATGATGACAGGCAAAAACATACAATATGGTAATCAAGGGGACACTTACACAAGAAGGAGCAGCAAGGGAGACCACAGCCGTACCCCAACGCGCGTTTCGGCGATAATGCCTTCCTCAGGGGGCATGTGTTACTGCTGACAAAGGCCCATTATATAGGGGAAGTGAAAGTGAAAGTACAAATCGTGCCCAGGATCAAGACACACCCACACATCGATCACAGCTAATGCAGACAAATCACAAGGGATGGTTGAAAGTTGAAGCACCAATCACGTCCAAGCACTGGACACACCCACCATCCCAGCAGATGACCACCGCTGACGCAGACAAACCACGGGGCCCCGTGCAGTCAAACGTCAGACGGTGGGCAGGAGGGAGGAGGGTAATGTCACGTGGTCCGTGACGCAATCGGCGCATGCGCAGTACAGACAGAGTACAGACAGAGTCCCTCCTGCCCACCGTCTGACGTTTGACTGCACGGGGCCCCGTGGTTTGTCTACGTCAGCGGTGGTCATCTGCTGGGATGGTGGGTGTGTCCAGTGCTTGGACGTGATTGGTGCTTCCACTTTCAACCATCCCTTGTGATTTGTCTGCATTAGCTGTGATCGATGTGTGGGTGTGTCTTGATCCTGGGCACGATTTGTACTTTCACTTTCACTTCCCCTATATAATGGGCCTTTGTCAGCAGTAACACATGCCCCCTGAGGAAGGCATTATCGCCGAAACGCGCGTTGGGGTACGGCTGTGGTCTCCCTTGCTGCTCCTTCTTGTGTAAGTGTCCCCTTGATTACCATATTGTATGTTTTTGCCTGTCATCATTCATTTAGGGATTTCTTTCCCTGTAGCTATGGTCACGTTCATGGGCAAACACTTTTTATGTTTAGACATTTAGACACTTCACATTGTTCATGCATTTCTCATGACTATTTATTTGGAGCTGCCATTGCTACCCGGCCTTTCTTTTCCCACCAATGTCACTTTTTAGCCATGTTCTGTTTGTTTCACCTTTCAATAAAAACCTACTTTGCACTTTACCTTGTGATATGAGGACTTTTTCACTGCTTTTCGTCAGTTGCTATGCTTGTATTATACCCTGATGAAGTGAGCTGGGACAGCTCAGGAAACGCGTAGGCACCAATAAAGTTCCTTGAATTTTACCTACAGCAGCGCAGGGTATCATTGCACCTTAAAGCCATCTTATCTTACAAGTCCTTGGACCCTGTGCAGACTGCAGCAGCTGTTTCATGCGTTTGTAGGTGTTGTGACTGAAGTTTCACAACCCTATCAGGTGAGTCTCTCCTTGCCTCACCATTACAATTGTGTTTTAAAGGTTTCACACAGTGGATGCGCCTGTTTTGTTTCTTTTATTGATCAGGCTGAAAAGACCCTGTTGGCATTGAGCCAGGGTCGAGATTCTGCAGAATTGTACTGTCAAAAATTCCGAAAGTGGGCGGTCCTTACTGCCTCGAATGATAATGCCTTGGCAGCTCTCTTTCGGAAGGGTTTGTCAGAAGCCGTAAAAGATCCTATGGTGGGATTTCCTGTTCCCTCTGGTCTGGACGATTCTATGTCATTAGCCATTCAGGTTGATCGGCGTTTACGTGAACGCAGGACTGCACGAGAGGTGTTGCCACCTGTTGAACAAGTGTCTGAACCTATGCAATGTGATAGAGTTTTGTCCAGGGAGCAACGTCAGGAGTTCAGAAAGCGTAATAAGCTGTGTTTTTTTTGTGGAGATGCCTCTCATATTATTTCTGTCTGTCCTAAACGAGAGAAACGTTTTGCACACACGTTTTCTGTGGTTGGTGTTCAACCTAAGTTTCTTCTGGCAATTACTCTGATCTGCTCCCTGTCCACATTTTCAGCCACGGCTTTTGTGGATTCGGGAGCAGCCCTGAACCTAATGGACTTGGATTTTGCTAAACGTTGTGGATTTCCTATGACATCTCTGCAGACGCCTATCCCTTTGAGGGGGATTGATGCTACTCATTTGGTGAAAAATAAACCTCAGTTTTGGACCCAAGTGGTAATGCGGGTCGCCCCAAACCATCAAGAAAATTGCAGATTTTTGGTGTTGCATAATTTGCATGATACCATTGTTCTGGGGTTTCCCTGGTTGCAAATTCATAATCCAGTTTTGGACAGGAAATCTGTGTCTGTGGTGAGTTGGGGTTGTCAGTGTGCCCTTAGTGAGGCTCCAGTTTTTTCCACCTCTCCTCAGTCGCATGATGTTCCTGACTATTTGGCGGACTTTTATGATGTATTTAGTGAGAATGAGTCTGCGTCTTTGCCTTCTCATAGGAGTTATGACTGTGCAATTGAACTGAGCCCGGGGTGTAAATTTCCCAAGGGTTGGCTCTTCAATTTATCTGTACCCGAGCACGAGGCTATGCGATCCCATATTAAGGAGGCGTTGGAGAAGGGTCATATTAGACCATCCTCTTCACCATTAGGTGCTGTTTTTTTTTTCGTGGACAAAAATGATGGTTCATTAAGGCCTTGTATTGATTATCGTGCCCTCAAGAAAATTACTATTAAATATCAGTATCCATTACCCCTGATTTCGGATCTATTCTCCAGAGTTAGAGGTGCTTGCTGGTTTACCAAGCTTGACCTCAGGGGGGCGTATAATCTTATCCGCATTAAGCATGGGGATGAATGGAAGACGGCGTTTAATACTCCAGAGGGACATTTTGAGTACCTGGTGATGCCTTTTGGGCTCACTAATGCCCCTTCTGTCTTCCAGTGCTTCATGAACGACATTTTCCGAGACTTTGTGGATAAATTTTTGATTATCTATCTGGATGATATTTTGATCTTCTCCAAGGATTGGGATTCTCATGTGGAACATGTTTGGACGGTGTTCCGGATCTTGAGGGAGAATTCTCTGTATGTCAAAGGATCGAAATGCCTTTTTGGGGTACAGAGGATTTCATTTTTGAAATTTATTTTGTCTCCGTCAACTATTGAAATGGATCCGGCCAAGGTACAGGCCATTTATGATTGGGTTCATCCCACTTCTTTGAAGGCCCTTCAGAAGTTTTTGGGCTTTGCTAATTTTTATCGGAAATTTAAAGCAAAATTTTCTAGTATTGCCAAGCCATTGACTGATCTGACTAAGAAGGGTGCTGATGTGTTGAATTGGTCTCCGGAGGCTGTTTCTTCCTTTCAGGAGCTGAAGCGAAGTTTCACTTTTGCCCCGGTTTTGAAGAAACCTGATGTCTCACTCCTGTTCCAGGTAGAGGTGGACGCTTCTGAGATTGGTGCAGGAGCTGTTTTGCCCCAAAAGGATCCTGTATCATCTAAAATGAATCCCTGTGCTTTCTTTTCTCGAAAGTTCTCCCCATCTGAACTTAACTATGATGTAGGGAATCGGGAACTGTTGGCCATGAAATGGGCATTTGAGGAGTGGAGACATTGATTGGAGGGAGCTAAACATCAAGTCGTGGTCCTCACTGAGCACAAGAATTTGATTTACCTGGAGTCGGCCAAACGCTTGAACCCTAGACAGGCTAGATGGGCCTTGTTTTTTACACGTTTTGATTTTGTGGTCTCTTTTCTTCCTGGCACTAAGAATGTCAAGGCTGACACTCTTTCTAGGAGCTTCTTTGCTGATTCTCCTGTGGTGACCAAGCCTGCTACCATCTTAGGCGAAGGGGTAGTTCTTTCTGCCATCTCGCCCGATTTGAGACGTGCTCTGGAAGAGTTCCAGGAGGACAAACCTGAGCGTTGTCCCAGTGGAAAGTTGTTTGTTCCTGACCAGTGGAAGAAGAGAGTGATGTCTGAAGCTCATTGCTCTGCATTGGCTGCTCATTCAGGTATTTTTGGTACTAGAGATCTGGTCGGTCTTTTTGGTGGCCCGCCTTGTCTCGTGATGTCAGGAATTTTGTGCAGTCCTGTGGGACTTGCTCCTGGTCTAAACCTTGTTCTCGCTCTAGTGGGTTGTTGATGCCTTTGCTGGTCCCCAGGAGGCCATAGACCCATATTTCAACGGATTTCATCTCTGATATGCCTGTCTCTCAGAGGATGACTATTATTTGGGTGATTTGTGATAGGTTCTCTAAGATGGTTCATCTTGTACCACTCCCTAAGTTGCCATCTTCTTTTCTGAGTTGGTGCCCCTGTTTTTGCAACAGGTGGTTCGCTTGCACGGGATTCCTGAGAACATTGTATCTGACAGAGGAGTTCAGTTTGTGTCTAGATTTTGGAGGATGTTCTGTTCCAAGCTGGGAATTCAGTTGTCCTTGTCCTCTGCGTTTCACCCTCAGACCAATGGGCAGACGGAGAGAACAAACCAGACCTTGGAGTCGTATTTGAGATGTTTTATTTCCGCTGATCAGGATGATTGGGTTTCATTTTTGCCCTTCGCCGAATTTGCTGTAAATAATAGAGCTAGTTCTGCCACTTTGATGTCACCTTTTTTTTGTAACTTTGGGTTTCATCCTCGATTTTCTTCAGGGCAGTAGGAGCCTTGTGCCTGCCCAGGTGTTGACACTGTGGTGGAGAGAATGCACCAGATCTGGGACCAAGTGGTGGATAAGTTATCTCTCTCCCAGGAAAAGGCCCAGCGGTTTTCCAACCGACATAGGTCCCCAGTTTAAGGTGGGTGATATGGTTTGGTTATCATCAAAAAATATCACTATGAAGGTAGCTTCTCCTAAGTTTAAGCCTAGATTTATTGGGCCTTACAAGATTTTGGAGATCATTAATCCGGTTTCTTTTCGGTTGGCTCTTCCTGTCACATTTAAAATCCATAATGTGTTTCATAAGTCCTTGTTGAAGAGGTTTGTTGAACCAGTAGTTCCTGGGGTGGCACCTCCGGAACCTGTATTGGTTGAAGGTAACATGGAATATGAGGTAGAGAAGATACTGGATTCCCGTCTGGCTAGACGGAGACTCCAGTATTTGGTTAAGTGGAAGGGTTATGGTCAGGAGGATAATTCCTGGGTCTCTGCCTCTGATATTCATGCCAAAAGATTGGTGCGTGCCTTTCATTGGGCTCACCCTGATCGCCCTGGTGGCGTGGATGAGGGTTCGGTGACCTCTCCTCAAGGGGGAGGTACTGTTATGAGTTCATTTTCCCCTTCACCATTGAGGTCTGATGAACTCCCTCTTCTGATGAAGGAAGGTAGTGAGGCTGATTACCAAGCACCTGAGCTGGGAGAGGATGACTGGGCGACAGGGATCTCTGACTGGATATAAGTCAGGCGACGCCCTTCTGCCTCGCTGGTGATTTCTCTGTGGAATTCTAGGAGACCAGTCTGATTCCTGCTCCTAAAAAGCTAAGTTTTCTTCTTTGCCTTTTTGCATTTGTGTTTTGGTTTTAGTTTGCCTTGCTTTTCTGGATTCTGCCATTCCCTGCTGGGGTGAGCTGAATTCCTTTTTGCCTTTTTGCTCTGTCTTCAGAAAATACCTGAGTACTGACACAGTCTTTTTGAAACCTAGCGTCTTCAGGGCCTTTTTCCCTGTCAGTCTGTTGGCTCTTATTTTGATAGGGTTTTTCGCGGATTGCAGACAGCAGCTTTCCTATCCTGTCCTATCTAGTTAGCTCGGGCCCCATCATTTGCTCAGTCTATCTTTCTATCTGTGTTAGTGTTTTTTCTTCTTGCTTCACCGTCATTATATGTTGGGGGCTGCCTATTGCTTTGGGGTCTGCTCTGGGGCAGTTTAGATTTCCCTTTCTGTCTTTAGGCTATTTAGCTCTCCGGCTGTGATCGAGGGGTCTAGGGCACCGTAGGAACCCCCCACGGCTACTGCTAGTTGTTGTTGATAGGTTCAGGGGTCTGCAATCCGATAGCTGTCAACTTCTCTGGTTTTCTGGACTTAGCTAGCATTTCTGTTTTTGCCTCCTACGGTGACTCATTCATAACAGAAAATCTAAACTGCCCCAGAGCAGACCCCAAACCAATAGACAGCCCCCAACATGTATTGTCGGTGAAACAAGATGAAAACACAGACACAGGTAGAAAGATAGGCTGAGCAAACGATGGGGCCCTCACTAACTAGAAAGGACAGGAAAGAAAAGCTGCTGTCTGCAATCACGCAAAAAACCCTGCCAAAAAAATGTCCAACACGTCTGATAGAAAAAGGCCCTGAAGTCGCTAGACTTCAAAACACTATATCAGCACTCAGGTATATTCTGAAGACAGAGCAAAAGAGATCAACTGATCAGAGACAAAATGGGGATTCAGCCCAGTCCCAGCCAGGGCAGGCTGAACACAAAAACTAAGTAAACCAAACTGGAAACCAGAAGCCACAGTCAGGAAAAATCACCAGCAAGAAACTAGGGAGTCGACTGCCTTAAATCCAATCAGAAACTCCAGATGTCCAATCGCAGTCCTCTTCCTCAGGTGGCCGATCTCTGCCATTTAGATCAGCTTCATTACCTCCCTTCACCAACAGAGGGAGTCCAGATAGAGAACTCACTACTCCTCTGTCAGCACAGCCAGCTCCATAACCCTCACCAGAAGCCAGAGGCAAACTCGAAAATGAGCTCACAACAGTAACCCCCCCCCTTGAGGAGGGGTCACCGAACCCTCATCCACGCCACTGGGCCAATCAGGATGGGCCAGATGAAAAGCACGAACCAATCTATCGGCATGAATATCAGAGGCAGAGACCCAAGAATTGTCCTCCTGGCCATAACCCTTCCACTTGACCAAATACTGGAGTCTCCGTCCAGCCAGACGAGAATCCAGTATTTTCTCTACCTCATATTCCACATTACCTTCAACCAACACAGGGTCAGGAGGTGCAGCCATAGGAACTACTGGCTCAACATATCTCTTCAACAGCGACTTATGAAACACGTTATGTATCTTAAACATAACAGGAAGAGCCAATCGAAAAGAAACCGGATTAAGAATCTCCAAAATCTTGTAAGGTCCAATAAATCTTGGCTTGAACTTTGGAGAAGCCACCTTCATAGAGATATTCTTTGATGACAACCAAACCATATCACCCACTTTAAACCGGGGACCAATGGTCCTATGCCAGTTAAAAAACCGCTGGGCCTTTTCCTGGGAGAGAGACAACTTATCCACTACTTGGTCCCAAATCTGCTGCATTCTCTCTACCACAGTGTCAACACCTGGGCAGGCTGAAGATTCCACTTGCCCTGAAGAAAATCGAGGATGAAACCCAAAGTTACAGAAAAAGGGCGACATCAAGGTGGCAGAACTAGCTCTATTATTTAAAGCGATTTCAGCCAAGGGCAAAAATGAAACCCAATCATCCTGATCAGCAGATATAAAACATCTCAAATAGGACTCCAAAGTCTGGTTTGTTCTCTCTGTCTGCCCATTGGTCTGAGGGTGAAACGCAGAGGAGAAGGACAACTGAATTCCCAGCTTGGAACAAAAGGCTTTCCAGAATCTGGAAACAAACTGAACTCCTCTGTCCGATACAATGTTCTCAGGAATCCCATGCAACCGAACCACCTGTTGTAAAAACAAGGGTACCAACACTGAGGAAGATGGCAACTCTGGGAGTGGTACAAGATGGACCATCTTAGAGAATCTATCACAAATCACCCAGATAACAGTCATTCTCTGAGAGACAGGAAGATCAGAAATAAAATCCATTGAAATATGGGTCCATGGCCTCTTAGGCACTGGCAAGGGCATCAACAACCCACTAGAGCGAGAACAGGGTTTAGACCGGGAACAAGTCCCACAGGACTGCACAAAATTCCTGACATCACGAGATAAGGCGGGCCACCAAAAAGACCGACTCACCAAATCTCTGATACCAAAAATACCTGGATGACCAGCCAATGCGGAGCAATGTACTTCAGACATCACTCTCTTCCTCCACTGGTCTGGAACATACAATTTTCCCATAGGATAACGCTCAGGTTTGTCCTCCTGGAATTCTTCCAGAGCACGTCTCAAATCGGGCGAGATGGCAGAAAGATCTACCACCTCACCTAGGATGGTAGTAGGCTTGGTCACAATAGGAGAATCAGCAAAGAAACTCCTAAAAAGGGCGTCTGCCTTAACATTCTTAGTGCCTGGAAGAAAGGAGACCACAAAAACAAAACGCGTAAAAAACAAGGCCCACCTAGCCTGTCTAGGATTCAATTGTTTGGCTGACTCAAGGTAAATCAAATTCTTGTGGTCAGTGAGGACCACAACTTGATGTGTAGCTCCCTCCAACCAATGTCTCCACTCCTCAAATGCCCATTTCCTGGCTAACAATTCCCGATTCCCCACATCATAGTTGCGTTCAGATGGGGAGAACTTTAGGGAAAAGAAGGCACAGGGATTCATTTTAGACGTCATCGGATCTTTTTGGGACAAAACAGCTCCTGCACCAATCTCTGAAGCGTCTACCTCCACCTGAAAAGGAAGTGAGACATCAGGTTGCCGCAAAAGCGGAGCAGAAGTGAACCTCCGCTTCAGCTCCTGAAAGACCGAAACAGCCTCTGAAGACCAATTCAGCACATCAGCACCCTTCTTAGTTAAATCAGTCAGTGGTTTAGCAATACCAGAAAAATTAGCTATAAATTTATGATAAAAATTAGCAAAACCCAAAAACTTCTGTAGAGCCTTCAAAGAAGTGGGTTGAACCCAATCATAAATGGCCTGTACCTTGGTCGGGTCCATTTCAATAGTTGATGGAGACAAAATAAATCCCAAAAATGAAATCCTCTGTACACCAAAAAGGCACTTCGATCCCTTAACATACAAGGAATTCTCCCTCAAAATCCGGAACACAGTCTGAACATGTTCCACATGAGAATCCCAATCCCTGGAAAAGATCAAAATATCATCCAGATAGATGATCAAACACTTATCCACAAAGTCCCGGAAAATATCATTCATGAAGGATTGGAAGACAGAAGGGGCATTAGTGAGCCCAAAAGGCATCACCAGGTACTCAAAATGTCCCTCCGGGGGCGTGGCCTGCTTGCTAATGGCACCGGTCACTTAGCTGCTGAGCTCCAGCCACTTCGACTCCTAATCGGCTCATTGCGGCTCGCCAGCGGCACCAATCTCTCTGCACACAGGGGGGGAGTGCTGCGGAGGTATCCAGGATCGTAGCATGCCAAGGGGAAAATCCCAGAAGAAGCCGTCCCCGGCGAAAGTTACAGTCTTCTCCAGCACGGGGCGAGGGAAAATGGCGGCAGCATCCTCCTCCACAGCTTCCTCACGCTCATCCAGGAGGGGATCCACAGCAGGCCCAGACTTGGACACAGACGCTGCAGATATACCGCTTACCAAAGGTACAATGCAGAAACTGCTCAGTGCTCTCCGCTCATCACTGCAGCAGGATTGGAAAGATATGGTGGCTGAGCTGAGGGGAGATATCACTGCCATAGGCAGCCGTACAGCACATATTGAATCTAAAATGGGGGAGCTGACAAAGTCACACAATTGCCTCATTGATGCCAATGCAGCACTGGAGGAACAAGTGCAAAAGCTCCATACCAAGGTCTTGGATTTAGAGGACAGGTCCCGCCGAAATAATATAAGAATCAGAGGAATTCCAGAGGCCATACCAGACAAGGGGCTGCAGAGTTTTCTAGGCTCCTTGCTGCAGGAGCTGCTCCCAGACCTGACTGCAACTGATTTCCTGGTGGACAGAATACACAGAGTCCCTAAGCCTAAATCCCTCAGTGCTGATGTCCCTCGGGACACTTTAGCTCGCCTGCACTTTTACAAGACCAAAGAAGCCCTGCTGCAAGCCCTGAGAAAGAGACCCCCTCTGTCTGAGCAATTCCGGCACCTGTCCATTTTTCCAGATCTGTCTGCAGGAACCCTGGCAAAAAGGAGGGAATTTGCTCCTTATACCAAAGTTCTCAGGGATGAAGCTATATCCTATAGATGGGGTTTCCCTGTAAAGATCCTGATTTTCCGAGCAGGAAATACCCACGCCTGCCATTCCCCACAGCAGTTGGCAAAGCTCCTATCCTCATGGAACTTGGCAAATCTCCCGGCCAGATCTCCAAGAGCTACAGGATCATCCCAACAGGATAAAGTGAATGAAGATTGGTCCGTCGTGTGAGTTATGTGATATGTTTGAGTCGCGGCTGAGACTTAGTTGCTACTTTTAAGGTCCGCTGGTTCTGTTCAACCAGGACCCTGAACCCCCATGGCGGTAAATTTCCACCATACCGCAGGCCCCTTTTTTGGGCTTTTTTCTTTGTGGACTGATGCTCCCAACATCAGTAATGTTAGTGAGTCAATATTGTTAGTGTTATCTCTTTCCTGCCTGACCTTCCTTTTCCCCCTGCAGCTCTAGGCAAGAGACTTTTTTTTCATGTACAATGGTACTGAACTGTATGTCTATAAATGTTAGGGGTCTGAACTCGCCAGCCAAGAGATCCATGTTTTGGCGGGAAGTGGTTAAATCCAAATGTGATGTAATATGTGGTCAGGAGTCTCATCTCCTCCAAGGGGACTCGCACAGGTTAAATAATGCTAAATTTCCTTTCATACTGCTGGCTTGTGGAAAAAAAAAAAAGGCTGGAGTATTCATTTGTGTAAAAAATACTGTTGCGTTCACACTACATTCACAACATTTAGACCCTGACGGTAGATACGCCATTATTAATTGCTCCATAAATGGATCTAAGTATACTATTGCAACCGTTTACGCCCCCAACTCTGGTCAGATCAGCTTTTTGCTGAGGTTTCTTTCCAAGCTTTCATCCGTTAAAGAGGGTAAGCAAATAATCTGCGGGGATTTTAACATGGTAATGTCCAGCACTCTGGATTGCTCCAATACTGCTGTAAAGAGGAAGGAGATGAGCACAATAATTTCAGAAAGGCATCTCCATGATATATGGAGATGCCAACATGCAAATGAGAGGGACTACACATTCTTCTCGCCTCGGTTCACCTCTTACAGCAGATTGGACTACTTTCTGGTTGATAGCTCACTTATTATGGATTGCTCAGATTCAAAAATTGGACTTATAGCTTGGTCGGACCACGCCCCCATATACCTGACAGTTCAGGAGCAAAACCGCGCGCCTGTTTTTGCCCGGTGGCGCATGAATGACTCCCTCCTAGCCTGTAGACAAATCTCTGAGGAGTTGCAGGCCGACCTCGCAGAGTTTTTTTAACTTTAATGATAACAAGGAGGTGACAGAGGAATCGCTTTGGTCTGCACACAAGGCCTATATTAGGGGGTGATTCATCAAAATTGCCACTAGGGAGAAAAGGAGGCGTCAGGCAACTTACAAAGCTCTACTGTCCCACATAGTACTTTTGGAAGCCCACAATAAATCTGCCCCAAACTTGTCGACATCTGACGAACTCAGGAAACTAAGAACACAGCTCCGCCAGGTGTTGATGGCAGACTATGAGAAAAACTTAAGATCCCTCAAACAGCGGTACTATGTGATGGGTGACAGGGCGGGTGCCTTACTAGCCAGGAGGGTTAAAAAACGAGAAATGCAAAGTAAAATTGAATACCTCGTGACGGGTTCTAATGCCACAATACGCAACCCAACGGAAATAGCCAACGCATTTGCTGACTTTTACCAGTCTCTCTACAACCTTAAAAATGACCCCACTGCCCCAAAGCCTACCCAAACGGCAATTAATTCCTTCTTAAACAATATTAATCTTCCTCGGTTATCTGCAGTACAGCTGGAGCAACTAAATTCCCCTTTTTCTCTGGAAGAGGTTCGCCAGGCGGTGACCACAGCCAAAAGAAATTCAGCTCCAGGCCCAGACGGCCTCACTAACTCCTATTATAGGCAATTCACTGAAACCCTGTCTCCTTTCCTCCTGAGACTTTTCTCCTCTTGGCGAGCCACAGCAGATATTTCACCAAATAATCTAGAGGCCATTATAACTACCCTGCCAAAACCAGGAAAACCCCCTATTTCACCAGGAAACTTCAGGCCAATATCCCTCCTAAACTGCGACTTAAAATTGTACGCCAAAATAATCTCAGCTAGAATACATAAAGTTCTTCCATCACTGATTTCCCCGGATCAAGTGGGGTTTGTGGCGGGGAGGCAGGCGAAAGATGGGACGAGACGTATGCTGGATCTGATTGCGGTGGCTGAGGGGAGGAAAATCCCCACTGTATTCCTGTCCCTGGACGCAGAGAAGGCGTTCGACAGGGTGCACTGGGGATATCTGAAATCTGTTCTGGCCAAGTTTGGTTTCAAAGGCCCCATACTTAATGCCATAATGGCGCTGTACTCTAACCCTAACGCCAAAGTTCTGGCATCCGGATTTATATCTCGGAGTTTTGAATTAACCAATGGGACACGCCAGGGGTGTCCGCTCTCCCCTATCATCTATGCCCTTGCTATAGAGCCTCTGGCGCAGACTATCCGTGAATGCCCTCGGATCTCGGGGATTCGAGTGGGGAGTATAAATCATGTGGTCAGTCTATATGCAGATGACGTGATTTTATCTTGCACTAATGTAGAGGTGTCCCTACAACACGTAATGGAGATCCTGTCCTCCTTCGCTCAAGTCTCATATTACAAGCTTAATATTACCAAGTCCTTAATTTTTCCGCTCTTCTTGCCAGCCTCTACCAGAGCCACTCTTTCTCATCTTTACCCTTTCAAATGGGAAGACGAGGGAATCCCCTACCTGGGTATTATACTGGCCCCGCTACACTCCGTGATCCGGAAAAATCTGCTGACCCTGCACACCTCATTGGATAAAGAACTTACTCGCCTTTCTCTTCTCCCGCTCTCTTGGGTGGCGAGAATGCAGACTTTTAAAATGATCTGTCTCCCAAAAATTATCTACTTACTTCGGTGCCTGCCCCTAACAATTCCGCAATGGTATCTCACCAAAATTCATTCGCTAATGAGTAAATTTATATGGGCTGGGAAAAAACCTAGAATAGCCCTGAGATGTATGCATGCCCCGTTCAGTGGTGGAGGAATGGGTATTCCTAATATTCTAACATATCACAGAGCTGCTATCCTGGAACCGGCTCGAGATTGGTGGAAGAATGATTCAGACTTGAGATGGTTACAGATTGGGTACACCTGGGCTCAGGCCCACTCCCCTAAACAATTCATAGACTCCCTGCTCCTAACCCCTTCGCCCCCCGGCGATCTTCTACCCACCACAGCAGCTCTAAAGAAAGCTTGGTCCTTATGGAGCAAGCCAGTGTCACAGGCTCTAGGTCCCAGCCTTCCCCTTAGATCGCTGGAAGCCTTCATTCCGAATTTGAATCTTGCCGCCTGGACACGTGGAGGTCCAATTACCCTAGCAGATCTCTATAGAGAAGGCGTCCTACTCCCGTACTCAGAAATGTGTGTTAAATTTAACCTCCCCCGACACAGTTTATTCCAGTTTTTTCAAATACGTCACTTCCTTCAGTCCGCTCCTCACCTACCGGTTCCCACAACAGCCGACCACGCCGCAATTAAAAAATTCTTTCAAAATAGCAAAATCAAAGGCCTTTCATACATCCATAACCTGCTAAACTCCCCGGAACCGGACAAACAATTGCCGTATATGCTCAAATGGGAAAAAGATCTAGCCTCTCAGCTTCCGTCGCAAGAATGGTTCGCGGCCTCAAAATGGATCCACAAATTCTCTTCATGTCTCAATCACATAGAGCAATTAAAAAAGGTTCATCTGCGGTGGTACAACTCCCCTACTAAACTGGCTTCTTTTTCCCCACATATGTCACCTTTGTGCTGGAGGGGATGCAACCACAGGGGCACCTTGTGTCATATGTGGTGGTTTTGCCCTAAGTTATCTAACTTCTGGCAGGAGGTGTTCAATCTAATCCATGAGGTTACTAGTCTCCGTCTTTCCCCAAACCCAACCTTAGCGGTGCTACACATTGGCCTAGATGGGATCCCGGATCTTTTAAAAAATATCATTTCTCACATTCTCATAGCCGGCAGGTACTGTGTGGCATACAAGTGGAGGTCGGTGAGCCCCCCTACAAAAACAGAACTAATTGAGAGGACCAACCTACACTGGCTATACGAAACCAACTTGACCCCCAATCTAGAGAAGAGAACGGTGAGACTTAAACAATGGCATCCGTGGGCCACTTCCCTTTATGCAACGGCCCTCCCCCAGATACAGACACCTACACCATAAATAAATTGATTGTGCCTAAGAATGCCATGCATGTAGAGCTGCTTCCCCTTCCCCCTCCCCCCCCCCTCTCCCCGCTTCTATGTTCAAGTTGTTGTTGGAAGGGGTATTTAATGTCCCAGATTGATATTCTAATAATGGCTCGAGGTTATTCCACCTCTTGCTACTCATTGCTCCTGTTCTTGATGTTTTTGTATGAGAAGTTTGTATTTTTTCTGAAAACTCAATAAAAACCTTTATGATAAAAAAAAAAAAAAAATGTCCCTCCGGAGTATTAAACACCGTCTTCCATTCATCCCCATGCTTGATGCGAATAAGATTATACGCCCCCCTGAGGTCAAGCATAGTAAACCAGCAAGCACCTTTAACTCTGGAGAATAAATCAGAAATCAGGGGTAACGGATACTGAAATTTAACCGTAATTTTGTTGAGGGAACGATAGTCAATACAAGGCCTTAATGAACCATCTTTCTTGGCCAGGAAAAAATACCCAGCACCTAAGGGCGAAGAGGATGGTCTAATATGACCCTTCTCCAACGACTCCTTAATATAAGATTGCATAGACTCGTGTTCGGGTACAGATAAATTGAAAAGTCGACCCTTGGGAAATTTACACCCAGGTCTCAACTCTATTGCACAGTCATAACTCCTATGAGGAGGCAAAGACGCAGACTTGCTCTCACTAAATACATCATAAAAATCAGCCAAATAGTCAGGAACATCATGCGACTGGGCAGAGGTGGAGAAAACAGGAGTGTCGCCAAGAGCATACCGACAACCCCAACTCACGACAGACACAGATTTCCAATCCAAAACCGGATTATGGATTTGCAACCAGGGAAAACCCAGAACAATGGTATCATGTGAATTATGCAACACCAAAAATCTGCAATTTTCTTGGTGGTCTGGGGCGACCCGCATTATCACCTGGGTCCAAAACTGAGGTTTATTCTTCGCCAAAGGAGTAGCATCAATACCCCTCAAAGGAATAGGCGTCCGCAGAGGTGTCATAGGAAAACCTCAACGTTTAGGAAAATCCAAGTCCATTAGATTCAAGGCCGCTCCTGAATCCACAAAAGCCTTCACGAAAAATGTGGATAAGGAGCAGATCAGAGTAATTGCCAAAAGAAACTTAGGTTGTACACCACCCACAGCAAATGTGTGTGAAAAACGTTTCTCTCGTTTAGGGCAGACAGAAATAACATGAGAGGCATCTCCACAGAAAAAAAACACAGCTTATTACGCCTTCTAAACTCCTGACGTTGCGCCCTAGACAAAGCTCCATCACATTGCGTAGGTTCAGACATTTGTTCAAAATGTGGCAGCGCCTCCCGTGTAGTCTTGCGTTCACGTAAACGCCGATCAACTTGAATGGCTAATGACATAGAATCGTCAAGACCAGAGGGAACAGGAAATCCCACCATAGTATCTTTTAAAGTCTCAGACAAACCCTTCCGAAAGAGAGCTGCCAATGCACTATCATTCCATGTAGTAAGGACCGCCCACTTTCGGAATTTCTGACAGTATAACTCTGCAGGATCCTGACCCTGGTTCAATGCCAATAGGGCTCTCTCAGCTTGATCAATAGCATTAGGTTCATCATATAACAACCCCAAGGCTTGAAAAAATGCATCCACATTAGTCAAAACAGGATCTTCAGGTGTCAAAGAAAACGCCCAATCCTGGGGATCGCCGCGCAGCAAGGAGATGACAATTTTAACCTGCTGCGCAGAGCTCCCCGATGAGTTAGGCTTCAAGGCAAGAAATAATTTACAATTATTCTTAAAATTCCAAAATTGAGACCGATCCCCAGAAAACACATCAGGAGCAGGGATCCTTGATTCAACAGCATGTGAATGAGTGAGATAGGCGGAAATTCCCCGCACTTCAGCAGTGAGCTGCTCCACACGATCAGACAATTGCTTAATCTCCATCACGGAGAAAAAGAAAAAAAAAAAAAAAAGAATCCTCCTACGGCCCCAGAAAAAAAAAAGAGTAGAAAATATACATACAAAAAAAAAAAAAAATTGACACAATTTTTTTTTTTTTACAATTCTCTCCTGCTTTTGAGTACCTTAGAATCTGCGGTATGGCTGGTGATTCTGTTATGAATGAGTCACAGAGGAGGAAAAAAACAAAAAGCAAGCTAAGCCCAGAAAACTGGAGAGGTTGGTAACTAGCGGATTGCAGATCCCTGATCCTATCCACTACAACTAGCAGTAGCCGTGGAGCGTGCCTACGGTAGTCCTAGATGCCTCGTCACGGCCGGAGAACTAAATAAGCCTAAAGAAAAAAATGGAAAATCTAAACTGCCCCAGAGCAGACCCCAAAGCAATAGACAGCCCCCAACATGTATTTTCGGTGAAACAAGATGAAAACACAGACACAGGTAGAAAGATAGGCTGAGCAAACGATGGGGCCCTCACTAACTAGAAAGGACAGGAAAGAAAAGCTGCTGTCTGCAATCAAGCAAAAAACCCTGCCAAAAAAATGTCCAACACGTCTGATAGAAAAAGGCCCTGAAGTCGCTAGACTTCAAAACACTATATCAGCACTCAGGTATATTCTGAAGAGAGAGCAAAAGACATCAACTGATCAGAGACAAAATGGGGATTCAGCCCAGTCCCAGCCAGGGCTGGCTGAACACAAAAACTAAGTAAACCAGACAAAAACTCATATGAACAATAGCAGAGAAAACTTAGCTTTTAGGAAGGCAGAAACCAAACTGGAAACCAGAAGCCACAGTCAGGAAAAATCACCAGCAAGAAACTAGGGAGTCGGCTGCCTTAAATCCAATCAGAAACTCCTGATGTCCAATCGCAGTCCTCTTCCTCAGGTGGCCGATCTCTGCCATTTAGATCAGCTTCATTACCTCCCTTCACCAACAGAGGGAGTCCAGATAGAGAACTCACTACTCCTCTGTCAGCACAGCCAGCTCCATAACCCTCACCAGAAGCAAACCCGAAAATGAGCTCACAACAGCCCTCATCACCGTTTTTTGGTCCACTAGAGAGATCCCCACCAGCTTGGAGGAGTTAATTTCCGTCTCCTCACGTATCGACCTCCGTTTTTCGGAGCGCAGTATGGAGCAGGCTCACTCCAAGCGAAAAGCTGTTTTGGCTTCTAAATTTTTTGAACCACTTGAGCTGTCTGAGCTAGAGGTTCTACCCCCTGAGCCCATGGAAGTGTCTCGTACCAATCTTAATACAGACTCAGATCAGGTATCCATTTGCGGTTGTCACCATGTATGTGCGGTTTCTCAAGAAGCTAGCTCCCCGCAATGGTCAGAGTCTGAACCAGTCATCGAGACCTTTGTCCCTTCCCATCTTAGGGCTCAGGTTCTCGCATGGGCGCATGCGTCCAATGCGTCTCGCCATCGGGGCTACATGCAAATCTCAAAGCTTTTGGCCGGAGCATATTGGTGGCCTCATAGAGCTCGGGACATCAAAAAATGTATCCAGGCTTGCACGTCATGTGCTCAGGATAGCCTTCCTAGGCGGAGAGTGGTGAAGGTCACTGATTCGCGGCGGTGTTCTGTTATCCCGCCTGCTCCTGCCATCTCTCAGGTGTCTCTTCTGGAACCTGGAGACCTTGTTTCCCCTGACAAATTAAATGAAGATAATAATACCAAAGAATTTGTGTTTGCAATCATTTTCAGGAAGAAACTGAGTATTATCTGACAGAATTGCAGGGGTGTCAATACTTTTGGCCACAACTGTAGGCATACTGCATTACACTACACTTTCCACATTGGAAAACTTGTAAAGAAATTCAAGCTGTTTTTAAAGGGAATCTGTCACCCTTTTTAGCCCCTATTAGCTGCCGGCATACACATCGGGGGTGTCAGAGACACCGCACTACACTTGCTCATAGAGCCAGTGCGCGTGTCCTGAGTACAGAAGCAGTGCTAAACGAGGTACAGGAGGAATAAACAGACGGGAGGTCAGACAAAGCCAAAGGTCATACACAGGATCACAGTACAGTACCAGGGATGAGACAGAGCGGATAATCAGGGCCAAGCAGAGATCAAAACCAAACAGACATAGGAGGTACCAGGCAGAATCCAAAGCGATATCCAGAGAACAGACCGAGTCATACACAGAGAATCAAGTAACCAGAACACAGCACTAACACACTCAGAGGTCACCACACAATGCCAAGGGCGAAAGTATAACTGACAGGGATGGGAGCGTCCTGAGGCTATAAGAAGCCTCCCCCAGAACCAGGGAGAGGCCACAATCATAGCCCCAGGTGTGCAGGTAAAGCCTGCATCGGGATCACAACCTTTAACCCCAGAAATGCCAGTCATCAGCACTGGCTCCAAACATTAACCCCACGTGTGCGAGTCAAACCCGCACTGAGATCATGACAGGGGGCTTATCTACAGCATTCTGTAATGCTGTAGATAAGCCTCCGATGTAACCTGAAAGAGAAGAAAAACATGTTATATTATACTCACCGGGGTGGGCGGTCCGGTCCGGTGGGCGTTGCGGTCTGGTCCGACGCCTCCCTTCTTCATGCAATGACGTCTTCTTCTCCCGTCCTGTAATGGCTGCGGCGCAAGTGCACTGCTCTGCCCTGTTGAGGGCAGAGCAGAGTCCTGCAGTGCGCAGGCGTCTGAAGAGGTCCGGTGCCTGCGCACTGCAGAATTCTGCTCTTCCCTCAACAGGGCAGAGCAGTGCGCTTGTGCCGCAGCCATTACAGGACGGGAGAAGAGGACGTCATCGCATGAAGAAGGGAGGCGTCGGACCAGACCGCAATGCCCACCGGACCGGACCGGCCACCCCAGTGAGTATAATATAACGTGTTTTTCTTCTCTTTCAGGTTACATCGGAGGCTTATCTACAGCATTACAGAATGCTGTAGATAAGCCCCTGATGTCTATGCCGGCAGCTGCAAGCCGAAAAAAAGGGTGACAGTTTCCCTTTAAGATGCAGTGTCTGTGCAGCAAGCCTTTTTTGCCCTTCGGCTACCAGTGGGTACCTGGCACAGAGTCCTGCCCTCCTGCACTACCCTGAACTGTATATTATCAATTAAGCAGGTAGCTATATTCTACAGTAGTTCCAATCAATGTCTACTTAGAACACAGCGCACTAGCCTTCCAGGGCTGCATATGTACTGAAAGGCAGAAGGCAAACGTTAAGGAGCATTCCAGAGTTTTCTTTTGCCTCCATCGATGGTAAATCAGTATTGTGTTACCAGTGTGCGCATTAAAATGCTTATTTACTGGTCTCCGTCTCCACCACTGCTCCGATCCTCCTTTGCCTCATGTGACCATAATTGTGACCTGCGGTGTCGGTCACTCAGCATCTTCTGTGGGGACCAGACGTCACTTTGTCAGTGTAAGGCTGGTTTCACATTGGCGTTTTTGCGCGCAGCGCACCGTGCGCATGCGCACTGCGCCCCTATGTTTAAAATGGCGTGCGCAGTGTTTTGCGCATGTTAGCGTTTTCGTGCGCATGCGTTTTTTTGTCTGTTGCGCCAGGCGCGCCAGACGCAACATGTTGCATTTTTTGGTCCGCCCTGTCTCGTCAAAAAAACGCATGTGCACGCTTGCGCACGGAATGCGCAAAAACCCCCCATTGTCACCTATGAGAGCGCATGCGTGCGCATGTGTTTGCGCACGCTTGCGTTTTTTTGCGCATGCGTTTTTAAGGTCAACACGTCTGGAAAGTTGTCTAGACGCTAATTAAGCAGGTGATAAAAAGTTTGAGTGGGCGGTGGAATTCACCATTCACAGGATGGCCCGTCACCACCCCTGTCTTCAGCGCCACCAGCACGAGGACCACCCCTGCCTGGACTGCCACCGCCACCACCACGGAGCATCAGCAGACGGGGGACCCGCACTCGATATTTGCGGCACCGACCGTAACCTTCACCACCACCAGCATGCAGCACGATCCTGGCAGGCGGTCCCCAACCACCATGCGGTCCCCCAGCTCCAGGCGGTCACACAGGTCACGGGGGTCCAGTATGTCCTCCGGCACAAGACGGGTAGGCAGCCGCCGAAATCGGAGGGAAAACAGCAGGAGGTCTCTCACCCTCCCTCCTCCCTCACCTCCCACTTCCCAAATTTCCTTACCTCGCCTCCCTTCTCCCACTTCTTTAATTCCTCCCTCCCCTCTAACCACAACCTCCACCAGCCATTCCTCATCCCTCCACACCCCCAAATTTCCACCATCCTAAATAAAAAAAATTGTTAATTTTTTTTCATAAAAATGTTTGGTTATTTTGTGTTTCATCACCTGCACACACTGCGCCTTACACTTTGTGTTTGTGACACCACATAGCTCCAGTACTGACACGTTTCTTGTGTCATTCTTGGAGCTATGTGATGTGACAAACACAAATATATGACTTGTATTTTCATGCACCAGTCTCTTCTGTCTGTTGGTATTGGTCAGAATGATGGTGGAGGGTACAAGGCATATATATTCTCAACTTGCAGGTATCATAAAGACTGATTTGAGGATGGTATTTTATTATTTTATTTTATTTATGAAGTCAGGATGCTTTTTTTTGGGGGGGCATCATCACTTCATGACACCAGGCCAGGGAATGGTAGAAGATGTAAAACTTTCTCATCTCTCCAGTCTGCATGCAAGAGTGGAGATAGTACAACCAAAATATTTAACATGACATGGTCAGTTATCAACCAGAGTGAAGGATGCTAACATTTATTAACAAACATATTTATACCATTTGGTCCTGCCATGCTACACGACCCACATCGGTTACGAAGAAATCCGCAAATTTGTCCCTCATTTGGGCAACTTCCACTGAAGACCGAAGAGGGTGCTGATTATAATCAGGCAAAGGGTTGGCAGCAGGTTCGTCCATATCAAAGTTCGGTGGCTCCTTTGCCATTACAAAGTTGTGCAGAACCACACATGCCTTCACAACCTCGTCCACAGTTTCCATTTTCAGGTTGATGGCGGTGCTAAGAATTCTCCATCTGCCCACTAAAATGCCAAAGGCGCACTCTACAGTCCGGCGTGCCCTTGTCAGCCTGTAATTGAAAATTTTCTTGGTGTGGTCCAAGGCACGGCTGGAGTACGGCTTTAGCAGGTTCTGGCACATCTGAAATGCCTCATCCCCAACTAAAACAAATGGCAGTGGTGGAGCATCAGTTTGGGGAAGAGGCTGTGCCTGTGGAAAATTAAAATGGTTGCTGTACAACCTCCGGCCCATATTGGAGTTCTTGAAAGTGTGCGAGTCGTTGCTCCTTCGGAAAGCCCCAATGTCCACCGCCACAAACCGGCAGTCAGCATCCGCTATCGCCATAAGGACTGTGGAAAAGTACTTCTTATAATTGAAGAACTCGGAGCCACTTCTTGCTGGTTTCGTGATTCGGATGTGCTTCCCATCCACGGCTCCTAGGCAGTTTGGAAAATTGCAGAGTTCCCAAAATTTTTCAGCTATTTGAAGCCACTTTTCGGTGGTGGGTAAGGGCAGATACTCCGGACAGAGAACTTCACACAGAGCCCTGCAGGTGTCGGCAACTATCCCGGATAAAGTGGAGATTCCCAGCCGGTACTGGAAATGCAGGGATGACAGACTCTCTCCAGTTGCCAGGAACCTGTCAATAAAAAAAAAAAAAAAAATTATATTTCTGTCTAGGGTATAAATAAAAACCCTGGAAATCAAAAGTACATGGGATATCTGTTTTGCATGATTTTTAAATAAAATATAGCAGAAAAACATTTTGCAAAGAATTTTGATTAGTAAATGAGAAAATCCAATGAGAAAAAAAAATTAGGGAAAAAAAAAGGTTCACTAAAAATGAAGCAACAAAATATTACCCCAAAAAAAAACAAAAACATTTTTTAAAAATCCAAATTAATTTAGGCACAACATTACACTCCATAAGGTGACGAGCAGTTTCAGTAAAAATGATGCAAAAAATTATTAACCAAAAACCAAAAATGTTAAAAAAAATAATTAATAAAAAAAAAACCAAACAATTTAGGCACAACATTACATACCATAAGGTGCCGAACAGTTTCACTAAAAATGATGCAAAAAAAATATTACCCAAAAAAATTTTTTTATAAAAAAAAAAAAAAAAAAAAAACACCAAAAATTTAAAAATAAAATAAAAATAAATAAATTTAGGCAAAAAATTACATACCGTAAGGTGACCAGGAGCCTTTCTTCCGGAGGAATGGCACGCCGAAGCTGAGTGTCCCGTCTCCGGATGATGCCTTCGACCATACCCAGCAAGTCCATGAAGCTCTCCTGGGACATCCGGATATAGTCTCCAAATTTCTGCGGGTTGACCTGGAGCTCGGTGTACAGCGTGTGATACGCTCCACGGCTTTCCCGGACTTCTATTATCGGATGCCTCCAAAAGCGACGCCGCTGCCATCTCTGGTGTCTCTCCCTCTCCCGCTGGCAAGCAAAGGCATACGCCTGAGACATCGCGATGTCAAGATCAAGCTTGAAACGGAAATTATCCATACGCATATCCATCATATCCACTGGCAAAGCAGCAAAATGTGAGGAATTCTGCTGTACAAGGTCTATAAAAAGACACTCCCACTGTTGTCCCATTTGTCCCATTGGTGAACTCTCTCTTGTTTGTTAAAAACAGTTTTTGAAATATCACACCTAAAAATGCATGCGCGTGAAAAACGCATGCGCAAGCCAAAAACGCATGAAAAACGCAAGCAACGCTGCGGTTTTTTAACGCATCAGCGTTCGCTTGCCGTAAAAAAAACGCAGCGTTGCTTGCGTTTTTCATGCGTTTTTCTTGCGCACGATGCGCTGCGCAAAAAAGCGCCAATGTGAAACTAGCCTAAGTCTATGAGTCTCAGAATGAGTCCGGAGCATGGCTGGACACGACAGAGAACAGTGACTGTCCAGCATTTCATGTACACACTATAAACACATCACTGGATGATAACTGAGGGGGCAATAAAAACCCCGGAGTGGTCTTTCTAGGCCCCAAATTTCAGTATTTGCCACAATTCTCCTGTGAAACTGTTGGAATATTTTGTCATAACTGTTAGGCTACTTTCAGATTTCCCTTTTGAAGCATCAGGCGCGATGCGGCGAAAAATGTAAACACCGGATCCAGCGCCTGTTGCCACTGGATCGGCTTTTTTCCCATAGACTTACATTATCGCCGCATCGCGCCTGATGGCCATGCGGCGTGTCCGGCTTTTGCCAGAAACGGCAAATAATGCCTGTCCGGCGTCTGCAAAAAAACGTTCCATGCAACGTTTTTTGACAGCGCCGGACAGCTTTTTTGCAGAGCGCATGCGCGAAGACTCTCTCTCTCTCCTGCACCGTCTCCGGCCTAAACAGATGATCCGACATGCTGCGGCTTCTACCGGATCAGGTTTGACAACTTTTCGCCGCAGCCCGCCGGATTTAAAATCTGGAAATCTGAAAGTTGCCTTAGCTGTGACTTCCGTACGCCAGTCTCGCCCAGCTGAGCCATCTTTATTACAGTGAACAAAGCTTCTTGGGAAAAAGTGTGGCCGACCAATTCATCCTTCAATCCTTGTGGGAACGGCCCCAGAAACGTACGGCGGGCGCATGGGAGGCGCGGGCGCATGGGAGGCGCTGCCACAGTCAGCACCATGCCTCGAATGAAATTGGCGCATTAGTCTCCAGTTCATTTTTCATTAGAAATGGCGAACAATGCACCACTGTAACGAGACAGACTAAATGTATTCGGAGTCTCAGAGCTGGAGATTTGTGAGAAATAATTAGCATGAAGTATTCCCCTTATATACAGTCACTGTCCAGCCTGAAGTGACTGGAGACCGTTTCACTAGTGATGTGGGTACGCCGAGGTCACAACTGACAACACACCTCTGACTTCCTGCGGGCCGGAACAATTATACCTAGGAACCTTGTGCGCGCTGTCGTGTATACCATGAGGAGCCCCATTGCGCCTGCGCCCTGTCCTATGCCGGAAGTGTTGCCAGTGACAGCTCTGCGTGCCCTTGTTTGGCCGCTTGGCTGGCTGTGCGGGAGCTGCTCCCCGGTCACACAGGATGTTGCGGGCGGCC
The DNA here is from genome assembly GCF_039654945.1 of Dendrobates tinctorius. Lineage (NCBI taxonomy): Eukaryota > Metazoa > Chordata > Amphibia > Anura > Dendrobatidae > Dendrobates > Dendrobates tinctorius. Next base: position 8,970,950 of record NW_027361728.1, read on the forward strand.
TGGTGAGTAGCGGACGTTCCCGTCCTCCGGTACCGGCTCCATGTTGCCTGGCTCAGGTGTCTCATCCCCGCACGTGCGGTGCTGCCCCCGGGGCCAGTGACAGCTGACTGGACAGACTGCTTTATCGCACGAGCTTTCAGTACTTGTCATTGGAGCGGGGCGGGCCGGAAGTGCCAGGGACGTCTGTCACCTAGTGTAAATGGCCAGGTGGGAGTAGTAGTAGTGCAGACTGTCCCCACTGCAGATCAGACTAATCCTGTTACTCCAGGTCCATTATGACCTCCTGGATGATGGGGGTGATGCACTCTGGCTGATTACACTGCCTATATAAGATAAAGGCGGCTATATCCTATTAGTCACTTATGGCCTCCACCTTGTGCACACTATGAAGTGTCTCATACCCCCTGTGTGTAGATCCTGATACTGCATGGCCATCATTACCTCCTGGATGATGGGAGTGATGGCTGTGTGTCTGCTGCCCTCTGGCTGATTACACTCCCTATATAAGATAAAGGCGGCTATATCCTATTAGTCGCTTATGGCCTCCATCCTGTGCAGACTATGAAGTGTCTCGTTATCCTCTGTGTGTAGATCCTGATACTGCATGGCTATCATTATCTCCTGGATGATGGGAGTGATGGCTCTGCTGCCCTCCAGCTGACTACACTCCCTACATAAGATAAAGGCGGCTATATCCTACTGGTCGCTTATGGCCTCCACCCTGTGCAGACTCTCAGTAGCCCCTGTGTTCTGTATGGCAGTCAGACTCTATTATCACTTCTGTGAACCTTTAGCTGCAAAATATATAAAACCAGTGAACAGAGAATAAGTGTTAGAAAATGAATCCTAAAAGTCTGGAAAGTGCCCGCAGTGGGGAACACTCCTCATCCCGTCCTGCAGCCGAGCGGTGCCCATTGTGCATTCACAGTGCACCATCAGCTCGGTTTTCTCCAGGATGACACTCCTCACTTCAGGAATAGGAGCGCTGTAAATCTGTTGCACACGCATCGTATTTCCAGGGCTATTCCCAATGTCATACGTTCGTTATATCCACAGCATTTCCACAGGTCGTACGTAAATGTACAGTAGATGTGGTTCCTACCAATGAGATTTGAATGTGTGCCATACAGCTGTATAGCTGGTACAATGTGCTTTCCCACTGACTGTACACAAATGCATCTTAAAGGTGTTGTCTGGTGAAAAAAGAAGTAATCACGCATTTCAGGTAACAGGTAGAACTCGATGGCCTTGGGTCTTTTCACAGCGTAGCCTAAAAATGCTGTCTGGTTCGTAGTCGCTCACTGTGCCATCGCTGAGAAATCAAGCTTCAGAGCATCTAGGAACTGAGCTCCGAAGTGCAGTGCACCACATTGGCATGCCCACTACGCACTAACAGACTAATTGCTTCAGAGCATGATTTCGTATCATTGGATTACTACAAAACAGGTACGACTTTTATGCCACATTCGCACGTCGAGTATTTTCTCAGTGTTTTTCCTCAGTACCTGTAAGCCAAAACTAGGAAAGGAACAATCAGAGGAAAAGTATAATAGAAACACGTCACCTCTTCTGTATTTATCACCCACTCCTGGTTTTGGCTTACACATACTGATGTAAAATACTGACCCAATACTGAATGTGTGAATGTGGCCTTATTGTTATAATAGGATCTGTACAGTATATCACTCAGTAGTAAAATCTTCCTCACAGCTTGTGGGGCCGTAGTGCTGGAATTCCATGTGCAGTATAAAAAATCTATATGCAGGCATAATGCTTTTCAATTTGTATTAATGTTTATGTGAGTGTTTATGTGAGTATATATAACATTGTTCCTTCTCTTTTTTTTTTTTTTTTTTCTTCAGCATTGTGTGCAGGGGGGTGGTAAAGAAACATGTCATAAAAGAAGCCAAGTCTCCCCTCCAAGCCCTTCATCCTCGTAAAGATCATCATTTTTCTAGAGTGAACATTTTCCGGCCTTTACCCCCTTCATCAGTGCGATGCTACTCCTCTTTGTCTCGCTACCCACTGCGGAGGAGCAGGCTTTTGCCTGTGAATCTGGCTCTCCAAGCTCACCGCAATTTTTGGGTCGCAAGGTTGGCATCCAGGCTGTTAAAGCTCCGATATCTTGTATTAGGATCGGCTGTAGGTGGTGGATATACTGCTAAAAAGGTGTGTATGCTTTTCATCTTTCAGTGCTTGGATGAATTCACTATTCTATATTCTGATTTGTATAGGGCTCTCAGTCACTTAAATTGGCAGGGGGTATTGTGGTTAGGAAAAATCATTATCCACAGGATAAGTGATAGGTGATCTCTGGATGATTAATAGGGTCTTACCTCTAATGTTATGAACACAGAAAGATAAATGAAGTGAAGAGATGCATAGGGAGAAGTTCTGCCCATTACAGTGGGCCTTAAGGCCCCGTCTCACTTAGCGATCTCGGTAGCGAGATCGCTGCTGAGTCACAACTTTTGTGACGTAACAGCGATCTCACCAGCGAGATCGCTGTGTGTGACAGCGGTCAGCGAGCGGCCCCCCTGCCGGTATCGCTGATCGCTGGAAGAAACCTCTGGACATTTCTTTGGTCGCTGGTCTCCCGCTGGCCAGCACGCATCGCTGTGTGTGACAGGCGGGAGACCAGCGATCAGCTGTAAAAAATAGAATTAAAATAAAAAATATAGTTATTCTCACCTTCCGGCGTCCCGTTCAGCCATCCTGCCTCTCTCCACGCTCCGGTCCCAGTGATCCTTTGCACGAATGACCGCGAGACTTTGTTATCCCTCGAGACCGTGACATCTCGCAGTCATTCGTGCAAAGGATCACTGGGACCGGAGCGTTGAGAGAGACAGGATGGCTGAACGCGACGTCGGAAGGTGAGAATAACTATATTTTTTATTTTGATTCTATTTTTTACAGGGATAGCCAGCGATGCCGGGCGCTCGGCATCGCTGTGCTGATCTCTGGTGAAGCTGTCTGTGTGACAGCTCACCAGCGATCACATAGCGACTTCCTAGCGATCCTGACACCTTGATATCGGTGTCTGGATCGCTGGTAAGTCGCTTAGTGTGACGGGGCCTTTAGACATTCACAGAAGATTATTTTTTAACATTATGTCAGTTTAACATCTTCCTTTTATGTCACAGACATTGCTCCATATATAAACTTAATAAATATCCGCCTACAATTGTAGCACATCAGCACCCCATCATTCCATCAAAGCAGTCTTCAGCTTGGTGTGACGTCCGTCCGAGGATCTGGACTGCAGTAGGGACAGCACCCTGAGAAACCCAGAGACCCTTAACCCCTATACAGGGATCTGGAATTGTAGCAAGGCCCAGGGGGTGGCTGTCTGGTGGAGCAGTGTGCCAGAGCAGGACGGTCGCCAATAGGGAAGAAGGCGGGGAACCAAAAACGTAGTCAGAAACCGGGAGAGCAGCGGAGGTACAGAAACGGTAGGCATTGGTAGAGTCGACAGTCCAGGCCAAGGTCACAAAACGGGAGAGTGGCAAGGTACAAAAATGGCAGGCAGTAGCAGAGTCGAATATCCAGGCCAAGGTCACAAACCAGGAGAATGGCAGAGGTACAAAATCGTCAGGCAGTAGAGGAGTCAGAAATCCAGGCTGAGGTCAGAGTCAAACAATAGCAAATCACACAGTAGCACATAGGGGAACCAAGAATATATCCGGTGGCTTGCAAGACCAGTCCCAAGGTATTTGAGGGATCAGGTCATCCCTCACAGGCTCCCGGACTGATGATGTCATCAGGACCGCCCCCAGGACCAGGCCAGATGGTGATGCACCAACCCCTTCATGATTGACAGAGGAGCGGAGCCTGCGTCCATCAGATGCCTGCGCAGGAGCCCCTTCTCTGTCGCCGCCTTCACTCGGGGGCGAACCACGGCGCCTCCCAGTGGCCGAGGCAGGAACAGCAGGTCCCGAGTCTGACGGCGACGTGACAGTCTGGCGCCTCCTAGTGGCCGAGGCCGGGACAGCGGGCCCCCAGTCTGACGGCAACGTGACACTTTGTTTTTAGGCTTTGGATTAAACTTTTAAGTCACAACATAAAATTGATGCATCTTTTACAAATCATTACACTTGGTGCACAATTGGATGTATAGAGGAGCCTATATGTGTATAGTGCTAAGCGGCATGTTCGCAATGTGCCAGGTGTCTGTTATCAGAAATAACATTAGTATCTGAGTTCAATATTATTTATTTCATTTAATATCAAGATTTTGTTTGTAAATAAAAAATGTGATAATTGTCCCTGCAAGGAAATATTTTGTTTAATCAATTCTATTTGTAGAACTATCCGGACAAAAATTAAAGACTTTTCAGTCAAGACTCAACTTTCATCAGTCAGCTGGATGAGAGCGAGACTGCAAATAAAGCGCTATGCACAGGGCTGTGGAGTCGGAGTCCATTTTGGTGGAGTTGTAGTCAGTATAAATTCGTCAGACTCCTAAAATATATAGTAAATTTGGATTAGTAGTACAATGCAGGATGTACTGTACATTTTTTCATAAGAATTTGGGAAAGTTGTGAAATATCTTATAAATGTTTGTTCTGTTCCTGATGTAAGGATCTGTGCTCTTAGCAGAGATGAATCTGTGCTGCTCTTTATGTACATGCTCATTAGTGACCAGTGCTGTGGGGTCGGAGGTTTGGCTTACTGACTCCACAGCCCTGCTGTTCAGGAAAGCGTTCTCCGGCATAGCGGTGGACATCGTATAGTCTCACCCTGCGCTGTACTTGCAGTTTCTCTCTCTCTTTCAGCTGACCAATGCAGGTTGTGTTTTGACCGAAACGTCTCTAGTTTTTGTCTGGATATTTCTACAAATAAAATTGCATCCTTGTCACATTAATTTTTTTTTTACACATTGCGGATTTCGATCCTACTTGTGCACCACCCCAGCGAGAAGTGCCATATTTGTCTTTCTACAATTATATTTGTTAAGTGGTGCTTAGTAATGGACACACTACATAGCTTTAAAGAGCATTCGTCACCAGAATTCACAATACAAACCAGGGCTGTGGAGTCTGAGTCGGAGTCGTGGAGTCGGAGTCGGTGCTCATTTTGGTGGAGTCGGAGTTGGAGTCGGTATAAAATGGACCGACTCTGACTCCTAAAATATATAATAAATTGGGTACAGTAATTCAATGCAGGATGTGCTGAATATTTTTTCATAGGAGTTTGGGAAAGTTATGAAATGTCCTATAAATGGCTGTTATATTCCTGATCTAAGGCTACATTCACACACAGCGTTTTTCCTGTGTTTTTTGAGGATACGTTTTTCAGCTGCAATAGCTGATCATCTTTTCAAAAAACCGCATCACCTGAAAGGTTTTTGAGCTCATAGATAATGTTTTCAATAGCAAAAGCAGATTAGAAATCTGCTCTATCTATCCATTTATCCATATTTGTCTATCCATATCGTATCTGTACCAAAAAGAATGAAAACCGGGTAGTACACCAATATATATTCTGTTCTATCTAAATATCTTGATTATTGGATCATAAAAATGATTAAATGTCTGAGGTTCACATTGTACTACAATAAATTTTTCACTTAAATATAAGCAATATGTGTGGGAGTCGGAGTCGTGGAGTTGGAGTCGGTGTAAGGGAAATTGAGGAGTCGGAGTCGCAGGTTTGGCTTACCGACTCCACAGCCCTGATACAAACTGCATGTTTTAAATATTACATCTCTTAAAGCTGATGAGACTGGTGTACTGACTTTGAAAAATTGTCAAAATGGCTTTATGAACCTGATATTAAAATAAGAATTTAAGCTATAGCTGGACCCATAAAATATCAGGGAGGAAAACTGTAAAATAGGATTATAGCGCTTTTCTCAGTGTTGCATCCGGCCGAAGATATACATGTTAAAGTAAAACTCTGGTCAGACTTCCAGTTAGGTTTGCGTCACTCTTTCCCATGTGGCACCGTTTAGAACACTTTTGTTGCAGGCAAAACTATTGTGCTAAGATTAAAGGCAATTTCTGCCATGTGTATGACATGTATCTGTCACGACGGTCATGGAGTTCATGTTGCTAGTGTGAACATAGCCTAACAGTATGGCCCTTTCTGCGTTAATAAATGTAACGGTTTTACCAAAGAAATTGGTTTAAAGGGGTTGTCCACTTTCAGGGGAGTGGGCCCCAAATTGTGAAATGCCTAAAATAACCCTCTGTACTCAGAGTCCCTGCTAAGGTCAGCAGCTGTACAAGGGCTGCCGGCTCACGCCGCTGATCTCCGTTACGGACTAGAACAGTGAAGTGACTGCTGAAGCCAAAACAGCAGGATCGAAGCAGCGACGTGGAGGCGGTGCTGGCTGGACACAGGGAGGTTGAGTACCTGCTGAGCTTGTTTTAGGCATTTTACCCAGTTTGGGCACACTTTCCTAAAAGTGTACAATCCCTTTTAATTTGTAAAGTCTGACAGAACATGTAGGACAAGCTCTCTATAATATCTTGATATGATTTTATGGCTGTTGTGTTTTATTTGTGTTTCTCAACTTTATCTTTCAGACGTACGAGCAATGGAAAGATATGTTCCCAGATCTCAGTGAATACAAATGGGTTGTGCCGGATTTTATCTGGGAGTTGGATGAATATATTAATTTTGGTAGGTGATTTATGTCATCTTTTACAGCAAGAAGTGCTTTTTATAGGGAATACCAGTTGCAACCATTTGTGATTTAAGCAGTTATTCAGTGCGTATGTTGTTAGCACTGATTCTATTCATGTCATACATTCTTTTATATAAAAGCATAAGACCGCCGATTTGTGATTTCCATTTTTGTTAACCCCTTAACGACCATCGATACGCCTTTTAAAGGCTGCAGTTAAGGGTACTGAGTTCCTCAGTGCCACTTTTAAACGGTGCTGAGAAATAAGGTTATAAAGCCTCCCAGCATCAGAAAATCTTGGGGTCTCGGCTATGAGACCCTGGAGAACATGATCAGGGCCTGTTTTTATGATCCTCTGTCACATGATCGCCTTTATTCACTGAATAACATTGATCACACATTTTTTTTTTTTCTTTTAATTCTCTCTCCCCTGATATGATCTAGGGTTTTCTTGGGGTTGGGGGTAGAGCTGTGTTAGGGTTGGCGTTAGAATTGGCGGAGTTTCCACTGTTTAAGCACATCAGTGGGTCTCCAAACGTGACATGGTGCCCACCATTGATTCCGATTCCAGACAGTTATGCGTTCAGAAAGTCAAACAGTGCTCCCTCCCTTCTGAGCAATGCCATGCGCCCAAACAGTGGATTTCCCCCACATATTGGGTATCGGTGTACTCAGGAGAAATTGCACAGCAAATTTCGTGGTCTGTTTTCTTCTAATACCCTTGTGAAAATAAAAAACTTTGGGTCTAAAATAAATTTTTTGTGAAAAAAGTTAAATGGTAATTTTTCCTTCCACATTGCTTTAGTTATTATGAAGCACCTAAAGGGTTAATAAACTTCTTGAATGTGGTTTTGAGCACCTTGAGGGGTGAAGTTTTTAGAATGGTTTCACTTTTGGGTATTTTCTGTCATATTGACCCCTTAAAGTTACTTCAAATGTGAGGTGGTCCCTAAAAAATGGTTTTGTAAATTTTGTTGGAAAAATGAGAAATCGCTGGTCAACTTTTAACCCTCATAACTTCCTAACAAAAAATAATGGTCTTCAAAATAGTGATGATGTAAAGTAGACATGTGGGAAATGTTATTTATTAACTATTTTTTTGTGACAACCTTCTGATTTAAGGGCATAAGAATTAAAAGTTTGAAAATTACGTCAATTTTGAAATACTCGCCAAATTTTTGATATTTTCACAAATAAACGCAAGTCATATCGAACAAATGTTACAAGTATTATGAAGTACAATGTGCCACAAGAAAACATTCTCAGAATCACCGGGATCCATTGAAGAATTCCAGAGTTATTACTACATTAAGTGATCCTGGTCAGATTTCAATAATTTGGCCTTGGCATTAAGGTAAAAATTGGCTCTGTCACTCAGGGGTTACACCACAATCACAACAGAGAGTTCATCAACCCATGTATCATTTTAATCGGTGTATCAGAGCCAACTTAGGGTATGTGCACACAATGCGGATTTGGCCCTGGGGATCCGCAGCAGATTTCCTAGTGATTTACAGTACAATGTTAATCTATGGAAAATAAAAACTGTTGTGCAAATGCTGCGGAAAAATCTGCGCGGAAACGCAGCGGTTTAATTTGTGCAGCATGTAAATTCTTTGTTCGGATTCCGCAGTGGTTTTACACCCATTCCATTATAGGAATTTGCAGGTTTAAAAACGCAGGCCAAATCCACAATAAATCGGCAGGAAAAAAGCTCAGATTTTGACCTGCGGATTCTGCCAAAATAAGCAGATTCTGCGCGTAAAATTCCGCACACGAATCCGCAACGTGTTCACTTACCCTTAAGGCCCCGTCTCACATAGCGAGATCGCTGATGTGTCACCGATTTTGTGACACAACAGCGATCTCGCTACATGTGACACACAGCGGCGACCGGCCCCCCCCGCTGGATATGGCTGATCGTGCTCGAATGTCCTAGACCATTTTTTCATCGTTGGCATCCCGCTTGCCAGCACGCATCACTGTGTTTGACGCCGACGAGCGACCTCGTTTCTCGACGCAGAACTCAGGGACGCAGGCTGGAATTGTTCAGAATAGATGCTATGCGACAACGCACCAGCGATCCTTAGCAGGTCGTATTGTTGACGGGATCGCTGGTGCGTCGTTGAAGAGATCTGCCTGTTTGGCAGCTTACTAGCGACCATGTAGCGACGCACCAGCAATCCCTACCAGGTCGTTGTCATAATCGCTGGTGCGTCGCTATGTGAAACGGGACCCTTAGTGTCTATAGTTTACTTTGCAAAATCCTGATAACAGGTTAGCTTTAAGCTTGAGGTGTAACAACATAGTTAGCGTATACATCACTAAACTACACCAAAAACGATTTTCCATCCACCAAATGTGTGCTCTCAGGACTTTGTCCAAGACTTTAACTCCATTTTGTCAAAATGTTCCCTAAAGTAAATTAATTTAATTACTAAGCATGAAATCACCTGATTCAAAGGAATGCAATAAAAAAATTCACCAAAAAAAAAAAATCAATTCAGAAAATGAAAACTGATCTACATTTTCAAAAATAGCAACGTCTGAATGAGTCTGGAAACTTCAATTACATTGGCATGTAAAAGTTTTAGCACCCCTGGTCAAAACTACTTTTATTTTGAACGGTTTGCTTAGTTCACTCTAGGTGTTTTTATAATTTTTTTGCAAGAAAAATAAGGGAAGTATAAGTTCACACTAGGCATTTTTCCAGCATTTTTTTTTCTGCCACAAGACCTGATCTCTTGGTAAGAAAGAAGCTGCAGAAAACATGTTTGTGCTGTGTTTTTGGCATGCTAGATTTGTCTCTTGTGCATACTGATAAAGTTTACTGTTGAAAAAAAGTCCTATTTTATAGTACCAGGTTTTGGCACAAAAAAAACAGGCAAAACCTGATACCTGCGTTTTGGGTGCTTTTTTCAGCGTTTTTTCACCACCCATTCATTTCAATGGATGAAAAATGCTGAAACAAGGGACATGCTCCTTTGTGCAAAAAGCCATGCAAAACACAAAATCCTGATGATAAAAAACTGTGTGCATCAGATTTCTGAAATCTCATAGACTTTGCTGGTACTATAAAACGTAGCTGAAAATTTGCATAAAAAAGCTGAAAAAGCGCCTGGTGTTAACTTAACTTGCCCTACCCTTATTCAAAGGCTTAAAGTTAAAGATGACAATTTCCTTTGTATTTTAGGCTATATAGTCATCTTTTACATTTTAAAATTACAAAAAGAAGAATGGTTAAATGCAAAAGTTTGGGCACCGTTGGAGATTTATGTACTCGGATAACTTTGACCAGGGTTTCAGACCTTAGCCTGTTAGGGTTATGGCTTGTTCACTTTCATCGTTAGGAAAGGCCAGGTGATACAAATTTTCCAGCTTTATAACAACCCAGCCTCCTATAACCGTGTGCCAAAAACAGCAGCGATGGGTTCTAAGCAGCTGCTTAGCACTCTGAAAATGGTGGAGACCCAAAAACAGGAGAAGGCTATAAGGAGATAGTGAAGTGTTTGCAAGTTGTCCTTTCCTCAATTTGAAATGTAATTTAGAAATGGCAGTTAACTGGAACAGAGAAGGCTAACGTCTGGAAGACCAGGCAAAATTTCAGTGACAGCTGCTCGTAGGATTGCTAGAGAGGCAAGTCAGAAGTCAAAACACCTGCTTAACTGAAAAAGACCTTCAGAACGATTTAGCAGACTCTGGAGTTGTGGTACATTGTTCTACTGCTAAGAGACACCTGCACAAATATGGCTTTCATGAAGGAGTCATCAGAAAAAAACCTCTCCATAAAATGCAGTGTCAGAAGTATGAAAAAAAAACATCTAATCAAGCCTGATGCATTTTGGAAACAAGTCCTGGTCACCAATGAGGTAAAAATAGAATTCTTTGGCCACAATGACCAAAGGTGTGTGTAGAGAAAAATGGGCACAGAATTTCAGGAAAAGAACATCTCGACAACCATTAAGCATGGGGGTGGATCAATCTTGCTTTGGGGTTATGTTGCAACCAATGTAAATGGGAACATTTCATGTGTAAAGGGAATAATGGATTCAATGAAGTTTAACAAATTCTTGATGCAAACAAAACACTCTGTAAAAATGCTGGATGGCTTCTACAGATTTATGATTATTTTTGTTTGCCCATTATTTATGTATATTGTGCTTGTTAATTTTTTTTCAATAAAAATATACCCTTTTATTAAGTAGCATGGACTCTGGTTTCTCTTTGCTTTGGCTTGTAATCGAGTTGCTACTACTCTCTTTCTGGGCATAATGTAATAATATATGTGTATATATAACAAAATGTTCTATTGGACAATTTTTAGGATCCTGAACACACGTCAAAATCCACAATAGACTTCCTCAAAAGGCACAAGCTAAAGGTTTTACAATGGTCCTCACAATCCCCTCATCTGAACATTATTGAAAATCTGTGGTTAGACCTGAAAATAGCAGTGAAATGTAAGATGACCCAGGAATCTCACAGAACAGGAAGAATTTTCCAAGGAAGAATGGATGAAAATCCCTCCAACAAGAATTGAAAGACTTTTGGCTGGCTGCAAAAAGCTTTTACAAGGGGTGATACTTTCAATAGGGGTGCTACTAGGTACTAACCATGCAGGGTGTAATTTTGACCAAGGATGCCCATATTTTTACATACCACTGTATGTGTAGACCAAAAAGGAAACCTTCCAAAGAGAGCTCTCAAAAGGCAGGAAACGTAAAAGGGGATCAAATTCTGCAAACACGACGTTTGGTCTGAGAAGTCACAAATAGAAACGCTGAATCTGGGCATCCTGAATTTGTCATCCGAGACGCTCACTCCTGAACAATTAGAAATTTTAACTCTTTGACTTTAATTTGCCCCCTCAAATAATTTTGACGTTTTCTAATGATTAAGGATATCAATACATTTGTTTGGTTACTGACTAAATATACATTTCTTTTAAGAACAAGGTGAAATTTCATCATCATTTCTTGAAATGAAAATGAGTATGCCTTTGTTAAAGTCAAGGAGAAAAGCACACTTTCTCGTTCCCCCATGACGGCACCACGGAGAGAGGGGATCCGCCCCACGGGGATAGGAAACCTACCGATAAAAAGGCGGTACCTCTCTCCCGCATCAGTTGGTTTCCTGTCCCCATAAGGGAACCTATATACTTACCGGATGCCAGGGCCGACCAGTCTGGTGGATGGCAGCGGGAGCCCCCTGTCCCAGCTGGGGCGGTTACCCGAGGCGCCACCTCTGGGGTCAGCGGGCCTCCAGGGTGTGCGGGGGGGAGAGACGGCAGCAGGAGATCCGTCCTCCCTCAGGATGGCGTCCTTCCATGGCGGCCGGAAGCGGCCCTGGGCCGGAGCAGGTACAGGGGTGGGAGTGCGCCAGTGGGCGCAGGTATCCCCTCGCGGGCCGGCAGCCGGGGGAGACGCTGCCACCGCGCAGGACACCGTTGGCACCGGCGGTGGGGCGGCAGAGGCCGGGCTGCCACCCGCGCAATGCACCTCTGTGAAAGCCGGCAGTGCGCACGCGCGGGGCGGCAGGAGGAGACGCCGCCGTCCGTGCAATGCACCACTGGGTGCGACAGTGGGGCGTACGCGCGGAGGGCGGGTCGTCGCGAACCAGCTGGGGCGCGCCTACAAAAAAAAAAAAAAAATTTTCCTTTGTGGAACTCTCCCTCACGTGGCTTAAAAGCGCACAGGGGGCATAGCGTGGCCTGTAACCTAGAGCCATGAGTACGGAGCCAGAAGAGCAGCAGCTGCTGGACATGTCTTCAGACACAGGACACCAGCAGCAACCACGGAAGTCACTGCAGCAGCACCGGAAGAAGGAAACGAAGGAGCAGTCACTACGACACGGCAGCAGTAGCCGTTCGGAGTCCCGACGCAGCAAGGAGTCCAGGGGGGCAGGAGCCCCAAAGGACAAGCCACGTACAGATCCGGGGCCCACGTCTGATTTGGTATCCTTCTTCGGGCTGACGGATAAGTGGACTACGTGAACGTATATGCTGTATTTAGGGCCTGTCCTCCTCTCATAGGGGAAGAAGTGCACACAGAAGTCCAACCACAAGATCTGCCCACTTTTTAAGGAGGAACTCCCCCACGCGTGGGAAAAAAGGATCTGCCAGTCCTGCATTGAACATACAATATGCAAGGAATCCCCAGGGTTCGCGCCTGACCTTAGAGCCCTAATTGCCCACCAGGTAGAGAACACCGTCAAAACCCTTCAAGGAAAAAACAAAAAACATAATAAACCCAAGAGAAAGGAACCCGAGTCAGATCCTAGAGGAAGGGAAAGCGGATCTTCTTCATCAGACACAGCCCGTCGTCCGGCTCCTCGTCGTTTGAGGACGAAGGTCACAGCTGCTTCCCTATCTAAGATAACTTAATAAAGGCTATCAGAACTACAATGGGGCTAGTAGACACCAGGCCTAAAAGGACTATCCAGGACACCATGTTTAGTGGGTTGGAGCAGAAGAAAAGGAGGTCATTTCCCATGAACGGTAAAATCCAGGCGCTCATACAGAGGGAATGGAAAAGGCCAGAGAAGAAAGGCCTCCTAGCACCAAAAAGGAAATACCCATTTGAAGAGCCAAGCTGCTCGTTTTGGGATAAGGCACCAAAAGTGGATATAGCTATAGTAAAGACCTCGAAAAAGTTTTCTCTACCTTTCGAGGACATGAGGACACTGAAAGACCCTATGGATAAAAAAAACGGATGTATTCCTAAAAGGAGCCTGGGAGGCAGCCGGAGGTGGACTAAAACCCGCTATAGCTGCCACTTGCACAGCCAGAGCCCTGATGGTGTGGCTGGTCCAGCTGGATGACCAACTAAGGAACAAAACGCCAAGGGGAGCAATCCTGGACTCCGTCCCATTAATGAGAGGAGCAGCGGCATTTCTAGCGGACGCATCCGCGGACTCAATCAGGTTGACAGCCAGAGCAGCCTCATTTTCGAACGCAGCACGAAGGGCTCTATGGCTCAAGTGCTGGACGGGAGACCTGCAAACAAAAACAAAGTTGTGCTCCATCCCCTTTGAAGGGGAATTCCTTTTCGGGCCTACACTGGATGATATTCATGAGAAAACGGGGGATAAGAAGAAGTCTTTCCCTAACCCATCAAATTTCCCCTTCAAACATTTTCGGAGCAGGAAATTTATCCAGAGGAAGCCGCCTAAAAACTCCCAGGACAAGTGGGAAGACAGAAGAAGCAAAGGGAAGGGGTTCATGTTCGGGAAACCGGCAGACAAGAAGCAATCCCAATGAAGGTGTCTCCCAGGTAGGAGGAAGATTGAGCTTCTTCTTCCCGACCTGGGAAAAGATATCAAGCAGTTCCTGGATACTAAGCATCGTAGAAACAGGTCTCATACTAAAATTCCACACCTCACCCAAACCCTATCGAGGCAGTCGATAGAAGAGCAAGTTGCAGTACAACGGGAGATTCAGTCCCTGGTGGAGAAAGCGGTGTTGCAGGAGGTTCCCCACCAAGAAAAAGGAGGTTTCTACTCCCCTATCTTCTTGCGGAAGAAACCGGATGGGACATTCAGGACAATAGTAAACCTAAAAAAGTTAAACAAATGCCTAGTGATTCCTCCATTCAAGATGGAGACAATAAAGTCTGCAGTAAAGATTTTGTTTCCAGCTTGTTACATGGCAGTACTCGACTTAAAAGACGCGTACTATCACGTCCCCATACACTCGGACTACCGCCGGTTTCTCAGAATAGCAGTCACGTAACGGGGAGAGATAAAGCATTATCAATTCAAAGCCCTTCCATTCGAGCTGGCCATTGCCCCGAGAGTATTCACGAAAGTCATATCGGAGGTTATGGTGCACTTGAGAGAACAGGACATCCGAATAGTCCCATACTTGGACGACTTCCTAATAGTAGGCAACTCCCCCGATCATTGCAGAGACCAATTGAACCAGACTATGGAATCTTTGTCCAACCTAGGTTGGCTGCTGAACCTACCGAAATCTCGGTTAATTCCGAGCCAGGTGCAGGAATATTTGGGCATAACCATAGATTCCGTCAGGCAGGAGTGCCGCCTTCCCGAATGGAAAAGGTTACACATAGAGCAGCTAGCAACAGGAGCAATAACACGGACACTGACACTCAGGAAGGCCATGTCCTTGCTCGGCTCAATGACAGCCTGCCTATCAGCGGTCCAGTGGGCCCAAGCTCATACAAGAAATCTCCAGTGGGAGATACTAGAGGCAGAAATTTCTCTTGACGGGAATTTAGAAGGGCAGTTAAACATCTCACCTGTAACAGCTCGCTTTCTACAGTGGTGGACGCAACCATCCAACCTATCCAGGGGGGTTCCTTGGGTAATACCGGTCTCTCAGATTCTTACTATGGACGCAAGCCCCAGGGGGTGGGGGGCTCACTCGGACAACCAGATAGCACAAGGAGCCTGGACAGAAAACTAAAGGACAGCCTCCTCGAATGTGAACTAGATGGACGTAAGGTCTTCCTTCAGCCTTCAAACTATGTTACTATGTTATGTTATGAAGGAGCTATTAGTGATGAAGCGCGCCCTCCTGTTTTTTCTAAATCCCCTCAAAGGCCACCATGTAAGGGTGTTTTCCGACAACAGCACTGTAGTTGCTTACTTGAATCATCAGGGGGGCACGAGATCCCGTACCCTTAAGGAAGTAACAAAGTCAATTTTCCACTTGGCAGAAGGAAATCTAGCTCACTACCGGCGTTACACATAAAAGGGGCAGATTATGTGATGGCGGACTTTTTAAGTCGCACACAGCTAAGGCAGGGCGAATGGGAGCTGAACCAGGAAGTTTTCAACCACATCACAAAGCTATGGGGGATACCCAACATAGACTTATTCGCCAACAAAACGAATCGGAAAGTGAAAACATTCTGTTCCATAAACCCATCCGGGGACCCGGTAGCCCTGGACGCCCTTATGATCCCCTGGCACTTTCCCCTGACATATGCGTTCCCACCAATAGCTTTAATTCCATCAGTTCTGAGGAAGATTTGGGAGGACAAAGCAAGGGTAATAATAGCCCCCTTCTGGCCGAGAAGGACGTGGTCCTCTTGGCTGAGGAGAATGTCCATCTTCGATCCTTGGGTCCTCCCGGATATCCCGAACTTACTCTCCCAGGGCCCAGTACTGCACCCTCAGGTGGAGAACCTACATATGACGGCCTGGAATTTGAAAGGGCTCTATTAAACAACAGAGGCTTCTCCCAAAATTTAGTATTCACGCTACTGCGAAGTAGGAAGTCGATAACCACTAAACAGTACGGGAGGGTCTGGAGGAAATTCCTTTCAGTGTCAAAGGCTAGTCCAAAGGGGAAGGTACCCATATCAAAGATCTTAGAATTCCTACAAAGAGGGTTAGAGCAAGGCCTAGCTACCAGCACACTAAAGGTTCAAGTGGCAGCCCTGGGGGCCCTATACAACTGTGACTTGGCAGGGAATCGTTGGGTGTCCAAGTTCATTAAGGCAGTCAGTAGATCCAGGCCCGTGTCTTCCCTAAACACCCCTCCCTGGGATCTAAACTTAGTACTCTCAGCCCTGACCAAGCCTCCCTTTGAGCCTTTGCAGAGGGCACCACTAAAATTAATGTCTATCAAGACCTCCCTCCTGGTAGCCCTCATATCGGCCCGTAGAATTAGCGACATCCAGGCCCTGTCAGCCTTTCCTCCATTCACACAGATCCTGGATGACAGGATGGTACTTAGAACAGACCCAGCATATCTGCCGAAGGTAGCATCCCGATTCCATCGAACCCAGGAAATCTCCCTCCCCTCCTTTTTCCCCAATCCCAAAAACAAGGGAGAAGAAGCTCTACACACATTAGATGTCAGGAGATGCCTAATGGAATACCTAGCGGCAACCAGGAGTGTAGAAAGGATAGGGCTCTTTTTGTCTGCTTCCAGGGGCCAAAGAAAGGGCGAAAGGCTTCAGAGAGCACACTGGCGAGGAGGATAAGGGATGCCATCACCTTGTCGTACTCGTCAGAAGGCGCGGACATCCCAGGCAGAATAACGGCCCATTCCACAAGAGCGGTGTCAACGTCCTGGGTGGAGAGAGCAGGTGTCTCCATTGAGCAGATATGTAGAGCCGCTACTTGGTCCTCTCCTTCAATCTTCTTTAACCACTATCGGCTGGACCTAGCCACCTCCTCAGATCTAACCTTTGGTAGAAGGGTGCTGGAGGCAGTGGTCCCCCCTAATAGATAGTCTCTGCAATTCTCTCCGTGGTGCCGTCATGGGGGAAGGAGAAAATCGTAGTTACTTACCGATAACGGTATTTCTCCGATCCCATGACTGCACCCGTATATTCCCTCCCTACACGCGTGGGGTGCGCACTTATTGTAAATATAGTTTAGTCAGAAAGTCACGTGGTGTCTCCTCTATGCAGTTTAATAAATATAGAAATTCCTTTTTTTTTTTTTTTTGTATATAAAAGTGTTGTGTTTGTATTAGGCTGAAGGTCCATTAATGCTCTGTAAAACAACTGATGCAGGAGAGAGGTACCGCCTTTTATCGGTAGGTTTCCTGTCCCCGTGAGGCGGATCCCCTCTCTCCGTGGTACCGTCATGGGATCGGAGAAATACAGTTATCGGTAAGTAACTACGACTTTTGTCTGTAACATTTGGAAACTACAAATAATAATGGATGTAACAAATTAAAGTTAAAATTTTAGTACCAAAAATCCATTTGTCTGTCCTATTGACTCCTGGACTCCAGTTAGACTGTTTTTACCTACTAGTTGAGAATTATGTGCAAAAGTTGAATTGTAAGCCAGTAATAGGAGCCGTCTTTGTAACAACAAGGCTCATAAACAAAAAAAAAAAAGAGCCCTTCATATACTTTAAAAAAGAATGGAATATTGTTGTTAAAATGTAAGATAAAGGATGATAGAAGTAGAGTGGGTGACACCAGTGCTGTCCCTTAACCCCTTCATGACCCAGCCTATTTTGACCTTAATGACCTGGCCATTTTTTGCAATTCTGACCAGTGTCCCTTTATGAGGTAATAACTCTGGAACGCTTCAACGCATCTTAGCGATTCTGAGATTTTGTTTTTTCGTGACATATTGGGCTTCATGTTAGTGGTAAGCTTAGGTCGATAATTTTTGCGTTTATTTGTGAAAAAAACAGAAATTTGGCGAAAATTTTGAAAATTTCGCAATTTTCTAATTTTGAATTTTTATTCTGTTAAACCAGAGAGTGATGTGACACAAAATAGTTACTAAATAACATTTCCCACATGTCTACATTACAGCATCACAATTTTGGAAACAATTTTTTTTTTGTTAGGAAGTTATAAGGGTTAAAAGTTGACCAGCGATTTCTCATTTTTACAACAATATTTACAAAACCATTTTTTTTAGGGACCACCTCACATTTGAAGTCACTTTGAGGGGTCTATATGGCAGAAAATACCCAAAAGTGACACCATTCTAAAAACTGCACCCCTCAAGCTACTCAAAACTACATTCTAGGAGATTATTAACCCTTCATGTGCTTCACAGGAACTAAAGCAACGTGGAAGGAAAAAATGGACATTTTATTTTTTGCACCACAAATTTTCTTTTATCATTAATTTTTTTCATTTTCACATGGGCTACAGGATAAAATGGATCCTAAAATTTGTTGGGCAATTTCTCCTGAGTACACCGATACCTCATAAACCACTGTTTGGGCGCACGGCAGGGCTCGGAAGGGAAGGAGCACATTTGACTTTTTGAATGGAAAATATGCTGGAATATTTAGCGCTTGCCATGTCGCGTTTGGAGAGTCGCTGTGCGCCTAAGCACTGGAGCTTCCCCACAAGTGACCCCATTTTGGAAACTAGACCACCCAAGAAACTTATCTAGATGCATAGTGATCACTTTGAACCCACAGGTGCTTCACAAATGGATCCGTAAAAAAAAAGTACTTTTTTTTCACAAAAATTATCTTTTAGCCTCAGTTTTTTCATTTTCACGTGGGCAACAGGATAAAATGGATCCTAAAATTTGTTGGACAATTTCTCCTGAGTATTCCAATACCTCATGTGGTCATAAACCACTGTTTGGGCGCACGGCAGGGCCCGGAAGGGAAGGAGCACCATTTGACTTTTTGAATGGAAAATTCGCTCCAATCGTTATCGGACACCATGTCGCGTTTGGAGAGCCCCTGTGTACCTAAACATTGGAGCTCCCCCACAAGTGACACCATTTTGGAAACTAGACCCCTTAAGGAACTTATCTAGATGTGTAGGGAGCACTTTGAACCCCCAAGTGCTTCACAAAAGTTTATAACGTAGAGCAGTGAAAATAGAAAATAATTTTTTTTCCTCAAAAATGATTTTTTAGCACGCTATTTTTTATTTTCACAAGGGTAACAGGAGAAATTGGACCACAAAAGTTGTTGTCCAGTTTGTCCTGAGTACGCTGGTACCCCATATGTGGGGGGGAACCACTGTTTGGGCGCACGGCAGGGCTCAGAAGGGAAGGAGTGCCATTTGACTTTTTGAAATGAAAATTAGCTCCAATCGTTAGCGGACACCATGTCGTGTTTGGAGAGCCCCTGTGTGCCTAAACTTTGGAGCTCCCCCACAAATGACCCCATTATGGAAACTAGACCCCCCTAAGGAACTTATCTAGATGCATAGTGAGCACTTTGAACCCCCAGGTGCTTCACAGAAGTTTATAACGTAGAGCCGTGAAAATAAAAAATATTTTTTTTTCTTAAAAAAAAATATTTTTAGTCCGCAATTTTTTATTTTCACAGGGGTACCATGATAAATTAGACCCCAAAAGTTGTTGTACAGTTAGTCCTGAGTACACTGGTACCCCATATGGGGGGGGGACCACTGTTTGGGCACACGTCGGGGCTCAGCAGGGAGGTAGTGACACTTTGATGGCATGGTCTGAGGGTGTCATGTTACATTTGCAGAGCCCCTGTGTGCCTAAACAGTAGAAACCCCCCGCATGTGACCTCATTTTGGAAACTAGACCCCCCAAGGAACTTATCTAGATGTGTGGTGAGCACCTTGAACCCCCACGTGCTTCACAGAAGTGTATAACGCAGAGCCGTGAAAATAAAAAATCATTTTTTTTCCTCAAAAAAAAAATTTTTAGCCCGCAATTTTTTTTCACAAGTGTAACAGGATGAATTGGACCCCAGAAGTTGTTGTACAGTTTGTCCTGAGTACGCTGATACCCCATATGTGGGGGGGAAACCACTGTATGGGCACACGTCAGGGCTCGGAAGGGAAGTAGTGACGTTTTGAAATGCTGACTTTGATGGCATGGTCTGCGGGCGTCATGTTACATTTGCAGAGCCCTTGATGTACCTAAACTGTGGAAACCCCCCACAAGTGACCCCATTTTGGAAACTAGACCCCATAAGGAAGTTGCCTAGATGTGTAGTGAGCACACTGAACCCCCAAGTGCTTCACAGATTATAACGCAGAGCCATGAAAATAAAAAAAAAAATTTTCCTCAAAAAATTATTTTTTAGCTCGCAATTTTTTATTTTCACAAGGGTAACAGGAGAAATTGGACCCCAAAAGTTGTTGTCCAGTTTGTCCTGAGTACGCTGGTACCCCATATGTGGGAGGGAACCATTGTTTGGGCACACGTCAGGGCTCGGAATGGAAGTAGTGACGTTTTGAAATGCAGACTTTGATGGAATAGTCTGCGGTCGTCATTACGTTTGCAGAGCCC
The DNA here is from genome assembly GCF_039654945.1 of Dendrobates tinctorius. Taxonomy (NCBI): domain Eukaryota; kingdom Metazoa; phylum Chordata; class Amphibia; order Anura; family Dendrobatidae; genus Dendrobates; species Dendrobates tinctorius. The sequence continues at coordinate 8,991,263 of NW_027361728.1, forward strand.
CTGATGTGCCTAAACAGTGGAAACCCCCCACAAGTGACCCCATTTTGGAAACTAGACCTTCCAAGGAACGTATGTAAGATGTGTTGTGAGCACTTTGAACCCCCAAGTGCTTCACAGAAGTTTATAATGCAGAGATGTGAAAATGAAAAAATCATTTTTTTCCACAAAAATAATTTTTAGCCCCCAATTTTTTATTTTCCCAAGGGTAACACGAGAAATTAGTCCCCAAAAGTTGTTGTGCAATTTTTCCTGAGTACGCTGATACCCCATATGTTGGGGTAAACCACTGTTTGGGCACATGTCAGGGCTTGGAAGGGAGGGTGCACCGTTTGACTTTTTGAACGCAAAATTGGCTGGAATCAATGGTTGCACCATGTCGCGTTTGGAGACCCCCTGATGTGCCTAAACAGTGGAAACCCCTCAATTCTAACTCCAACCCTAACCCCAACACACCCCTAACCACAGCCCTAACCCTAACACATCCCTAACCACAAGCCTAACCCTAATTCCAACCCTAACCCTCATTCCAACCCTAACCCTCATTCCAACCCTAACCCTCATTCCAACCCTAACCCTCATTCCAACCCTAACCCTCTTTCCAACCCTAACCCTCTTTCCAACCCTAACCCTCTTTCCAACCCTAACCCTCTTTCCAACCCTAACCCTCTTTCCAACCCTAACCCTCTTTCCAACCCTAACCCTCTTTCCAACCCTAACCCTCTTTCCAACCCTAACCCTCTTTCCAACCCTAACCCTCTTTCCAACCCTAACCCTCTTTCCAACCCTAACCCTCTTTCCAACCCTAACCCTCTTTCCAACCCTAACCCTCTTTCCAACCCTAACCCTCTTTCCAACCCTAACCCTAACCCTCTTTTCAACCCTAACCCTAACCCTCTTTTCAACCCTAACCTTAACCCTCTTTTCAACCCTAACCTTAACCCTAATGGAAAAATAAAACTAAAAATATTTTCTTTACTTTATTAGTTGTGCCTACCTATGGGGGTGATAATCGGGGGGTTCATTTACTTTTTCTTTCATTTTGATCACTGTGAGAGTGATCAAAGTGAAAGAATGGAATCTGCAGCCGGCAGATTCGGGCGGGCGCACTGCGCATGCGCCCGCCATTTTCCAAGATGGCGGCGCCCATGAACCGGACCCGCCGGACATCGGGAGCGACAGGGGGACTTAGAAGGGGCCGGGGGGAGGTGAGAGGGGGTGAGGGGGTTATCGGAAGCTGGTGGCGAGCAGAGGGAATGGGAGGGGGCAGATGATGACAGCGGCGGCAGATCGCCGCTGTCATTCAGTTGCGGGGGGCGATCGCCAGTGGGGGGGTGGAATCGGTGTCTCCAGCCATGTCCGATGCTTGCTACTGCAGCATCGGCCATGGCTGGATTGTAATATTTCATCAATTTTCATTGGTGAAATATTACTATTGCGCTGATTGGCTGTTAAAAGTGAAACAGCCAATCAGAGCGATCGTAGCCATGTGGGGGCGAAGCCACGCCCCATGTGGCGAAGAACAAAGCCCCCTGTATCTGCGGGTCGGGTGACCTTTCAGTGACTTAGGTCACCCGACCCGCAGGGGGGCTTTAAAGTCATGACGCCACATAGGCGTCAAGGGTCGTTCTGGCACGACTTTTCATGACGCCTACGTGGTGAAGGTCGTGAAGGGGTTAATGGCGATTCATTTAAGGGCAGTGACAGAAGTGTGGGGCGGTGCTGCGGTCATTTACTCTGCCTCTATCATCACCCTCTGATTATGTCTCATTTTAGAGATAAAGGTGGTGGGGTGTCAAAATCAGGTCCTGTGATGGTGGAAACCAAAGATCCGGGCAGCAGGCACAGAAGAAGTGTGGAGGCTGCTTCAGTCACTTCTCAATCATGACCAAAGCTGCAGGTGGTGTTCACAGATGCTGTGGTAAATTCTCAACACCCTCCATCGAGACAGGACATCATCAGGGAACAGTAGGTGACTGAAGCTTAGGAAAGTGACCACGGTGCCACCCTCTGATGACATCTCGTTTCAGGTGGTGATAACAGCTGCAGAGAAGTGACTGCAGGGTCATACTCTTGTGACATTCTGTTTGAAACTCCCCTGAAATGAAAAGTTACAGGAAGGAAAAAAGAAAAGTATATGTAGGAATTAGTTGTATAGGAAGAATGGTAGACAGTTTTATAATAAAGCAAATTGTCAAAGTGGCAAGGGCATAAAGATAGATATAAAGGACATTATGGGTATCGGATGCCCTCTTTTAATGACTTTACCAATGTTAAACAGAATCATATGGAACATTGCAAAACACTATATGTTGATGTCCATCAAAAAGGCATGAAAGGCTTTTGTACATTCAGCATTGAAATTGTTAAAAACCATGTGCGGGGTGGGCATGTGAGACGCTCCCTATTAAGCCAGGAGGTTTTCTGGATTTTCCACCTTGACACGTTCTGGGTCTAGGTTTAAGTTCTGCAACATTATTGAATATTTTTTACTCTTTATGTCTAGGTTCACATTTGCGTATGGAGGAGCTGCGGCCGTCTGCGGACCTCCTTCGGTCAGCTCCACCTACGTCTGGATGCGGCCTGCGTACCCTATCTTTAACATTGGGTATGCAGGTCGTGTGGATGTATGTGGATGCTTCTGCATGCGTTGTTTTGACGATGCGGCGACCCGCATCAAACGCATCATGTTGGAATTTTATGCGGGCGCCGCATCGTCAAAACGACGCGTGCGGATGCATCCGCACAACCTTGCCTACCCAATGTTAAAGATAGGGTACGCAGGCTGCATGCAGAAGTAGGCGGAGCTGACCGGAGGAGGTGCGGCCATGGGCGGAGCTTCACGGAGGAAGTCCGCAGACGGCCGCAGCTCCTCCATACGCAGATGTGAACCTAGCCTAATGCATTAATTATTCATAGGAATTACTGTGTATTATAAGTTAATACCAAGGTTTTTATTTTTAAACTCGATGGTCTTGGTGACATCAGGAGGTGAATAGTGAGAACTCATTGTCATTGGCTAACTTATGTGTCCGTGATGTGTGATGTGCCGCTTAGCTTCTGAAACATGTAAGCAGTTTCTCTGTCGTATTATGATGTTTTGTGGATTATTTTAATGACGTGACAAACGTACTGTATATTTTAATTTTCTTATGCTGGCCGTACCAGATTCTTTTGCCATATTTAAAATGTCACCACTATTTTGTTTTAATTTTTATTTTCTCTTGCCACCAAGTACAAATCCCCTTATACCTTGTAAGGCAGCGGTGGCACCTTACGCAGTGAAGAGGCAGTGACCCACTAAATTCAAACACAAAAGTCTTTTTAATGTGTTATCTTCTCACATAAAAGTCCAAATTCACACAATTGCAGATAACGTAGATGCATATAACTTCAGTGCATATTATCAGTGTTCAGTTCACACCAGTTCATAGCACTTCATAGTACACAGCAGCCTTTAGATTGCAATCACTACACACGCTAGTCCTCATCTGACTACTTCACATGGGTGTCCTGCACCGCTGTATCACAGTCTCTACTCACAGCCATACACAGACCTTGACATCCTCCTGTCTGCAGTTGTGACATACGCCTGTCCTTACTTCGGGCACAGGACCTTTCCACATCCATGGCCAGTCATTGTGGACAGCAGCACCACTCTGTACGCGGTGGGTTGCCAGGCCTCTATCTGGCCCTGACACACCTGAGACTCACTTTGCACTCACTAACCCTTTCCTGCAGGGTTTTCAGCATAGCAACCTGTGGCTTTCAGCCACATGGAAAACCTGGGTCCGGAATGGAACAGACTGCAACACTATCATACTGCAATCTGTTTCAAACACAACATCCAGAGCAGGTTTTCCGTACCTCTGCCTTGGACACTAATATGTCCAAGACTAACACTTATTTCTATTATTTCTTGTCTGCATTGCAGTCACCGCTGTGCCTGTGACTGCCATGCATACCTATGGACTTCATGAAACATAACAAAAAAGCAGGAATGGGCTATACACGGGGGATCACCACAGACAATTGGTTGGCATTTAGATAGACAATTTTTATTGAACATGTATAAACCACACATAAATTAAAAACATTAAAAAGTCACACATGTGACTTAACAAACACATAGCTGGCTCACAATAGAACCTACACCCTGTAAGTACCCTCCACAGGAGACCTGCCTATATAAACAGCATACCAACTGGTGGCTAATTGTAAGAGATGAAATAATATACATGAGCATACAATAATACCCATCAATCTGAATACCTGAAAAGACAGAAATCAATGATATTTAATAGTATTATGCCCCCTAAATAGGTTCTATATGGAAAACACACTTAGTCACCATTGCCCACAGTGCCAATCAAGGGAACAATACATGCACGTGGCCGTCATCAAATGAGTGCATCCTCAACCCCAGAAATAGGGACAACAAAGGCACATGAACGCTGATGAGCGGGATCAATGTCCCATAAGTAATGGTATAAAAAATGGCATTAGAGTGCAGAGCCCATGTTGAGTGACCTCAGGGAGAAGAGATACCCGACGCTTGTCGCAACCCGCAGTGGCTTCGTCAGGGGTACTGAGTGTAGCTACAACACGTCCTTATATGCATAGAGTTGATGAATAATGGCGCACAGCTGCGTCACTTACCAGACTAGCATAGAGATTAATTGATGTCCTGTGGACACAGACACCGGTGAACGGCCATATTCAGAGACACTGCGCAAGCGCCGGCGTGTGGTGACAGGAAATACGTCACAACTCGTGGATGCTATGTGAACCGGTACATTAGATTACTGCGCATGCGCCGGCGTGCAATAACAGGAAGTGAGTCACAGCTCACAGTTACCATGTCAACCCATACACAGGATCACTGCGCATGTCATGTGGCGAATAGTCGCATCAATCACTAGATAGCGGTGAATGCAGAGTCACAGATTCCAATGGTTTGCAATAACAACCATGCGTGAGCGTCTGATACAAAAAGCATATCTTTGCTCAAATAAACCAGCGGTAACTAAATAAGTGTGTAGCGCCCAATTATGCCTTTAGGCACAACTGGAATAACGCCGGTAGTCAGCCACAGACAAAAAACAAAAAACACACACTGCGCATGCGCCGGCGCGTCTTGACAGATAAATCATGGATGGAACTAGCCATATACATCAATACATTTAAAGGCTGCGCATGTGAATGACGCACAGTTTTGCTACCCACCTGGCTGTAAACACCATAAAATGTGAAATTAGATACACCAATAAATAGTCATAGTCAAAGACGCTGCGCATGTGTTAACATGAGATGACTAAAAGTACATAGAGGCTCCAGAAAATCATGGAACCCACGCATCAAGTTATGCTACATATTAAAGATGTGCAGTTGGGCCGCATGCCCAGCTGGAAAGAAATGCATAAAAGCACATACTTTAGTCATTCCAACTAATTGTAAAGCAGAACGCGTACTCTGGCATGAGATGACGAAAGGCAGAACAGGGCTCAAAAGTTTTCCTAAAAGCCAAATATATAAGTGATACACATATAGAACGATAAATGTCGACTAAGCGATATGTGCAAACAGATCACAGAAAATAGCTTGTGAATATCATAAAGGTTGATACACGTGAGTGTGCATTAATTCATAGTGCACGTCTGTACTATAAGCACAGCCACAATAGCAATGGCCAAGAGCACAAACATCGATGCTCAACCACATATGAGGGCAATACCTGCGTACCAACATGTGGAAATGGTCGATGTCCGATAGTTGAGAGATACCACCAAGATAGACGGATACAGTAAGATCCACTGACATTATAGGACCAGACACCAATCATACACAAACCCAAATTAGATTGCAATGGAGAGAATAACCCCAAAGAAAAATTCAATAGGGACTCTTAAAAATATGCATATGGGTAGATAGAAGATGTCATAAGAACAGAGAGTTTATTCAAAATAGCAATAATGTCATAATAAGGCAATCCTGAGCTACATATATATACAGCTATTCTACGTCACCTTCAAGATAGTAGGGGTATATGATGGACCAAGGTTAATCCACATATCAAGGGATAAACCTCAATAATCCAATACAATGGACACTTCCGTACAAGGTGCGTCATTGAAAATGGAGACAAATAGTAAAATATACCCAGTGTTGAAATAAACAAAAAGCAAGCTGAAGGGATAGCAGATGAATCTCAACCTCAACATAGAACAATACAAAGGAATAGAGAGAGCTGGTATGCTGTTTATATAAACTCCCATAATGGAACAATCCCCAATGGTCCAAATAGCAAGACAGTCCTCAAATTTTCAGTGTTGAAGAAGGAATCAATTCTGTTTATAGAACCCTGTGAATAACAGATCCTCATTCAGACCAGCAGGGGCTAAAGAGTTCAAATTAAAAATCCATTTGGATTCTCGTCTAAGGAGCTCCAATGTAATGTCACCTCCCCTAATATCTGGTTGCACAGACTCCAATCCCAGAATCCTTGTTCCATGCCACTGTGAGTTGTGTGCCGCAAGGTAATGTGAGGCAACTGACGTAAGCGTGTTGCCCTTTTCTTTATCCTTTTTAGCCGTAGTGATGTTTGAGAAGTGTTGCTGCATCCGCCTTCTCAATTCCTGAGAGGTCTGACCCACGTATACCTTCGGACAAGGGCATACAAGAGCATAGATAACAAAACGCGATTTGCAGTTGAAATAAGATGCAGTCTTGATCTGAAAAGGAGAAAAGGGGAGAGTCACAAAGTTATCATTGGCCATATAGGGACAGATGTTACAGTTTCCACAAGGAAAAGTGCCTCTTAGCCGTGTGCCCCTATTGAGCCTAGTGACAGGGCGTCTAAAATGGCTGTGACTCAGACAGTCTTTAAGATTTCTAGCCCTCCTAGCCACCAAACTTGGTAGTATGGAAATGTGGGGCTTTAATCTTGGCTCACTCAGGAGAATCCCCCAATGCCTAGAAAGGATACCCCTAATATCACGCCACTGGTTGTTATAGGTAGTTATTATACCCAGTGGTTTGGGAGGGCCCTTAATGCGTGGTTGTAAAAGCCTATTCCTATCTGAATCTCTAGCCGTCCTGAAAGCATTGGAGATTACCTTTTTGGGGTAACCCCTGTCCTTAAACCGGCAAGTCAAGTCACGTGCCTGGGTCAAAAAATCATCTCTGTTACTGCAGTTTCTTTTGGCCCGAAAAAATTGGCCTTTAGGGATACCCTTTTTAAGATGTTGAGAGTGAAAATTTGTGAAGTGCAGTAGACTATTTGTAGACGTGGGCTTACGATAGAGGGTTGTGGTGATCCGAGATCCATTGAGGGAAAGCTGAAGGTCCAAAAATTCTACCTCACTTTGCGAGAAGTATGAAGTCAATCGGAAGTTCCAAGGGTTGACATTCAAAGAGTCCACAAAAAGCCGGCAGTCATCCAGGGTGCCTGTCCAAAAAAACAGTATATCATCAATATACCGATACCAGTTGGTAATGTATTTGGAGAATGCCTCCATGCAGAACACCTTGGTGACCTCCCACTAACCTCACTGTCTTGGTGAGTGATTTGTGTAACCCTATCAACTCCCTTGACACATTCTGAAAATCTGTGTCACCAATATAATTATCACTTGGTGGTAAAGGTACAGTATCAAAAAGCCCATTAGCCTGGGTACTCCATGCTGCCTCTCTAGCCGCCAAATCCATAATCAGAAGCCAGTGAGCCAGCTATGTGTTTAAGTCACATGTGTGACTTTTTAATGTTTTTAATTTGTGTGGTTTATACATGTTCAATAAAAATTGTCTATCTAAATGCCAACCAATTGTCTGTGGTGATCCCCCGTGTATAGCCCATTCCTGCTTTTTTGTTATGTTTCATACAGTTTCCTTGAATGGGCTGGGTTGGATCCCACTTTGCTATTTATTGATGGTGGTGCCCCTACTCTTGGTTTGCATACCTATGGACTTCATACATCTCCATGCACATCCTGGGGAGACTACACAGCGACCCCTACCTGTGACATCGGTCACTGCTTCACAATTGCAATCCCAGGTACACCTGTGACCGCACTGCATTCCCATAGCCTCAATTCGCCTCCATGCGTATTCTGGAGAGAACATACAGCACCTCCTAGCTGTAACAGGGGGTCACTGCCTCACAACCTCTAGCTGAATATTTTGATGTATGTATAACAAGATTCACATTTTCAGGTTTTATAGATCAATATATTACAAAGACTCCTTAGGATTTTTATGGTGCTTGAACCTCTAGGTTCAAGCAACATATTCTAATCCGATTTCTTATATTTTATTATTACAGTGCTTGAAAAAGCACTATGTTGTAATCCGAATGCTGCTAACTTCTTCTTCTCCTTCTCCTTCTCCTTCTCCTCCTCATTTTCCGCAATTAATGCGGCCCGAACTGCTACACGCACACTCCGTTGAGGTGTCGTTTCGAAGCCAGCGTCCACGAGTGGTGTGCTAAGTAATTTTCGTGTCGATCGGATTTGTAATTTTTGCGCAATTTGCGTTTGAAAAAACATTTTCCTCAATGCATTTCAATGGGAAAATGTTGCCACAGGGAAAACATGCCCTGAGGCGATTCAAATGGCAGTTAAGCTCATTGATATGCGCAGGCACACCCAGTTCCTATGCCAATGCCTACGAACCTCACATGACCCCCCCAGGACACAGTTTCTGCCAGATAATTTCAGCTCTTAAAGCGAAACCCACAGCACAAATGCAAATCTAGCTTCATCACATGACGCATGCCCCTGAGAGAGAATGTGCGCCAAAGTGGATTTAGAAGCCCAGTGAGCCAAACTGGCTCTTAAAGGGCCGAAGTGATTCTTAAAGGGCCGGTGCACCCAAATCGGGCCCAGTGAGGGCCCCGCCCACCAAATCAGACCCTGAGGCCAAAGTGGCCCCTGAGAGGCACCCACAGTTAAAACGGATCCTGAGTTGAAAGTCTTGCAGGGGCAGCAGGCAAGTCTCTCTTAAAGGGGCAGCCCGGGCACCATTTCAAAGCACTATCTGTACTTCCTTCAGGAAATACACATCTAGTTATTCTACTTCTCCGCATTTTCTGCAATTAATGCGGCCCGAACCGCTCGGCGCAGAGACCCGTTCAGGCGGCGTTTCGAAGCCCTCTGTGGGAACAGGTGTGCTATGTATTTTTGAAGTCTATCCGATTTGTAGTTTTTTAAAAAAAATTGCATTTTAAGCAAAAATTTTCCCATAGGAATTAATAGCGACCTTTCCATGACCCCCAGCTGACATGGATTGAAGCCACAGCGCAGGTGCAGTGACCTTACAAAGATGGCAGCTATGCAGCTTCCACACATGACCGGTAATAGCTAATAGAAGCTGACAGATCGCTGATTCAAGGTCTTAAAGGCGCAGCGAGCCAATGGCTTCTGAAAAGCCCCACCCTGTGATGGCGAACCTTGGCACTCCAGCTGTTGTAAAACTACAACTCCCAGCATGCCCTTGCAACCTGCAGCAGTTGAGGCATGCTGGAAGTTGTAGTTCTCCAACAGCTGGAGTGCCAAGGTTCGCCATCACTGCAGTCGGATGCCAAAGTGGCCCCTGAGGGGCCCGGTGCGCCAAAGTGGCCCCCCGAGGCAAAGTGGCAGCATGTGTCAACATAGCTAAAGTGGCTACCAAGTGGCCAAAGTGGCTACAGAGGTGTCGAATGTGCCAAAGTGGCTACAGAGGTGCCTAGTGTGCCAAAGTGTCTACCAAGTGTATACACAACATTCATATTCTAACTTTACTTTCTTACAGTCGACACCTGATACACTGCTGTAAAGCTGGTAGCGCTGTTCAAACACCATGTATTTCCTTCAGGAAATGCCCATCTAGTTACATTGTGTTTTTTTTTTTTTGTTTTTTTTTATTTTGCTGTTTTTATGATTATGTCCTACTACATAAAGCTGCTATTTTTATTTTTCATGGAGATACAGCTCTGGCAAAAATTAAGAGACCACTGAAAAATTTTCTGTTTTTCTGATTTTTCTCTTTATAGGTATATTTTTTAAAAATATATTGAATATAAATCAGGCCAGATATATGTAACTTAAATAACCTAGTGTCAAAATAACTGAATATATCGTGGCTGAAAAAAATACAAAAATACAGTGTAGTACTAGAAACCCACATTAAATTGCACCTGAATGGTCGTTCCCCGATCTGATATATGCTGCAGGTTAAAATAAATGACCTCAATATCGGCAAGATTGAATAGTATCACAGCTGAAAAAGTGCTAGAGGATTGCTGCATAAAGCCTCAAAGGTTCAGCATTAAGGTTCAAAAAAATACTGTGTGGAAATAATCTGTGACAACACTACCGGCAACTAACTCTGAATGTATTAGAAACCCACATTAAATTGCACCTAAATCATGGTAACCCAGTCTGATATATGCTGCAGATAAAAATAAATTACCTCAATGTCAGCACGATTAAATAATATCACGGCTGAGAAAGTACGAGAGGATTGCTGCATATATCCACAAAGGTTCAACATAAAGGAAAAAAGGGTAATGCCTATGAAAACGCTGATGCCAGGTCTCTGGGGAGTGTAAATGATGTGACCTCCTTCACCCCAACACGTGTTTCGCACTAGTTTCTTCCGGGTGCGTCATTTTTGAGTAAAATGTAAATTGCTCTTTTATTCTATAAACTACTGACAACGTGTCTTCATATTTCCAAGCATTAAATTTTGTATTTATTTTCAGAAAATGAGAAATGGTCAAAAGAACAAAAAAATGCAGTGCTTGTAGACCTCAAATAATGCTAAGAACGCAAGTTCATAATCATTTAGAAGCAACAATACTGTTTTAACTCAGGAAGAGTTCAGAAATCAATGTTTTGTGGAGCAACCATGACTTTTAATCACAGCTTTCATGTGTCTTGGCATGCTTTCCACCAGTCTTTCACACTGCTTTTGGGTGACCTTATGCGACTCCTGGTACAAAAATTTAAGCAGATTTTCTTTGTTTGATGGCTTGTGACTATCCATCTTCCTCTTGATTACATTCCAGAGGTTTTCAATGGGGTTCAGGTCTGGAGATTGGACTGGCCATGACAGGGATTTGAGGTGGTGGTCCTTCATCCACTCATTGATTGACCTAGCTGTGTGACATGGCACATTGTCCTGATGGAAATACCAGTCCTCAGAGTTGGGGAACATCACCTGAGCAGAAGTGGTAAGCGGAGACCCGGAAGTAGAGGTGGCGCGCACAGCAGAGACACAGGAGGGTGTGCGCGGTCACTAGGGGGCGCGCGGACACAGGTAGTGGCGCGCGCGCACGGAGGGCGCAAGCGGGGTACGGGGACCAGGCGGTTCAATTTAAAAAAAAAAAGAGGAATAACCTTCCCTCTTAGGCTGAAGGTGACGGCTCTCATTAGGTGGCTCCTGTTAAGCAGCTTGAAGCTGGGGGCTGCTATTTAAACCGGTAGCAGCTGGCGTCGCTACACCAGTACATGGTCGGATGTGACTGCTCTCAGCACTGGATAGCAGCAGACATATACGGCAGGATGGAGAGCCCCTCGCCAGAGCATATACAACCACGCCAGGAAGCAAAGGAAAGGCGGTCACGCTCACACGAAAAGAGCCAGACACGCCGCAGCAGCAGTGGAGGCCGCTCGGGCAGCGCACGGGCGGATCGTCAACGCAAGAAGGAGGGGTCCCTAGTCTCCTTAGGAGACAGTGAGAAGACCAGTCAGCCTCCAGATCCGGTACCCGTGTTGTGAAAGCGTCCGAGTGGTGAGTGAACTACGAGAAAGTCCAGTACTCTGTCTGTTCTCTTTCTCTTGTCTCCTCTCTTCCCTCTCCTCCCTCTCTTACATACATTGGCGGGGTGGAGTATAGGAAGTCCCTAAGAAAAGTAGGGGAAAATTTAAGAATAAAGAATGTGCTTTATGTAAAAGTCCCGTAGGAGCAGCCTGGAATAAAAAGTTATGCCAGGAGTGTATTAACAAAACGATAGCGGAGGAGACTCCCTCATTTTCGGATAGTCTGAGGTCCCTAATTCAAACAGAAGTTTGTAAGTCAGTAAGTGCATTACAATCTGCGGATGCAGATAGGAAAACTAGGGATAGATCCAGCCCCTCAGGGGTCTCTCAAGAAGACTATACAGGGTCAGAGGAGGACTCAAATAAAACGCACTATTCAGATAGCAGCTCAGATGGGGAAGATACGTTCCCAGTAGAATCTACGGATGAACTTATTAAAGCAATCAGATCTACCATGGGGCTGGTAGAGGAGCGAACAAAAAAGACAGCCCAAGAACTCATGTTCAGTGGACTACAAAAGAAAAAGCGTAGGACCTTCCCTATTAATGAGCATCTAGAAAGGCTCATAAAACGCGAATGGGAAAAACCGGAAAAAAAGTCCCAAACATCTAATTCTCTGAAGAGGAGGTATCCTTTTGAGGAAGAGGCATCCTCATCCTGGGATAGGGCTCCCAAAATCGATGTAGCAATATCAAAAGTCGCCAGGAAAACCTCCCTACCCTTTGAGGATCTGGGGTTTCTGAAAGAGCCGCTGGACCGGAAGACGGACAATTGCCTTAAAGCAGCCTGGGAAACCTCGGCTGGGGCATTAAGACCGGCTATCTCAGCTACATGTGTGGCCAGGTCTCTAAAGATATGGGTAGACAACTTGGAGAATCAACTAGAACATGGAGTCCCCAGAGAGTCAATTCTGGAAGCATTACCGGCTATTAGAGCGGCGGCAGACTTTCTCGCAGAGGCTTCTGCAGACTCGGCCAGACTGGCAGCAAAGTCAGCAGCCTTAACCAATGTAGGACGGCGTGCAGTATGGCTAAAATGCTGGCCAGGGGACACTCAGGCAAAGATGAAACTGTGCTCTCTGCCATGTGAGGGAAATTTCCTGTTCGGACCAGCATTGGATGACGTGTTGGAAAAAGCGGGTGATACAAAGAAAAATTTTCCAAAACAGCCATTTCAAGCGTTTCGGCGCTCCTTTTAGAGGGGCCGAAAATTCAGAAAGCAACAATTCAGAGATAGAGACAGAAACAATTCTGACAGGCGATACAGAGGAGGGAGAGGCTTCTATTTCGGCAAGCCCTCCAAGGAAGCCAAAAAACCCTCCCAGTGACGGTCCTTCTCAGGTGGGGGGAAGGCTCTCTCACTTCCTCCCAGCCTGGGAGAGAATCTCATCCAGCACCTGGATCCGACAGATAGTAGGGTCAGGTCTGGAATTAAAGTTCCACCATTGGCCACCACAAAAATTCATTCAGACTCCAGTGCAATCTTCTCAAGAAAGACAAGAGAGTCTGGAAGGGGAGGTATTGTCACTCATACAGAAACTCGTACTGGAAGAAGTTCCGGAAAAGGAAAAAAAGGAAGGCTTTTACTCCCCCCTATTTCTAATAAAGAAACCAGACAATTCCTGGAGGACAATTATAAATCTGAAAGGCCTCAACAGATATTTGATAGTCCCATCATTCAAGATGGAAACCATAAGATCTGCAGTGAAACTCCTCTTTCCTCGGTGTTACATGGCGGTCCTGGATCTCAAGGATGCTTACTATCATGTCCCGATCCGGCAGCAGGACCGCAAATATCTCAGGGTGGCAGTCCAGATAAAATCTCAGTGGCATCACTTTCAATACAGGGCTCTGCCCTTTGGAGTAGCAATAGCCCCCCGGGTCTTCACGAAGTTAATTGCGGAGGTCTCGGCTCATCTCAGGGAAAAAGATGCCCTGGTAATACCATATCTGGACGACTTCCTGATAGTGGGGAGAGATTTCTCTCACTGTCAGGAACAAGTCAAGATAGTGATGGAGACACTTCAAACTCTGGGTTGGCAACTGAACCTCAAAAAATCCAAATTGGAACCAACAATGATCCAGAATTTTTTAGGCCTAACAATAGACTCGGTGGTGCAGAAATGTCGCCTCCCAGAGGAAAAAGAAGAAAAAAATCAAAAACCTAATCAGGACATCATTAAGAAAGCCAGTAATGACTCTGAGGAAAGCCATGTAAGTGTTGGGATCCCTAACTTCCTGCATACCAGCAATAAAATGGGCTCAGTTTCACACAAGGGAACTTCAGTGGTGTGTGTTACAAAACGATCTGAGGCTTCAGGGGCAGTTAGAGCAAAAGCTCACCATCCCGGACCCTGTACTCCAGTCACTCAGGTGGTGGTTACAGATAGAGTCCTCTCCAAGGGGAGTACCCTGGACATATACAGCTTCCAGAGTAGTCACGACAGATGCCAGCCCTTGGGGCTGGGGAGCCCATCTAAACACCCTATGGCTTCAAAATCCTTGGGCTCAGGACGAGAAAGATCTATCCTCAAACGAGTGGGAGCTGCTAGCCATCGAAAGGGCGCTGGAAGGTTTACTGACACACCTGACAGGACATCACGTGAAAGTCCTATCAGACAATCGTACAGCAGTAGCATATGTGAACCATCAGGGGGGCACCCGTTCTCGGTCATTAATGAAAATAGCGGGAAGAATCCTGACTCTAGCGGAACGTCAGTTCCTCTCATTATCGGCCCTGCATATCCGAGGGGTGGACAACCTGAAGGCAGACTTTCTAAGCAGGAACCGGTTGAAGCAAGGCGAATGGTGCCTAAAAGAGTCCATTTTCCAACAGATTATGCTTATGTGGGGGAAACCCATAATAGATCTCCTCGCCTCAAAAACCAACAGGAAGGTTCAAAAGTTCTGCTCTCTAAGTCCAGCAGACATGCCACTGGCGGTAGACGCCTTCAGGATAAAATGGACATCAGGTCTCCTGTACGCCTTCCCTCCGATATGCCTCATTCCATTAGTCCTGAAGAAGATCAGGGAGGACCGAGCCAGAGTAATTATGATAGCTCCCTTTTGGCCAAAAAGGCCGTGGTTCTACTGGCTAAGAGTGATGTCAGTGACGGACCCATGGGTACTCCCAGAGGACCACGACCTCCTAACACAGGGTCCCTTCAATCACCCTCCAAACTCCAGGTTGCATTTGACAGCCTGGAATTTGAAAGGTCACTGTTAGAGAAAAAAGGGTTTTCACAAAGGTTAATTTCCACCCTAATCAGTAGCAGAAAGCCAGTGACTACAAAAATATACGGGAGAATATGGAGAAAATTTTTGTCCACCTCAGGCCCAATACGGGAGGGAGAAGTACCGGTGAGGGCAGTGCTAGAGTTTCTGCAAAGGGGTTTAGACTTGGGCTTAGCTGTCAGCACCCTCAAAGTACACGTTTCAGCCCTGGCAGCATTATTCAACTATGACCTAGCAAGTGATAGATGGGTGGCCAGATTTATCCGGGCCTGTACTAGAACTAACTCTGTCCCATCTCCTAAACCTCCTCCCTGGGATCTAAACTTAGTCCTATCATCTCTAACAGAAAGTCCATTTGAACCACTAGACGTGACATCAGATAAAGTGTTAACTTTAAAAACAGCCTTATTAGTGGCACTTACATCGGCACGTAGGGTGGGGGACTTACACGCACTGTCAGCAGACCCACCATACACTCAGGTTATGGACAATAGAGTTGTCTTAAGATTAGACCCAGCATACCTCCCTAAGGTAGTGTCGAAATTCCACAGAGCTCAGGAAATAGTCTTGCCATCCTTTTGTCCTAACCCCGGTAACAAGAAGGAGGAGAGGCTACATTGCTTAGATGTTAGGAGATGTATCCTACAATATTTAGAGATGACAAAACCCTGGAGGAAACAGAGGGCCCTGTTTGTTTCATATCAGGGGGCAAGGAAGGGCCTTAAAGCCTCTAAGCAAACTATAGCTAGATGGGTGAGAGAGGCCATCATACTAGCATATAGTAGTGCAGGCAGGGCTGTTCCAGAGGGCCTAAAAGCCCATTCCACGAGGGCCATGGCAACGTCCTGGGCGGAGAGAGCGGACGCCTCCATCGACCAAATCTGTAAGGCGGCCACTTGGTCCTCTCCATCTACCTTTTTCAGACATTACAGATTAGACCTATCTGCTACCTCTGATCTCACATTCGGGAGAAGAGTGTTACAAGCAGTGATCCCCCCCTAAAGAGAATACAAATCTCTGTAACTCTCTCGTGGTGCCGTCATGTAGAATGGAAAAACACGGGTATTACATACCTGGTAATGTGTTTTTTCATGAGACATGATGGCACCCTTATATTCCCGCCCTATTAATCACGTCATTAGTTGGGTGCATTATTAGTATTATACACTCCCTTGGTGTCGGAAATTTAGCAGTATTAAAGTTGTATTATTTTTGTGTACACTAACCTGCGGAGTTCCTCTCGTGCTCTGTAAAACAACTGATGCGGAGAGAGGAGCCGCCCCTTTTATCTTGAAGGTTTCCTGTCCTCGCTGGGCGGATCCCTTCTCTCGTGGTGCCGTCATGTCTCATGAAAAAACACATTACCAGGTATGTAATACCCGTGTTTCTTGACATCAGACCTTAGTAAAGGCCACCAAAAACCCCTGGCTACTGCCTCTCTAGTGGCCTTGATACCTGGATGAGCACTCAGCCTAAACTCATGAAACTCCTGCAGAAGTCTAGGCCACAATAAATCTGGAACAAACAGTTTATCTCCTGGCCTGGTTGCCGGAGCTTAGGGCCTGAGCCCTTAGAATTTCTTGTTCCAACTCAGTGGAGACGCCCACCACTACCACCCCTGGGGGAAGAATGGGGGACGGCGGCTCAAGGGGAGTCACTGGGTCAAAACTTCTGGACAGGGCATCCGCTTTAACATTTTTGGACCCCGGTCGAAAAGTAATGGAGAACTGAAATCGTGAAAAAAAAAAAAAAAAAAGTGACCAATGGGCTTGTCTAGGAGTAAGCCTCTTAGCAGATTCAAGATATGCCAAATTTTTGTGATCCGTGACAGGGTGAGCCGCCCCTTCCAAAAAGTGCCTCCATTCCTCAAACGCCAGCTTGACCGCAAGAAGTTCTCTATTGCCTACATCATAGTTTTTCTCGGCTGAAGAGAACTTCTTGGAGAAGAAGGCACAGGGTTTGAGATTGGTAAGGGTCGCCGGACCCTGGGACAGCACTGCCCCCACCCCCACTTCAGAAGCATCCACCTCCACAATGAATGGTTTGGACTGGTCTGGTTGTACCAACACCGGGGCAGACATGAAACATTTCTTAAAAGCTAAGGACTCCTTGGCGAGTACAGACCAATTTCTTACATCAGCGCCCTTCTGGGTAAGATCCGTGAGTGGTTTCACCACTTGTGAGAAACCTTTAATGAATCTTTGATAATAGTTCGCAAATCCTAAGAAGCGCTGGAGCCCCTTGAGATCTCGAGGCTGAACCCAGTCAGCGATCGCCAGCACCTTCTTAGGATCCATACGAAACCCCTCACAGGACACAGTCAACCCCAAAAAAGACAGTTCCTGTACAAAAAACGAGCATTTTTCCAATTTTGCAAACAATTGGTTCTCCCTTGGTCTCTGGTGAACTGTCTGTAGATGTTGCAAGTGAGATTGGCTGTCCGGAGAATACACCAAAATGTCATCCAAATAAATAATAACAAAACGGCCTATCAAGTCAGAAAACACAACATTGATGAAATTCTGGAAAATAGCGGGTGCATTAGTTAACCCAAACGGCATTACCAGGTTTTCAAAGAGTCCTTCTGATGTGAGGCACGCAGTTTTCTCACTCGTCCCCTTCCCGAACCCTTATCAGATTGTAGGCCCCCCGGAGATCTAACTTGGAGAACCATTGGGCCCCAGCTAACTGGTTACATAAGTCTGGGATGAGGGGAAGCGGGTAAATGTTCCTAACCGTTATCTTGTTCAGTTCCCGAAAGTTGAGGCACGGCCGCAAACCACCATCTTTCTTCTTCACAAAGAAGAATCCTGCTGCCACAGGTGACACGGCCTGATATGCCTTTTGCGGAGACTCTCAGCTATGTACTCCTTCATGGCTTGGCGCTTAGGCCCAGACAAATTGAACAATCGATCCTTAGGTAATTTGGCTCCGGGTACTAAATCAATGGCACAATCGTAGGGTATATGTGGTGGCAGCGCCTCAGCCTCACTTTCGGAAAAAACGTCTTCGAAATCCTTCAGGTACTCCGGAATACCTTCCAGACCGACAGATGCCATAGATACGGATTTAACAGCGTTAGCAAGGTGTCCCAGGTTACCACATTTATCCTTGCATCCCCATTGAGTGATCTCCCCTGTAACCCAATCAATGGTAGGATTATGGCATTGAAGCCAAGGCATCCCCAGTGCCAGTTCTGCAGGCAAGTTATCTAGCACAAGACAACTTAATTTTTCCACATGAGTGGAACCCACTTTTAGAGAAAAAAGTTCAGACCTGCAACATATACCGTCCTGGGTAAAAGGGGACGAGTCAATTGCCACAAGTTTAACATGATCCTGAAGCCTGACTGTCCCTATCTTAAGAGTCATAATTTTGGTATCAATCAGGTTCACAGCAGAACCATAAAAGCAGTAATCTGAACCGGACCATTACCAAGTTCCAGTTCCACCTGCAGCACCATTTTTGCACGTGAGGAAAATTGTACCTTAAGGTCTGGGTAGCCTCCTCGACTACTACCCACACCTAGTCGTTTCCCGCCATCTTGGAGGATGACGGACAGGTGGGCAGTCCTTCCAGTGTCCAGATTCCCCACAATAGAAGCACAACTGCTTCTCCCGGCGGCGTCTTTCCTTTTCCTCACAGGTGACATCGCTCACCTCCATAGCCACAGGAAGAGTCCGGGTCTCATCTCCACTGAAGAATAATGGTGTTTCCAGTTGCATAACGCCTCTAGCCCGCAGTCTGCGATCCATGCGAACCGCTTGGGTCATGGCATCCTCCAGGGAGTCAGGCAGAGGATGGAGTGTCAAGGCATACTTCAGACGTTCACACAGGCCTCTACGGAACAGCCCCCGAAGGGCGGCATCACTCCAAGAAATCTCGGCTGCCCAACGTCTGAATTCAGTACAGAGCCACTTGGCCGAGTGCTCCCCCTGACAGACACTCATCACCTTGTCCTCAGCCAAACGCACTCTATCAGGCTCATCATAAATAAGCCCTAAGGCTTCAAAAAACGCATCCACAGACATTCTCTCAGGGGCAGAAGAGGAAAGTGAAAATGCCCAGGCTTGTGGGGACCCCCTAAGCAGGGACATAACCACCCCCACCCTCTGTTTCTCATACCCAGAGGAGCGGGGTCTCAAAGAGAGAGAGCTTACAGCCCTCCTTAAATGCTCTGAATTCATCATTGTTACCGGAAAACGTATCTGGCAATTTAACCGGGGATTTGGGTGGGACTAAAATGACATCTCTATTCCCCACCTGCTGGAAGCCTGCGGAAAGTTCCCCCTGAACTGAGTCCTCAACTCGCCGTTGGGACTGGGCCAGAGCTTGGTGTTCCAAACTAAGCTTCTGCAGTGACTAAGTCAAGCATTTCACCTGCTCAGATAAAGCACACATTGGGTCCATGCTGCAGAAGTGAGGAGAGAAAAAAAATTCAGCTGGCCAGTTATGTCAGGAACACCGCACTGAACTTGCTCACTGAGCCAGTGCGTGTGTCCTGAGTAAAGCGAACTGTGCTCAAAGATACCTGTGGAGCGGGCAGCAGCCGAGTAGATGCGTACTTCAGAGCAGCAGGACCTGAAGCACGTGACTGCTAGGGGCGTGGCCTAAACTCCAGAGAGCTAGGAGCTGCAAGAGAACTAGCAGGGTAACTGCGAGACAAAGTTACCAAGGGGCATAGACAGGGAGGATAGTCAGAACGTAGCCAATGAGTCATACACAGAGATAGGTGCAAGGTACAAGAGGGGCGATCAGAGAGTAGTCAGATCACAGGCAGCGAGTCATACACAGAGAGGGTAGCGCAGTACAGAATCAACAGGCAAACTCACAACGGGAAACAGAACCGGGTCAGAACCATATAAACAAGCTATAACGACGAACAGGCACACAGAGAGGTCAGCACACTCGGCCAAAGGCAAAAGTATAACTGGCAGGGATTGGAGCTTCCCAGGGGTTTAAGAAGCTCTCCCAGAACCAAAAAGAGGCTACAATCATTAACCCCAGGTGTGTAGGACAAAACCTGCACTGAGCTCCAGACATTAACCCCTGACGTGCAGCTCAAAAACCTGCACTGGGATCATGACAATGGACTGCCGTCTTAGAAATTTTAAGGATGGAGGCAACATGAAGCTCACTGTATCCCTCTGATAGTAAAGCCAGAATTGAGCACTTCTTTTCCTCACTCAATACTTTTATTTTTAACTCCTGTGGCATGGTTAAAAGTTATTTTTTCATTCCTATTACTTTTGGGATATTGCTAGCACTTGTTTTGCCATCCAGCTTGTCCTATTGCAAGAGGATTGTGAACACCACAGCAGTGTTTTTTTTATACTTTCCTTTATTAACCCCTTCATTACCAAGGGTGGTTTGCACGTTAACTCCCGGGCCAATTTTTACAATTCTGACCACTGTCCCTTTATGAGGTAATAACTCTGAAACGCTTCCATGGATCCCGGTGATTCTGACTTTGTTTTCTCGTGACATATTGTACTTCATGTTAGTGGTAAAATTTCATTCAAATAACTTGCGTTTATTTGTGAAAAAAACGGAAATTTGGCGAAAATTTTTAAAATTTCGCAATATTCCAAATCTGAATTTTTATGCCCTTAAATCACAGAGATATGGCACACAAAAAACTTGATAAGTAACATTTCCCACATGTTTACTTTACATCAGCACAATTTTGGAACCAAAATTTTTTTTGTTAGGAAGTTATAAGGGTTAAAAATTGACCAGCGATTTCTCATTTCTACAACACCATTTTATTTTTACGGACCACATCACATTTGAAGCCACTTTGCGGGGTGTATGTGATAGAAAATACCCAAAAGTGACACCATTCTAAAAACTGCACCCCTTAAGATGCTCAAAACCACATACAAGAAGTTTATTAACCCTTTAGGTGCGTCACAGGAATTTTTTGAATATTTTAAAAAAATTAACATTTATCTTTTTTTCACAAAAAAAATACTTCAGGTTCAATTTTTTTTATTTTACTAAGGGTAACAGGAGAAATTGGACTGCAAAAGTTATTGTGCAATTTGTCCTGAGTACGCTGATACCCGATATGTGGGGGGGAATCACTGTTTCGGCGCATGGCAGAGCTCAGAAGGGAAGGAGCGCCATTTGACTTTTTCAATGCAAAAGTGGCTGGAATTCAGATCGGACGCCATGTCACGTTTGGAGAGCCCCTGATGTGCCTAAACAGTGGAAACCCCCCACAAGTGACCCCATTTTGGAAACTAGACCCCCCCCCCCAAGGAACTTATCTAGATATGTGGTGAGAACTTTGAACCCACAAGGGCTTCACAGAAGTTTATAACGTACAGCGGTACAATTAAAAAATCATATTTTTTCCACAAAAATGATCTTTTCACCCCCAATTTTCATTTTACCAAGGGTAACAGGACCCTAAAAGTTATTGTGCAATTTGTCCTGAGTACGCTGATACCCCACATGTTGGGGTAAACCACTATTTGGGCGCAAGGCAGAGCTCGGAAGGGAAGGAGCGCCATTTGATGTTTTTTGCTGGAATTGAGATCGGACACCATGTCGCAATTGGAAAACCCCTGATGTACCAAAACAGTGGAAACCCCCCACAAATGTCACCATTTTGGAAACTTGACCCCCCCCCCCCCAAGGAACTTATCTAGATGTGTGGTGAGAACTTTGAACCCCCCAGTGCTTCACAGAAGTTTATAATGCCTGGGCGTTAAAATAAAAAAATCGTATTTTTTCCACAAACATGATCTTTTAGTCACCAACTTTATTTTCCCAATGGTACCAGGAGAAATTGGACCCCAAAAGTTGTTGTCCAGTTTGTCCTGAGTAATCTGATACCTCATATGTGGGAGAAAACTACTTTATGGGCACACGTCGGGGCTCGGAAGGGAAGTAGTGACGTCTTGGAATGCAGACTTTCATGGAATGGTCTGCCGGTGTCATGTTGCTTTTGGAGAGCCCCTGATGTACCTAAACAGTGGAAACCCCCCACAAGTGACCCCATTTTGGAAACTAGATCCCCCAAGGAACTTATCTAGATGTGTGGTGAGAACTTTGAACCCCCCCCAGTGCTTCACAGAAGTTTATAATGCCTGGGTGTGAA
The DNA here is from genome assembly GCF_039654945.1 of Dendrobates tinctorius. Lineage (NCBI taxonomy): Eukaryota > Metazoa > Chordata > Amphibia > Anura > Dendrobatidae > Dendrobates > Dendrobates tinctorius. The sequence goes on from NW_027361728.1 coordinate 9,013,399, forward strand.
AATAAAAAAATCATTTTTTCCCACAAAAATGATATTTTTGCCCCCAATTTTTTATTTTCCTAAGGGTAACAGGAGAAATTGGAGCCCAAAAGTTGTTTTGCAATTTGTCCTGAGTAGGTTCATACCCCATATGTGGGGATAAAACACTGTTTGGGCGCATGGCAGAGTTTGGAAGGAGCACCATTTGACTTTTTCAACGCAGAATTGGCCGGAATTGAGATCAGACGCCATGTTGCATTTGGAGAGCACCTGATGTGCCCAAACAGTGGAAACCCCTAATTCTAACTCCAACCCTAACCCCAACACACCCCTAGCCCTAACCCTAGCCCTAACCCTAGCCCTAACCCTAGCCCTAACCCTAGCCCTAGCCCTAGCCCTAATGGGAAAATGGAAATAAATACATTTTCTTTTAATTTTATTTTTCCCTAACTAAGGGGGTGATAACGGGGGGTTTGATTTACTATTTACGGCGGTTTTTATGTTTGGCAGCTGTCACACGCTAAAAGACACTTTTTATTGTAAAAATAGTTTTTGCATCACCACATATTGGGAGCTATAATTTTTCCATATTTTGACCCACTGAGTCATGTGAGGTCTTATTTTTTGCGGGACGAGTTGACGTTTTTATTGGTACCATTTTCGGGCACGTGACATTTTTTGATCGCTTTTTATTTTGGTTTTTGGGACGCAGAATTTACAAAAACCAGCGTTTCATGAATTTCTTTTGGGTGGTGCGTTTACGCCGTTTCGGGTGCGGTAAAATTTAAAAGGCGGTTTTATTCTTCGGGTCAGTACGGTTCCAGCGATACCTCATTTAGGTCGTTTTTTATGTTTTGGCGCTTTTATGCTATGAAAACAATTTTATATAAAAAATAATTATTTTTGCATCACTTTATTCTGCGAGCTATAACTTTTTTATTTTTTCGCTGATGATGCTGTATGGCAGCTCGTTTTTTGCGGGACAAGATGACATTTTCAGCGGTACCATGGATATTTATATGCATCTTTTTGATCGCGCGTTATTGCACTTTTTGTTCGGAGGTATGATAATAAATCATTATTTTTTGCTTCGTTTTTTATTTTTATTTTTTAAGGGGTTCGCTTAAGGGGTTAACTATTGGGACAGTTTTATAGGGCGGGTCGTTACGGACGCGGCGATACCAAATATGTGTACTTTTATTTTTATTTTCAAAAAATGAATTTATTGGGGAATATTTTTTTTTTTTTTTTTTTTTTTTTATTTATTTAGCGATTTTTTTTAAAATTATTTTTACACTTTTTTTTTTTTTTTTCTTTATTACAATGTCCCAGGGGGGACATAACTGTCCTGTGACAGATCGCTGATCTGTCACATCACGGATCACTGTGACAGATCAGCGATCTGTCACAGGCAGTCCAGAAGGCTTACTCATGCCTGCGCTTTGCAGGCACTGAGGAAGCCAGCTTCCTGCAGGCCCCCAGAGGTCCCCGCCGCCATATTGGATCCGGGGACCTGCAGGAAAGGAGCCCCCCCGCAGCAGCGCTGCACATTGCGCTGCCGTGGGGGGCTCAGGGAAGCACGGACGGAGCCCCCTCCTTGCCGATGCTTCCCTTTAACCACTGGTACACCGCGATCGTGTTTGATCGCGGTGTGCAAGGGGTTAACGTGTCGGGGGCGGTCCGTGACCGCCCCTGACACATTGTGTCGGGTGTCAGCTGTGATAATCAGCTGACACCCGGCCGCGATCAGCGGCGCTCACCACGTGGGCGCCGCCGATCGCTGTGACGTAATATTCCGTCCATGGTAATTAGGTCCAGGGTCACATGGACGGAATATTACGTCCATTGTAGGTAAGGGGTTAAACAAGATTTGGTTCAGGCGATCACCTAATCAGAAGCACTTTAAGTAGAATGAGGTGTACTCTGGTTGGAATTCAACTGACACTGGAATGGAATGGCTGTCAGACATGTAGAGAAGCTGATTTTTATGTAACTGTGCAGTGGTCTCTTTAATTTTTGACAGAGCTGTATGTGCATGATATTTTAGAGGAGCTCTAACAATTGATCTGTTCTGTTTTGTATTATTGCACAATGGACATAAATGTCTTTGTTTTGGAGGTTGTGTTACACCCAACAATACTTGGCATACTGACATTAGTTTGAGGATCGGTGATCATCACTGGCTCACCCGATGCTCTCGTGACAGTGTTTTTGGGGGTCGATCAGTGTTCACTTGACTATCCTCCCTTTCGACGTAGCTGGCATATGGAGGAAGGGAGAGCTGCAACTGCTCTCGCACTTCCTCCGGATGTCTAATTTGTCCGAAGGGAGGACAATCTTTAATTTTCCAGTTGGCTGCAGAGACCATGCTGACACCACTGGAATGTCTAACCCTCTGGAGATGAGTATAGGTGTCGTTATTTTGTTTTAGGATGCATAGTGATTGAGAAGGGGTTAGCCGAGTAGTGTACAACCACTTTAAAATGGGTGTTCATAATATGTCTTAATAATAATTAAGTTGTGTATAATGCTGAAGGACTTTTTTAATTTTTTTAATCTTTTTGTCGTTAAGCAATAACAAATTACGGTAAGCAAAAACACAGATTCTGAAACCCTTCTAACCAATCAATGGATTAGTGAGTGTAAGGAAAGAGAAAATCATAATAAAGAAAAAAGTAAAACACTTGGTGAGTGAAAACCTTTTACTTTTCGCCACTATATTGTGCCTTCAAATAAATAAATAAAAATCTTTGCCAATGCTGCAATCCTTTCCCAGAATTCCCTTATATTGCTTCCATAAGTCATTGACCACAAGAAATAAAGACAAAATGCACACATCTGCGTGTGGAGAGCAGGAAACACAGGAGAATAGCCCTCAAAGCAATTATAACAGCAAGCAGAGTTACTTACTGCCTAGGAAGGAGGCTTGCTCCACACCACCTCCGCATCCAAGCCCACCTGATGAATAGTCCAGCCGGCGTGCACTTGGATCCACCAAACACAATATGGAGGCGTTTCTGGAATTCCTTTATAAGGAATGTAAAATCTACAAAAAAAATAATGCCACTTGTTTGGGGGTCTTTTTATGACTTACAGGAACCATGAACACGTGCAAAATAAAAAAGAAAATTCTCATCTCTTGCTCCTGAAACCTTCTGTTTTCTTTGATCCTTTTTTCTTTTGTTATAATTATAATAAAAAATCGGAGCCACTGTAAGACAACTAGCTGACGCAGGAGCCTCCCCCTCTACTCGGTCTGTAGTTAAAAGATTGCCTATCCTCGCTGATTGGTAAGGTGGGCAGGGCTTTAGTCAGCACCGAAGATGGAGCTGATCAGAAGAATAACCATTGCGTTCTCCACAGTATTGCTACAAGAAACTGTTTTGGTATGATACAGAACATTCTTCAGACTAATAGAACTTTCACTTCTAGGTTTAGTGTTACTTTAAGATCTTTTTAAACAAGTTTTTGAAAACTGAGGCAACCGTTGTTCTTGAAAGTCTTGACCGTTGTCTTTTTCTTTGCAGAAAAACTCTGTAATGCTCTCCCGGATTCTAAGGAGCTAGCTAAGCTTTTGCCTGACTTTCAAAAGCTTGGAGAAAGCTTAAGCTATTTAAAAGGATGGCTGTCATCAGGTGGGAAAGATTTGTAAGCATGTCCATAATAGAATCTGTCCATAATTATAATAAAAAATAAATCGGAGCCACTGTAAGACTAGCTGACGCAGGAGCCTCCCCCTCTACTCGGTCTATAGTTAAAAGATTGCCTACCCCCGATGATTGGCATGGTGGGCAGGGCTTTAGTCAGCCACCGAAGATGGAGCTGATCAGAAGAAGAATAACCATTGTGTTCTCCACAGAATTGCTACAAGAAAGACTGTTTTGGGATGACACAGAACATTCTTCAGACTAATAGAACTTTCACTTCTAGGTTTAGTTACTTTAAGATCTTTTTAAACAAGTTTTGAAAATTGAGGCAACCGTTGTTCTTGAAAGTCTTGACCGTTATCTTTTTCTTTGCAGAAAAACTCCGTAATGCTTTCCCGGATTCTGAGGCGCTAGCTAAGCTTTTGCCTGATTTTCAAAAGCTAGGAGAAAGCTTAAGCTATTTAAAAGGATGGCTGTCATCAGGTGGGAAAGATTTGTAAGCATGTCCATAATAGAATCTGTCCATAATTATAATAAAAAATAAATCGGAGCCACTGTAAGACTAGCTGACGCAGGAGCCTCCCCCTCTACTCGGTCTATAGTTAAAAGATTGCCTACCCCCGATGATTGGCATGGTGGGCAGGGCTTTAGTCAGCCACCGAAGATGGAGCTGATCAGAAGAAGAATAACCATTGTGTTCTCCACAGAATTGCTACAAGAAAGACTGTTTTGGGATGACACAGAACATTCTTCAGACTAATAGAACTTTCACTTCTAGGTTTAGTTACTTTAAGATCTTTTTAAACAAGTTTTGAAAATTGAGGCAACCGTTGTTCTTGAAAGTCTTGACCGTTATCTTTTTCTTTGCAGAAAAACTCCGTAATGCTTTCCCGGATTCTGAGGCGCTAGCTAAGCTTTTGCCTGATTTTCAAAAGCTAGGAGAAAGCTTAAGCTATTTAAAAGGATGGCTGTCATCAGGTGGGAAAGATTTGTAAGCTTGTCCATAATAGAATCTGCAGGAATTTTTATATTTTCCGTACTGAACTGGAGACCGTTTTTAAAACAGAATTAACTCTGTAAAAGCAACCCCCCCCCCCCCCAAAAAAAAAAAAAAACCAAACCATTGCAGGTCTTTTTTCACAATTTCATCACAAAAAAGCCATTATATGTGGATGGAAAAAAATAAAAAAGTTTTGGCTTTTGGAAGACTGAGGAAAAAAGCAAAAACACAAAAAATGTAAAATCGCCTAATCTTTAAGGGGTTAAGCAAATAAAAATAAAGGAAAATCACAGATTCAGGAGTGTTTTTGACAAATGAATGCATTAGTAGGTATAAGGAATGAAAATTAATAGAAAAGAAATGAAAAGTAGAACACTTGGTGAGTGGAAACTTTTTTTTTGTTTACCAATCATGACTGCATTGTGTATGTATATGTATACATACGCAATGTATACATGTATACTGTTACTTTGCAGCTCTGGGGTCCTGGGTTCAAATCCCACTTTGGACAACATCTGCAAGTAGTTTGTTCTCCCTGTGTTTGTATTGGGTTCCGGTTTCCCCCACACTCCAAAGACATGCATTCCCTATAATTTAGATTGTGAGCCACAATGGGGCCATTGATGACAATGTCTGTAAAGTGCAGTGGAATATAATGGCACTATATAAGTGAGTAAAATAAATAATTTTATTTTTAAAGCACCATTAATTCATTAGATATATAATACAGTGGGTACGGAAAGTATTCAGAACCCTTTAATTTTTTGTGACCTAAACCCAACTCAGCATCTCTGGAGAGACCTGAAAATGGGTGTTCACAATCTAACCTGACGGAACTGGAGAGGATAGGCAAGAAGCCGTGCGTCGGGGTGTTAGGACGGATGTCACAACTCTGCACCAGGTGAATCGCTCTCCCTTTATTACTTGTACCTATTATTATAATTGACTACTGGGATTATTTGGCGGTCACTCCTCTAGCCGTTCATATTATCTATCTGATTTAGACTTAGTAACATTTTGGACCATGACCTCATATGTTGCCAAACGGGGAGGGAGTGAAACAATCTCATCCAAACTCACACCACAGTGCCCTGCACTCAGTGAGCAGCTCCTGATCAACTGAACTCTGCTTTTACTGAGCGCTCACATAGAAGCACTGAACAGAAATGTATATTGTGATGTAAGAAACCAGCATAGAGCGGCTCCTACTACAATGACTATATTGCAACGTGGAGGCGGGGCAGATTTCGGTTGTTTTCCTAGGACTTTATCTCTGCCCTTAAAGAGGATATCCGGGACTTTATAAAAAAAAAAAAGTACATAAGCACGAACATGCAGGTAATTGCAACTTACCTGCCTGTTGTGCACAGCGCCGTTCTTCCCCGTCACAGAACAGTCAGTCGCTCCAGCCGGGAACTCAGAAGCCTCTGCTGACATCACATCAACAGAGCCGAGGCTTCTTTTCTGCTTCGCTCTGTCGATGGGGTGGAACTTCCAACGTCATTCTGATTGACAGCTGGATCCCCAATGCCTAATTGGCCAGAAATTCCACCCCGTCGAGTCAATAGAGGGAGCTGAATACCTGGCTGGAGCATCTGTGACTGTTCTGTGCTGGGGCAGAAGGGCGCTATGCCCAACAGGCAGGTAAGTTGCAATTATCTGCTTATTAGTGCTTAGGTACATATTTTATTTTTATTATAAAGTACTTGATGCCTCCTTTATTTGAATGGATATTCTATTACAATCATTATCACCATCCTAAGAAGGGCTATCTTACTAATATGCCATATCAGAAGAAAAATCATCTTTTTCCATCATTAGCAATTAATTATAGAATTTGTAATGTCTAATTGGCAGTCCTCAGTGAGTCATCACTGTGTTGAATGGGTCATTTGTTGGTTGGTATTTTTGTAATTTGCCAGAGAATCTGTCCTGTTAAAACCAAATAAAAACTTGCATTATATTTGAAGAAGTTGTCTGTACTTATATGAAGAATTACAATTCATAGATATTTGTACCACAGAAGGAATGCTGATAAAGTAAAACCATTGCGGAATTGCATTTTTTTCACACGATTTCCTCACACTTGGAATATTTGTTCCCGTTTTCCAGTGCGATAGTAAACTGAATAGTGTAATTCTAAGCGACAACTCATCCTAAAAAAACAAGCCCTCATATAGCTATGTTGATGGAAAATTAAAAAAGCTATGGCTCTTAGAAGAAGTGGAGGAAAAAAACTAGGGCAGAAATGAAAAATCGCCCTTTAAGGGGTTAGCAGAGGGGAAAACTCAGATTCAATAGTGCTTCTGACCAATTAATGGATTGAGTATAAGGAAACTACTAAACATTGAAAAGTAAAACACTTGGTGAGTGGAAACCTTTTATCACTCAACACCGTAATTTGCCTTCAAATTAAAAAAAAAAAATCTCTATCAATACTGCTGCAATCCTTTTCCAGAACTCTCGGATTTGGGATTGATAAGTCAGAAACTACAAGAAAAAAGTAAATCCTCACCTCTGTGTGTTCATAGGGATGGAAACTCAGAAGTATACCACTCAAACTTGTTCCACGCCTCCTCAGCATCCAAGCCCGCCTGATGAATAAGGATTTCATCCACCAAATGCAATATTCGGAGGGTTCCTTTTTTATTCTTCATTAAAACAAGTAAATCCTAAAAACAGTTACCGTACATTGCAGGACTTCAATGCGTTTTGGGAAATTTCCCCTTCAGTAAGCCAAATATAAAAAAAAATGATGATGTGTTTTGAGGTCTTTATGGATTAAATAAACACACAAAATGCTTAAAAAAGTTGTCTCCCTTGTTTTTTTTTTTTTTTTCTCCTATTACAATGAAAAGTAAATTTGTGTCTCAGGATCTGTCGTTCTCTCTTGTTGTCCTCGCTGTTCCACGTCTTGCTGTTAGATGACTATGGCGCAGGTCTGTAGTTAGAAGATTGCCTTCCCCTGCCCATTGACTAGGTGGGCATGGCCACCAAAAGTGAACTGATCAGGAAGATATTAACCCTTGTGTTCAGCGCATAATTTCCACAAGATTGTCTGTTATGGGATCCTACAGAAAATGCTGCCGGCTAACTAAACTTTCCCTTCTAGGTTTAATGTTACTTTACTATCTTGTTTTAAAGCAAGTTTAGAACATTAAGGTGACCATTGTTCTTGAAACATCTTGACCGTTGTCTTTTTCTTTGCAGATAAACTCAGTAAAGCTCTTCCGGATTCTGAGGAGCTGGCTAAGCTTATGCCAGACTTTGAGAAGCTAGGAGAAAGCTTAAGCTATTTAAAAGGATGGCTGTCATCAGGTAGGAAAGATTTGTAAGCTTGTCCATGATGGAATCAGTAAGAATACCAGTTTATCTTATTTCCCAAATTAGAAAAAATACGTAGTAATTCATCTATAATGTCATTTTCTTTTTTTTTCTTTTTTTTTATTCTAAAGCCTAGTAATCTGAAACTTACTGTATGGCCCCTTTGTCAGTTTGATCTGAAGTCTAGAATTTGCATCACAGTAGATTAACTCATTCAAGGAAGGGATGAAAAATATTGGTACATAGTATGGGGGCTTCCAGTACAGTATAATATGGCACATGGAAAGGGGAAAAAAGGCTGCTTCCACTACAAACATTTATGTAATGAATGCTTTGATAGTCCTTAGTCAGTCCCCGCTACGTTGAATAGGTAATATGCTAATAAACATGGTGGAAGTTTGTTAATTGCCAACAAATCTGTATTGTTAAATTCAAATCTTTCTCTATATTTAAAGGGGTTGTCCGGTCTCAAATGAAAAGTCTACAGGCTCACTCATGTGACCTCATGTATCTGATTTGCAAAATTTCGGTCATTTGCTGACTAGACTCCTCCGCTTCTCTGAATAGAAAAGAATTGAGGGAAGCCAGCTGTGTCTAGTCAGCACCTGATGGTAAGGATACAAATCGCATACATAACATAACGTGTGTGCCTACCCTAGGGGATGTAGGGGAGTCCTTACAGTGTGTGTTTTGCACACTGTCTCAGTTTAGCAGTCTGCAGTCATATATAGTGACTGCAGGCCACCACTTTAAGCTGTCCATTCATATTAGAAAATGTTGGCTGATCACATCACTAACATTAAGGTTGTGTGCACACGTTGCATTTTTTTTGCATTTTCGCGGCGATTTTCAGCTGCAGAATCGCTGCGAAAACCCAAAAAAGCATCCCATGCAATCCTATGGGATTCCGCAATGCTAATGCTGCAGATTTTTCCACTGCGGAATCGCATAGCGGAAAAAGATGCAACAGGCTCATTCTTTTTGTGGAATCACGGCGATTCCGCACCCATAGGATTGCATTGAAACACTCACTTTACGCATATGGCTATGCCCACCATGCATAAAGTGAGCGCTTCATGTGCCGATGGTACCCAGGGCCTGGAGGAAATGAGACTCTCCTCCAGGCCCTGGGTACCATAAACCTGTAAAAAATAGAATTAAAATAAAAAATAGAGATATACTCACGGCCCCAGAAGTCCTTCCCGCCTCCCACCACGCTCCCGGCATCTTCCGGTCTTAGTAATGCTTTGCGCGAATGACTACGATGACGTCACGTGAGCGTGACGTTATCTCAGGTCCTTCGCGCAAAGCATTACTGGGACTGTAAGATGCCGGGGCCGTCGGAAGGTAAGAATAACAATATTTATTATTTTTTTTAACATCCTATCTTTTATTACTGATGCTGCATAGGCAGCATCAATAGTAAAATGTTGGTCACACTTGTCAAGCACTATGCTTGACGAGTGTGACCAACCTGTCAATCACATTTCCAAGCGATGCTTGAAATCGCTTGGAATGCGCAAGCTAAAAACGCTTGCAAAATGCTCGTTTTTCATGGGAAAACGCATGCAAATTCGCATGCGTTTTACCCGCGGCGGGAGTTGCGGAAATAGCCTAAAGGAGGTTGTCAAGTGAAACATCTTACAGTGGATATAAAAAGTCTGCACACCCCTTTTAACATGGCAGATTTTTGTTATGTAAAAAAAAATCATATAAAAAAACTAGAATAGTGTGGTTAGGTTAATATGCACACCCTTAAATACTTTCAATACTTTTTGAATTTATGCAGCATTCAATCTAATTAGCTAGGAATCTTTTTAGCATAACACGTCTAGAATTGACCGTTTTTGCCCACTCTTCCTTGCAGTAGCATTCCAATCTGTCAGATTGCGAGGGTATCTCCTGTGTACAGCCCTCTTCAAGTCAACCCTCTGATTTTCAGTTGGGTTCTGGTTGGGCTACTCCAAAACTTGTATTTTCTTCTGGTGAGAACATATTCTATTGTTGGTTTGGAGGTATTCACTGCATCTTTGTGGTGCTTCAAGGTGAAATATTTAATTGTCATCAGCTTTTTAGCAGAGACCTTAAGGTTTTGTTGTAAAGTTGACTCATATTTGGAACTGTTCATAATCCTTTCCACATTTTATTAAAGCCTCATTTCCAGCTTCTGAAAAACATCCCTAAAGCATAATGCTGCCTTCATGCTTCTCTGTGGGTATGTTGTATTTTTAGACAGGCTTGATGTAGCTTTTTGCAAATATAACCTGGCTTGGATGTTTTTCTTTGTAAGAAAAGGTCAGCCATACAAAGAATATGGGAGTACACAGCAAGTACTTGCAAGAAATTCCTGCAGCTTCTTTAATCTTGACATAGGACTCTTGGCAGTCTCACTGACCAATTTTCTTGTTATATTTTTATCAATTTTTGTGGAATGTCCAGTTTTAGGTAATGTCACTGTTCTGCCAAATTTAAGCCACTACTTTATTACTGTCTTCAGTGTTTCTTGGTATATCTAATGCCTTAGTAATTTTTTTATAACTTTTTCATGACTGATAATTTTCAACAGTGAGATCTCTTTTCTGTGTTGTAAGCTGCTTACGGACCATGGCTTTTGCTGTAAAATGCAACTATGAAATTGTTGGGAAATTGCAGTAGAACAGTTAAACTTGGTATGGGGTTAATAAGACTCACTGTAAATGATGGCAGCTGTGTACGGAGTAAGATTTAATATGAGTTTTGAATGGGATTGGATAATTCTGAATACAAACACACCCCGAGTTATAAGAGAATGTTCGCACTTATGTATCCAATTATTTTAGTTTATTTTGATTTTCCCCCGCAAAATTTTGTTTTTTTCTGAATGTAATTGTACAGGTTATTATGGGTGGCATTAAGGCCACGTTCACATGTTCAGTATTTTCCATCAGTATGTGTAAGTCAAAGTCAGGAGGGAACAGTCACAGGAAAAGTATAATAGAAACACGTCACCACTTCTGTGTTTATCGCCCTCTCCTGGTTTCGGCTTACAAATACAGACGTGAATTACTGAACGTGTGAACTTGGCAAAAGTTCTGATACGATATTTCTTGGTGTGATGATTTTTGTTTTTCCATTACAAAGGCCTAGCATTTTAACAAGTGTGTTGACTTTCTAGATCCACTTTATATTTAGATGTCTCTAATAAATTTTTTTTAAAAAGTTTGTGTATACGCAACACTGGAAACACTGTGCTCTGACAATAAATAAATTATATATACGGTATATACTTAATTAAATATAAACACTGTGCTCTAACAAAATATATGCTCTCCTATGTTGAGCACAAAGTAGAGATTTTTTGTTAAGATTGCGGTATAATATTTTATTTCTCAATAATACAACTCCTTTAACCCTCATCCTATCGCAGTACCATGCATGCTTGTCCAGTTGAAGCATGTTAGATATACTGTAACTAGTTTTTACCCAAAGGTAAGTAAGCTATATGTTGCTACATAGATATATGGTGGTGGTAATATCTCTTTAATCGATGTGTATGTTATGGGGAGATAAGCTTTTCTCTGCATTTGCGCATTCATTATGTCAGGTTTAACATATTTTTATTTTGTCTAGTTAGTAATTACCTCTTCAGTTCTTACTGTATTGTGCTCTATATGTTTGGTCTTTTTTGTGTGCTTGTCAGGAGGTGGAATTCCTTTCCAGGTTTTGCTGATATGCTTTCATGCCTCACAATATTTTTGTCATCATTTTTTTTTTTTTATTTTGCTGATTTTTCACAGGTCACAATTTGGTTAGTGAAGTCATACGACCTTCTGATCTGCTTCTGTTGTTAGGTGTGTACTGTCCTCTGCAAACATGTGTTCAGTGCAATATTACTACATGCCCAAACTAATAAATGATCATCTCAAGTCTTGGACAGTATCATTTAACCCGGTGTTTTACTCCAGTTCAAGCGAAGCTTTTACCAGATTGCAGAATACAAATGCATCCTTTTAGATACACCCCTTAGGCCTGATGAGTTTGGTATTCTTACTTTGAAAATCCATGTCATAATGGCGATATAAATTAGAACAAAATCTAGGATATATAGACCCCTTTCAATTTAAATCAAGATCCTAATAAATCTTGGAGCTACCTTAACTGTATCCTATCCAAACCATTACTACCAAGTAGAGCAATAAGTAATATATAGCATAACTGACTCAAGTTAAATTCAATTTTTATTAATACACACACACAAATAGGAAGACAGAAAAAAAGCCCCTTAAAAACCCATTCAAAAACTAAAATATAGAGCATTGTGGTTACAGGTTAATTAAAGGCACATTATAATCACAGATATCACTTCTGAACATTCTGAGTACATATTCATAGATAGAGGCCCCCAATAGCCATAATGATATATAGTACCTTAAAGAAAGCAATACAGGACTAAAATAATCTTGCAGGTCATGTAATGATGCCTGAACCACAATATAACCCCTATTTATAAAAGGTAATCATTAGTACAGGGCAACCAGACAACGTACAATATTAAACCAAAAACAAAAAACAAATATCCTAAAATAAAAAAGTAAAAAATAAATTGCAAAAATTGCATGAAGGTGGTAGTAATAATAATAAGGGTATTTAGTAAACATAATTTATATTCTGTGCATATAATGGTGCGACCGCCCTGTTTGAGTTGGGAAATCCATCCTGTCTGTTAGCGTGGGTGGTCAGGAGCCGGAATCTCCAGGAGTGGACCCTCTGGACCGTGGCACCGAGGGGCCCCGGGCGAGCTGCCAGGTGGAACCGACCCCTATACAGGGACCGTTAGGAGCAGGCCCAGGGGTTCAAGTACCACGGTAGCCGGTACCGAGAGGGGCGGCTCAGAATGGACTGGAGTAGGAGTGCGGGACTGGAGCTTAGACTGTAAGGCTGGTATATGGAGAGATGGCTGGAGCGGAACACGAGAGACAGGACTGAAGTAGGACTGTAGGAGTATGGATAACTGGATGGAGCAGAAACACCGGAGGCAGGACTAGAGTAGGATGGAACAGGAACGCTGGTGCTGGATTGGAGTAGGATGGAACTGGAACACAGGAACAGGACTGGAGTAGGATGGAACAGGACTGGAGTAGGATGGAACAGGAACAGGACTGGAGTAGGATGGAACAGGAACACTGGAGCAGGACTGGAGTAGGATGGAACAGGAACACTGGAGCAGGACTGGAGTAGGATGGAACAGGAACACTGGAGCAGGACTGGAGTAGGATGGAACAGGAACACTGGAACAGGACTGGAGTACGAAGGAACAGGAACCCTGGAGCAGGACTGGAGTATAATGGAACTGGAACACAGGAACAGGACTGGAGGCTGCTGCAGGAAACACCGCAGATGGAACCGAGAGGCTGCAGAGAGCACAGGAGGAAGCAGGCCCAGTGTGCAAGGTAACATAACGATCAGGCGCCTCCCTCAGGGGGAGGCTGCCTGATATGGCCCTGTCTGGTCTGCCATTGGTCCGAAGGTGCTTCCGGGTCAGGGCACAGCCGGAGCACAAGAAGCAGAAGGGATCCGCGGCCTATGGCGCATTGCATGCAGGGATGGCGTCGGCTGCGAGCCTGTCAGAGGTGACCGCTGTGGCCGTCGGATGGGGAGAGGCTGCGGCGTGGGAGTGGAGACCGGGTGAGTATGACGGAGTGGTGTAACACTGGCTGGCCTATGCTTTTACTGGTGGTTCAGTCCCTCGATCCTTGTTCACATTTACGTCACTTGACAAGTGGAAAGGTTTTAAATACAAGAGTTAGGACTGTCCCACAAGAGTTGCCTTGACGTGCCTGGATGGCTTGTACATTCTTTTGATCAAAATTATGTTTACTAAATACCCTTATTATTATTACCACCTTCATGCAATTTTTGCAATTTATTTTTTACTTTTTTATTTTAGGATATTTGTTTTTTGTTTTCTTTGTATAAAGGTCATGTGTTTATATGCTTTTACATTTTGCATACACATTAATTTACTTTTTCAGCTCAGACCTAGTTTCTCAACGACAATATTAGTCAACAAAAACCATGTGCCATAATGTACAAAACCACACTGCCCAGTACCCCAACACGCGTTTCGCGTACTGATTTGTTAGGGTGAACTGGGGCAGTGTTCCATTTCCATATATATAATGTAAATATCACCTGTGATCTATCTATGTTTATGGGCGCTTTCACAACGCTCATCACCACGTCGCTCGCCATATCCGACGTTTTGGTAGTCTCACTGCGCATGTGCGCTCAGCAAAGGCTCATATTGGACGCCGGGCAGGGGGAGGGAGGTGGCTATGATGTGGGCACACTCTGTTTCCCTTTGAAGACCGGGAGGATCCATCTTGGTAGTGTGAACATCTTATATAGATGCAGGTCGATCGCGATGCAGAGTAATGATGCAGCGAAAGTGTCCATCTATTATATAAAGCTCAAGTGTGTGTATGTGTGTATGTCTGGGATAGGCATCCGCACCGTCGCAGCTACAAACACAAAATTTGGCACAGTCACACGTCTGGACCCCGAGAGTGTCCTAAGCTATGTTGTGAGGCGAAATTTTAACCCTGCGCGTTCCAATTCACCAAACAATTTTGCCCCTGTTTACATAATGGGGAAAAAGTGTGTGTATCAAGCCCCGCCCCTCATTATGATGTCATAATGGTTGTCATGGCGACGCTGATGTCGTCATAGGTTGCAAGCCCCGCCGCTCATTATGATGTCATAATGCTTGACTATGGGATGGAGGATGTGTGATGGGTATATGGGCACTGGACTATGGGATGGAGGATATGTATGACGGGTATATGGGCATGGGACTATGGGATGGAGGATGTGTGATGGGTATATGGGCACTGGACTATGGGATGGAGGATATGTATGACGGGTATATGGGCATGGGACTATGGGATGGCGGATATGCATGATGGGTATATGGGCACGGGACTATGGGATGGAGGATATGTATGATTGGTATATGGGCATGGGACCTATGGGATGGAGGATATGTATGCTGGGTATATAGGCACGGGACTATGAGATGAAGGATTTGTGATTGGTATATGGGCACTCGACTATGGGATGGAGAATATGTATGATGGGTATATGGGCATGGGAAAATGGGATGGAGGATGTGTGATGGGTATATGGGCACGGGACTATGGGATGGTGGATATGTATGATGGGTATGTGGGCACGGGACTATGGGATGGAGAATATGTATGATGGGTATATGGGCATGGGACTATGGGATGAAGGATGTGTGATTGGTATATGGGCACTCGACTATGGGATGGAGAATATGTATGATGGGTATATGGGCATGGGACAATGGGATGGAGGATATGTATGATGGGTGTATGGGCACGGGCCTATGGGATGGTGGATATGTATGATGGGTATATGGGCACGGGACTATGGGATGGAGGATAATTTATAATTTGCTATAACTAACCACAGTTAGTTACTGTGCCTGGGCAGCGCGGGATCTTCAGCTAGTTATAAATAAAGTGCAATAGCCTTCTGTTTTATACTTTCATTCTATTGTTCTCTTTCACTTCGGCATCAATTTATGTATCTCGGTCATTAGAATTTTGTGGACAGGGTGCCATCATGTGGATGTTTCTGATATTGTGTATCTTACAGGAAGGATCTTTATCAGCTAAATAAATAGTTAAAATAAGAGGAAATAATATAAAGTTAAATATATAAATATAGAGCAGTCAGTAAATTAATACAGTCAGTAAATTAATAAACTGAAAAATAATAAAGAATATAAAATAAAAATATAAGATAAAAAATGAAAAAACTAAAAATGCATAAACAAAATAAAAAATAAGAAAAAATACATATACCGTAATTAAAAATAGAAATAAAAAGTAGAAAAATAAAAAAAATTAAGAAATAAACCAATTAAGAGAATTATATAAAATTATATAATTCTTTCCTGTAGCTTAAATCCAGTTCAGAGAAACCATCATAAACGCAAGCTCCCTAGCCATATAGTCTGCAGATCTATAATATATCGTCTAGTAGAGTAAATTGGGGTATATAATCGGAACCTTTGTGTGTATAATAGTGTATCATATCTAAAGTCAAGCTGGTGGTTTAGTGCTACAGCACACTCATGGACCCCATACTTATGTTCTACCTCAAGATAAAGATAGAAGATAGTAAAATTACTAATGATCGTTTATACCATAGAGGCTGCATATAATCCTTTATGAAAATTTTAACTCAATCGCCGCCGACCTAGTCTGATATCTCATTGGTCCTTCTCCCTGCTGCTGCTGCTGCTGCTGCTGAAATCTCACACTGCTCAGCGCTACCTGCGCGCTGTTTCTTTAGCCAGACACATTTTAATATCAGAATTATGCAGCCATAGTGACATGGATTTATAAAAGACCATCTGTGTATTAATTTATTCAGACTGCATTTTGAAACCTGGTGGCAGAGCCGCATTCCTTCTACAAAAAAATAAAATAAAATCATCATGCGATTTGTCAACTCTGTTAACCGCAAGCTGTTTCTTTATTTTGTTACCTTTTTGACTTTTTAGACAGAAGTCTCTTGGCTACTCCTGGAAAGGAAGCCTGGTTTAATAGCCTAGTAGATATGACAATGCATTCATCACATTTCCTTGTAAAAGAGCATTTGTCATGTTTTCTTTTCTGTTACCATCATTAATACAATATGTTGTCTTGGAAATGTTCCGTTAAATTATGTTTTGTGGGTTTTTTTTGTTTTTTTTTTCCGGGGGAAAAAATGCTTAAAGGGATTGTCCACTGCTAAGACAACCTCTTCTTGATCAAAATGTTTGGCCCTAATAAAATAATAAAGCTTATACTCTCCTCCTTTGTACAGCGCTGTTCTCACTGTCTCGGCACTCTTGTCAGCGCTGTTCTCACTGTCTCGGCACTCTCTCTCCCTGGGGCTCTCGTGCGGTGTTGTACTGCCGGCACCCAGTCAGCACTGGGGTCACTGTCTCTGCCTTCGGACAAATCTGCAGCCCAGACTTCCTTTTGTCCGAGTTGTCTGAGGGTGGGAACAGTGACACCAGCGATGATTGGGCACTGGCCGGTGTCACACCAACAGCACCGGTAGTCCCTGGAGCACTTGTGCAGACACTGTTGGACTGGCGCCGGCATGCGAGGTACGTGTAGGCTTTATTATTTTATCGGAGCTAAGCGTGGGGAATGAGAAGTTGTCCAAGTAGTGTTTTCCTGAATTTTACAAGTGTGGGAGAAGTTGCATAAAAGACACTAATTATATATCTCATGGATATCTCTCTATATCTTTGCACATTTAATGGTTAAATAATGGTTATTCACAACCATTATTTAACCATTGAATATACTGCTGCTCTAGCCCCCATGCTCCGCTGGTCATCCTGGACCCAGTGGTGATGTTTGCAAACACAGTACGTAACCACAGGATTGGCTGCAGCGGTCATGGGAATAATGAGCAGGACCTCACCCCACTGCAAGACCTGCAGGAGCCAATGAGTCGGTGCAATTCAAAGAGTAAAGAATGGTTGTTTCTTTCTGTACTTTTGGGTCAGAAAAACCTTACAATGAAAATGTTATACTGCACAGCAGAGAGGACTATTTTATAGTATTTTCACGTATTTGTCATAACTTCTACTTTATGAAAAGCTACTTTGTGGTAGAACTACAACAAAGGCACAAAAATTAACCCCAAAGATGAGTGTATTGTATCAAGAACTGCATATTTCTCAATGTCTACCATCTGGTCATCACAAAATCTCTGACCTTACACTCCACAACACCTGGTGGGCTCCCTTTAGACTTGTTTCTCTATTCCAAGTGCCATCTGCTTACATCAATGTGCCCCCATAGTTATGAGCAGACACCATACTTCAAAGCATGCCCATTATAGAGGTACTGTCTAGCAGCATGGCATGAATGTCCTGAGGTTGAGATCCAGTATGCTTTTCTACCCAACATGTATGCATCATAAAGATGAAATTTCACTTTGAGAGTCCAAGACACAAGAGAAATCTTGGCAAGGCCCAACCACTACACACTATTTTATAGGTTGTGTGTATAGTCGTGGCCAAAAGACATACGGGCAGACACCAATGTAGGTTTTCACAAGGTTTGCTTCTTTCAGTGATTTTAGATCTTTTAGTCAGATGCTTATAATTGTACTTTAGTAACCATAGAAACCTTTTAGAGTTTGTAATCCTTTATTGACAAATACATCAAGTTTATACAAAGACTTTCAATGTTCACCCTTATTTTTCAAGTCTTGGGAGTTTTGGTGACCATGGACAAAAAATGTCAGTGTTTTTTTTTCACCAAGCCACCTAGGCTATGAGTCCACAGTCAGGAATTTCAGGGTTTTGGACGTAATTTTTTTTCCCCACAAAGCTCCTCTAATGTGATTCACGATTCTTGATGTCTTTGAATAGCTGTAACGAGAACCAGCAGGTCTCCTGTGAGTTGTCGTCACTACCGTATTCCTGAGATTAGCTGAACTTCACTGCTATTCATTCTATTCAGAGACATAAAGGATCGTGGATTATATCGGAGGAGCTTCGTGGGAAATATATATATATATATATATATATATATATATATATGTATGTATAATATATATTGCAGAATGAGGGATCATGTGGGGTAGTCTTTATTAAGGTTAAGTTTGTTTTTTTTTCTCTTTTTAGTTACTAGGTTAGTAATGAGGGGTGTCTGATAGAGTCCTCTCCATTACTAACCCCAGGAGTTGATGCCAGCTGACATTACACAGCTGACATCAATCCCAAAAATATTACCCCAACTGCCACCTCACCAGGGCAGTTGGAAAGAGCCAGAATTGGGGGGTCTAGTGTGATGCTCCAATTCTGGGGTGGTTGCGGGCTGGGATGGGCCTAATGCCCACAGCTCTCTGCTTTACCTTGGCTGATTATCAAAAATAGGGGGAACCCCACTTCGTTTATTTATTTTTGTTTTTTTTAGGATAATACATGTACATGTAAACTACACATGCAAGACACTAATTATATATCTCACGGATATCTCTCTATATCTTTGCACATTAAAGACAAATGAACCCTGTAGACTGTGAGTCTCGTGGGCAGGGCCCCTTCTCCTTATGTACTTGTGTGTCCCTTGTCTTACACATGTTTATTATACTTGTCTATATTTCCCCTTTTCACATGTAAGGCGCCATGGAACAAATGGCGCTATATAAATGCATAATAATAATGAGGCAAAAATGCAAGTGAGCTGAGGGGCAGGATTCATGCAGAAATTCAGCTGCGTGAAAGCCTGAACAAACGCTGATAGTGGGAACGTATCCTTAATTAACACTTTTACCTTGTAAAAGAGTGATTGTCTGGAGGAGAAAAGGTGGGCGCTACATCTGTCCTGTGTCTTTGCGACAGTAAAGCATCCTGAGACCATTCATGTGTGGGGACTTTTCATCCCAGGGAGTGGGCTCACTCACAATTTGGCTTAAGAACGTGGCTATGAATTAAGGACTGTATCTAATCATTTTCTAAGAACAATTTCTCCCAAAGATCCAAGAGCAATGTGGTTAACAATGCTTTTTCCAGCAGAATGGAGCACTACAAGTCAAAAATGATAACTATATGACTTGGTGAGCAAAACATTGAAGGTTTGGGTGCAGGACTAGGACTATCCACCCTATTGAGAGCCTGTGGTCAATCTGGGTAAGGCTAGTTTCACATTAGCGTTTACGGCCGAGCGCACCAAATTGCAACCTGTTGCGTTTGGCACTGGTCAGCGCAGCGTCAAAAGGACGCATGTGCCGCCAAACGCATACTGCGCACGGCTTGCGTCCCCAGTGCTAAAGATAGGGGACGCATGCAGCGTCATGCGTCCATAGGCGGAGCTACCGGCGGAGGCGCGGCGGGGCTTAGCGGCGGCCATAAACGCTAATGTGAAACTAGCCTAAGATGAACAAAAACACAGAAATTGTGATAAACTCCAAATATTGATTAGGTAAGAATAGTCACCAGGTGGGATTTGGGCCAGGAGCTGATATCCAGCGTAAAAGAGCGAAATGCAGAAATCTTGAAAAATAAGGGTCACCCCTGCAAATATTGCATCCTTGTATAAACTTTATGTACCATATGTGTCAATATAAGATTACAAACTTAAGACGTGCTGATAATTGGACTTGAGTAACCATGGAAATATCTGATTAGACGTCAAACAACACTTAAGCGGCAGACCTTGTGAAAATCAAAATGTGTTATTCTGGAGGGGGAAAAACTAAAGAAAAAAAAATATATATTTTTTTGTGTGTATATGTATAGCAGTGTATAAAAACCGTTTGGGCTCATCTTTCATCGTTTTTAAGAAATCTCAAGATGGAAGAGGCCAGGAGCCATTTGGTGAGCTGCATTTCTTGCTACATGTTCACAGACTTACCAGTGGAAATGCCAAACTTCACATGCCACAAATGCAAGCTTGTGTCCCTGTTGGAGGAAAAGTTGCAAAATCTCGAAGAGAGGTTAGCTACATTGAAGATCATTAAGGAAGGTGAAGAGTTCTTGGACAGAGCAGAATTATCTCTTCATGTTACAGAAAGAGAAGAAATTCGAAGTGCACCTGAAGAAACAGAGGAATGGAGACATGTGACCCAGAGAAGCAGGAGGATCAGGAGGCAGTCAGCACCCATACTGCTCAGAAACCAGTACCAGGCTCTCACGCAGGAAAACAATGAAGAAATACATCAGGATAAGACTTTGCCAACAAGCAGCAACCTTGTACGCCTTCAGAGTCCTCCTGGATGGAGAAAGAAAAATGTTGTGAAGAAGAAACGGAGAGTGGTGGTCATGGGGGATTCCCTGTTGAGAGGAACTGAGGCCGCTATCTGCAGACCGGATATAACTTCAAGAGAAATGTGTTGTCTTCCAGGTGCAAAAATTAAAGATGTGTCTGACAGGATATCAGGACTCTTCAGACCTACAGATGACTACCCATTCCTGCTACTACATGTGGGGACAAATGACACTGCAAGAAACGACCTGGAAACCATCTGCAGAGACTTTGAAGACTTAGGCAAGAAAGTGAAAGAACTGGGAGCGCAGGTGGTCTTCTCTTCCATCCTCCCAGTGGATGGCCATGGAACAAGGAGGTGGAATAAGATTCTGCAGGTGAACAACTGGCTACGTCGATGGTGCCGTCAGCAACGATTTGGATTTCTGGATCACGGAGTGAACTACTTATACGATGGACTACTTGCTAGAGATGGGGTGCACCTTACGAAGACTGGAAAGCATGTATTTGGAAGTCGCCTTGCTACACTTGTAAGGAGAGCTTTAAACTAGAACAACATGGGAAGGGAAGCAAAAGACCAGAAAAAGCCATACACCTGACAAATGCTATTGAGAACTCTGCTATTAGAAGTGGAAAGGAAGAACAAAGATGAAATAATCTAATTAATAAAAATATTGGAGAAAGAGAAACCAATCACAAACTAAAATGTTTCTATACTAATGCACAAAGCATGGGCAACAAACAAGGAGAATTGGAACTACTAACACAGGAAAAGAAATATGATGTCATTGGAATCACTGAAACTTGGTGGGACAATACACATGATTGGAATACAAGACTAGAAGGATACAACTTATTTGCAAGAAACAGACTTGATAAACGAGGAGGGGGTGTCGCATTGTATGTTAGAAACGCGTATATCTGCACAGAGATTGAAGCTTCAGAGACTGGGAGTTCTGTGGAAACTTTGGGTAAGAATAAAAGGACAGAACAATGGAAAGGACACCATTGTAGGCATTTACTACAGGCCGCCTGTGCAAGCTGAAGCTATGGATGAACTCTTTATGCATCAAATGGCCAAGTTCTCCAAAAAATATGACATAGTTGTCATGGGAGATTTCAACTATCCAGACATTTGTTGGGAATCTCTCTCAGGCAAAACTAACAGGTCAAGGAAATTCTTATCCTCTCTTGCTGACAACTTTATCTTCCAAAAGGTAAGGGATAAAACAAGGGGAACTGCTACTTTGGATCTAATCCTTATAAACAGGGAGGAAATGGTTGAGGAGGTAAAAGTGGCTGGGACCCTAGGAGGTAGCGACCATGCTATTTTAGAATTTTGGATAACTAGAGGCGGAAGACCTGTGAAGACTCAGACGTCAAGGTTAGATTTCAGAAAGGCAGATTTTAAGGGATTCAGAAAGAGAATTGGAGGGATCCAATGGCTGGATATCCTTAAAGACAAAAATGTCCAGGAAGGATGGGAAATCTTGAAAAATGAAATTCTCAAAGCACAGTTGTTAACAATTCCGAAAAGAGGGAAGAATAGGAAGCAGTTAAGGAAACCAGGATGGATGAACACAGAACTTAAGCACATGCTAAAAAGGAAGAAAAAAATGTTTATAAAATGGAAAGAGGGAGGCATATCTAAAGAAGAATATAATGCTGTCTGCAGAACCTGCAGGGCACAAATCAGATTAGCTAAAGCTGAAAATGAATTGAGGCTTGCAAGAGATGTCAAAAGCAATAATAAAGGATTTTGGGGATATGTCAAAAGTAAAAGAAAAGTCAAAGATGCCATAGGATTTTTACAGGATGAAAATGATGAAATGGTAAGACAGGATGTTGAGAAGGCTGAACTTTTAAATTCCTATTTTGCATCTGTTTTCTCTCAGAAAGGAAATGTAACATCAACTGTTATTCACTGTCCTATTAAGGGAATAGAAGAATCCAGGATATCTATAAACAGAAAGATAGTGAGGAAACACTTAGCTAGCCTAAATGAATTCAAGTCTCCAGGTCCAGATGAATTACACCCCAGAGTACTGAAGGAGATAGCAGAAGAAAGTTTTGAACCCCTCTCTATAATCTTTGAAAATTCTTGGAGAACAGGAGAAGTGCCAGAAGACTGGAGAAGAGCAAATGTTGTTCCTATCTTCAAAAAGGGGAAGAAGGTGGACCCAGGTAACTATAGGCCGGTGAGTCTGACTTCTATACCAGGAAAGATCTTTGAACAAATTATTAAACAACATGTATGTCAATACCTGGATAAGAATGAAGTGATTAAACAGAGTCAGCATGGGTTTGTAACTAATAAGTCATGTCAGACTAACTTAATTTCCTTCTATGACGGTATCACTGATTGGGTGGATCAAGGAAATGCTGTAGATATAGTATATCTTGAATTCAGCAAAGCATTTGACAAAGTCTCTCATACAATCCTTATTGAAAAAATGACTAAGTATGGAATGGACAAGGCAACTGTTAGGTGGATTCATAACTGGCTTAGTGATCGGACCCAAAGAGTGGTCGTAAATGGCTGCACATCCAGTTGGAAGAATGTCTCAAGTGGGGTACCACAGGGCTCTGTCCTGGGCCCTGTATTGTTCAACATCTTTATCAACGATTTAGATGAAGGAATTGAGGGTAAACTGATTAAATTTGCTGATGACACAAAGCTAGGAGGGATAGCTAATACTAGAGAAGAGAGAGAGAGGATTCAAAAAGATTTAAATAAACTGGAGAAGTGGGCAGCAACTAACAGAATGGTTTTTAACAGGGAGAAATGCAAAGTACTACATCTGGGCAATAAAAATGGAAAAAGCATATATAGAATGGGAGGAATAGGGCTAAGTGACAGCACATGTGAAAAAGACTTGGGTATACTAATAGATCACAGACTGAATATGAGTCAACAGTGTGATGCAGCAGCAAAAAAGGCAAATGCAATTCTAGGATGTATTAACAGAAGCATACAGTCTAGATCACGTGAAGTCATTATTTCCCTCTACTCCTCTTTGGTCAGACCTCATCTGGAATATTGTGTCCAGTTTTGGGCACCACATTTTAAAAAAGACATCAACAAACTGGAGCAAGTTCAGAAAAGAGCGACCAGAATGGTGACCGGTCTGCAAACCCTGTCTTATGAGGAAAGGTTGCAGGATTTGGGAATGTTTAGTTTGCAAAAGAGAAGACTGAGAGGAGACTTAATAGCTGTCTACAAATATCTAAAGGGCTGTCACATTGTAGAAGGATCAACTTTATTCTCATTTGCACAAGGAAAGACTAGAAGCAATGGGATGAAACTGAATGGGAGGAGACACAGATTAGATATTAGAAAAAACTTTTTGACAGTTAGAGTGATCAATGAGTGGAACAGGCTGCCACGAGAAGTGGTGAGTTCTCCTTCAATGGAAGTCTTCAAACAGAGGCTGGACAGACATCTGACTGAGATGATTTAGCGAATCCTGCTTTGAGCAGGGGGTTGGACCAGATGGCCCAGGAGGTCCCTTCCAACTCTACGATTCTATGATTCTATGTAATATTACAGCATATACACAGCTTGGTTGTGGAGCAATTTATGCACAAAAAACACTATGTCCAGAAACCAGCTGAGCATGTGAGCTTGTGCTGGCAGCACCAATTCCCTGAAATGTTCTCTTCCCAATTAGACTATAGAAAACAAAAAGCAAAAAACACAAATATCCTGAACTAAAAAGTAAAAAATATACTGCAAATAATGCATAAAAGGTAATAATAATAATAAGGGTATTTAGTAAACATAATTTTGATCAAAAAAATGTACAAGCCATCCCGCCACGTCACGGCAACCCTTGTGGGACAGTCCCTACTCTAGTATTTAAAACCTTTTCACTTGCCAAGTGGCGTGAATGTGAACAAGGGTCGAGCGGCTGAACCACTAGTAACAGATTAGGCCAGACTGGATGGCTTTCCCAGCTCAGAAAGAGGGCAGTCACACCCATATATGCACTGAATGCACAATGAAATGAATAAAAAAACAAATCTGAACTGAGAAAAGTAAGTTAATGTGTATGCACAATGTAAGTGCATATTAACACATGACCATTAACCAGAGAAAACAAAAAGCAAAAAACACAAATATCCTGAACTAAAAAGTAAAAAATATACTGCAAATAATGCATAAAAGGTAATAATAATAGAAGGTTTGGGTGCAGGACTAGGACTATCCACCCTATTGAGAGCCTGTGGTCAATCTGGGTAAGGCTAGTTTCACATTAGCGTTTACGGCCGAGCGCACCAAATTGCAACCTGTTGCGTTTGGCACTGGTCAACGCAGCGTCAAAAGGACGCATGTGCCGCCAAACGCATACTGCGCACGGCCTGCGTCCCCAGTGCTAAAGATAGGGGACGCTGGACGCATGCAGCGTCATGCGTCCATAAGCGGAGCTACCGGCGGAGGCGCGGCGGGGCTTAGCGGCGGCCATAAACGCTAATGTGAAACTAGCCTAAGATGAACAAAAACACAGAAATTGTGATAAACTCCAAATATTGATTAGGTAAGAATAGTCACCAGGTGGGATTTGGGCCAGGAGCTGATATCCAGCGTAAAAGAGCGAAATGCAGAAATCTTGAAAAATAAGGGTCACCCCTGCAAATATTGCATCCTTGTATAAACTTTATGTACCATATGTGTCAATATAAGATTACAAACTTAAGACGTGCTGATAATTGGACTTGAGTAACCATGGAAATATCTGATTAGACGTCAAACAACACTTAAGCGGCAGACCTTGTGAAAATCAAAATGTGTTATTCTAGAGGGGGAAAAACTAAAGAAAAAAAATATATATATTTTTTTTGTGTGTATATGTATAGCAGTATATGTAATATTACAGCATATACACAGCTTGGTTGTGGAGCAATTTATGCACAAAAAACACTATGTCCAGAAACCAGCTGAGCATGTGAGCTTGTGCTGGCAGCACCAATTCCCTGAAATGTTCTCTTCCCAATTAGACTATAGTAGTACTTAGGATAATGCTATTATCGCCCTCCCCTCTAGCAGTAATTGTCCCCCCCATAGCAGCTTCCCATACACACAGTGTGGACCGCAGAGCAGGCAGTAGCTCCTGCCCCTCAGTAATCAGGACTGGCCACCACCACCTTACCAAATAATAAATCCTGGTCTGACAGGAGGAAGACTATGGAGAAAGAACACGCCACAATGTCATTACATGACGGCCCACATGAGAAATGTGCCGCCATGCCAGCGTGAACTGCTGAATAGATGACGGCCAGGGTTAATAACTGCTAGGCTTCCAGGGCTGATCCTGTAGTCTGGGTTTTAGTGGTTTACAATGGGCCAGAAAGCAGACGTAAAGCTGAGGCAGCCCTTATCGGGGCTGTCATGGAATACATGCCTGGCATTGGCGTAGAGAGATGCCAGTCAGTGCTCCTTCTCTGATACTTATTTTAAAGATCTTGCACAGGCTTATTTCTTTTAGAACTGAACTGTATTTTTCTCATTTAAATGGAACCTGTCTATTGAATGTGTAACACTTTCTGGAGTAGGCGCTAAGGGGATTCATGTATGTTTTTTTTTTTGTTGTTTGTTTTTTCTTTTGGGGGGGGGGGGGTAACTTGTAATTTATGTACAAATCATGAAAGGACATAAGCCATACTTGGAGTTTATTGATTCAAATCCTTATAAAATTGTTGTGAATGACTAGCCTTAGTATTATAATGACCCTTGTGGTGGTTTCTTTCTACCAGGCCCTGGAGAGGAGACAGCTTTTAAAGCTACTGATAGCCAGAGCTTTGAAAGCTCTGACAAGCATTACAAGAAGGTGAGGATCAGTATTTCATTTGTTTAAATGCAGCGTATTATCTTACAAACTTGCATGTTCCCTTGAGTTATTGTTTTTTATTCTTAGCTTGTTATCATTACATCATTTATTGATATTTTTTGGCTGAAAAGCATTTTTATAATAATGTCCTAAAAAATCTTAGTTTGTCTTGCTTGTACTACTTCTGTGTGTCACAGTGCATAGGGTGCTGCAGAATGAGTTTAAGGGAACCTGTCCGCTGATTTATGCTCCCTAAACACGGGCAGCATGAATCTGAGTTCGGCTGCATGATTGCAGCTAGGTACTTTTTCTCTGAAACGCTTTGGTATTTCAGAAAAGAGGTATGAAGGTCTCCCCTCTTCATTTACATCATACACAAAGTGAGAGACCTGAAAATAACATAGAGCAGTTCTGGTACATGGTGGCTGATTGCTGCGCCTTATTAGTCTGGTCCCTGACCGGAGATTCAAACTATATTTTCTCTGAAAGGACTGAGTCAGAGAAAAAAAAATACCAGGTTACAATCATGTGTTTTAGGCAGCATGAATCAGCTGACAGGTTGCCTTAAATGGTGAATACATCAGTGAGCTCATTCTGATGGTTAAAAATCAACTTAGAAGATGTTCAGGAGAAGAGAGATAAGGATTACAGTCCCAACCCATAATGAGCTCAGTGACTGATTTACTGGTAACACATTCTATGAGCTGTGACACATAGAGGCTGGAGAATCCACATTTTTAATGACAACCTTTTGAAAACATGTAAAATATATATACATATATATATATATATATATATATATATATATATATATATATATATATATAATATATATAATTTATTAGGAGTTTTCTGGCCTTCATGCTAATGTCTTCACTTACTGTGACTGTGTGCGCTGTCAGGATCCTCAGGCGCTGGAAGCGATTTGCGTACTCCTGGCCACATTTCAACTAGACCTATACGTCATCGCTGAATTCATTCGGTTTGAGTGAGGCCGCGCACATCTTGTCAGAGGTGACTGCTTGTGTGCAAACCACATACTTACTGTCACGTGCCTGCCCGCTCCCGGCATCGGAGAATCCTGACAACATGCACACTGCATGCTGGGAGGATTCACAAGTCTGCACTCATTTTGACTGCCAAACAACACCTCTATATAAAAAAATAATCTTAAACGTGTCCCTGTTCTTTGAACACAACCATCAAAAAGAATGTATTCGTATTTGTGTTCGTTATGACAGATTTTAATTAGCAATTAATAGTTTCTCAGGAATCGATATGGGATGTATCCGCATGTAGCAAAATGTGAGTTTCCTGTGGCTACAATATAGGTTGTTTAACAAGAAGTGCAGCTGCATAGTAGTGTGACTGGTGATATGCTTGGTAAGTGCAAGGATGTTATTAGTTCCAAAGCAAAATCTGTAAGGGGACCCCTCACCTATCAGGCTTCATTTACACTAGTGTCGTCTTATGCGGCAGCAGTGCTCCCTACCATAAAGCTACGTCTGCACTACCTGTATGTGTTCACAGATGAGGGGCAAGAAAACTGATTATCATTTAGCTGAATTCCTGATTGGGGAACTACAAGAAATTGCACTCGCTATATAAATTGATATTTACCAAGGAGCCTCACGGTCGCTTTTAGAGCCCTTAATATGTAAGATGCTGTGGCTGCAGCCAAATAGTGGGATGTGCTATGCATAAGTAAACAGTATTCCTTACGGAAGGCCCTAATGGTGAGAAGGAGTAACTTTTACAGGGATTTTCCCACAAACAAAAGTTCATTTTAATCAATGTATCTTGGTATAATAATAACTTCCGCAATTGGATGTCCTTAAAAAAAAAATGTACACAGCAGGGACACATTTATAAGATTATCTCAGCACAGGAACATTTTCTATAACACATCAAATTGTGGAAATTATTATTATTCCAAGATCTATTGATTAAAATCGACTTTTGTTCATGTGAAAACCCCTTTAACTTATGTTTTAGGTTGAATGTTGTTAAGGAGTTCTATCAGAATGATCTTACCCCCATACTGTTAACATGGTTACCGTATATACTCGTGTATAAGCCGACCTCCCTAATTTTGTCACAAAAAACTGGGAAAACTTATTGACTCGTGTATAAGCCGAGGGTGGAATCCATAGACTATGCCCCCATATGCTGCTCCATAGTTTATGCCCCCATATGCTGCTCCATAGACTATGCCCCCATATGCTGCCCCATAGACTATGCCCCCATATGCTGCCCCATAGACTATGCCCCCATATGCTGCCCCATAGAATATGCCCCCATATGCTGCCCCATAGAATATGCCCCCATATGCTGCCCCATAGAATATGCCCCCATATGCTGCCCCATAGACTATGCCCCCATATACTGCCCCATAGAATATGCCTCCATATACTGCTCCATAGACTATGCCCCCATAGAATATGCCCCCATATGCTGTTACATAGAATATGCCCCCATATGCTGCCCCATAGACTATGCTGCAAAAAAAAAAAAAAGCCATACTCTCCTGGGTCCATCGCCGCTGTCTGCCGCTTCTTCTGTCAGTGACTGTTCAGCCAGCAGAGGGGCGGCGTGCACTAACCACGTCACCGCGCCCCCTGCTGCCTAAACGTCACTGACACAGGATGCAGCAGAGACAGCGATGAGCAGCGATGGACCGGGGGACAGGTGAATATCGCTATACTCACCCATCCTGCCACCGTCTCTGCAGCCTCGCTCACTTCTCCACTGTCTCCCTTCCCTTCCTGTCTTCAGCGGTCACGTGGTACCGCTCATTACCACTCATGAATATGTGCATATTAATGAGTGGTAATGAGCGGCACCACATGACCACTGAAGACAGGAAGGGAAGGGAGACAGTGGAGAAGTGAGCGAGGCTACAGAGACAGCGGCAGGACAGGTAAGTATGATCTGTGACACCCCTGCTCCCCCTCTCCCGCCGACCCCCAGGTATATGACCCGTGTATAAGCCAAGAGGGGGACTTTCAGCCCAAAAAAATGGGCTGAAAATCTCGGCTTGTACACGAGTATATACAGTATATTGCTCTCTGATGAAACGTGTTGCGTCTTTGTTTTAATTCATATAGGAATTAGGCTTAAAGGGAACCTGACACCAGGTTTGGCCGATATGAGATATGGCCACCACCTTTCAGGCCTGATAAAGTGCATTCCATAATGCTGTATATAATTCCCCAACCCGACCTGTAAGAGAAGAAAAAGACATTCTATTATACTCGCCTGTGGGGCGGTTCTGTCCGAGGAGTGTCAATGTTCTTGATCCAGCTCCTCCCTTCTTACAATTGCCATCCTACTTCTTGCTTCGTCAGGATGATTCATCCCTGCCTCATCCACACAGGCTCCCCGGCATGGCGCTCCTGCGCAGGCTTATTTCTCTGCCCTGTTGACGGCAGAGCAAAGTACTACAGTGCGCAGGCCCTGGGGCTCTTTGACCTTTTTCAGCACCTGCGCACTGCTGTACTTTTTCTCTGCCCTTAACGGCAGAGAAATACACCTGCGCAGGACCACGAAGCCGAGGAGACTGGATGACGCAGAGACGCGTCATCGACATGAAGGATTGTGATTGTATGAGGATGGGAGGTGCTGAACCAAAAACATCAACATCCCTTGGACTGGACCGCCCCGCAGGTGAGTATAATAAAAGTTATTTTTCTTCTCTTACAGGTTGGGTTGGGGGATTATATACAGCATTATGGGAATGCGCTATATCAGCCCTGAAAGGCGGTGGATGTATCTCATATCAGCCAAACCTGGTGAGAGGTTTCCTTTAAGAGTTCTGGGAGTGTCAAGCAATTTCCCCAGCCTCTGCGTCTGTAAGGCTGCGTTTCCGCTGCGTTTCCGCTGCGGTTTTGGCCGCTGCGGACCCGCAGCAGTTTTAGCTGCGGTGTACAGTACCATTCAAATGAATGGTATAAAAAAACCGCTGTGTAGACGTTGCGGAAAAATCTGCGCAGATTTGCTGCGGTTTTGAAACCGCAGAAAGAATTGACCTGTCAATTCTTTCTGCGGAAACCGCTGCGGGTTCCTATCTCCACCATTGTGGAGATGGTGAATCCGCAGGACCAAACCGCAGGCAAAACCGCAGCGGTTTATCT
The DNA here is from genome assembly GCF_039654945.1 of Dendrobates tinctorius. Taxonomy (NCBI): domain Eukaryota; kingdom Metazoa; phylum Chordata; class Amphibia; order Anura; family Dendrobatidae; genus Dendrobates; species Dendrobates tinctorius. Next base: position 9,044,095 of record NW_027361728.1, read on the forward strand.
GCGGTTTTTGCAAAATCCGTGCGGATTAATCCGCAGCGGATTCCGCAGCGTGTGCACGTACCTTAACTGTATTTCTTGCATGGCCCCATCTTCCCCGGCTTGACTGACAGCTCACTGGCTTGACTATGGGCTGTCAGTGACAAGTAGAGGAAAGTGGGGCTGGGTACTGAATAGAGGCAGAGGCTTGAGGAATGGATTATTAAGGCAGATTTCCTTTAAATTGAGGCATTTGTTTTGCCCCTGTAATGCATGTGTATGTACATTTACTGTATGTGTATATTTATCATATTCTAGTCAGTCATAATTATGTGGCCATTTGTTTGCTGTAGTCCTGATTTGTAATGACAGCAGTCTTGATTTACATTTTGCTAATCCCAATCTATCTAGCAGATTGTTTGCATGCTCTCGGTGAGGGGATTTCCGGCACAAAATGGGGACAGTCCTTAGTGTTTTGCCTATGCTCAGACCTTTTCCATCCTGCGCTCCTTCTGTGGTGACAGATTTGCATGCCTGTGACAAGCGACAAAGCAAACTAAAACTTCAACCTGAATCCTTTAATACTGCATTGTTCCAGAAATGTTATATTTTTTCACTTTGCACCCTGCCTGCAATCCTACCACTAATCCACAGGTTGTGTCAAAGATGTTCTCAACTCCAGTCCAGCCTGAAGAGGTGGCCACCATCTTCTGAGTTCTGGTGGGGATTGAAAGGAGAGCGGCACAAATGATTGAATGTGTCTAACTCCCCTGATATGAGAGATGTGCTACAACTATTAGCAGTGCATGTCATAACATTATCATGGGGGGCAGGGACTGCTATTCCAGGACGTACATCTATTGATCCTTACAACAAAGAGATAGCAGGGCTCGTTAAACACATTGACCCTTTAAATCGAACCTGTCAGATATTTTGGCCGATAGAAGATACAGCCACAGCCTTTCAGGGCTTGTCTACAGCATTCTATAATACCGTAGATAAGGCCCCCCCCCCGATCCGACCTGCAAGATAAGAAAAATAACTTTTATTATACTCACCCTGGGGTCGGTCCAGTCTGATGGGTGTCACAGGTCCGGGTCTGGTGCCTCCCATCTTCTTGCGACGCCTCCCTCCTGCTTGCTTCATGGCTCCCTGGTATCGTGCTCCTGCGCAGGTGTACTTACAGGGGTTGGACAAAATAATGGAAACACCTGGAAACATCAACAAAAGTTAGTTTAATATGGTGTAGGTCCACCTTTTGCGGCGATTACAGCCTCAGTTCTCCGAGGTATGGATTCATACAAGGTGTGAATTGTTTCCAAAGGAATTGTAGCCCATTCTTCAGTTAAAACACCCTCCAATTCTTTGAGCGACGATGGCGGTGGAAATTGACGTCTAACTTGAATCTCTAAAATCGACCATAAACGCTCAATAATGTGGAGGTCTGGGGATTTTGGGGGCCAGATGAGATGCTCAACTTCATTACAATGTAACTCGTGCCATGCTTTAACGATTCTAGCTTTATGAATTGGTGCATTATCATCCTGAAAGATGGCGTTCCCCTCCGGGAACAGTGCTTGAACCATAGGATGCACTTGGTTGCCCAAAATGCCTAAATAATCTCGGCTGTTAATTCTTCCATGAAGGGATATCATTGGCCCGGCGGATCTCCACGAAATAGCACCCAGATCATCACAGAACCTCCGCCATGTTTTACGGTTGGGAGAAGGCAGTCTGGATGGAATGCTTCTTTCGGCTGTCTCCAAACGTACACTCGGCCGGAGGTCGGAAATGGGGTAAACGATGATTCGTCTGAGAATATCACGTTTCCACTGCTCGAGGGACCAATTCTGGAGGTTTCTACACCACTCTAAACGCTTGGAAACATTTGTCATTGAGAGCAGCGGTTTTCGAACTGCAGCTCTTCCGTGGAATCCAGATTTGTGCAGCTCCCGACGAACAGTTTTCGTGGAAACTGGGGTCTGTAGGTGTTCATTGAGCTCAGCATTGATTTTCGGAGCCGTGGTCTTGCGATCCTCTCTCGCAATTTGCTTTAGAGTCCGACGGTCTCTCACAGTCAACTTTGACTTTCGGCCGGACCTGTGCTTTGCTGCGGACGTTTTTCCTTCTCAATCAAACGCAGTCATTACTTTGGAGACAGTACCTCTTGACACGCCAAGCATTCAGGCACTTTGTTACACTAGCGCCTGCCATACGAGCACCAACAATTTGGCCTCTCTGAAAATCCGAGAGGTCTGCCATTGGTATCAGGTTCTCATCAATGTTCTTACAATTCTGCAAAACAAACAGTTAATTTACATACACATATCACATAACACAAATAATCAACTACAAAACATTACCATATGTCACGGTTTGCATGTTTATAACATATTCGAAGATTATGATGCCAAAACGTTAGGTGGTTTACATTATTTTGTCCAACCCCTGTATCTGCCCTGTTGAGGGCAGAGCAAAGTCCTGCAGTGCGCAGGCGCCAGGAAATGTCAGAGAGGCCCAGCGCCTGCGTACTGCAGTACTTTACTCCCTCAACAGGGCAGATAAGTACGTCTGTGCAGGAGCGCGATGCAGAGGAGCCATGCAGCAAGCAGGAGAGCAGCATCGCAAGAAGATGGGAGGCACCGGAACCCGGACCTGCGACACCCATTGGATCGGACGGCCCCCCGGGTGAGTATAATAAAAGTTATTCTAATCTTGCAGGTTGGATGGGGGCTTATCTACAGCATTATAGAATGCTGTATATAAGCCCTGAAAGGCAGTGGCCACATCTTATATCGGCCAAAACAGCTGACAGGGTTCCCTTTAAAGGGTCAACGTGTTTAACTAGCCCTGCTGTCCTTGTTGTAAGGATCAATAGGCCGCATCTTATATCAGCCAAACCTGATGACAGGTTCGCTTTAACACTTTTACTGCCACTGTTTAAGAACTTTCCAGCAACCTTATGAAGTTGTTCGGGCTGTCCTTGGTTGGGAACATTGCTATGCAGGAGAACAGTGGAAGCGGATGTGGCCACGTAATTTTAGTTTTTGCTGGGTTTTCCAATAGTTAGAGCCTCACTGATCAGGTAATGATGACCTATGTTAGTGTGGTGAGGAATGGCCAATTAAAAGGCAATGTAGCTGCTGTTGCACCCCTGTATGGGTTGTCTTAATGAAACGGTGAATTGTAAATGCAGTCCCAGTGCACAATGTGTCATGCACCTCCTCTCCGGCCTGCAGACAGGATAGCACAGTGGGGGATTTACTGTACAAATGCTCAATAGTCTGGTGCAATTTGTGCCAAAATAAATCGTTGGCTCAAGTTGCTGAAAACTAGGTTTATTTTCAGTGCAAGAACTACTGTTGAAATTAAAGTGGTGGCCACATTTAGCTTTATTTTTAGCAGTCTTTTGTTTGCAAATTATAGTACACCCTTTCTTATTTGGTCTTTCCCGCATAGTTTACTGTATACTTTATGCTTCGTTCTCTGTGTCCATTTTGCTTCTATACATTTGTCTGTCATTTGCTTTTGTTTGTAGACCTATTTTATTTTGCACCCATCACAGTTTTTGTCCCCCACCTTCACCCCGTCTCTATCTCTCTCTGTAAACTCATGGCAGGGTTTGCTTGGTGAACTCATTCTTTTACAAGAGCAGCTCAAGCAGCATGAAGAGGAGGCACGCAGGGCAGCTGGCAACATTAACACTGGCAACTCACAGCAGAAGCGCAAGGTGATGGGTTTTAGGACATTGGATGCAAGTGTTACACTAGGACTATACTGCGACTAGCGCCACACCTTTCTTGTATCATTTCCGCCCTGTAATTTTTTTGCTCCCTATTGACTTGCTGTCAACCAGTGTGTAGTAGAATGGAGACTTTGATTTTTAAGAAAGTTCCCATAGGTGACACCGCTATTGCACAGGCCATAACATTTTAATGCAAGTTTGTGTGCATAGTATCTCTGTAAGGCAATGTTCTCACATGCTGTATTTGCAGCATTTTTTTTTTATATCCAAAATCCTTCAGTTTTGGCAGTAAATATGCTGCGTATAAAACCAGCAAATAGTTTGGTTTTTTTAGGATTACATGTATGATTTGTCAAAAGTACATGTTAATAAAGCTCAATTTATGCAGAAAAAATGCAGAAGAAAAAAAAACTGCAAAAACACAAAATGTTGTTTTTTCATTGCTTTATTTTTGTGGAAAAAAAAACTGCAAACATGCTAAAAGACATGCTGCAGATTTTAAAAAGGCTGCAGTTGTCAAATTCAGTCATGGAAAAAAACAATGTGTGTGCATGAGATTTCTGAAATCTCCGCTTTTGCTGGTACTGTAAAACAAAGCTTATTTTCTGCAGAAATAAAATGTTGCAAAAAAAAAAAAATAAAGATAAGATTTGCTGCAAAAGTGCCTAAAGTCCTATCTAGATCTTTCCTGCTCCACTGAGCTCTAGAAGCATGTTGGGGTGTTTTTACTGCTTGTAACAATTACAATCCTAATGCTGCTGTCACAATTTGCCATTGAAGGCTACAGACAAGGAGAAAGTTGATCAACTGCAAGAAGAACTTCTGCAAACCCAGGTGGGTATTCTTCATCTATTGCTGGAGATTTCCAGGCCTTTCTGTGTGACGTGCATTATCCTGACATTTTAATATGCAAATTTCCTCTTCCGAAAGGAAGAGGACTAGAACGCCTGCTCCACCTATTGAAAGCAGCAATCCTAACAGTCAATATCGACCCTTTGACCAGTCTTTCCACATGACTTAGGATAAAAGCCAAACCAGAGTCTAAATATGCAGACTCTGTGTTTCAGGGTCTTGCTCTTTGTCAGTGTAACGTATGAGATCTGATTTGGCGTGGTAAGAGGTTTAAGACTGGATCTACGGGTAATGTTTCCCCTTGTGGATAGTGACAACCCAGGCCTGGCGTGTCAGAGTGAGGAGACTTATATTCCATGCATGCTTCTTCAGGAAATTAAATATGCCTGGCTTTTCTTTCTCCACAAGAAGAAACATTACCCTTAAATCCTGACATTTAAAACATGTGACTTTTTAAACGTGCTGGCATTTTGAAGAGCAAAGAACATGTGAGGCATCTGTCAGTTGCTTACTCCAGTCTACCCATACAGCACAAATGGATGTTCTGCTGAAAGGGTAAACATAGACATTATAAATGGGAAGTCAGGAGAAGGAGATATTGGCCCAATGGGAATTGTGTGAATGACAACCATAGACTTCAGACTCTAATGTTGTGTATAGGGAGTAGCTTATAGAGAAGGAGGAGAGCACTGACTGCAAATGAAGGGGGAGAATCTCGCACATCTTGTATGTATCAATGTAGACAGGGTCTTCAGTAATCAGGGCAGGATCTGTGGGGGTAGCGATCATACAGACCACATCATTGTATAGAGAGAAGAGAACCATTGCCGTATTCTGGACCTGGAATGGATAACACATGTATAGGGTCTGTATCCTCACAGAATAGAGAGGATGACCTGAGATAGTAGATTATACAAGGACTGCATTAGAAAGCTTTTTCTCACCTTTTCTCCCATACAAAAATAGCTAAACCGCTGTTTTTAGCCTTGTCACTGATTGTCAACATTTAAACAAGTGATCCATTCTAGAAATGTTTCAAAATGACATGTGCATAATGTATCCAAATCGTTTGCAAAGTGTTAAAAGGAATTTGTCAAAACCAACCACCGTCATGTTGCTTTCTGAAAGATTGTCATCCACAACTTTACGTAAAGGGGATATACGGGACTTTAATTAAAAAAAAAAAAAAGGCATGTAGTTGGTAACAAAGGGAACTACCTGGATGTTGTACCCGGCGCTGGTCATTGACCACTCCTGCCAGGGATTCAGCTACTCCCTGTATACAGAGCAACAGTTACTTTTCTTGTTAGCAGGGCAGGACTACTGATCTTATGGTGATTAACAGCTGGCTTCCCCAAATAGGCATCAGGAGTTGACTGTCAATCAGTATGACACCTCTAGTCCCGCCCTGTCAGCAGGAAGAGAAACTGCTGCTCTGTTGATAGGGAGCAGCTGGATCTCTGGCAGGAGCGGTCAATGATCGGTGCTAGGTGCAACAGGCAAGTAGTTGCCTCTCTTAGCAACTTCCTGCCTTTTTTTCCTGAAGTCCTGGATATCCTTTTTAAGCAAACTGTTGCTCCATGACTGAAAAATCGTTTTAATTTATATTCAAATGAGACTTGCGTGCTCTAGTCGTGATCAAATCATTTCCTACACCTCGACCTTTCTGGCTCTTTCCCCCATCCAGCTCCACCTTCCTCTGCTTGTTTGAGAGATCACTACCTGTGTAGTAAAGGCTGTGAGCTGTCAGGCAAGCAGAGGAAGGTGAAAATAGGCGGGGTAGTAAAGTCAAGGAGGCAGAGGTTTGGGAACTGCTTGACACTCCCAGAGCACTTAAGCCTTATTTGATTAGGAATTAAAACAGCAATTTTTCAGTTTGAGCATCAGATTGAACAAGAGCATCATGACCATCTAAACAGGTTTTTTGTCAGGGGGTGGGGGTGGGATAGGATTGGATCATTTTGACACATTCCCCTTAACATTTATTTTACTGCATTTTACTTTATAAATGTTCTATACAAATTGCCTATAGACTGAAGTGTGGGTTTTACCTGTGTTTTCCTGCTGGACTGATCTGGGTAAAGCTTTGAGGCTCTAGTAGTGCATCTTCTAGCTCTTTCCCAATGTAAATCTATCCCCTTTTTAAAATCTAATCTGATATTTACTCACAAGAGTGTCTTTAGTCCTCCAGTTCCGTCTGACATAATTTAGTAGTTTGATTTGTGAGTTCTGCTGAATATTAATGTAGAAAAGTTCTCTCTTCTTGTTTCACTGCTATATTCACTTAGACATTGAATTCTGGAGAATATTCCTAATGACTAAACAAAAAGCAGAATGGCTTGTACTCACAGTACAGGTTATGGCTCAGACACTTCTGATTTTTTTCTTATGGTTTAGTTAAAGTACCAGCGGATTCTTGAACGTCTTGAGAAAGAAAACAAAGATCTGAGGAAACTAGTGCTTCAAAGAGATGATAAAGGCATTCATCAAAGGAAACTTAAGGTAATGCGCATTAGAGAGACGTATGTGGATAGTGGTAAATATTGCAGCTATGGCACTGGTGTTAGATACACTTTCCGACGTAGCACATCTCTGGTTATATATTTTAGTAGCGTTTTAAGGGACCATTTTTCTCTTGTGTGCCATCCATTTTTGTCTGAATTGCATCTGTTTTGTGTTTCATTTGTCTTTAACCCCTTCACCCCCAAGGGAGGTTTGCACGTTCATGACCGGGCCAATTTTTACAATTCTGACCACTGTCCCTTTATGAGGTAATAACTCTGAAACGCTTCCATGGATCCCGGTGATTCTGACATTGTTTTCTCGTGACATATTGTACTTCATGTTAGTGGTAAAATTTCATTCAAATAACTTGCGTTTATTTGTGAAAAAAACGGAAATTTGGCGAAAATGTTGAAAATTTCGCAGTTTTCCAACTTTGAATTTTTATGCCCTTAAATCACAGAGATACGGCACACAAAAACTTGATAAGTAACATTTCCCACATGTTTACTTTACATCAGCACAATTTTGGAACCAACATTTTTTTTTGTTAGGAAGTTATAAGGGTTAAAAATTGACCAGCGATTTCTCATTTTTACAAAACCATTTTATTTTTACGGACCACATCACATTTGAAGCCACTTTGAGGGGTCTATATGATAGAAAATACCCAAAAGTGACACCATTCTAAAAACTGCACCCCTTAAGGTGCTCAAAACCACATTCAAGAAGTTTATTAACCCTTTAGGTGTGTCACAGGAATTTTTTGAATATTTAAAAAAAAATGAGCATCTAACTTTTTTTTCACAAAAAAAATACTTCAGGTTCAATTTTTTTATTTCACCAAGCGTAACAGGAGAAATTGGACTGCAAAAGTTATTGTGCAATTTGTCCTGAGTACGCTGATACCTGATATGTGGGGGGGAACCACTGTTTCGGCGCATGGCAGAGCTGAGAAGGGAAGGAGCGCCGTTTGACTTTTTCAATGCAAAATTGGCTGGAATTCAGATCGGACGCCATGTCACGTTTGGAGAGCCCCTGATGTACCTAAACAGCGGAAACCCCCCAAAAGTGACCCCATTTTGGAAACTAGACCCCCCAAGGAACTTATCTAGATATGTGGTGAGAACTTTGAACCCACAAGGGCTTCACAGAAGTTTATAACGTACAGCGGTACAATTAAAAAATCATATTTTTTCCACAAAAATGATCTTTTCACCCTCAATTCTTATTTTTCCAAGGGTAACAGGACCCTAAAAGTTATTGTGCAATTTGTCCTGAGTACGCTGATACCTCACATGTGGGGATAAACCACTATTTGGGCGCATGGCAGAGCTCGGAAGGGAAACAGCGCCATTTGACGTTTTTGGCTGGAATTGAGATCTGACACCATGTCGCGTTTGGAAAGCCCCTGATGTACCAAAACAGTGGAAACCCCCCACAAATGACACCATTTTGGAAACTAGACCCCCCAAGGAACTTATCTAGATGTGTAGTGAGCACTTTGACCCCTCCAGTGCTTCACAGAAGTTTATAACGCCCGGGCATGAAAATAAAAAATTCGTATTTTTTCCACAAACATGATCTTTTAGTCACCAAGTTTTTTTATTTTCCCAAGGGTACCAGGAGAAATTGGACCCCAAACGTTGTTTTGCAATTTGTCCTGAGTAGGCTGATACCCCATATGTCAGGGTAAACCACTGTTTGGACGCATGGCAGAGCTTGGAAGGGAAGGAGCACCATTGGACTTTTTCAACTCAGAATTGGCTGTAATTGAGATCAGACGCCATGTTGCATTTGGAGAGCACCTGATGTGCCCAAACATTAGAAACCCCCAATTCTAACTCCAACCCTAACACCAACTCACCCCTAGCCCTAACCCTGGCCCTGGCCCTAACCCTAATGGGAAAATGGAAATAAATACATTTTATTTAAATTTTATTATTTTTCCCTTACTAAGGGGGTGATAACGGGGGGGTTTGATTTACTATTTATGGCGGGTTTTTATGTTTGGCAGCTGTCATACTCTAAAAGACGCTTTTTATTGTAATAATAGTTTTTGCATCACCACATATTGAGAGCTATAATTTTTCCGTATTTTGACCCACCGAGTCATGTGAGGTCTTATTTTTTGCGGGACGAGTTGATGTTTTTATTGGTACCATTTTCGGGCACGTGACATTTTTTGATCGCTTTTTATTCCGATTTTTGGGACGCAGAATGAACAAAAACCAGCGTTTCATGAATTTCTGCGTGCGGTAAAATTGATAAAGCTGTTTTATTCTTCGGGTCAGTACGGTTACAGCGATACCTCATTTAGGTCGTTTTTTTATGTTTTGTCGGTTTTATGCAATGAAAACTATTTTATATAAAAAATAATTATTTTTGCATCGCTTTATTCTGCGAGCTATAACTTTTTTATTTTTCCGCTGATGATGCTGTATGGCAGCTCGTTTTTTGCGGGACAAGATGACGTTTTCAGCGGTACCATGGATATTTATATGCGTCTTTTTGATCGCGCGTTATTGCACTTTTTGTTTGGCGGTATGATAATAAATCATTATTTTTTGCTTCGTTTTTTATTTTTTAAGGGGTTCGCTAAAGGGGTTAACTAATGGGACAGTTTTATAGGGCGGGTCGCTACGGACGCGGCGATACCTAATATGTGTACTTTTATTGTTTTTGTTTTTTTTCCAAAAAATGGATTTATTGGGGGAATTTTTTTTTTTTTTCTAATTTATTTGGCGATTTTTTTTTTCTTTTGTTTTAAATTATTTTAACACTTTTTTTTTTTACTTTATTACATAGTCCCAGGTGGGACATCACTGTCCTGTGACAGATCGCTGATCTGTCACATCACAGATCACTGTGACAGATCAGCGATCTGTCAAAGGCACTGCTGCAGACTTCCTCATGCCTGTGCTTTGCAGGCACTGAGGAAGCCGACTCCCTGCAGGCCCCCGAAGGCCCCCGTCGCCATCTTGGATTCGGGGGCCTGCAGGGAAGGAGCCCCCCGCAGCAGCGCTGCACATTGCGCTACCGTGGGGGGCTCAGGGAAGCACGGAGGGAGCCCCCTCCCTGCCAATGCTTCCCTTTAACCCCCGGTACACCACGATCATGTTTGATTGCGGTGTGCAAGGGGTTAATGTGTCGGGGGCGGTCCGTGACCACCCCTGACAAATTGTGTCGGGTGTCAGCTGTGATAATGAGCTGACACCTGGCCGCGATCAGCGGCGCTCACCACGTGGGCGCCGCTTATCGCTGAGACATATTATTCCGTCCATGGGCATAGGGGCCCGGGTCCCATTGACGGGATAGTACGTCTGATGTCAGGAAGGGGTTAAAATTGAAGCAGATGGACTGCCCGAACTGTTGCTTAGCCATTGACACTTAAAGGGAATCTGTCACCTATTTTTTTCGCATGTAAGATGCGGCCACCACTATAAGGGGCTTATTCTGTAATGCTGTAGATAAGCCCCCGATGTAACCGGAAAGATAAGAAAAACGAGTTATATTATACTCACCCAGGGGCGGTCCAGGTCCGGCGCCTCCCATCTTCTAGCGAAGACGTCCTCTTCTTTTCTTCCCGTCGCGGCTCCGGTGAATATAACTCGTTTTTCTTCTCTTTCAGGTTACGTCAGGGGCTTATCTATAGCACTAGATTATGGCCCGATAGCATCACACCTCTTGCCATGTTAACCCTCAACACACACACTCCTCTCACCTTTCACCATCTCCACTCACGTCCACTCACTCCTTCACTCCACATACGACCCCTTCTCTCACTCCGTCTCTCATACTCACGCCGTCATCGCCGCTGCTCCACAATCCCCGACATCATCTTCCGCCGGCGCCATCCTGGATCCAGACGTCCTTCCACGCCGGCGACATGTTCTTGTGGCGACGCCATCTTGAGTATCGTGAAATCCCGCGATACTCAAGATGGCGTCGCCGGAAGAACATGTCGCCGGCGTGGACGACGTCAGGATCCAAAATGGCGTCGGCGAAATCTCGCGAGTTTTCGCCGACGCCATTTTGGATCCCGACGTCGCCGGCGACATGTTCTTGCGGCGACGCCATCTTGAGTATCGCGGGATTTCGCAGATCCAAAATGGCGTCGCTGCAAGAGCATGTCGCCGGCGTGGATGCCGTCGGGATCCAAAATGGCGTCGGCGAAATCTCGCGAGTTTTCGCCGACGCCATTTTGGATCCCGACGTCATCCTCGCCGGCGACATGTTCTTGCAGCGACGCCATCTTGAGTATCGCGGGATTTCGCCGATCCAAAATGGCGTCGCCGCAAGAACATGTCGCCGGCGTGGATGCCGTTGGGATCCAAAATGGCGTCGGCGAAATCTCGCGAGATTTCGCCGACGCCATTTGGGATTCCGACGGCATCCACGCTGGCGACATGCTCTTGCGGAGACGCCATCTTGAGTATCGCGGGATTTCACGATACTCAAGATGGCGTCGCCGGCGTGGAGGACGTCTGGATCCAGGATGGTGCCGGCGGAAGAAGATGTCGGGGATCGTGGATCAGCGGCGATGACGGCGTGAGTATGAGAGACGGAGTGAGAGAAGGGGTCGTATGTGGAGTTAAAGAGTGAGTGGACGTGAGTGGAGATGGTGAAAGGTGAGAGGAGTGTGTGTGTTGAGGGTTAACATGGAAAGAGGTGTGCGGTGACGTCACCGGTTACAACTGGACGGATAGATTAAAGAATGCTGTAGATAAGCCCCTGATAGCGGTGGCCGCATCTCATATGCAAAAAAAATAGGTGACAGATTCCTTTTAACAATGGATCAGTGAAAATTGCATGCAACTCTGGTGGAACACTAAAGTACAAAGTAAATCTTCCGTGATTCATCCATTTTGTACGGCTCGCCATAGATTTTAATGACCATTTCTGATCTGTAAAATGGATGAGAATAGGACTTGCTCTGAGTTGAACGGTTTGAAAATATGGATCCATTTTAAAACTTACATGAACTTGTTTACATGAATAAAAAAAAGTGTGACTGTAGCCTTAGGCCACAGTCTTTTGACGTCAGTTGAAATCCGCCCTTTTTTGAAAAAAAAGGATCCGTGTTTTTTTTTGGCGGAAAACGTTTTTTTCTCAGACTTGCATTAGCGGCGGATTGTGACGGATGGTCGTCCGATACATCCGTTATTTGACGGATCCGTCGGAATTTCAGCGTCCGCCGTCTGGAGCGGACGGAGTTTGTAACATTTTTGTCTGCGTTGAAATGACGGATTGCAACGGATCCGTCGCAGTCCGCCGTTGGATAGAATGGAAGCCTATGGGAGGTGGATCCGTTGCAAGCCGTTAAATGACGGATTTTGCTTTTTTAAACTGAGCATGCCTGGAATAATTTCCATTCGTTAACCCCAAAAGCCGTTCTGGCACAGAAAATCTCTCACTCTATCTCTCTCGTTCTCGATCTCGTTCTCGATCTCGTTCTCTCTCTCGTTCTCGATCTCGTTCTCGATCTCGTTCTCGATCTCGTTCTCGATCTCGTTCTCGTTCTCGATCTCGTTCTCGTTCTCGATCTCTCGTTCTCGATCTCTCGTTCTCGATCTCTCGTTCTCGATCTCTCGTTCTCGATCTCTCGTTCTCGATCTCTCGTTCTCGATCTCTCGATCTCGATGTCTCTCTCTCTCTCGATGTCTCTCTCTCTCTCGATGTCTCTCTCTCTCTCGATGTCTCTCTCTCTCTCTCGATGTCTCTCTCTCTCTCTCGATGTCTCTCTCTCTCGATGTCTCTCTCTCGATGTCTCTCTCTCGATGTCTCTCTCTCTCTCGATGTCTCTCTCTCTCTCGATGTCTCTCTCTCTCTCGATGTCTCTCTCTCTCTCGATGTCTCTCTCTCTCTCGATGTCTCTCTGTCTCTCTCGATGTCTCTCTCTCGATGTCTCTCTCTCGATGTCTCTCTCTCTCTCTCGATGTCTCTCTCTCTCTCTCGATGTCTCTCTCTCTCTCTCGATGTCTCTCTCTCTCTCTCTCTCGATGTCTCTCTCTCTCTCTCTCTCGATGTCTCTCTCTCTCTCTCTCTCGATGTCTCTCTCTCTCTCTCTCTCGATGTCTCTCTCTCTCTCTCTCTCTCGATGTCTCTCTCTCTCTCTCTCTCTCGATGTCTCTCTCTCTCTCTCTCTCTCGATGTCTCTCTCTCTCTCTCTCTCGATGTCTCTCTCTCTCTCTCTCTCTCGATGTCTCTCTCTCTCTCTCGATGTCTCTCTCTCTCTCTCTCTCTCGATGTCTCTCTCTCTCTCTCTCTCTCGATGTCTCTCTCTCTCTCTCTCTCTCGATGTCTCTCTCTCTCGATGTCTCTCTCTCTCTCGATGTCTCTCTCTCTCTCGATGTCTCTCTCGATGTCTCTCTCGATGTCTCTCTCGATGTCTCTCTCGATGTCTCTCTCGATGTCTCTCGATCTCGATCTCTCGATCTCTCTCTCGATCTCGATCTCTCGATCTCTCTCTCTCTCTCTCTCCAGAGTTCTGTTCCTTTAAATTTCATACACTGGCTGCTGCGACGGATCCGTGCAAAAAGCGGATACGCTGCATCAGTTGCCAATCTACAACGGATCCGTTTTTTCACACTTTCACGGTTTGAAACTGACGTCAAAAGACTGAAGTGTGAAAGAGGCCTTAGATGAATGGGGGCCTCCTTAGTCCCTGTCAGACAAAAGAAGAGGTCCAGCATGTCAAATCTCATCAACTGATCCTACTAATATAATCAGCTTCTACAGGAGTATAGGGGGGCCTTAAAGGGGGCCCTGCCGGCATTGACATCAGGGACTTATCTACAGCACTCTGTAATGCTGCAGATAAGCCCCCGATGTAACCTGAAAGATAAGAAAAACACGTTAGATTATACTCACCGGAGGGGGCGGTCCGATGGGTGTCGCGGTCCGGTCCGGCTCCTCCCATCTTCATACTATGCTGTCCTCTTCTTCCCTTCCTGTAGTAGCTCCCGCGCAGGCGCACTGCTCTGCCCTGTTGATGGCAGAGCAGAATACTGCAGTGCGCAGGTGCCAGACCTCTCCCGACGCCTGCGCACTGCAGGACTCTGCTCTGCCCTCAACAGGGCAGAGCAGTGCGCCTGCGCCGGAGCTACTACAGGAAGGGAAGAGGAGGACGGCATCGTATAAAGATGGGAGGAGCCGGACCGCGACACCCATCGAACCCGGACCGCACCCTCCGGTGAGTATAATCTAACATGTTTTTCTTATCTTTCAGGTTACATCGGGGGCTTATCTGTAGCGTTACAGAATGCTGTAGAGAAGCTCCTGATGTCAATGCCGGCAGCTGATGGGGCAAAAAAAGGGATAGATTCCCGTTAAGGCCCTATTTACATACATACATGTTGGAGGCTCCGTCAAAAGTTAGTAAAAAACAAACTAATGGATCCTAATATACTCAGTGGGGTTCAATGGCCGCCATTGGTGTCTGGCAGCTCAAGGATCAGGTACTTCAGTTAATTTAATTGTTCTTTACAGGAATTTAATGTAATCAAAGCTTACACCCCATCTATTTGCTAGCAACAAATGAATGGTAGCAAGAACAGGACTGTCAGAAGAGAATATGGCTGAGCCTACACAGGGTTTGTAGTCTCTTACAACGAAGACGCACAGGAACTGCAGACACAAAATGATGGGAAGCCATATTGAGACCATATGCAATATTACTTCATTTTTAATGGGACAATAAAAATTAACTTAAGTCCTTCACAGGACTGTAAGGGAGAAATCTCTTATGCTTTGAGAATTATCATGAATGAATCCTTGCCAATGTAATGGTGTGCTTGAATCGCCTGTGTTACCAGTGCTGTCGTGTAAATGGCTTATTTGTGTAAAAATGAAGCTGCTCATTTCCCCAAATCACCTATGCTGGCACTAATGTGCCATAATTGTTTGTCTTTTGGTTTTCCTTGTCTGAACACATGGAAGTTTTAGATATTTGCATTGATCATTTTCATCATGTATCTTTTAGAAATCGCTTATTGATATGTACTCTGAGGTACTGGACATCCTCTCCGATTACGATGCCAACTATAACACACAAGACCACTTACCGCGGGTAAGGTACTGGTGGGCCGTCACACATTCTTAGATGTATATTTTCATGTGGAAGCTCGTCTAGGTTGGTTATTTCTGTTTTCTGATATGAGCCTCGATCAGGGGATATCTGACAACATTTATACATTTGACATGTGTTTCCATAAGGCAATAGGTAACATGAAGAATTATTTTCCTGCTTAGACCCATTATGATCGTCTCAATGTTTTCATGTACTATGAAATACGGTAACGTAATTGTGTGTTGCCTTTCAGGTAGTTGTAGTTGGTGACCAAAGTGCAGGGAAGACCAGTGTCCTGGAAATGATAGCCCAGGCCCGAATTTTCCCTCGGGGATCTGGAGAGATGATGACCCGTTCTCCAGTTAAGGTAATTTATAATGATAAAAATTAAATTATATTGATTTAAAGGGGTTTTCACATAATCATAGGTAAAATTGCAAAGTGCGTGGAGCAAGCAGCGCTGAAATTTTACCTCTTATTAAAAATTCTCTATTCTCCCGAAGAAAAGATTTTTATCTTTATACGGTACTGTTAGTTATCTTGGTTACTGGTCAACACAGCAGGCTATCAGAGGTGACAGGTTTCCTAGGCAAGAAGTGCACGCTGGTAGGCACTACTCTGCTGGCGGACATCCTTCAGCGCCCTTTTGTTCCTCCCACGTTGCATAGACCAAGTTGCCCCCGCATATAGCATGGGAAATCACACCGATCTGGCCAGTGTTGCAACACTGTTGCTGGACTGAACTCTCAATTATTCAGCCAGGAGGTTGGAGAGGGTTACATATGTCAACTCTTTTTAATTGATATTTTCTTTTTTTTTAAAGGATTAGTCCACAGTGCCACACAAAGAAACCCTCAGAACACATTTTTAGTGGCCCAAGACACTTACACACATTAATGTGGCGTATCTGAACTTGAAGCCATACTCTCTTCCATTTGTCCACTTGTCCTAGCTGACATATCTAGTAGGTTAGCAACAGTATGACTAGAGGTCTATTACTGCAGGGTTAAATTGCAACTATGGAAACCCTTTCATCTTTATAAAAGAGGTCATGCAGCACCCCTAGGTTCTGCACAATCTGACATCATGGTGTACAGCAAGGAAGCGGCAGTCAGGCATATGGCAGATATTATGCACTCGGCCATATCTAGTTTTTGACACTTGCACAACACTTCCTGGGTGTCAGATGCTTACCTCAACATTTTTTTGCTTAAGTAGCTCTTTAGATTATATGGATTGTTTCTTAAAAAAAAAAAAAAAAGTTCACACCTGTCCATGTCGGATTTCTGGTATTAAAGCCCAGCGCCACTGACGTGAATGAGACTGAGTTGCAATGCCACAGTGACTGTTGTTTCATTGTTTTTTGGGGAGGGGAACTGTCTTTTTTTTTTTTTTAAACTTGGACAACCCACTAAGTTTGAAAACTGATATTTTATTGAATTCAGTGAAAAGGCTGATGGGAAACCAGATGCAAAATCCAGAATTCATTATCAGTGGTTCATACAGCCTAGGTCGTAAAAAAAAATTCCTAATATCTGCTGGCCGGACAGTGCTTGGGTTTTCATAGTCCTACAGATTCTGTCCTGTATTACAGCTAAGCTCCTGCCTGTGAATGCAGTATATTAGTGTGGGCGATGGAAGGTGAAATTACAGTATAAGGCCATGTGCACACGATGCAGATTTGCAGCGTTTCCGCAGCGGATTTTACCGCGCAGAAACGTTGCATATCCGCATTGTGATGTACAGTACCTTTAAAATGAATGAAAAAAAAAAAACGCTGTGCAGACGCTGCGGATTTTTCCGCGCGGTTTTCCTGCGGTACAAAATCCGCAGCATGTTACTTCTTTTGTGCGGTTTTCTATCTCCCCTGTTACCAAATCCGCAGGGGGAAGACCGCAATGGAAAACCGCACAAAAACCGCATGAAAACCGCGTGAAAAATGGAAGAAATCCGCAGGAAAAATACAGGTCATTTGACCTGCGGTTTTCTTCCATTCTGCACGGAAAAATCCGCAGGGCTCAAAACTCCGTCTGCACTCAGCCTAAGTGTGTACTACATGTATATTATAATTCCTACAATAGACGAGGAGTGTATACATACACTATTGTTTCAAAAGTACTTTAAAAAATTTATTAATAATTTACAAAAATATAGGCTATATCACATAATACATATTAAAAAAAATCTATTGCAAACACACATATGTTTATAGCCAAAGATCCACAACAAAGTGACAGGCATGGGTAATGTAGCTCCGAAATGAATATAGAAAAAAAATCACACACAGCAATAATGTAATTCTCTACATTCATGGGAGATTAAGATCAAACAATGGGCATGTTATTCTATAGTGATAGTCCATACATAATTATATGGGGAATAATATATAAGGTGCTAGTGCGTGAGCTATATGGTCATTTTTGGTATATAGAACAATCTAATAGTGTTACTGGGTGGCAGCAAAGTTCCACATAAGTAAAATGAATAACTAGCAGCCACTAATGCCTCATATCTGAGATCCTGAGTTTGCGTATATATCCTGAAAATAAAGAAAATACTCTTAGTCTAGATATATACAAGAAATTACTGTATCCATGTAATTTAGGAGTGTCCATGTGGACGAATTGTCCAGGTCATTTTTTAAGGCTTATGGTTAAATGAGAAATATAGTGAACAATGCTCACAGTTCAGATGATATTGATTCTATATATGTCTAGCATGTATCAGAAATGTGTGTGTTTGAGTATTCTTTGCTTTCATGTTCTTGCAGGTCACATTAAGTGAAGGACCGCACCATGTTGCTATATTTAAGGATAGCTCTCGGG
Organism: Dendrobates tinctorius; assembly: GCF_039654945.1. Taxonomy (NCBI): domain Eukaryota; kingdom Metazoa; phylum Chordata; class Amphibia; order Anura; family Dendrobatidae; genus Dendrobates; species Dendrobates tinctorius. Next base: position 9,062,066 of record NW_027361728.1, read on the forward strand.
AGTTTGATCTGAGCAAAGAGTCGGATGTAAGCAATACTTTTAAAACAAAAAACCTGCTTAAGTTAAGTTGTAAGGACTTAAAAGGGAATTATAAAGATATAATTTCTGATTTATATAAGAGCGTAGCAATAAAAAGTGAATCCATACAATAATTACCTGCTGATATAAACCTATTTAAGTGCAGAGAGCCCACTGTATTCCTGAGAGATATGGCACTGCCTCCTGCTTGTGATGGATTTCTTCCTGCTGGCTCAAACAAGTAGTAGGCAGGATAGGCTAAACAAAAAAGGGATATAATGTAGAAAACCCTGAGAATCCACATTGTGGAATGTGAGTGGACAGCAATTCTAGATCGCTAATCTATCACTGCCTGCCCTAACATGGGACTCAGCAGAGAAACTGCAGTTTCTTGAGACTTTGCCCTCTGCAAAACCACAGGCACGATTGGAAATGTATACTGTATTAGGCTGGGTTTCTACATTCAGATTTCTGTCAGTTTTTACAGGGGTACTCCGGGGAGAGAGAAAAATATCTTAATGCTCATACTTTTATAGACTCTTAGTATAACATGAATAGTGCGGTTTTCCATCCTCATAGTAGCTGTGACACTGGAACTGCTCCTTGTTTCCCCCACCCCCCCTATTGGCCTGCTCCCGGCTACAGCCAGCTGCCTTATAATATCGCCTTCACTGCAGTCCTAAATCATGGAGCAGGCCATGCCCCCTGATCTAGAACTAACTACAAGTGGATAACAAACAAAGAAGCACTCTGTAGCGCTATAACATGCAAACATGAAATATATGAAATTTTAATTGCATTACTGCTCTAGAAAATAGGAAAAATTGAGGATACTTGGTGCATAAGTTGGCCAATTCATGTGCACCTGGCAGCCACGATAAGGCGATGCTTGTTGCTAGGGACCTGCCTAATGTGAATCCTTTGTTGGGCTGAAGCCTACATTTATATGAGAAGGTAGGATCCTGCTATAATTTAAGACGTCTGAGGGAAGGAGTGCTCAGTCAGAGCCTTATGGCTGCCGGGTACACATGAATTGACCAATTTATGCGCTAAGTATCCTCAATTTTATTCGGTCGTCCTGAGAGAGGGGATCCGCCCTCTAAGGACAGGAAATCCTACAGATACATAAGGGCGGCACCTCTCCCACGCATCAGTTGGTTTCCTGTTCCTGGAGGACAGGATTCCCTACAGATCGTACCATCATGGATGAGAAATCCCCAGACCGGCTGTCCGACTCAGGTAGCAGGAGGGTCTCCTACCTCGGGCAGTGCAGAGTCCCCTGGAAGCGCCACGGTGGCCTGGGTAGGGTTCCACGTCAGTGTGCGGGGCAGGTGGGAGCAGGGTCCGGCGGATGCCCGTCTCCAGGGCCGCCGCCGGCGGGTAAGTATGGCACCGTGACCCCGGTCCTTGATCCTGCTGCTGCAGTCTCCCCTCGGTCCAGGTCGGGGGCGTGTGGCTGTGTCTCGGTGGCGTCCAGGGAGCGCTGTGCGGGGTCGGGCGCCGCCATGGCGCTGGTGGCCTGCGCGTCACTGCGCGTTCTCCCAGACAGGAAGTGACGCGGAGGGCGGGGCCGGAAGTCAGATGCCGGCCAGCTTCTCTCCCCGGTGCGTCGCCGGGCGCGTCGCTGCAGGCGCCGAGATAGCGGCAGGGGTCGGGGGAGGGGAGCGGCGCGCAGGGGGAAGTAACCATAGACGTCGGAAGGGGAAGGGGGGGGGCGAGAATTAGCCCCCGGCCATGAGACCTGTGGACCCGGATTGCCTGGGGGGAAGATAAGAGGGTACAGAAGCTCTGCAGAGCGGCTTCAGCTCAGATGCAGTAATGGACGAGCCGGAAGCTCCCATGGCCCAGCTGGCCGTGAGCAGGAACGTACCTCAGAGAGGTCCCAAACCAGCTCCCAGCAAAAGAAAAAACGAACTGGACAATCCGGCCATAGAAGTTCCTCCAGGCCTAAGGATCCAGCTCGCCCCCCCTTGATCCGGTACCTACGCCTTCTACTCAGGGTAAGAGATCTTCGTGAATGTGCCCTGATGCAGTGTTCCCCTTTATGTTTTCTTTCTATAGGGGAAGAAGTGCGCTGACAAGGCAAAAAACAGGGAGTGCGCCCTTTGCAAATGCCTCTTGCCGGATGCCTACCCTAAAAGGCTGTGCCAGTCATGCATACGGCAGACGGTAAAAAAAAAAAGAAAAAAAAGGGGGGGGAGAGTAGTCCCGAAAAAATTACCATGCATACTTCCTTACCCTGTCCCCCCTCCTGTAGGTGGCGGAAGAAACCCCTGACTTCGCTACAAGTCTAAGGGAAATTATCAGGATGGGAGTTAAAGCCCTAAAATCCGTACCCCAGGGGGAGTCATCTAGGAAAAGAAAGAGCAAGTTTCTCAGGGTCAGGCTCTTCAGCTGACCCTAGAGGAAATGAAGACTCCTCAGAGCCCTCCACCTCCGCGTCTGCGTCCTCTTCAGAGGAAGACACCAGCCATTTCTGCCTGGGTCTGGAACAAGTGGACAAACTAGTCAAGGCAGTCTGGGCTACCATGGGGGTAACAGACACAAAACCAGAACGGTCAGTGCAGGACCTAATGTTCGGGGGGTCTAGACCCCAGGAAACTTAAATCGTTCCCGTTAAACGACAAGGTCCAAAATTTGATCAATAGGGAATGGAGGAAACCAGAACGGAAAGGTTCCCTACCACCAGCTTTCAAACAGCGATATCCCTTTGAGAACCCTGTGGTGAACAAATGGGACAAAGCCCCGAAATTGGACGCAGCAGTGGCTAAAGCGTCCAAAAAATCCGCTATCCCCTTTGATGACATGGCCTCTTTAAAGGATCCACTAGATAAAAAGGCGGACTCCTACTTGAAAGAGACATGGGAAATGTCAGCCGGCGCACTGAGACGAGCAGTAGCAGCTACCTGCACAGCCAGGTCTATGATGGTCTGGCTGGACCAGCTGAAAACACAGAGGACAGAGCCTGGAGGGAATCTATCTTGAAAACCCTACCTACCATCCAGGATGCGGCAGCCTTTTTAGCCGATGCTTCAGCAGATTCCGCAAGAATGGCGGCCAAAGCCGCAGGGCTATCAGATGCGGCCCGACGTGCTATATGGCTAAAATGCTGGCCCGGAGATATCCAGGCCAGATCCTGGCTTTGCTCCATTCCGTGTGAGGGGGAATATCTATTCGGACGAGTCCTAGATGAACTCCTGGAGAAAGCTTGCGACAATAAAAAGAAATTCCCTTCCCTGCCCACCCCTTCCTATAGACGTCCCTTTTCTAGGAAGAGATTTTTTCGTAGGAGATCATCCAGGGACCAGGGCAAATGGGAGGATAAAAAGAAAAAAGGTTCCGGATTTATGTTTGGAGGGGGACGCCAGGAAGCATCCCGTCACACCAAGAAACCTCCCCAATGACTAGAGGCCCCGGTGGGAGGTAGACTATCGGTCTTCTACCAAGCCTAGTCGCAGATCTCAAACAGTGGCTGGATCCGGGGGTTGGTAGCCTCAGGTCTAAAGCTAGAATTTGCCTGTGTCCAAGGGAACAGTTTTAAGGTCACCCCGCTCAGGTCTTCCCTGGCAGAACAGGTGGCCCTAGAGACCGAAATTGTTGACTTATGTCATAAAGGAGTACTAATAAAGGTACCAGAGGCGGAGAAGGGCAAAGGGTTCTACTCCCCCCTATCCGTAAACCGGATAATTCTTACAGGACCATAATCAACCTGTAGCCACTCAACAGACACCTGATCATTCGACTTTTCAAAATGGAAACCATAAAATTACTGTTTGGGAATTGTTTTATGGTGGTGTTGGATTTAAAAGACGCTTATTACCATATACCCATCTATGCGTCTCATCAGCGTTTTCTTAGAGTGGCAGTACATTTGGAGGGGTCGTTACAGCATTTTCAATGTCGCCCTTCCCTTTGGTATAGCAGTCGCCCCCCCTGGGTGTTCACTAAGGTTATAGCGGAAGTTATGGCCCATCTACGGGAAGCAGACATCCTAGTAATCCCCTACCTGGATGACTTCCTTATTGTAGGCAAAACAGCAGACCATTGTCTGGATCAATTGCAAAAATCAAAATCAGCGCTGGAACGGTTAGGGTGGCTATTAAACATTAAGAAGTCCCGTCTACAGCCCATGAAAGTCCAGCAGTTCTTGGGCTTAACCCTAGATTCCCAGAATCAGGAGTGTCGTCTTCCACTCGAAAAATTAGGTCGCCTACGTCAGCAGATCTTGAACGCCTCCTATAGCCCTACCATGTCTCTTAGGAGAGCAGTGTCCTTCCTGGGTTCTGTCTCATCCTGCATCCCCGCGGTCCGGTTGGCCCAATTCCATACAAGGGTGCTACAGGGCGAGGTGTTACGCTATCAGAAGATCCTGGGCAGTTATCTAGAAGGCCAGTTAACTCTATCCCAGCATACTTTGTTCTCGTCTAGCCACCACTCAAGGGATTTCAATCTAGCCAGAGGGGTTTCCTGGGAATATAACGTAACTCGGGTAGTCACCACAGACGCAAGCCCTACGGGTTGGGGGGCCCACATGGGGGAAGTCTTGATCCAGGACCTATGGGAATACCATCAGTTGGAAATGTCCTCCAACAGCTAACAGCCGTAGAGCAGGCAGTCAAAAACCTTTTTCTGTATCTGCAGGGTCACCATGTTCGAATATTCTCCGACAATTAGGTCGCCGTGGCTTACATCAACCGCCAAGGTGGGACTCGTTCCAGGTCCCTGATGGAGGTAGCAGAGCGGCTGTTCCAATGGGCAGAGCAGTAATGCAATTCAAATTTCATTTATTTCATATTTGCAGGCTCTAGTGTTAGAGTGCTACATTATTTGTTGCTTATACACTACCATTCAAAAGTTTTGGGTCACTTATAAATTTTTTTTTTTTCTTTTTTTTTTTTTTATGAAAGAAAAGCACAATTTTTTCCAATGTAGCTAACATTAAATGATTCAGAAATACACGCTATACATTGTTGATGTGGCAAGTGACTATTCTAGCTGCAAATGTCTGGTTTGTAATGCAACCATCACTCCAGTGTTCTTATGGTACTTTGTGTTTGCTAACTGTGTGAGAAGGCTAATGGATGTTTAGAATACCCTTGAAAACCCTTGTGCAAGTATGTTAGCACAGCTGAAAACAGTTTGTCTGATTGGAGAAGCTATAAACCTGACCTTCCTTTGATCTAGTTGAGAATCTGGAGCATTACATTTGTTGGTTCCATTAAACTCTCAAAATGGCCAGAAAAAAATAACTTTCATGTGAAACTCGACAGTCTGTTCTTGTTCTTAGAAATGAAGGCTATTCCATGCGAGAAATTGCCAAGAAACTGAAGATTTCCTACAACGGTGTGTACTACTCCCTTCAGAGGAGGCTCTAACCAGAGTAGAAAGAGAAGTGGGAGGCCCCGCTGCACAACTGAGCAACAAGACAAGTACATTAGAGTCTGTAGTTTGAGAAATCGATGCCTCACAGGTCCTCAACTGGCAGCTTCATTAAATAGTACACGCAAAACGCCAGTGTCATTGTCTACAGTGAAGAGGCGACTCCGGGATGCTGGCCTTCAGTGCAGAGTGGCAAAGAAAAAGCCATATCTGAGATTGGCTAATAAAAGGGAAAGATTAATATGGGCAAAAGAACACAGACATTGGACAGAGGAAGATTGGAAAAAAGTGTTATGGGCAGACAAATCCAAGTTTGAGGTGTTTGGATCACACAGAAGAACATTTATGAGATGAAGAACAGCTAAAAAGATGCTGGAAGAGTGCCTGACGCCATATGTCAAGCATGGTGGAGGTAATGTGATGATCTGGGGTTGCTTTGGTGCTGGTTAAGTGGAAGATTTGTACAAGGTAAAAGGGATTTTGAATACGGAAGGCTATCACTCCATTTTGCAACACCATGCCATACCTTGAGGACAGCGCTTGATTGGAGCCAATTTCATCCTACAATAGGACAATGATCCAAAGCACAATTCCAAATTATGCAAGAACTACGGTATTTAGGGAGAAGCAGGCAGCTGGTATTCTATCTGTAATGGAGTGGCCAGCGCATTCACCAAAACTCACCCCATTGAGCTGTTGTGGGAGCAGCTTGACCGTATGGTACACAAAAAGTGCCCATCAAGCCAAACCAACTTGTGGGAGGGGCTTCTGGAAGCATGGGATGAAATTTCTCCAGATTACCTCAGCAAATTAACTGCTAGAATACCAAAGGTCTGCAATGCTGTAATTGCTGCAAAGGGAGCATTCTTTGACGAAAGCAAAGTTTGAAGGAGAAAATTATTATTTCAAATAAAAATCTATTTTTCGAACCTTATCAATGTGTGGACTAGATTTTAACTTCATTTGGCAACTAATTTGATTAATGAGTTTTCATGGAAAACACAAAATTGTCTGGGTGACCCCAAACTTTTGAACGGTAGTGTATATGGAGATGGCTACTCTTAGTAAGCACCTGTACACACCTGATTTCTGTTTGGAAGTGACGGTCAGTCTTTTGAGATTAGTATACTTAGGCTCTCTGACTCAGCACCACAGCCTCATGTGTTTTTAATTATAGCAAGATCCTACCTTCACATATAAATGTAGGCTTCAGCCAAGAGTGGATTCACATTAGGCAAGTTCCCAGCAATGAGAATCACCTTTTTGAGAATGATAGGTACACATGAATTGGCCAATTTATGCCCTAAGTTTTCTCAGTTTTTTCAATTTTCTAAGTGACGGTCAGCCTTTTGATATTTACAAGCCGATAGTATGGGGGCTGACAGCTACTAGCAGCAGGATCAGGCCACGACTCCTGATATCAGACTGAATAGAAGATCAGCAGGGGCCTGGCAACAGGCATGAGGCTACACCCCTTTATATCAGACTGAATACAGGCAAACACTCGGAGTATCCCTTTAAGGCAAAGCCAGGAATCTGTTATAAATGGAGGACACCTATAAAGAACTTTTTTCTTTTTCATTTTGTAATCCATTTGTCTCTAGTTGGCTTCAAAAACTGCATCAAAAATCTAAATTATTAAAAGGGTGTCTCCAAGTTCCTATCCCAATATATAGTAAGTATAATAATAATAAGCTATGTCACTTACCCCATGTGCAGGACATAGCAATAGCTTTGGTGTCCATGGTTATGAATACTTATATACTGACATTTTTTAGTGGTCTTAACCATGGATACCTAAGCTAATGTAATGTCCTGTACATGGGGTAATCGACATAGCACATCAGAATAACTTTACTACATTTCTAATTGGAATATTAATAATCATATTAGTATTATTATTAATAATATTGATACTACATATTTGGGTTATGCGGCTGGGGATGGGATTAACCCTTTAATGCTACCATATCAGAAAGGAATCAATACATCATTCAAGTGACACCAGTACACAGTAGTCATCCACTACAACAGCCACATTAATATTAGTTAATGGCCTTTTCTGTTCCATATATCCAATAAAATGGTGCAGTGCTCATTAGTGTGCATATACGATACACAGGAACCTTGGGAGTTGTTAGTTTGTCCTCTTTTGGTCCAACAAGTGACTGGTGGTGCTTGCTCTGGGATCCTAGAAACTGACGTTAAACCTACATGGATCCGCAGAACTCCATTTTGTTTTCAATAGCGATAGTTGTATTTGTAAGACAAGCCCTTTTATGCTCATGTGTCGTATGAAACATGCTGGTCTAGCTAATGCCACACATGGAAGGCTGTCAGGTATTGAGGGAGACCGATATCCTGACTCAAACACAAGTTCTCCCACGTTTTTTCTCCAATTCTGTACACGAGTTCTCAGTCTGCTCGGCCCTGTAATATACTGCTTACAGATAGGGCATGTGAAGCAAGTGGTTGGGGACTGTTGCATTTGACCAAGATTACCCTCTCATGTATATATCTCATCCAGGAAAAGCTGGGTGAAGTTTAAAGAATACAGAAAGGCTTGATATCCCTACCAGAGTGTGGTTTGCTTAGGACTTTGATAATTGTTATTTTCAGGCCGGGACGTTTATGGTATGCTACTCACATTTGGAAGGAGGGTGTTTTCTTCCTTTCCTGGCCTGTTTTATGTCTCACTATTAGGGTATGTGCACACGCTGCGGATTCTGCTGCGTTTCCGCAGCGTTTTTGGCTCTGCAGAAACGCAGCAGATTTTGCTGCGTTGTACAGTACCTTTATTTCCTGTGGAAATAAAAAAAAGCTGTGCACATGCTGCGTTTTTTTCCCGCGCGGTTTTGCTGCGGTTTACAATCCGCAGCATGTCAATTGTTTGGTGCAGAAACGCTGCGGTTTTACACCTCATCCATTATGAGGTGTAAAACCGCAGGGCAAAACCGCAGAAAAAATGCAGATAATCCGCAGATAAACCGCAGAAAAACCGCAGCACTTTGTCCTGCGGATTTCCTGCGGTTTTCTCTACAAAATCCGCAGAGACTAAAAACTACGTGTGCACATACCTGAGCTTAAGTGTGTGTACATTGTAGGGTGGAAATGGAAGGCAAGAGGCTATTATTGAGGATTGCTGGACTATCTGTGTGCTGTAACACACCACCTGCTTGTGTCTTTTCTGGGTGGTTGGTAGTAGGCTGCCTGGATGTACAGGCTTTTCACTTTGTACACCAATAATAATGAATAGCATGAACCTACCTTCTGTGTCAGCCTCTGACTGCTCTTGATCCCATTTTGCCTATCCGTAAGCAGCCAGTCTGTCACAGGCGGCATGTTTAATGGGACACGTTTTGATCTTCTATTTTTAGTTTTGTCTTTTCTTTTTTGTCCCATGTTAATCTGTAAATTGGCTTGTGCTCATTGACAGCTTGCAGCTCTGAGAGATGAAATAGAGGTGCGAATGAGGAAAAGCGTCAAGAATGGACAAACTGTTAGCCCAGAGGTAATATCCCCAATTTGTACATTTTTTTGGATGATGATGATTATTATTACTAACATGCACCTTTTATGCATGCATATTATATTTAGCTATAACAACATTGTCCATTTTGCAGACCATCTCGCTTAGTGTAAAGGGTCCTGGAATACAGCGGATGGTGCTTGTTGACCTACCCGGGGTAATCAGTGTAAGTACTACAAATCTTTTTATTTTTCTAAATTAGTAAAACATATTCCTAACATAACTCCATTTTTATTATTATTATTATTTTTTTTTTTTTTTTACAGACTGTGACATCAGGCATGGCCCCCGACACAAAGGAAACTATTTTCAGCATCAGCAAAGCTTATATGCAGAATCCAAATGCCATCATCCTGTGTATACAAGGTAGGAGATGTGGTCACTCAGGGGACACGTAAAGGGGTTCTCTTCTGCTAGACAATCCCCAATTTATGAGCCCAGGCAGTTGAGAAAAAAATTAAAAATCCTTTCCTAGACCAGCACCGCTCTTTACTCAGCACTGCATCCCCCAACAGTCTCGGGAGTAAAACATTAGGCGGGTGAGCGTGTGGGGGCATCAAATGAGTGTTGCAGTCAAGCTGTGGCCTGCTGATGGGCTTCAGCATTCCCATTTCATCTGGCTGCAGCACTGAGTATGGAGGCGCGGCGTTGCTTCAGGAGGTGAGTATTTGTTTTTTTTTTGTTTTGTTTTTTCTCACCTCTCTGGACCATTACTAAGGGATTGTCCATTAATGGATGACCCCATGGTAAACCTTAAAATGAATCTCTATGGTAAACAGGAGGTGATCTTCACTTTCTCTGTCAGTCTGCAAAAGTTTCTAAATCATCCTGACTAATACAGTCAAAGCCTGCAGTGTATGAAAGATAATCCTGCTCACCGTAGTTTGTCTCCTCTTTGCTGTCCGGTGCATGGAAACGTCTGACAAAGGGCAGATACTGTAGGTTCAATTGTTAAAGTGGATCCGGCGCATGGGCTCGCAATCTTATTTATTAAGGCAAGTATGAACAAAAGAATGACATGGCTTAAAACATGTTACAGTGGGGAAGATAAGTATTTGATACACCAACGATTTTGCATGTTTTCCCACCTACAAAGAATGGAGAGGTCTGTAATTTTTATCATAGGTACATTTTAAATGTGAGGAACAGAATCTAAAAATAAAATCCAGAAAATCACATTGTATAAATTTTAAATAATTAAATTGCATTTTAATTTCATGAAATAAATATTTTATCACCTACCAACCAACAAGAATTCTGGCTCTCACAGTACTGTTTGTATTTCTTTAAGAATCACTTTTACTCAGGACGCATTACCTATATTGATTGCACCTCTTTGGACTCGATACCTGTATAAGGCTAGTTTCTCACTAGCGCTTTTGAGCGCAGCGACGGCCTGCGCACGGCCGCCGCTAAGCCCCGCCCCCTGCCGTGCCTCCGCCGGTAGCTCCGCCTACCGGCGCATGACGCGTCCTGCGTCCCCTATCTTTATCACTGGGGGCACAGGCCGTGCGCAGTGTGCGTTTGGCGGCGCATGCATCCTTTTGACAGTGTGCCAACCTGCGCCAAACGCAACCTGCTGCAGTTTGGTTGCGCTCGGCGCACTGTCAAAAAGGCGCATGCGCCGCCAAACGCATACTGCGCACGGCCTGCGCCCCCAGTGATAAAGATAGGGGACGCAGGACGCATGCAGCGTCATGCGCCGGTAGGCGGAGCTACCGGCGGAGGCGCGGCAGAGGGCAGGGCTTAGCTGCGGCCGTGCGCAGGCCGTCGCTGCGCTCAAAAGCGCTAGTGTGAAACTAGCCTAAAAGACACCTATCCACACACTCAATCCCAAGCCAACCTCCCCACCATGGCCAAGACCAAAGGGCTGTCTAAGGACAACAGGGCCAAAATTGTAGACCTGCACAAGGCTGGGAATGGGCTACAGGACAGTAACAAGCAGCTTGGTGAGAAGGAAACAACTGTTGGCACAATCAGTAGAAAATGAATGTCTCACAAGCTGACTGTAAATCTTCCTCTGTCTGGGATTCCATGCAAACTCTCACCTCATGGGTTAAGGATGGTCCTGAGACAGGTCATGAATCGTTCCAGAACAACACCAGCGGACCTGGTCAATGACCTGAAAAGAACTGGGACCATAGTCTCAAACATTATCGTTAGTAACACACTACGCCGTCATGGATTAAAATATTGCAGGGCACAAAAGGTCCCCCTGCTCATGCCAGCAGATGTCCAGGCCTGTTTGAGGTCCACCAATGAACATCTGGATAATCTAGAGGAGGCATGTGAGAAGGTTATGATGGTCAGATGAGACTGAAATAGAACTTTTTGGTATCAACGCCACTCGACATGTTGGGAGGACGAAGGAGGAGTACAACTCCAAGAACACCATCCTAACTGTGAAGCATGGTGACGGAAACATCGTACTTTGGTGCCTTTCTGCAAAGGGGACAGAACACCTGAGCCGTATTGAAGGGAGGATAGATGAGGTCATGTATCGTGAGATTTTGGCCAACGACCTCCTTCCCTCAGTAAGAGCATTGAAGATGGGTCGTGGCTGGGTCTTGCAGCATAATGACATGAAACACTCGCCCAGGGCAAACAAGAGTGGCTCCGTAAGAAGCATTTCAGGGTCCCGGAGTGGCGTTGCCAATCCACAGACCTGAACCCAAAGGAAAATCTTTGGAGGAGCTGAAAATCATTGTTGCCCAGCGACAACCCCGAAACCTGAAAGATCTGGAGAAGATCTGTATGGAGGAGTGGGCCAAAATCCCTGCTTCAGAGTGTGCAAATTTGATGAAGAACTACAGGAAACATCTGCCCTCAGTAATTGCAAACAAAGGTTTCTCTACCAAATATTAAGTTCTGTTTTTTTTCTGTATCAAATACTTATTTGATTTAATAAAACGCAAATTAACTATGTAAAAATCATACAATGTAATTTTCTGGATTTTTGTTTTTAGATTCTTTCTCTCATAGTTGAAGTGTACCCATGATAAAAATTACAGACCTCTCCATTCTTTGTAGGTGGGACAACTTGCAAAATTGGCAGTGTATCAAATAATTACTTTCTCCTTCGTCTCATTGGGGGACACAGGTACTGTGGGTGTATGCTACTGCCGCCTGGAGGCTGACACTAAGTGAACAAAAAAAAGTTAGCTCCTTCGCCGCCGCATACACCCTTGCCCCGATTGCGGGCGGAACTCAGTTTTTTGCTTAGTGTCTCTGGAGGCACACGTGTTTGGTTTTCTCCAGACTTCTGTTTTCCATGAAGATAAGACGGGGGAGACGGATCCTATTGAAAGGGTCTGATCTCCCCAAACCATCAACAGGCGAGCACGTGTACAGTATCGTCTTCGCGTATCCTTTCCCGCACCGAGGGACATATCTGGGTTTTTTTCCCCAGACTTCTATTTTTGTTATTTTTATGGAGATAAGATGGGGGCAACAGATGCTATTGAAAGGGTACGATTTCCCCAAACCAACAATGGGCGAGCACGTGCGAGTGTCCCTCCACGTATCCTCTCCCGCGACGTGGGACACGATGCCGGACTTAGCCCTGTCCACCCGAGTATTGAAGCCATGGGCTTGCACAGAGGCACAAGACTAGTCTGTGCGGCCCCCACTGCTCCACCAACGCTAGACGGCGGTGCTGCAAGGTGGCGGACGGTCCCTCTCCTCACCCCCTGAAGGGGTTAGACGGAGTTAGGGTGCCTGCACCCTCCAGAAATTAACCCCATCCCCTCTACCAGGGTGCTGGTCAGGAGTCAGGTATGGAGGCCTGGGGAAGGTCCTGCGGCAGCATTCCGGTCCACTGAAGCTCCAGGCGTCTTAGGAAGTGTAGGGCAATCCTCCTTCCCTCTCCTCCCTCCGGCCTCTTTTCGCCAGGCGTGGACGCCAGGTTCCGGCGACAGGGAAAGGCAGCGTGCGCCCCCCCCCCCTCCCCGGGGAGCAGCGGGCGGGCATGCATGCAAAATTTAGCCCGCGGCTTCGGCCGTTCCACATGGGTGGCGGAATTGGTGTCGTCCGGGTACAAGATAAAATTTGTCAAGTATCCCCCAAAATGATTTTTTTCTTTCCCGGCTTCCCAAGGTGGAAGCCCGGGCAGAGACATTGCTGGGAGCCATCAAGGTACTCCAGCACAATGGAGTCATTATTCCCATACCAGAGTGTGAGAGGACTCAGGGTTTTTACTCCAATCTGTTCGCGGTCCCCAAAAAGGACGGTACAGTCAGGCCGGTACTGGACCTAAAGCTCCTGAACAGGTTCATCAGGATCAAACATTTTCGAATGGAATCTCTCCATTCGGTGGTAGCGGCCATGGAGCAAGTGGAATACTTGGCCTCGCTAGACGTCCAGGATGCCTATCTGCACGTCCATATTTTTCCTCCACATCAGAAGTTCCTACGTTTTGCCATCGATGGCCGGCATTTCCAGTTTGTAACACTGCCCTTCGGGCTGGTTACCGCCCCCAGGGTGTTCACGAAGGTAATGGCAGTCGTCATGGCCATTCTACACCCTCGGGGCATAGTTGTCTTGCCGTACTTAGACGACCTCTTGGTGAAAGGCCCTTCATTTCGGGCATGCGAAGAGAATGTCAGCATCGCGCTGGATACCCTCTCCCGCCTAGGATGGTTGGTCAACGGGAAGACGTCATCCCTTGTCCCAGCCCAGAAGATTTCTTTCTTAGGGATGATTTTCGACACCTCCCGAGGGATGGTAATTCTGCCTTCAGGACAAGGCTGTAGCGCTCCGGCAGGGAGTCCGAAAACTTGCAACAGCCAGTCCCTCACACCATTCGGTTCGGGATGAGGGTGCTAGGGAAGATGGTGGCGGCAATGGAAGCGATTCCGTTTGCCCAATTTCATCTTCGTCCCCTGCAGCACGCTCTCTTGACGGTCTGGGACAAAAGCCCATTCACGCTCAATCATCGGTGCCGGTTGTCCTCTCAGGTCAGACAGTCACTACAGTGGTGGACGAGCAGTTCCGCCCTTCTTCAGGGGTAGCCTTTCCCCCCAGATCAATGGTTGGTGGTCACAACCGATGCGAGCCTCCTCGGCTGGGGAGCGGTTTTTCGTCACCACACAGTTCAGGGGCAATGGTCACAACAGGAGGCATGCCTCCAGATTAACTTGTTGGAGATACGATCAGTGCGGCTGGCGCTGCAACATTTCCAGCACTTTCTAGCAGGACGTCCTGTCCGGATTCAATCGGACAACGCCACGGCGGTTGCTTACGTAAATCATCAAGGGGGCACCCGCAGCAGGGCAACCATGCCCGAAGTAGAACACGTACTTCGCTGGGCCGAGAGGAACCACTCAGTAATTTCAGCAGTCCACATACTGGGCGTGGAAAATTGGGCGGCGGACTTCCTCAGCCGGCAGGGTGTCGTGTCCGGGGAATGAGCTCTGCACCCTGACGTCTTCCAGCAGATTTGCCAACAGTGGGGAACACCGGATGTGAATCTGATGGCCTCGGGGGTGAACGCCAAAGTGCCCGTGTTCGTCGCTTGGTCTCAGGACCCGCGAGTGATCGCAGTGGATGCGTTGGTTCTACCATGGAACCAATTTCGCCTTCCATACTTGTTTCCCCCGCTGCCACTACTTCCAGGGTCATCAAGAAAATCAAAACAGAGGGGGTTCCAGCAATTCTGCTGGCCCTAGACTGGCCCTGTCGGGCATGGTACGCAGATCTAGTGCAGCTCCTTGCAGACGTTGCATGGCATCTGCCAGAACGACCAGACTTACTGTAGCAGGGGCCGATCTGCCATCCGAATTCGGGGGCCCTGTGTTTGACGGCATGGCCGTTGAATCTTGGATTCTGACCCAAGCAGGGTTTGGGCGCGAGGTGGTTGCTACAATGGTTAGCGCCCGGAAGCCTACCTCGGCAAAGATTTACCATCACACTTGGAAGGTCTTCTTTAGTTGGTGTCGAAATCGTGGGGTTGCTCCACTAATTTTTTCTATTCCCAACATCTTGGCTTTTCTTCAGTCAGGCCTAGACTCAGGGTTGGCCCCGAGCTCCCTTAGGAGACAGATATCGGCTTTGTTTGTCCTCTTCCAGTGAAAAATCGCTACTAATATGCAGGTGAAGACCTTTATCCAGGGGGTCTCACATTTGGTACCCCCCTATAGAGCGCCCCTAGACTCCTGGGACCTTAACCTGGTCCTGAGTGTCCTGCAGGAAGCTCCGTTTGAGCCATTGCGAGAAATTTTGGTATTCTTGGTAGCCATAACTTCCATTAGGCGGTCTCGGAGTTGGCGGCCCTGTCATGCCGAGCTCCATTTCTCATTTTTTTTCAAGGATAAAGTGGTTCTAAGGCCAGCTCCTCCCCTTTCTGCCAAAGGTTGTGTCCTCATTTCACATTAATGAGGATATCGTCTTGCCTTCATTTTTGTCCAGCGCCAGTACATCATGTGGAAAAAGCGCTTCACACATTAGATCTAGTGAGAGCACTCAGAAGGTATGTGTCTTGGACGGCACCCTTTCGCCAGACGGATACGCTGTTTGTGCTCCCCGCAGCCTCAAAGTCGACCATAGCCAGATGGATCCGTCTAACTATTCAGGAGGCCTACCGTATTAGAGGCACTCCGATTCCAGCAGGGATCGGGGCGCATTCTACTCGGGCAGTGGGCGCCTCTTGGGCGCTTCGGCTCCAGGCTTCGGCGGAGCAGGTATGCAAGGCAGCAACCTGGTCCAGCCTGCACACATTTTCTAAACATTACAATGAGCATACTCAGGCTTCGGCAGATGCGAGCCTGGGTAGAAGAGTTCTCCAAGCAGCAGTGGCGCACCTTTAGACATGTGGCTTGGATCAGTGAGTCAATCTCCCACCCAGGGACTGCTTTAGGACGTCCCACAGTACCTGTGTCCCCCAATGAGATGAAGGCGAAACATGGATTTCTGTGAGTACTCACCGTAAAATCCATTTCTCCGAGACGCTCCTTGGGGGACACAGCACCCACCCTGTTAGCCAAGTTGGCTCTTGTTTATTTAATTTAATTTATTTAATCTTGTTAATTTTATTTAATTTTTTTGTTGAGATTAGGGTGGGCCTTTTCCAGACAGATTGTATTCTGCATTAAGGCTGATTTGTTTTGTGTTCTCCTACTGCTGTTGCACTAAACTGAGTTCCGCCCACAATCGGGGCGAGGGTGTATGCGGCGGAGGAGGAGCTAACCCTTTTTTGTTCACTTATTGTCAGCCTCCAGGTGGCAGTAGCATACACCCACAGTACCTGTGTCCCCCAATGAGCGTCTCGGAGAAAAGGATTTTACGGTGAGTGCTCACAAAAATCCATGTTTCCCCACTGTACCTACATGTTACTAACATCAACAATCAATGTTTTTAGCCATGTCATCCTTTTGTATATACTTGCCTTAAAGGGAACCAGTTTCCAAAAAAAATTGCTATTAACCTGCAGATATGAGGTTAATGTGCAGGTTAATGGTGTTACTAACCTGCCTGGCGCCCTCTTGTAGCCAAACGCTGCAGGGAGAAAATGATCATTATTCGCCCAGTCTGCATTCAGATTTAGTCACCGCTCTGAGTATAGAGAGCGGCAGTTGTAACCATTTATTGCCATAAAAAAATAATTTGCAGAGTCCGCCGAAGTCCATATGGAGATATCACAACGATGAGCATCTTCTTTGTCCAGTCTATGGAGCCCCGTTTAAAGAATGCAGCTCCATAGACTGGAGCTGCAGCTACTGATGGTTCTCATGCTTCGTAGCAGGAGAACCCGGCTGCTGTGACGAACAGTGATGTCCGTAAGGTTATCACAGTTTACAGCCGCTAAACTGCAGCAACCTTACTGACGTCACCGCTTGCAACGTGAGAACTGGTAGTAAGTTGTTTTTTTTTTGGTTGTTTTTTTTTTCCTATGGTGTTAAATGGGTAAAGGAGGGTAATTGTCTTGGATTGTTTATTTAAATAAAAAGGACTTTTAAGTGTGTTTCTTTTGACTACACAGTAATGGGGGTTTCTGATGGACACTTCACCATTACTAACCCCTGGACTTGATGTCAGCGGACTTTAGGTTAATAGGGAAGAGCCGTGGCTAAGCGCCAGATTTGGCACTTCTAATGGAGGCAGCTGAGAAGGGACCAATATCAATCACCCTTCCAGCCTAATAATATCAGCCTACAGCTGTCTGATTAGCCTATTCTGATTATTAAAAAGGGGGGAAATCTATAAAAAGAAAAAAAAAAAAATGACGTGGGGTTCCCCCTATTTTTAACAACCAGCAAAGGCGAAGCAGACAGCTGCGGCCAGATGTAGTAATAGGCAGGAAAGGACCATGGATAATATTGGCCCCTTCTCAGCCTAATAAAACTAGCCCTCAGCCGCCTCAGAAATGGTGCATCCATTAGATGGGCCAGTTTTGGCACTTAGCCTTGGCTCTTCTCTATTGGCCTGGTGCTTTGTCAATCAGGGTAATGGCTTTGGGGTTGATGTCAGCTGTATAATGTCCGATGACATCAAGCCCAGAGACTAGTAAAGGAGAGAGGTAGTCAAAAGAAAGAAACACACACAAAAGTACTTAAATAAAACTACTCCGTGACAATTATCTTCTTTTACCTATTTATTACCATAAAATAAAACTTACTGCCGTTTCTCACACTGTGAGTGGTGACGTCGGTAAGGTTATCGCAGTACAGCGGCTGAAAACTGCGATAACCTAACTGATGTCACTGCCTTGCTGGTTATTAAAAATAAAGGGGACCACATGCCTTTTTTTTTTTATTCCTACCCAGTTGCCCGATAAGCTCTACAGAGCTTATTATTAAATATCTTACAGTCTATCTATGTATATAAGATTGCTTTATTATTCAGAAACAAAGCTTTAAATTACATAGAAATTACTGTAAGTAAAACATGTTAAAAATGCATTGTCATATGGATATCATATGGATGCTAGTTGGGGAAAAATCGCAAGTTGTTCTCGCATGACACTCATCCTACTTTTCTGGATCAACATTGGAGCATTTTTTTTTTATTAACGCAGATGATACTGAGCCAATAGTCAATATATCTTGGAATAAAAATAGATTTCACAGTTGACTGTATTAACCCCTTAATGACTGGGCCAAATTTTTTAAAACTGACCAGTGTCCCTTTATGTGGTAATTCTCTGGAATTCTTCAACAAATGCCAATGGTTTTGAGTTTTTTTTTTTTTCATGGCACATTATACTTTATGATAATGGTAAATTTAGGTCGATATGTTTTGTGTTTATTTACAAAAAATTTCAGAATTTTGACAATGTTAAAAAAATTTGCAACGGCCTAAGAAAAGGGATGGCACTCACCGTCCTTAAAATCCAAACTTTATTGTAGCATAGGGAGCAATGTGAACAAGGAATCGACGACGGCCGTTTCACGCTGCCGCGCTTCCACGGGTCCTAATAGCAACAGGAAGAGGGAAGGCACCTTTTACCTGTGTGGATCCAGGTTGCCTCCCACTTCCTGATGTCCTCATAATAAAAAAACATAAAATACATTTACAAAACAGTGAAAAAGGTACAAAAAACCCATTAAAAAACAAATGAACATTGCATGGAAATACATAATGAAAAGCCTATGAGAAAACCGACGTCAATTCTTTTATTCAGAACTAATGGTCCCATAGCGCATGTGCACAAGATCCACCTGGCTTCTTTCCTAAGGAGAAGCCTATGCTGATCACCTCCCGGTAAATTAACCTTTTCTAAGCCTGCAAAACGGAGTTTCTTTGCATCACCTTCATGACATTCCCTTACATGGTAAATCAAGCGGGGAACCCCCTTTCTCAACTGTGTAGAGTCGAAATGCTCTTTAAACCTAACAAATTTTTGCAATTTTCAAATTTTGAATGATTATCCCTTTAATCCAGAGATTCGTACCACAGAGATACATTAATAAAAACATTTTCATCACGTCTGCTTTACATCAGAGCCATTTGTAAAATGTTTTTATTTTGTTAGCATTTTAGGTGGTTTAAAAATGTAGCAGTAATTTTTCATTTTTTTTCAAGGAAATTTACAAAGAGAATACTTTTTTTGTACAATTTTTTTTGTGAATTTGACAGTGTTTCTCCACGTTCCTGAATGCTCCAGATCTGCAAACTACCAAGATTTTTTTCTTTTATAGAGATAGTCATACTTTTTGATGAACAATTAATATAGGACATGTTATAGGCAGCATTTTTCTGCTACTTACCCCCTTTATTCCTATGGTGGCTTCACGGGAGTACTTAATTTCCCAGACTGGACAGTTTGTCAAGTGAGCAGCCGCTGTTGAGCTGCAGCCTTCACATCCTTCCATCAGGTGGAAATGTGAAGGCTGCATCACTCACATGACTTTAACCAAGTCATGAGATTGTAGGGGGACGACATGGTCCTCGGAGCGGAGAAGAGGCACTGGTCTTGGACAGAGGGAAGTATTCTTTTTTTTATTGTTCTATTTTATAAGCACTAGAGTCAATGAAAAGGCGTTTTTTGACAAGCCATGAATATACATTGCATCATTTCCAAATAATGTATACACTGAATGATAGTAGCTTTATATAGGATTGCACTAATGTTTTTACATGAAAACTCACCTTTTATTTCTGTATATTGTAAAAATTAAGATAGAAAAGGTAAATATTTTCGCCTTTTGTCAGATGGGTCTGTAGATGCCGAGAGGAGTATTGTCACTGACCTTGTAAGTCAGATGGATCCACAAGGCAGAAGAACGATCTTTGTTCTGACCAAAGTAGATCTTGCAGAGAAAAACGTAGCCAGCCCCAGCCGAGTGAGTAAAGTTTTGTGTCCTTTAATATGCTATTATGTACTGCTCTTTACACCTTATATACCATATATAGTATAGTAATTCTTATTTTGGTCCTTTAAAGATCCAACAAATAATTGAAGGAAAACTCTTCCCAATGAAAGCTCTTGGATATTTTGCTGTTGTAACTGGGAAAGGTAAGAATAGTCCAACTGCTTCTCATAACTGTATCCTCACCCATCCCTGTAGTCTGTGAGCCCTCGCGGGCAGGGTCCCCTCTCCTTATGTACTTGTGTGTCCCTTGTCTTACACATGTTTACTATACTTGTCTGTATTTCCCCATTTCACATGTAAAGCGCCATGGAATAAATGGCGCTATATAAATGAATAATAATAACTAACCAAAGCACTTGAATATATAAAGCCCCCCATCAAGGCTCTAACTAGTCATCTGGGCAGGCTGCAATGAGGACTAGTCGCTGTTTCCTTGCTTTTAGTATGATGACTATGACTTAAAGGGAACCATGTCCAGCTTTTGAATTTGGCGCCTCCTCCTCAGCGTTCATTTCTTTTTCTTGCACCTGCGCTGTAATATTCTTTCAGTGGTGCAGCAGGACCTGTGATGACGTCAGCACCATGTGACCAGTAGGGGTGGAGCTCAGAAAGCAGTAGTGCCAGCAGGGCCTGTGATGACTTCAGCACCATGTGACCAGTAGGAGCGGAGCTCCGCAGAGCAGTGGGTGCCAGCAGGACCTGTGACCAGTAGGGGCGGAGCTAAGCAGGGCAGCGGTGCAGCAGGCATGAGAAAAAGAAATGAACGCTGAGGAGGCGACGCCAAATTCAAAATCAGGACATGACTGACGTATGTGAGGCGTCTGTGTCCAGGAGGGAAAGCCCTGCCCCCCTGACAAATATCAGGTATGTCTGACCAATTTTAAAAACAATTATTTTGGTGGTGGAAGGGACGATAAATAAAAGAGCCACCTTGACAGAATTTAGCATTAGTGCTGCACAAGGTGGCACTTTTACTTAAAAACGCCTGCAGGGGGTGACAGGTTCCTTTTAATCATCATCTGACTTGCATCCTTGCTCTCAGTGCTTTGACCGGTGACTGTATTTGCTCCTGCACGCCTGCATCACTGCAAGTTGGCGGCTCCCGGGAGAAGTAAAGTTAATGTTCTCCTGGTTGTCGCACTTTCAGTACTCCAGCCAGGCTCCTTTTTATAACACTACTAACCTGTAAAGTAACCCCTATATTTGCAGGATAATAGCGTTATACCATCTGATAGGGTTCCTTTAAATTTCTCCATCTTTGTGAAAGTGTTTCTCAAGCTCCAGTCTTCAAGGCCCCAACACATCATGTTTTCCAGATATCCTTATTATTGCACAGACATGAGAGTCCGTGGCAATTTTGATGCCTTGATGATAATTCCATCACTCGTGCAACACTAAGGAAATCCTGAAATGATGATCTGTTGGGGGCCCTGAGGACTGGACTTTGGGAAACACCATTGTAATGGAAGCGATTTAAACATTGGGGCCATTTGGAAAGGTATTTAGAGGCCCTGTAATGGTGATTAAGTAACAAAGCTTTTGATGACAAGATTTCATTAAGTGAAGTAAACAATCACAGTTAAGACAGAATTGAAAAAACACAAACAATATTAATTCAGGAGTACTCCTTTAATAGTCACATAGCTTGTTGTTTTGGTTGCTAGGTACAGCTATATTGGCTCTAAAACCTGTATTCTTTGTTGTTCTATAATGTCGTATAGTCTATAAATCATCTTGATTTGTTGGCAGTTTTGTGATCGGCCATTATTCAGTAATATATTCCAAGGAGACGGTCATTTTGTATCATATTACTTTTTTGGGACCTTATTCTCCGCCTTTCTGATTTCCTTGCTGGAACCCCACACCCGCTGAACCTTTCCTTTAAGTGTTTTGCATTGAATAAAGAAGAGATATTTTTTTCTTTTTTGTTTGGAAGTGATGGTGACCTCCATTACTGATGGCAGTGAAAAGAGGCTGTCCAATTCAATAAGAGGTTATAAATCTGGAGACACAATGGTGCCAAGCGCTGATTTTTTATTTTTATTCAGTTATTTATAAGAGGCTGTTTTTCATAAATATATTATTTTTCGTAGGCAACACCAATGAAAGCATTGACTCCATTAAAGACTATGAAGAGGAGTTTTTTCAAGGGTCAAGTCTTTTGAAGTGAGTTTTCTTTGCTGATGACTACAGCTGTCACAGAATTTCTGATGTATGTCTTCAGGTTCCATGCATGACAGTATGTAGTGTGCCGGCAAGGAGGCTTTTTACACTCTGGAATTTAATTTGATTTCCCTAAGAGTAATGAACGTCTACAATATGATCCGTTTAATTTACAATTATTAGTGCGTTCACACATTGAGAGAGAGCCCCCACACCCCCCCAAAAAAAAAAACGGAGACGTGAACTCTGCATCAGGCCTTGTTCACACATCAAATATTTTCAACAAGTTTTTAAAATTACAGATATAAAATGCTGAACAAATGCAGAAGTGTGAATACGGTCTGAGACTATGTCTACACTCTGCATAGAACATGAAGGAGCAGCATCCGTTCCAGGTGAAGAAACCTTATAGCTTTATTCTGCCATCAATAGATACAACGTTTCAACCAAAACATGGTCTTTATCAAGTACAACAAATAGAGCATGGAGCGGCCATATATAGTGTGGACAAACCAATCACCATTAAGGAAACGCCCCTCAGTCAAAAGTACATATAATTCATCATATAGAACATCAGATATATAAAGTAGACAGTGCATTATACAAAACAAAATGTACACAAGTAGTTATCTGCGCCTGAGATTCCCAGCCCTGCAGTGTGAATAAACCATAAGCGACTGCGGGGCTGGATCTCTGGCCGCCGACGTCATGACAGGACGGGCGACGGTAACCAAGAATACATAGTACAGCCGGCGCAGACGCCAGGATTTGAAAATAAAGATTTGGAGTCGGAGACACAATGCAGGAATACATGACTGACGTATGTGAGGCGTCTGTCAGATGGGGAAAGACCTGCCCCCCTGACAAATATCAGGTATGTCTGACCAATTTTAAAAACTATTATTTGTGCGATGCAAGGTACCCTAAATAAAAGAGACACCTTTACAGAATGCAGCATTAGTGCTGCACAAGGTGGCTCTTTTACTTAAAAACGCCTGCAGGGGGTAACACAGGTTCCCTTTAAGTGGTGTTTTGTTTTTTTTCCCCGCTTGTCAACATTTTCCAAGACTCTTAACACTTTAATTATTCGTGGTCTGGGTGAGGGTTTATTTTTTGCACCCTGTGCTGATGTTTTTCCTGATACCGTTTAGGAGTAGATATGATGTTTGCAATGTTATTGCAATATTGCTGCTACCCAAAATACTTAGTACTGGTGTTTCGGATCAGTTTATTTTATATTTTGTTAGTGGACTTTATGAACACTGCAATACCAAATGTGTGGGTTTTTTTTTTTTCATTTTTAATAGGGCAAAAGGAGGGTGTGTTTTTTTCTTTACTCTTAGAGGACTTGAGGCTTTGATCGTCTGATCGCTTGTACTAATGCACTGCTATGTAAAGCTAAAATCACAGTATCATCTTAACGCCAGCTAAAAGCTGGCTTTCACAGGAGTATTGTTATGACAGACACGGGGGGTCAGCTGTCATGGCTACCAAACGGTGCCCTGTGATCATGATGGGTGGGTGGAATGACACCCCTCGCCAGCAGCAGCATTTAGCAGATTGACAGCCGCGGGCAGAGCTCCACTCCATCGTTGTTGTTAGAGGCAGATGATCATCATCTGCTGTAAAAGATTGTTTGCCCACAACAAAGTCAGGTACACGAACCTTGACGCACATGTACACCTAAGGTTGTTAAGGGTTTAATTTACTATTCAGAATGCTATAAAGTTATCAAATAAAGTGCTGATTCCCCTTTAGGCTGCAGTCACATGCGGCGGCAGCGAAGTGCCTGAAAACAAGAATATCGCACAGTTGCTCCTTAAGCAATCACTCTATTATATGTGAAGACCCCTGTTTCACCTTTAAAACTGCACAACTGCTTTGATCGGAGAGTCACTTAAAAGGAACCGGTCAGCAGGATTGTGCACAGTAACCTACACACAGTGTCGGGTCGGCGCCGTTATACTGATTTAAAATGGCAATGGATGATGAAATCCGTCTTGTGGTTGTTGTTTAATCATATTTTCAGTTTTGAGTTGATGATCTGCTAGTGCTTCGGGGCGGCCTGTGGGGGGGGTCTGCATGTGGGGCTCTGATTAGGTATTCATCTGTATGGCTTCCTCAAAGATGCCTGCGCAGTAGCATCCATTAGATCTCCGATAGATGCTACTGCGCAGGCATGGCTGTCGCCATGTTATTGGAGACGATAACTGCTATGCTATTGCGCAGGCAGCGCCATCTTGGAGGAGGCTTTTTATTTTAATGATTTTATTTACAGCATCAATTAATTGAATTATATGCACATTTGATTTGACATGTGGATCATGCTAAAGGTGTTTATAATATTCATTATGTAAGCTAGGGTGCAGGTTAGTGAAGGATCAGTGACCTGTCAGCATTATGAATGCCTAATCAGAGCACCACATGAAGACCCCCACCACAGGCCGCTCCGGAGCATAGGCATATCATTAACTCAAAACTAAAAAAAAAAAGATTAAACAACAACCACAAGATGGATTTCATCACCCAGGTATCATTTCAATCAGTATAACGGCGCCGACCTGACACTGTCTGTAGGATACTGTGCACAATCCTGCTGACAGGTTCCCTTTAAGATGTCTGTACAAATAGAGGATGGAATATATGTTTCAATAATTGCTGCATGGCAAAACACAGATGTGGTTTATCACAGAATGCCATGATTTTGCAGAAGATACAGATGAGGCACATTTATTTCACCTATAATTAAACTGTTTATGCTGCTTACATCTAGCTATGGTTTTCTATGACTACACCTGCCATTGTATGCCACCAGTCACAGGCCTTTGCTAGACATATGCATCCTCTGTGGCTTCCACTGATCGAAGCCAGGAAAACTTGATGGTATGATCGAGTAAAAGATTAGATTAAATAATTCAGTTATGATTCGATTTTAGCTTTCCTAGTTTGTGTATGATACATAAATATTAATGCATTTTAGACACTTAGAGAGTCCTGAGTAGTAAAATAAACCAAGTGCAAAGTTGTGAAAAGTAGCGTGAACATCCAGTCTGAAAGATTACAAACGAGTATCTGCTATATAGTGTGTGCGTAATAAACATATGTACTAGGCTAGGTATGCGACTGGTTAGTTAGATAAAAATAATATAAGGTGTCTGTCCACTTATCTAATAGTGAACACTACTGCAGAACCAAATCGCATCGGAACACTTATGGTTGCAGTGATGAATAGACATTTCATGCAGAAAAGACCTAAGAATTCACTTCTATGTTTTATCCATTGAAATGAAATGGAAACCTCATTCAAAATAATAAAAAACTGCACAATGTGCACACAGAGTGATCCACTAAATACAGAGTATAACCCAGTGCCTCTGTATTGAGCCGTATACACTGCAATATTCCCTCCCTCTAATATTTGGTACAATGGTATACGTGCAAGATGAATATTAGTCTTATGTATATATGTGTACTCATCCATATTTGAACAGTGCTGGGGTTTTCCTTCCAGGAAAGGGATGCTTAAGGCTCATCAGGTGACTACCAAGAATTTAAGTCTCGCAGTTTCGGATTGTTTTTGGAAAATGGTCCGCGCTTCAGTTGAACAGCAGGCTGATGCTTTTAAAGGTAACATTCATGAGCAAATGGCAGCTAAGCAATGTTGGGAATTGAAGCAGATATTCTTACAGGTGCTTCTGATCAGCGTTAAAATTATCACCGTCAGTCAGACAGCCGCGGTCCTCACACTGTCAAAAGACATTGTGAGCGCGCAGCTTTGTTCGGAGGTATAAAGTTTACTTTACAGTCACTGTTGTCCGCTGATAGGACTACTGCTTCCGTCAGCTGACACCTGCTGCCGCTACCATCAGAAATAACAGAAGTGGCTGATGGGAATATTCATCAGCTGACGCATGTCAGCTTCAGCAAGGCTGGTTAACAAGAATAGAGGGGTCCCCACACTGTTTATTTAAAAATAAAATGCGTAGGTTCCTCTTCATTTTTGTCAACCAGCTGGGTCCTGACATTCTCAGGCTCGTAAAGGGGCCATGGATATTTGCACCCCTCCCAGCCTAAAAATAGCAGCGTGCTGCCACCCAGAAAAAGCGCATCAATTAGATGGCGCTTTGCCCGGCTCTTCCTACTTGCCCTGTATCGGTGATAAGTGGGGTCCATATTTGTGGGGTTGATGTCACCTTTGTATTGTCCGGTGACATCAAGCCCACGAATGGTAATGGAGAGGCATCTATAAGACACCTATCCATTACTAATCCTATAGTGGTATGGTAAATAAAGATACAGCCAGAATAAAGTCTTTTATTTGAAATAAAGCTAAACACATTTTTACTTAGTTATACTCCCTTAACACCCATTCCTTTGGAGCCCTCATCTTCTGTAATAAAACAGAAATAATAAAAAACAACAATATCCCTCAACTGTCCATCGTTCTTTCTCACGCCGTAATCCTTGTCTGGGGATTAATAGTTTTCAACCTGGATGGTGCCACCAAGATGCGACCGTCCAGGCTGAGAACCACTAGGAAATGAGCTGCTGCGAGCACAGCTTCAGTGACTATCGATGACTAGGGATGAGCCAATAGCTCCAGATAAGAGCTTATCCAAATAGCTATAGCGCTTACCGAATAGCTGCATCGGGAACCCGGATACCTGGAGCGCTCCCGATGATCACTTGTTTGGCGCCGTAGCTGCATGTGTAGCAGCTGTTTCACTGTCGCAACACATGTATGGAGAGCCCAACAAACAGGCTCTCCAAGCATGTGTTGTGACTGTCAAACACCCACGGCACATGCAGCTGCGGAGCCGAACAGCTGATCATCGGGAGTGCTCCAGGTATCAGAGTTCCCGATGCAGCTATTCAGTAAATGCTATGCCTATTCAAATAAGCTCTTATCCGAAGCTATTTGATAAACCTAGCGGTGACATCATCGAGGTTACTGCCGGTCACTGAGGCTGTGTTCCCAGCCGGGCCAATGAACTGCGGTGACCTCGGTGAGATTGCCGCTAGTACAGTGACAAAAAGTCTCATGGTGCAGGGTGAACTCGCCTCTGCACCGTGAGACTTTTTCTCACTTTACTAGCAATGAGCTCACCGAGGTCTCCGCAGTTCATTTGCATAGCTGGAAATGCTTGCAGCCTCAGTGACTGGCAATAACCTCAAAGACGTCACCGCTAGTCACTGATGCTGCGCTCACAGCAGCTCATTCCCCAGTGATATTCAGCCTGAACGGTCGCTTCTTTGCACCGCCCAGGTTGAAAACTGTTTATCCCCAGACATGGATTATGGAGTGTGATAGAACGATGGACAGGTGAAGGATATTGTTGATTTTTTTTTTTATTTTTGATTTATTACAGAAGGCTAGGATTCAATGGAATGGGCATTAGGTGAGTATAACTGTTTGTGTTATATTTAAATAAAAAAGTAAAAATGTGTTTTGTTTTTTCATTTCAATTAAAAGACTTTATTCTGTCTCTGTGTGTATTTACAATATATCTATAGGATTAGTAATGGATAGGTGTCTTATACACTGTGTTCCAAATTATTATGCAAAAGATATTTCCTCATATTTTCTCTAAATTACCTATATGAATTGCAGTCATTGTTATTTTCCAGTCATCTAATATTCTAGTATAATTGCAATGTTTTTGAACAAACTGCCTATGAAAACAGTATATTTTTAAAAATAAGAAACACTCAAAATGCATGTTCCAAATTATTATGCACAGCAGAGTTTTCAACCTTTTTATTTTGAACAAAAAAATGGTCAATTGTGAAATTATAAGCATTATCATCTTATTACAAAATGAAATCAAACAGTTTTCAAGTCAAAACTTTATTCTAGGTGATGTTACATTTGCACATAGGACCCCTTGTTCGAACGAACCTTCTGAACTCTCTAGTCCATTGAATTTGTCAGTTTTTGGATGGTTTGTGCTTCAATTGTTTTGCATGTGGACAGAATACCCTCCCAGAGCTGTTGCTTAGATGTGAACTGCCTCCCACCATCATACACTCCTTTTGATGATGCTCCAGAGGTTCTCAATGGGGTTGAGGTCAGGGGAAGATGGTGGCCACACCATAAGTTTGTCCTCTTTTATGCCCATAGCAGCCAGAGATGCAGATGTGTTACTGGCAGCATGAGACGGTGCATTATCATGCATGAAAATGATCTTGCTGCGGAAAGCACGGTTCTTCCTCTTGAACCATGGCAGGAAGTGCTGTTTTAGAAACTCCACATAGATTTACCCCTTCAGGGATCCTAAAGGCGCCAACAATCTCTCTCCCCATGATTCCAGCCCAAAACATTACTCCACCTCCTCCTTGTTGGTGCCTTAGCCGTGTTTTCATGGGGTGTCCATCAACCAGCCATCCTCCACTCCATCCATCTGGACCATCGAGCGGTGCACAGCACTCATCAGTGAACAAAACAGTTTGGAAGTCAGTCTTCATGTATCGTTTGGCCCACTGGAGCCGTTTCTGCTTGTGTGCAGTGGATAGAGGTGGTCGACAGGATGGCTTACGCACAGCTGCAAACCTCTGAAGGATCCTGCATCTTGTTGTTCGGGGGACGTTGGAGGCACCAGCAGCTTCAAAAACTTGTCTGCTGCTATGACGAGGCATTTTTGCAGCTGCTCTTTTAACCTGACACAATTGCCTGTTGGAAAGAGTCCTCAATTTTTCCTTATCAGCATGCACACGTGTCTGCTGGGAATCAGCTACATACTTCTTGATTGCCAAGACACTTCATCGTGATCATCGCACAATGTTGATTGTAGTCATGCCTTGACCTAAATACTCCACAATTTGTTGCTTCTCAGCAGCCGACACATCCTTTTTCTTTCCCATTTTGGCAAAAAATGTAGGCTGCTTAATAATGTGGAACAGCCTTCTTAAGTAGTCTTGCCTTTATTTGGACACACCTGCCAAACTAATTTGCACAGGTATCTGCAATTGCTTTCAGTGATATAAAGAGCCCTGACACACATCACCATCAATGAGTTTAAATGACAAACAAAAAAATTCTAACCTTATCAACTCCTAAACTCTTTTTGCATAATAATTTGTAACCCAGTTTAGACAACTCTCTGTAAGCCCAAGGATTAGTAATAGTCACTTGACAATACAAACAAAGGTGACATGAACCCCCCAAATATGAACCCCATTTGCCACCGCTACAGGGCAAGTGGGATGAATCGGGCAAAGCGCCAGAATTGGTGCATCTAATTGATGCGCCTTTTCTGCGCGGCTGTGGGCTGCTATTTTTAGACTGGCGAGATGGGGTGGGGGTCAATATCCATGGCCCCTTACCTGCCTGAGAATACCTGGCCCCAGCTGTCTGCATTAGCAAGGCTTGTTGTGAAAAATGGGGGGACCCTATGCCATTTTTTTTTTTTAAATAATTAAAAAATATGGCATGGGTTCCCCTCTATTCTTGATAACCAGCCTTGCTGAAGCGGACAGCTGAGGGTTGCTGCCCCAAGCTGTGAGTTTTGCCTGGCAGGTTATCAAAAATACAGGGGAACCCATGCGGTGTGTTTTTTTTTTTTTTTTTTTTTTTTTTTTTGTTTGTTTTTTTTCTTTTTAATTATTTACAGCACAGGCATTGGCTGGTGAATAATTCCATCAGCCGCTTCTGCTCTCACTGTTATTAGCGGCAGCAGGCGTTTGCTGATGGGAGCAGTAGTCCCATCAGCCGACACCAATGACCAGAGGTAAACTTTATACCTCCAATCATAGCTGCGCACTTACTCTGTCATTTGACAGCATAGGAACAGTGGCTGTCTGACTGGCGGTGATGATTTTACCGTCAATAAGAAGCAGTGGTTGCCATTCCTAGTGAAGTCTGTGTACAGTGTCTGTGCTTGAACAATAAGTGCTCGGTACGGACACCGAAATTTACTGTTCGGGTTCGCCTATCTCTAGCTAGTAGTCATTGTAGTTTTAGTAATTTATACAGTGGGTATGGAAAGTATTCAGACCCCTTTAAATTTTTCACTCTTTGTTTCTTTGAACATTGGTGGACAGTCATTTTCAGGTTTCTCCATAGATGCTCAATTGGGTTTAGGTCAGGGCTCTGGCTGGGCCAGTCAAGAATGGTCACATAGTTCTGAAGCCAATCCTTTGTTATTTTGGCTGTGTGCTTAGGGTCATTGTATTGTTGGAAGGTGAACCTTCGGCCAAGTCTGAAGTGCAGAGCACTCTGAAAGAGGTTTTCATCCAGGATATCTCTGTATTTGGCCACATTCATGTTTCCTTCAATTGCAACCAGTTGTCTTGTTCCTGCAGCTGAAAGACACCCCCAAAGCATGATGCTGCCACCAACATGTTTCACTGTTGGGATTTTGTTGGGCAGGTGATGAGCAGTGCCTGGTTTTCTCCACACATCCTGCTTAGAATTATCACCAAAAAGTTCTATCTTCGTCTCATCAGACCAGAGAATCTTATTTCTCATAGTCTGGGAGTCCTTCATGTTATTTTTTTTTATTTTTATTTTTTTTAGCAAACTCTATGCTGGCTTTCATATGTTTGGCACTGAGGAGAGGCTTCTCCATCGGGCCACTCTGCCATAAAGGCCCGACTGGTGGAGGGCTGCAGTGATAGTTGACTTTGTGGAACTTTCTCCCATCTTCCTACTGCATCTGTGGAGCTCCGCCACAGTGATCTTGTGGTTCTTCTTTACCTCTCTCACCAAGGCTCTTCTCCCACGATTTCTCAATTTGGCTGGACGGCCAGGTCTAGCAAGACTTCTGATGGTTCCAAACTTCTTCCATTTAAGGATTATGGAGGCCACTGTGCTCTTAGGAACCTTGAGTACTGCAGAAATTCTTTTGTAACCTTGGCCAGATGTGTGCCTGGCCACAATTCTGTCTTTGAGCTCCTTGGCCAGTTCCTTTGACCTCATGATTCTGATTTGGTCTGACAATGCACTGTGAGCTGTGAGGTTTTAGGCTACTTTCACACATCAGGTTTTCGGCGTCAGGCGCGATCCGGCGTCGTGCCGGAACGCCGGATCCGGCAAATGTTTTGTAAAACCTGATGTGCCGGATCCGGTTTTCTGCCGGATCCGTCTTGTTCTTGACAGACAAAACCGGATCCGTCTCATCCGGTTCATCCGTTTTTCTATCCGTTTTTCGACGGATTACGCCGGATCCGGTTTTTAAAATTGACCCTCAAGGCAGAGTACACTGGCAGGATGACAGAGTGTGAAAGATTTGTGCCCTAACCAAACTTGTGTACCTTCTGGACCAACAGTATATACCTTTGCCAACCAAAGTTGGCTATCTTGTCATGGTCTTACTATTTTTAGCTTTAGGCCACAGGTGTGTACCTGGTTGTGTTTTATGCAAAGTATTTCACCTTTTAACAAAAGTTGTGTACATTGTTAGGAAATCACCAACAATAAACACAACTTTTTAGGTGAAATACTTTGCTTCAAACACAACCAGGAACACAACTGTGGCAAAAAGCTAAAATTTACCCACAGTTATATACCTGGTTTTGAATACCTTTTTACCTTTGAAATACCCTGTATTTAACCTTTTTTTTAAACATAGTTCGCCGCAGAAAGAAAAGACAGACAACCATTGTGAAACGATAATTTAACTTTTATTTAAAAAATTTTTTTTTTTGTAAAATGTTTTGAAAGTGCAAAAAGCTTTTTTAATAAAGGTTTTAAACCCAATGGGCATTTTTATTAAAAAAAAAAAAATTACAAATCTGTGTAGTGTGGGGTGGAAATACTGCTGGAGGGGCTGCGGGACACTTCGACACTGGGTGTGTGGAGAGAGGACTGGGATCGTGGTGGGGAAGGAACAGTTAGAGGTGAAGGTGTGGAAAAAGCTACAGAATGGGTGGACATGTTGGAGGCAGAAGAGGTGGTGGGCGGTGGAGTGGAGGGTTGGGCAGGGACTGTAGGAGCAGATGATGTTGATGGAAAGTTGTATGGGGAAGGAGTTTGGTACGGGGAAGGAGTTTGGTACGGGGCAGGTTGCTGGAAGTGGGGAGATGTCTGGTACTGGGGAGGTTGCTGGTACTGGTGAGGTTGCTGGTATGTAATAGGAGGGGGAGGATGGAAAGTGGCTGGAGGGGGTGCAGATGTAATAGGAGGGGGAGGATGGAAAGTGGCTGGAGGGGGTGCAGATGTAATAGGAGGGGGAGGATGGAAAGTGGCTGGAGGGGGTGCAGGTGGAGGAACTACAGTGGTGGGAGGTGGAGGTTGGGAGGTAACCTGCTGTAGAGCACCGTGGCACGAATGCATTACATGCATCTGCTGGGTAGGAGATAGTGTTGCCATGCGCTCCACAACAGACCTGAAAAAGGTGTGGTTTGGCGAAGATCTTGCTTCTGAATGCATGGTTTGCAGAAGTGTCTTCACCTCCAGAATGCTGGAGTTGATCTGCTGAAAGCCTGCGGAGATTTGCTCTGACAAGACTTTGAGACAGTTCTGGAAAGATGCATTCAGATGCAAGAACTCTTGCGCATAACTCTTTTCCTGACCCCTCTGCCGCTGCCGCCCAGTACCCGCAGGTGTACTAGAGGTGGCAGGGGCAGAAGGGTGGGGTAAAGGGAAAGCGATCTCCTCACCAGCAGCTTCATGTAATGTAGGCGGCCACGATGCTCCTGTGCTGGTGGATGGGACAGATGGGTCGAATGTGTGGGAAGGCTGGGAAGGTGCAGATGTACCGGGGCGGTCGAAGTGTCCCTCGGTGCCGGTCTCCTCAGGGATCGCCTCAGAAGGGTCCAATCGTGCAGGCTCCCGAGTGCTGCTCACCGTGCTGTGGAATAAAGAGAAAAAAAAACAATTAAAATACTGACATGGTATGGCCCTGGCTGAAAAAAAAAAGTTACATCTAACTTTTTTTTCACATGTGGTGTGTAATATTTACCTTCTGGTGAGCATTGTTTCCCGGAGGAACGACAGGGCTTGTGCGTACTTGTACTTGCTCCTGCGTCCTCCAGATCCACTCGGGGCCCGCATCTCTTTATTGAACTCCTTCTTGAAACGATCCCTCACAGACCGCCACCGATTCACAATTCTGTTCCCTGAAGCGAGAAAGGAGTGGTTAGTATACAACATCAGTGTTTCACAAACTCCAGTCCTCATGGTCCCCAGGGGTCATGTTTTCAGGATTTCCATAGTAAATAGAAATCCTGAACACATGATCCGTGGGGACCACGAGGACTGGAGTTCGGGAAACACTGGTTTACATCAAGCAACCGGTACTGTATATACTTACGCTCTTTAATCTGGGCCCGAACATCGAGATCCTCCCAGTGGCCCACAAGGAGCGAACAGATTTCCTCCCAGAGTCGTCGGGTAACGATCAGGTCAGCGTGGCGGCGGTCAGCCATATTCCAGAGCGGCTCCCTTTCTCTGACGAGATCGATGAGGCGGTCCACATCAATCCCTCCATCCTCACCGTCAGAGTCGGGAGCACGCTGTGAAGGCTGTTAAAGAAAAAGACAAAAATAACATAATTAGCCTCCACAAAAGAAATGAAATAAAAAGTGCAAAAAAAACAAAGCAAAAATATTTATACTTACACGCTGGTGACCGCCGCGTTGCTGTCGCCGACGACCCTGGGAGGCACTGCGAGGACCTCTTGGCCGAGCACCAGATTGGGAAAACTAGAGAAAAAAACAAAAAATGTTATGTCTTTGGATGTAGGCATTTGTTTGCTGTGTGTGGTCTGCAGAACGTTGTTTTCTATGTGTTGTGTGTAGTGTGATGTTGTGTTTCTGCGTTTGATGCAAAAAACTTACCAATTGTGAGCCCACTCCAGGTGTCTGTCCACCCCTTCCTTCTTCTTCTGGGAGCTCCTCTTCATCTTGTGATTCCTGTTTTGAAATAAAAGGCAATGAATAGACATATATTACAGAGATGATGGATTTTGGAAATAAAAACTTGCTGACGATGCGAGGGAGGGCTCCCAGAAGAAGATGTGCTGTCCTGTTGATGGCCAGACTCCATGGCTGTGGGTATTGCTGCTGCTGTTGCTGCTGCCAGTGATGCCATTTCTGCTGCTGCTGCTGCTGCATCTCTTTGGCGGCTGTTGAATAAAGAGAAACAAAGGGCCAATGAATATCTTGATATTCCATGGCCCTAGTTTGGAGGAATGGGGGATTTGATAATTACCGTCTCTCATCTGCTGCTGGACTCCCCTCCTCAGCATGTTCCATTTGCTGCTCCATTTGTGGTGGTGCTGATGGTGCTGCTGCTGCAGATGTCTGCTGCCTTCTGCTCCTGGTTCTTGGCTTGGGTGGCATGTTGGGTGTGGCTGAGGGTCCCATTGTCTTGCTTTTATATATCTCCTGTGGGCAGAGCTACTGAGCATGCTCAGACCAAAAAACC
The DNA here is from genome assembly GCF_039654945.1 of Dendrobates tinctorius. Lineage (NCBI taxonomy): Eukaryota > Metazoa > Chordata > Amphibia > Anura > Dendrobatidae > Dendrobates > Dendrobates tinctorius. Next base: position 9,096,330 of record NW_027361728.1, read on the forward strand.
GGATCCGGCCGCCGGATCCGGCTTTTGCCGGATCCGGCGCATTGCGGCGCTCATAGGCTTTCATTGTGTGAAAAAGCCGGACGCGCCGGATCTGGCGTGTCCGGCTTTTTCGCTGGAGACAAAAAACGTTACAGTAGCCGTTTTTTCCAGACGCCGGATCGCGACACATTGCCGGATCCGGCGAAAACCGGATGAAACGCATGGCCATCCGGCGCAAATGCAAGTCAATGGGGGGGGAAACCGGATCCGGCATTGCATTTCGCCGGATCCGGTTTCTGTCAAAAGCGCCGGATCGCGCCTGACGGCGAAAACCTGATGTGTGAAAGAGGCCTTACACTCCCTGACAGAAGTTATGTTGCTTATCCATGTTATGTAAATAAAAGCTTATAACCTGACATTAAATTCATCCATTGGTTGTATAAATTATTCTTTTGAAAGCTGAAACCCTTCGAAATGTGGTTTAGGTTAAGAAAATTGGCATCAATGCAGAAATATTGATCATTTAATAGACACAGAATGGTCAGATTTTGGCAAGACAAAAGTTTTGTCAGCCACAGAAAGTAATGTGATATTCAAACAAATAATTAACTTAAAATACAAATATATGTTGCATAACATTGGTGAATGAAGTTGTGATGCTATTAGTCATATTTAATATTTTGTGTGACTTCCATGAGCTTGAAGGGCTGCATCCATGTGGTTCAACAATGATTCATACAAATTATTAATGAAGTCATCAGGAATAGAAAAGAAGGGAGTCTTGCATGCCTCCCAGAGTTCATCTAGATTCTTTGGTTTTGTCTTCCAAGCTTCCTCTTTCATCCTACCCCAAACATGCTCAATGATGTTCATGTCTGGTGACTGGGATGGCCATTCCTTGAGCACCTTGATCTTTTTTGTCTGGAGGAACTTTGTTGTAGAGATGGATGTATGAGATGGAGCACCATCCTGCTGCCGAATTTGACCCCTTTTATGATTTGGAATATAAGAGGTAGCTAATACTTCTTGATATTTTAGGCTATTGATATTGCCTTTCACCTTGCAAATGTTTTGCAAACTCCCATACTGAATGTAACCCCAGACCATAATCTTTCCACCACCAAATTTAACTGTTTTCTGGATGTATTTTGGATCCATACGTGCTCCAGTAGTTCTCCTGCAGTATTTGCGGCGGCTGTGGTGTAATTCTACTGAAGATTCATCAGAGAAATCCACCTTCTGCCTCTTTTCCAGCATCCATCTGTTTAGCAGGCTGTGGGACTTTGCAAATGCCACACGGTTTTTTATTTGCCTTCTGTTTAGTGCAGGCTTCTGGGCACTCATTCGACCATGGAGGCCATTTCGAGACAGAATCCTACAAACTGTTCTAGTTGACACAGGGACTTGAGGTGACTAGGCCTGTTGGAGGTCTGCTGCAGTGGAAGAGGGCCTTGCTTTGGATTTTCTAACCAACAAACGTTCCTCCTGAGCAGTTTTCTTGCGAGGTCTGCCGGACCTGGGCTTGTCAAACACATCTCTAGTGTCTTCGAATCTTTTTTTAATTCTTTGTACTTGACCCTGAGACACATTAAAGGTGCCAGCCACCTCTGCAGTGGATCTGGTCTTCAGCCTCTTGATAATCCAGGCTTTGGTCGCAAGGTGGATTTTTGGCATGTTGCCAGAGCTCAAGCTGCAGCTCAAGTGAAGGTCTGGGGTGCTGGGTTTCTTTTTATACACACCCACTAATTAACCAATCATTTACTGAGCACAGGTGATGATGTAAACTAGGATTGGGTGCATTATATGACCAGGCGACAAAACTTTTGTCTTGCCAAAATCTGACCATTCTGTGTCCATTAAATGATCAATATTTCTACATTGATGCCAATTTATTTTCTTAACCAAAGCCATATTTCGGAGGGTTTTAGCTTTCAAAAGAATTAATTTATACATCCAATGGATGAATTTAATGTCAGGTTATAAGCTTTTATTTACATCACATGGGAGAGCGAAATAACTTCTGTCAGGAAGTGTATATAGACAGGTGTGTGCCTTTACAAATCAAGTCCTGTCAGTTTAATTAAACACAGCTGGACTCCAATGAAGGAGTAGACCCAACTCAAGGAAGATCATAAGGAAATGGACAGAATGTGACTTAAATGAGTGTCTGAGCAAGGGGTCTGAATACTTATGACCATTTATTAGTTCAGTTTTTCTTTTTTAATTTGCAAAAATTTCTACATTTGTTTTTTTCAGTCAAGATGGGATGCAATGTGTACATTAATGAGAAGAAAAAAAATGAACTTTTTTGAGTTTACCAAATGGATGCAATGAAACAAAGAGTGAAAAATTTAAAGGGGTCTGAATACTTTCCGTACCCACTGTACACACACTCACACACACTGCAAAGACTTACTGATAGGGAGTTTAGATAGTGGGGATAGTAATAATGTCTGGAAAGTGCTGTGGAATTAATGACACTATATAAGTGAGGAAAATAAATAAATAATGCACTTTTAATAGCCATAAGATCATATAGCAAACTATCAGTTATAGTTTCAAAGTGTTTCCATCTGATCAAATTATATTTCCATTTTTCTTTTTGTAGCAACCCGCTTTAACCTCGAGACGGAGTGGAAGAATAACTATCCCCGATTACGGGAACTTGACAGGGTAACTTTTTTCTTTTCCTGTGTTCAATGATGTAGTATATTCTCGATATGTATCTGTTCAGTCTTTAGTATGACTTTTGTGCTAGGCAGGGTCCTTAATCCTCCATGTCATTAAGGGTACCGTTACACCTAGCGACTCACCAGCGATCCCGACCAGCGATATGACGCGGTCAGGATCGCTGGTGGTCGCTAGTGAGCTGCCACACAGGCAGATCTCACTAGCGACATCGCTGGGGACGGGGATCGCTGCTTAGGCCTGTTTCACACTTCCGTTTTTGTGTCCGCCAAACGGATCCGTTTCCGTTTTTTTGACGGATACGGATGCAAACGGATCCGTTTTTTAAACCCCGGATCCGTTTTTTTTACGCATCCGCGGTAACCGCTATGGGAAAAAAAACTGGTCCTGCAAAAAAAAATGGCGGATCCGTTTTTTAACGGAAACCAACGGATTTTGACGGATTTGAAAAAACGGAAGTGTGAAACAGGCCTTACCTGTCAGATGCGGCGATCCTGCGTCCTCCCGCCCGGCTCCACGCGCCGCAGGAAGTGACCGACGAGGAATGATCCAGGAGCTTCTCGCGCGATCAGCGATAACCAGCGGGGGAGCCGGTCGGAGGTAAGTATCACATGCAGCGATATCGCTAGTAATATCGCTGCAACGTCACAAAATCGGTGACTTTACAGCGATATTGCTAGCGATATCGCAGTGTGTAATGGGGGCTTAACACGGGAGCCCAGAAAGCAGTTGCTTTTTAGGATTGAAGATATTTTTTTTTTTTTTTATCAGTAATCAGATGTCAGAGATTGAATTTCTGTAGTGACTGCTCAATACCTTTCACTGGCGGCGGTATACAGCAAGGGCTGAATACTGATATTCTGAATTGCTTTCTGAATAACCATCTTTATTTATTTTTTTAGAATGAGCTGTTTGAAAAAGCCAAAAATGAAATCCTTGATGAAGTAATAAGCCTTACCCAGGTTACTCCAAAACACTGGTACGTATTTAATTAGAAAATCCTGTTTTTGGTGAGTCTGTGTGCCATCCAGTGGTGTTCAGTTGGATGGCAGCATTGGTGAAGAGTGGACAGATTGTGGGGCATAAAAGCAGTCTCTGTACAATATCTGTGACTATTGTGGTCAGCTGCAGCAACTCGCGGTCTTTCTTACGGATAGCTGCAAACTAGGTTTGGATGTAATCTTGAATTGCAGCTTGTAATGTGATATGAATCTCAACTAGATACTGTATCTGGATATGTTCCTGTTTGGTCTGTTTGGGTTTTATGAGAACTGAAAGCTCTTGCTTTTATTAATTACATACAGACAGGTGAAACCACGTCAGGACATCATGAGCCCTACTTGGGACGTGAATATCAGACATGTGCAACCAGCTTTAGTGTGTAGCAGAAGTATGCTTGTGGAGTCCACAACATCTGGCTAAATAACAAATTTATATGAATCATATGTTTCCAACAGGGAGGAGATTCTCCAGAGGACGCTATGGGAAAGAGTGTCCACTCATGTGATTGAGAACATTTACCTTCCAGCAGCGCAGACCACAAACTCAGGAACTTTTAATACCACCGTAGACATCAAGCTGAAGCAGTGGACTGACAAGCAGCTGCCTAATAAAGCAGTGGAGGTTAATAAATAGAATATCTTTCTTCCTGTCCCTCTTTTGATCTGTGTTAATAATATTAATGAATTTTATTTATATAGCGCCATCATATTCCTCCGCACGTAATAATTAAGCAGGGACATGTACAGACAATAAAGACCTCACAAAGTAACACACAGTTCAACAGTTACAGGAGGAGTGAGGGTCCTGCACACAAGCTTACAATCTATAAGGAACTGGGGGACACAATATGTAGAACGTGCTTGTCATGTATGGTCCAGCCATCAATATAATAAATAGGGGTTATTATATAGCGCTGCAGGATCCGGTCACCAGCCAGTATCTGTCCAAATACAGTAGCCAAGTGCTATTGGGCACATGGAGGATGATGACAGATGAGTAAGAGGGTGTTCTCTGCCAGGCATTTTTATAGAACAGTATATTGTAGTACTGATGCTTTTATGCAGTGGATACATTGAAAAGTGAACAATGACAGCATGCTTTGCCGTCATCAACCTTATCTCTCCGTCTTAGGTGGCATGGGAAACACTTCAGCAAGAATTCTCCCGGTTTATGACAGAGCAGAAAGGCAAAGAACATGATGACATATTTGACAAATTAAAGGAGGCGGTGAAAGAGGAGAGCATCAAGAGACATAAGTGGAACGAGCAAGCAGAGGATAGTTTGGTATTTTATGTTGTCACTTATTTACATTGTTAGCTATTAAAGAGGACCTGTCATCAGGTCAATAGTGGTCAATGTTTACACTTTTTTTTTTTTTTATATTCCTGCCGACTCCTAAGGCTATGTGCCCACATTGCGTTTAAATCCGGACACTGAAAACTGGACTCCTTCCCAGAAATCGCGCGGTTTTTGCCGCGATTATGTTCGCGATTTTGCCGCGATTTTCGCGTGTGATATTCAAGCACTTTCCAAGCGATTTGAAGCATCGCTTGGAAAGTGATTGACAGGTTGGTCACACTCATCAAACATAGTGTTTGACAAGTGTGACCAGGTTTTTACTATTGAGGCCGCCTATGCGGCATCAATAGTAAAAGAAAGAATGTAAAAAATAAATAAATAAAAAAATCAGGGTATATTTACCTTCCGACGTCCCGCGCAGTCTCAGTGACGCTCCAGTTCCCAGCGATGTCTTGCGAGACCTGTGATGACGTTGGTCTCGCGTTGCTATAGCGATCTCACGAGACCACGTCATCACAGGACCTTGCCGCAAGGCATTACTGGGAATGCTGTGGCCCGGGAAGGCAGCGCGGGACGTCGGAAGGTAAATATACCCCGATTTTTTTTATTTTTTATTTTTTTTACAGGGGTTTGGTACCCAGGGCCTGGAGGACAGTCTCCTCTCCTCCACACCGTGGGTACCAACCGCACATGAGACGCTTAACTTCGCGCATGGTGGGCATAGCCACATGCGGGAAGTAAGCGCCATAGCCACATGCGGGAAGTAAGCGATTCTCATGCATTCCTATGGGTGCGGAATCGCGGCAATTCTTTGCGATTCCGCACAAAAGAATGAGCATGCTGCGATTTTTTTCTGCGATGTGATTCCGCCATGGAAAAAAGCGCAGCATTAGCACAGCATGTGCGGAATGCCATAGGAATGCATGGGGGGCGTTCTGTACAAGATTTTTAAACGTTTTCGCAGCGTTTTTGTGCCGAAAATCGCGGCAGAAACGCTTAAAAATCGCATCGTGGGCTCACAGCCTAATTATTTTTTCTTTGTGTTTTTTCTTTTAATCCACTTTGTGGTTCAAGATATGTATGCCTTTTTATTTAGGGCTAATTTTTATGGTCTTTACCAGGGTGCGCAAAAGAATCTCAGGGGCGTGTTTTTAGGTTGCTTTGCATTATTAATCTTCAAGCAACGCCCCCTTGGTAAAGACCATAAAAATCTGCACTAATTAACAGGACCACATCTATTGAACATCTATTGGTTGGTTTAAAAATACCCAGGGAGCAGTGGCAATACAAGAAAAGGCAAAAAGTGGCCACTTTTAAACTGGTGACGAGTTGAGCAAATTTGTTTGGGTCCCTGCTTATTCGACAAGCTATAGCGCTTACCGAATAAGCTGCAGGGGGAACCCAGATACCTTGAGCGCGCCGGGTGATCAGCTCTTCGGCTCCACAGCTGCATGTGTCCCGGCTGTGTGACAGTCACAGCACATGCATGGGGAGCCTGTGAGTTGGGCTCTTCATGCATGTGCTGTGACGGTGACACAGCTGTGGCGCTGATCAGCCGGCGGTCTCCAGGTATTCGGGTTCCCTCTGCAGTTTATTTAGTAAGCGCTATAGCTTGCCGAATAAGCAGGGACCCAAACAAATTCGCTCAAACTCTACTGGTGACAAGTCTTCTTTAAGACCCTAAAGTATTTGGCTGGATTATTGTCTCCAGTCTTCCTTTAAGTCAATCAAGATATAATTTATAGACTTGACCGACTATAATGCAGTGAATGTCAGAAGTGGTGCATTTTCCAAATTGTCCATTTTCTATTATAAGTAATTGTGATATTCTAGTATACATTCTCCTTGTATTTGTATATATTGTATAGTAGCACAGCACCATCATTACCTTGTTTTTGACATAGCGCGTTATCCAGCACAATGCTTTAGAAGACCGGTCAATCTCCGACAAACAGCAATGGGATGCTGCAATCCATTTTATGGAGGATACCTTGCAAACTCGTTTGAAAGACAGTAAGTAGTTGAGCCTAAATTTCTATTAATCCTTCTGTGCAAATTGCAGTTCTATTTGGCCAGCTTTTCACGCTGCCAAATTATATACCACTTTTTTCAAGGTGGTGGCAAATAATCTTAGAAGGAGCACAGATTAGCAAAATGATTCTTTCTTTGCAGCGGAGTCTGTCATTCGTGATATGGTGGGTCCAGACTGGAGAGAAAGATGGCTATCTTGGAATTCTCGGAGTCCAGAACAGGTAAAACTGTTTAAGTCAGTAACTTTTAAATCATCGATTAGCTTTAGACCTCAACTAAAAATATTTATATAATATTTTTTCTGTTTAAGAGTATACGAAATGAAACAAAAAATGAGCTTGAAAAGATGCTGAAGGTAAATGAAGACCATCCTGCCTACCTTGCCAGTGATGAAGTCACAACTGTGCGGAAGAATCTGGAAACCCGGGGCGTGGAAGTAGATCCAGTTTTGGTGAGCACCTGATAAATAGATAAGTTATTGTTCTTTTCCTCAGTTTTCCATATGATCATTTCTAGAAAAACTTTACCACATTTTTTTTAATCAAATAAAGTTAATTGAGAAGATGAAAAGGATTAGGTGCTTGATGGATGTAGCAAAGCAAACAAACTATGATATTCGAAATAGTACTTCCAGAATGCAAAGTAAATGAGCATGCACTGTGTGTGGTGCTAGCATCATTCAATGGAGAAAATAGTGTTGGAAAATAATCACAGGTGTATATATGTTAGTGGTGCAATGAGGAGAACAAAGGAGCATGTATGTATAAATCGGCAAAGTTTATTAATCATATATCAGAAAAGTTCAAAGTAGTAGTAAAAAGTCGTACTAGAAGGCATAGTACATGATACATGGATGTAGAAGAATGGGGGAAGAGACATTGTCTCCTGGGACCCCGTGCAGCACAAATGCTAATAATTAGGTATGCCAACCCCCAAAATCTATAAAGTGCTTATGTTCCTAAATGACAAGGCGTCTTGCGGATCCAAACCTGGTGCCTCATACCTGCCTTTCATAGGTAAGCGCCGTTCCACTCTATGTACCCACAAGGGTTTTCATTTGATTTTTTGTGGACGACACTCTGCCGATAAGGTACCTGTTGCTGGTATAGCTCCAGGCTTAGAGATTGTTTGGTTCTTCCCTGGCTCCCCGTGTTAGCCACTACATATGGGTTTTTGCTGCCCCTAATTTTCACTTTTACAGAAGCCTTTGTTCTCCTCATTGGCAAAGTATACTGCGCAAGCGCGGAAGGCAATTTGAATGTGCACGTGCGGGACCTGTACGCGAACAACGCTATTCACAGAACGGAATGTGTACAGCACGCCGATTTGGGGTGGAGAGAGGGACCAGAACCAACGCCCATCGGACCGGACCGAGGATATTACCATACCGCTCAGGGGCAATTTAAAAGGTTTTTATGTGGGATTCATGGGGAGTCAGGGGGGTTCACAAGTAGTTGGGGAATGAATATCTCACACTCTAGTAGATGATATTTTTAGTTGATAGGCCAAAAAACTGGTGACAGATTCCCTTTAATGGCCAAGCGCAGGACTATCTTAGTGCCGTAGTAAATGAGTGCAGCAATACCCAATCAAGATGGCCAGGCTGCACAAATTAAATTTGTGAGGTTTTTAAACTGGATCTGTCACCAGGTGTTACAATACAAGCTGCACACATTATTAAATTGATCTCAGACTGATAAGGATGCTGTAATGGCTTTGAATATGCATATCAGATTGACTGTAAAATTTTTATGAAGTCTGATCTCTTTCTCTGCCCACCTAGCCTGATTAACAGTTCCTCAGTGTCCCTTTTTCCCTGCTGGGATCTTGCTCTGCTTAGTAAAAGCTGCAAACTTCATGGGAGGAGACCGAACACACTTGTACTGTTCTATAGATAAACATAAAATAAAAAACAATTCCTCATCTTCATATCAGAAATGGCCACTTTGAAATGGATTTTCAGAGTTACTACACCTGCCTCATAAGGGCTAAGAGATCTCTTTAATAATGTCTGCAGTTTCTATGGTAATATCTGGTGACACATTCATTATAAAGAAATATAAAAGAATGCACTGAAAATCTTGAAAGTTTCAACTGTTCTGTGTGAATAAGATTTTCACAAATTGACAATCTGGCCTCTGACACATGAAAACTGCCGACAGTGAGACATCAATGACAAGTGCCAGTCGGAGTTCAATTAGCTGTCTACGATGCATAAAACAAAAGTTCTGATTTGTATTACTGCCTGTCTAAATAACGATGATCCAGACTGGACTGAAAAAAATCAAGAGCAACCAGACTGTTCTATTTAATGTTCATGAGTTCAGAAGTTCTTCTCTTACTCTTTCCTCCTCCTTATACAACGAAACGTAACTGGTAAAACTTCTGCCATCACTGGCTTCTGGGTTGTGTAACCCTTCATGTGACTGTTCTTTCTGGTGTTCTCTAGATCAAAGACACGTGGCACCAGGTATACAGAAGACATTTCTTGAAAACTGCTCTTGGTCACTGTAATCTTTGCAGAAGGGGGTTCTATTACTATCAGAGGCACTTTGTAGACTCAGAGGTAAGAGTTTGCTGTAAACTATCTTCATCTGTGACATGTAATGAACACTTTTACTTGAAGGGAAGCTGTCATCAGAAAATGACCCATTGTGTAAACTGTTTTCTTATGTTTAAAAGGGGTCTCCGAGAGCTTCAATAAAAGAAATAAAATACATTCAAATATTACAAATTTTACTAAATACCTTTTATCTAGCAAAAATTTAGCCTAAAAGGAAGCTTTCTATTGTGCGCTGTCAGAATCTTAAATATGTCAGCTGCCATCTATATCCGTTTCCCAGCCGTCCCAGCAGACAGGTAGTAGGGCGGGTTGCGTTAAAGATGTCTGCTCGAGTAGCATCCCGTCAGGCATCATGAACGCAGATTCCTTTATTCACTGAACCTGGGAATATACAATACAAATGGTCTTTCCATGGCTGGTCATTTCTGCTCCGTTACTGCCCAGGCTGGCCACATTATGATCTAGTCTGGTCCCATTTATGGACCAGACTAGTGCTTGTAAATCTGCAATGAGGACGAGTACGCAGAACTATTTATGTCCAAAAGTTATAGGATTTATCCAATAAATTCAGCAGCCCCCGAGAACATATCTTTAGGTATTCCGAGTTTGTGACATATCTCTAAGAACCCCCACAAATCAGATCCCGCCCAATGTAGTTTGCAGTTTTACCAAACTTTTTGATACTTTTCTGCACACTGTGACAGGAGTAACACCTTAAGTCTCAAGGTTGTGGGTATTGTAGATGAGACCCGCTTTGGTCACACATTGGTGGCATACTCTACTTACTATTATGCCATGCAGCAAAGTGCTCGGCCACAAAGTGTCATCACTTTTTAGACACGTGACCAGGTTTTATCTCCACAGTAATTATCTATGCACTTCCGGCAAGTGTACGGTGTTCAATGACCACCACGTGTTTAATTTCTCCCATTATATAAATAATTTTTTTAGAAATGTACCCAAAAATATTGCCTAAAAAATGTACTGGCACACTGAAAAATAAGGTGCATGGCCTTGAAAATAAAATATTTGTGCTTGCAGGGCACAGTACAAGTAAAGCTGTTCCAAAAACATTTAATTAAATAAAGGCTGAAGAAAATGCTTTCTTTTGTGTGCAGTCCTTTCCATTAAACATAGGTGGCGCCAGTGTTCTATTGCTTCACTGTAATGACCAACTTTATGCAGTAGCAGAATACATAATAAGCATATAGATTTTATTTATTGTGCTGCAAACCACTGAGTATTTTTCATGGTGATGTCTATCAATATTCTAGCTGGAGTGCAATGATGTTGTCCTATTCTGGAGAATACAGCGGATGTTGGGAATTACAGCAAACACTTTGAGGCAACAGCTAACAAATTCAGAAGGTATGCATTCACACCTCGCACAAGTCGTCAGTCTTACAGTTATTGATATTTTTAAAGGGAACCGGTCATGTGATTCATGGAGAGCATTATATAGGAATAGACTTACCATCTATACAGCTCTTTGCTGACTTTTCCTAGCCCAGCTCCACCAATTTGACAGGACTTTCCTTATACACGCATAGGCAGAGACCTGTCAATCAAGCTGCCACAGAATTGGAATAAAACATAGATGCTTCCAATGGGAATCCCTGTCTTTGTTTCATGCTGCTTGTGGTGCAGGTTAATCATCTGACCAGTTTCCTTTAAGAGAAAAATTCAAAAAGTAGTCTACAGTAGTTACCAAAAGTTTTAAGACTGACACAAATTTTGGTTTTCACAAAGTTTGCTGCTTCAGTTTTCATAGTGGCAATTTGCATTAATTGTAGATTATGAAGAAAGATCAAATAAATTGCAGTTATTCATTCTCATAAAAATTAACTTAATGACAAAAAACATTTCCACAGAGTCATATTTTTGTTAGCTCAGGAGAAAGTGTTAAGGCCCCGTCACACATAGCGATCTCGCTAGCGAGATCGCTGCTGAGTCACAAGTTTTGTGACACAACAGCGATCTCACAAGCGATATCGCTGGGTGTGACTGATCAGCGACCGGCCCCCCTGCCGGTATCACTGATCGCTCTGGGAAACCTCTGGACTTTTCTTTGGTCGCTGGTCTCCCGCTGGCCAGCATGCATCGCTGCGTGTGACAGGCGGGAGACCAGCGATCTGCTGGTAACTAACGTACACATCGGGTATCCAAGGGACGGGCGTCCCTTAGATACCCAATGTGTACGTTAGTTACCAGCGCGCTGATGCAGGGAGCTGGTAACTAACGTACACATCGGGTATCTAAGGGACGCACGTCCCTTGGATACCCGATGTGTACGTTGGTTACCAGCTCCCTGCATCAGCGTGCTGGTAACTAACGATCACAGCGACGACGCGCGCTCGGCGTCCCTGTGCTGATCGCTGGTGAAGCTGTCTGTGTGACAGCTCACCAGCGATCATGTAGCGATTCACCAACAATCCTGACACGTTGATATCGTTGTCGGAATCGTTGGTGAGTCGCTATGTGTGACGGGGCCCTTAATCAGGACAAGGCAGCTGATATCACTGTCATGCTGATTGAATTAGAAGAGCAGACCAGTTGCTTTTATGGGGATTATCTAGGATTGTTTATTTTCTCCCTACCTGACTGTTCAGCCTGTCACTGATCTCTGCCGTCTCAGAGTGGTCACGGACCGTTTCTGCCAGTGATTTTGCTGCTTCATTTGACCTCACATGAACAGAGCAGCTCTTCCTATTTGAGCCTGATCTGTCGGCGCATCATCACTGTCTACGTCATGGTAATTGACGGTCAGCTCCATGCAGTTAGCAACTACATGCCTGTAAGTTCTTGGCCCTATAGGGAAAAATAAGCAAAGTCACGGATAACCCCTTTGCTGACTGACTGCCTTCAATCTACATGTGCATGCAGGTTATAGAAACTTGAACAAAATAATACCTTGATATCTCTGACCCGATATTCGTCTTCCAGAGAAATCCACATATTTCTTATGTAAATGAGCTGTTAAGATCTGTGGGCAGAGTAAAAATCTCCCTGAGAATCTGCAACCAGAGGTTATTATCAATGAAATGAGGTGATAGTAGTGTGAGCCAAGTAATGACTGACACTTTGCCTCATAATCATACACAGGAAAAAAAAACACAAAATTGAGCTGGGTTTAAGTTGGTATACATGCAGTGTACCAACTTAAACCAATCTCAATTTTTGTGTTTTTTTTCTTTGTATTTTTGCATTCTGTGCAAGCCGTTGTGTTGCCTCCCTCTCCTGAGCTGGAAATTGTATATTAGACAGTGTAGGATCGCCCTGACCACAGAGTCACCTTGTTGATGGTGGGATGGCTTTTATGCTATATTTGATCAAATACAGTATTAAGAACTCTGTATTATTTAAATGCACTTTTGCTTTTTATTTATTTACTTACAGCAGCGGTTTTCTTATTTTGTCTTTTGTAGGTTTTATCATACACAGATCTGCAGTGAGATCTGTGCTAACACAGTACAGCAAAAGTGAACTTTGTCTCATTACAAACCGTTGCAGGCGCATTTGTCCTCTCTTAGTGCTTTCAGCTCTGCTGCAGAGCTGTGCCTAATTATAACCAACGTAGTACAGCAGAGTTTAACCTTATCTCATTGCAAACACATTTGCAGAGAATTCTGGTCTGCTGTACTGCCCCTAACCTCTCCCCCACTAGCTGTCTGTGAGATAAAAGCATGCAATGCTGACTTGTTAGTACAAAAGAAGTGAACTTTGTCTCATTACAGTCTTCGCTCTGCTGTGCTGTTTTACTTCTAATCGCACTGTAAAGCTGTGTAACTGTCATTACATATCTCACGATTTATGCCCCCTTTCATCTGAAATGAGCTGTAGAGGCAAATTCTCAGGGAGGTCTGTCTATACGGAGTGCAGGTAAACAGCTGATCAGCAGAGTTGACGAATGTCTGACTCCCACAAATTAAATATTGATAACCTGTCCTAAGGCTTCTTTCAGACCTCTGGGAAACACACACGCATACTATCCTTGTTTTTATATGTAGAACATGTATCCATTATCGACTACGAGTCTGTTAAAATACCGAGTGGGCTGCAATAAAAAACTAAGATGTCCTTTTTTGATCATAGTCCATGGATCAGACTCTCCAATCCAAATGAATAAGTCTGGGGAAAACACAGATGGCAACCAGTTGGCATTCTTGTGGCATCCTAGTACTGTCAACTTTTCAGTAAATATTTTCTAGAAATGTGATTGACCTCCCATCAGTTACATGATGAACATACATCCGGTTTTTGTTTTTGACAAAAATTCATGATGTAAGACTGAGACCTAAGGAATTTTCTGACTTTGAAAATGCTTTGCATATTGTCTCCTTATTATTAACCAGTGGTTGTATCTCTTTTAAACAGTAAGACGTTTAGAGAAGAATGTAAAAGAGGTCTTGGAAGACTTTGCTGAATCTAATGACAAAAAAGTTAACCTGCTGACAGGAAAAAGGGTCCAACTCGCTGAAGATCTTAGTAAGTTCAAGATTTTACTTTTGTGTACTTTCCCCTCACATAATGCACTGTTGCTGAGTTTGTAGACAAAACCATTCTAATGTCATAAACCGCACTACTGTTATAGATCCAGTGGGACCAATCCCACACTGGAGGACATGTCCTGCTGTGCCGGGAGCTCAAGGTTATGTCCCTACTTCAGCTCTGCAGCACAGCGATGTCTCCTCAGTGCATGCTCATATGATGGTATTTTGATAGTTCAGTTTCTCCTTCCCTGACACATGACCATGTGGTAGGGGCTGCATCTGTATTTGTTCTGTGCATTCATTGATTAGCTCTTTTGATTTTACATGTCTGGTCCTTCTCAGGATTCAAGCTTTTGTATGATAGGCAGCAGCCTTAGATGTGAGCCACAGACTCTATTGGCAAAGATATGAGCGTTTTAGGAGTGTACTGATATACAGTACTGCGTCTCTGTGTACCAGTACAGTGTGCCTGTGAAGAAGAACAACATGTAGACGGAGAAAAAAACTTTCCTACTACAGGGACTAAAGCCTGTGGGTTTATTACTGTATTTGTTTTTACAATATTCATTCATGACTTTGTCATCCTTCCCTGGCCACAAAGAAATATTACATTCTAAAGGGTGTGGCTTATAAATTTTCTGCAATTTTTACTTTTATAATGCAGAGATCTCATGAGGCAGACTCGTGGTTATCATCATAGCGCTAGTTTCAATAAACGCTATTAAAGGGAACCTGTCATGAATTGCAGCCAGTTATATTATTTTTCTGATGCGCGCCAGCATTTCAGAGAAAATATAGTTGACATTGGCTGCAGATGACTTTAGAGGTCTCTCACTATGTACATATGAGGGAACGACCTGCCGTTTACCTGCAGAGGTGCTGGGAAAGTGTGTACTAATAATCTGGTTCCAGTCCTGCAGTGAGCTTGCCATTTATGCTGCCCACGGTTTTGGCAGTGTGAATCACCTGACAGGTTCCCTTTCAGTAGAGAAGAGCGAGTTTCCCAGGACCCCTGACCAGATCTGTATTTTCGATTGCCTGCACAAATAAATATCCACCGTTTTCACATCAGAGTGCCAATTTTACGTTACATACTTAAAGGGATAGGAGCCTATTGGTGCACTGAATACGGGAGTGCCAGCCATGCTGTTTTTATTTATATATATATATATATATATATATATATATATATATATAGAGAGAGAGAGAGCGTGTTTATGCTAATCATATTCATAAGGCTGTTTTCACCTGACGGAGGCTAAAAGTGTCTTTTTGATCTCCATGAGGCCAGAATACCTAGCGTTATACAAGCCCATAACTACTACATGTCAAGGGTGACATGTGCAGCCTAGCCGCATGCTATCCACAGTGGAGATGCCTCCTGTGCACATGCCTTTTGTAGAATTGCTTTCTTTATATTTATGTGTGACAATACGAGGCAATGTACTGTGAATGAAACCTTATGGTGTTGGGTGCTGTCTTCTCCAAAATTGTCTAGTACTTGACATCAATGCATTGTTTTGTGTCTCCTTGGCTAGACTGTGATCACTTGGGGAAGGCCAGCAAAATGATCCCTTTTCAGTGCTATCTAGAAGTCGGACTGGTTTTAGCAGCTTGTTCAGCCACGACATGTCACTATACAATGATGATGGGAAATGCTCGTACGTTTTGGAAGTGCAGCCTGGCAGTGACTTACACAATGTAGGATGAACGTCCTCACTTGTCCTGACATGTCTGCCATGTGTTGAACTCCTTGCTGATGGTAATTGGGGTTGCTATGTTACATTCATGAGTATTTAGTGTAAATTCATTTATGGTGTCTGTTGTCAAGTGGTTTCTGATGCAGCATTGTTTTCTTCATCCCCAACAAGGCTATTATTTGTCCTCAGCTAAAACTCTATTGGTTGCAGTAGTTTCCCGTTCTTGCTGAGTCTGTGATATCCGTAATAATTGTGTGTTCAGGATCTGTGTGGTGTCTCCATAGTATAAGTTGTACTGTGTAAAAGGTGTAGGACACCCGTGATGTGTGTGGTATCCATGATCACTACGTGGGTAATGCCGTCGTTGGTGACGTGCAGTCGCATATAGGTATGGGAAAATAGAGCAGTGCTTGTGCATAAATAAGAACCCATGTTCACCTACATGTTGGAATTGCCCTATAACATTACATTGCATGCAGCCATCTCTATACATAACCCCTCTATTGGACGTGTACCTATAAAGTAGACGGTGTTATGTCATTAGGCGTCATCTACCAAACAGATGGAATTTGCCAATGTTCTGACTTGGGCATTGTATTCATTCTTCATATGTGGATGCAACTATGTGCCTTTCAACCCAGTACTGCAGGTCTAATATATTCTCAGGTATGCAATGTCCCCAGAGGTATTCCCTGTGCTATGATATATTCTTGTTTGTATGTTTTTAATGTATTTTTCAATACATTTTTGAGGGTTTTTATTGGAACATAGATCTTTTTGTTTGTCTGTTTAAGGAATTCACAGACCCCAGTGCTATACATTTTCATTTTAAGTACAGCACTGCAAGAAAAGGATATAGTGACTTTTGATAAGACTAAGGGTAAATTCACAATGGGTGTTTTTGCTGCTTTTTTTTCTGCAGCAAAGCCTGATTTCTTGGCAGGAAAGATGCTGCTGCAAAAACGCAGGTTTAGGTGCGTTTTTTTTTTGTTTGTTTTTTGGTGCGTTTTTTGTCTTTGTCCATGCTAATGTCCATGACATTTTTGCATGTCACCTATGGAGTGATTGTACGAGTAAATGGTGATTAATGCGAGCTGAACCTAAGTGCCCTAAGTGCTCTGTATACCTTGTTTATACACTTGGCCCCGGTTGTGTGGGGTTAACAGGAGGCAAGGAAGCCATATTGGATGTGCGTTTCAGACGTCACTTGAGATGAAAGTGTAGACGTGATCCCAGCCACTGGCCTATGGATACAAATCACTCCGTGGAGGGGCGGCTTTGAAGCTGCAGAAGTGTGAGCTCTGCGCTGCGAGCAGACGGCGGGCCTAATCAGCGCCAGGATCTGTTTCACTGCTATATTAAGAAAGTGGCAGCACTTTCGCCAGAGGCATTCCCCGGCTTCGAGAGTTGAAAAGGAGGAATGTTTGTGGTTTGGGATGTTTAATATCATCCAGGCAGGAAATCCTAGAGCAGATACTCTTCATGTTCTACAAGCTGCAGGGGAGAAATGTGAAGAATTAGTTTTCCATAAACCATGTCTTTGATTAGGCACAGACACAGTGATACAGCCTTCTATTATAAGATGGGGATAATTGCAAGCTATTTCATGTAGCTCTTTTTATGTGCAGACAGGTGATTAACCCCTTTCACTCATGCAAGTCCTTTCACTGTAAAATTCATGAGGACTTGGAGTTTTACTAGCGATGAGCGAGCACTAAAATGATCGGGTGCTCGTTTCTCCAACTGAGCAATTTCTAATACTCGCATGCTCTTTTCGAGTAACGAGTATAATGGGGAGTCAATGGGAAAGCCGGGACACTTTACAAAAAAATCTGGGGGGGCAATGAAAACGTTCAAATGGATGGAAAAAAAGTGCTGAATGGAAGAAGAACAGCATGGGGAAGACCTCTGGAAGCCTCTCTGACACCCAGATCGCTGCTGAGAACAATGGTGTCACACTTTACTTTTAAGGAGTGACAATAAAACTTTCCAAACCAACGAGAAATTGCATTTTACAGGAAAAAAAATGTTAAGAAACATTTTTTTTCCTGTATAATGACTTGTATATAAGGTAAAATGTAAAAAGGATTTTTTTAAAAAATATAATTTACCGTAAGTTAATCAATATTCTTTTTTTTTTTTTTTTTTTTTTATATTAATAAAGCAGAAAATTTCTACACATTCTGTTCAAATTGGCACGTATTGGTACGCCTAGACTCATAAAGGCTATGCACTTTTAACCCCTTTCCGACATCTGGCTTAATAGTATGCCGATGTCGGACTCACCCCTGTTTGGTGAGGGCTCCAGCGCTGAGTCCCCATCTTTCAGGGCACGTCAGCGCAGTGTCTGACAGCAGCATTTAACTCACACGTAGGAAGCACATTGTAGATCCCGCCCATCAGTGACCTCGTCACATGATCCGTTGTCACTGATGGGTCAGCATGACAACCAGAGTTCTCCAGCAGACCCCTATGGTTCATTGCTGGTTTGCCATGAGCGTCACCTGTGTGCAGCTTCTAGTCTCCCATGGAGACTATTGAAGCATGCAAAAAGTAAAAAAAAAAAAAAAAATTGTAAAAATAAAAAATCACCCTTCTTTTGCCCCATTCAAAATCGATAAAAAAAAATGAAATATACATATTTGGTATTGTCGCGTTCAGAATCATCCAATCGATCAATATAAAAAACAATCCGATCGCTAAACAGCAATAACAGGTGATCCAAAAAAATCATATCTACATCAAAATGGTATCAATAAAAACGACAGCTCGACACGCAAAAAATAAGCCCTGACACAGCCCTAGATCACAAAAAATGGAGACGCTACAGGTCTTAGAAAATAGCGCCTTTTTTCTAATCAAACTGGATTTCTTTTTCACCACTTAAATAAAAAAGAACATGTTTGGCGCCAGTGAACTCTTAATGATCTGGAGAATCATAATGGCAGGTCAGTTTTAGCATTTAGTGAACATGGTAAGAAAAAAAAAAACCTCTGGCATTGCAGATAATCATGTTGTTCAAAAGTACAACTTGTCCCGCAAAAAACAAGCCCTCACGTGGCCATATTGACCAAAAATAAAAAAGTTATGGCTCTGGGAAGAAGGGGAGCAAAAAACGAAAACGCAGAAACTAATATATCTCTGGTCGTGTAGGGGTTAAGGGTTATATACCAAGAAAATGTACTCCAGACCACAGAATAGTCTGTTTGAGCAATGTAATACCAGTAAGGGTATGTGCACACAGAGTAAAATTTCTGCATCTTTTAGCTGGAAAAACGCGCGTTTTGCTGTGTTTTTGGTGTGTTTTTGCCATCATTTTTGATTGATCTGAGTGGAGTAATTGGTGAAAAACACATGGCAAAAGCGTAAAGAGAATTGACATGCTGCAGATCAAAAATACTGAACGTGTGCATGACACATCAGGTTGCTACAATCATGTTTTGCCACAAATCTGTGCAGAAAAAATACCAACAAAAACGCATCAAGTCTGCAGCGTGTGCACACAGCCTAAATTTTTGTTCAAGTTTTTTTTGAGGGTTCTACATTAAGGCAATTTATTCCTGGCCACAGAATAGTCTATGGATGAGCGATATAATACCGATTAAAACGTAACAAGTATTTTGAGTATTATATACCAACTAAATCTACCCAAGAACATGATCTGGCCCAGGCCTTTGACTGTGTACCCTGCCTCTGCTGTACCTGCTGTGTGTCTCGCTGGCCTCTCCTCCTTGGTTGGGCAAGGAAGCTTGCCCCTGCCGCTAGCATTGTCTGATGGGAATTTTTTTAGCGTATTTTCCATAATGGCCTTCTGGTATAGCACCATTTTTAAAGACCTCTCCACCTCAGGAAGAAGAGATGCAAAGTACTTGCCTACAGCAGATCTAGTTACTGCCCTTTACTTTGATGAACTAATGATTCGTTATCGCAATTATTGATTGGTTGATGCATTTATTTAAAAATGGTAATGGTAATTTTTCCAGGGAACATCATTGCCATCATCCAGTCAGGGCTAGCCTACAAAGTACATTGCACAGTGTGACACAGATGTAGGTCAGCCATCCTTAAAGGGAGTCTATCAGCAGGATTTTACCCCCAATCATGGTTTGGATTGATATGCCAACGAGGCTGTGGATCTGAACCCTCCTTCACACTAGCTCTGTGTCTGACCCAGCACCACCGCCTCCTGCTTGACTGACAGCCTCTGAGTTATGTGACTTCAGTGAAAAGAGGAAGCGATGCTGGGTCGGACATAGAGCTGGAGTGACAGAGGCTCCAGATATACAACCTCATTAGCATACCAATCGAAACACTGGACATGTAAAGGTTTTGTTGGACTTGTCTATGAAAGAGCTACATTCACATATAGCTTGGGGGATGAAATACTGCTTACAGACTCCCTTTAGTCACAAGAAATCAAATAGCAGAAGTCACATGACACCTTTATCCCCTTGTACACCTTTAGTAGGATGGATGACCTTTACATCACTTATATCACACCAGAGATGTAACCTCTGGACGTCTCCCATGGCGAAACTGGTCTAAATCATTAAATTGCTTAAAGGACCATTTACATGGTTACATTTGTTGTGATCACTATAATGATGGAGCCGGGTAAAAGTAGAAAATACAGAAACTATTGTTGTATTGTTCAGATCGCTTGCTCATATGTAAATTTATTATCAGTGTGAACCACAATCCAGCACCCCCTTTTGCAGACTTGGGCTCCGTTCACATTTATATGTCTGCAGATACATGGGATATTGGAGAGAGATGGACTTAAATGCTGTACACTAATTGCCCAGTGCGTGACGCGTGCCTCCTATTCTGCCGCTGTTTGTCTGCTATGATATTGCAGGAAGCTAGCAGAGAGGCTTGTGCAGATGCTAGCTTCTTTCATGGATTTCTTGGATGTAATAAATCCCCCTTATTTTATGAAAATAAAGGCACAGGTATGTTGAAATCCTATCTGCCCAATCCGTCTTAAGTATCGTCGGACTGTTGGTCTACCGCAGACATGTTAGATCATCTGACAAGCCTGCTAATGTTTGTGGCAGCTTCACGGTTCACTGGAAAAAGAAAAATCTGGGTGTTTTTTTCCCCTTTGTGTACAGTGACTATAATTTATTATTTTTAATCAACATTAAAATAAAAAGCTTTTGAATGTGCAGAAGTCTTGTGTCCACTAGATGGCAGCATTGTGCTGGGTGTGAGCGGAGGGCTTAGCGAGCTGTGGGAGAGCAGCGTGCCTAACCTCCTGCCTCTGTTTACCCTTCCCTCCGAGCGGAAGCCTTGACATCACCCTGGCAGCAGCCGTTGTGTCTTCTGACATCAGTCAAGGCGCACAGCTCACTTGTTCAGACATGTTCCTTCATTTCTCTGCTTTCTTTCTCTCCGTTCTTTATTTTAAACTTTTATCTCAGGCGACCGTTCCACAAGTAATCCGTTGTTGCTGAGCGACATCTTCATGCTGATCATGAACGATTAGAGCATTGGGCTAGGTTTCCTTATTTCATTCCGGGAGTTATTTCCGGTCACTGAGGGTTAAACTGGGTGCTCTCCGCGCAGCTACCCCAGATAACACGAGCACAAAGGGGCATACATTGTGTGATACCTGTCTCTATCGCCAGGATTAATTGTCCTTGTGTTGGAGACACTTCATCACTTTGAAATGATTTTATGCATCACCGCACTTAAAGCAGATCTCTCACCATACTCCAGTAACCGGTGTATTTGCAGCACGTTACTGGGACAGGCCCATTATACTATCACGCTAAACCGCAAAGAATACTGGTATGCTGTATTCATTAGAGGCGTGCTGCTATTTGGGCTAGTAATCAGGGCTGTGGAGTGGTTATAAGATACTCTGACTCCTAAAATATATTGTAAATTGTGTGCAGTAGTACAATGCAGGATGTGCTGTGTAAATGTTTTCAGAATTTGGGAAAGTTGTGAAATGTCCTATAAATGTCTGTTCGTCTCCTGATGTAAGGATCTGGGCTTTTAGTTGAGATGAATCTGTGCTGCACTTTATGTACATGCTCAGTAGTGATCAGTGCTGTGGAGTCAGAGAAATTGAGGTTTGTCTTCGCAACTCCACAGCCCTGCTAGTGATACAGTGGAACTGTTTTCATTCTATGCCTTAAAAATCCCAGTCTCCTCCAAGAAACACTATTTACCTGTAGATATATGCAAATAGTCTCTTCTGAGAGGAGAGGACTGGAACTCTAGTGCCACCTATTAGTAGTAGCAATCCGAAAAGTCAATGTCGTCCCTCTAACGAGTATTGCCACATGACTCGTTAAAGTCGTTAAAAGCCAAAAACAAAATCTCACCAACTCAACAGGTGCTATATCTGTTACTACTTGGAGTATACATTTACTATCGAATGGGGCCGATTGATGTGGGAAGGTACACATTTCGGTAATGACTGACTGTGCTGAATGATGCACAGAATATAGGAGAAGTTTAAAGGGATTTTCCCAAGAACAAGGTTTGTTAATCAATAGATCTTTGAATAAAAGGAAGTTTCACAAATGGATGTGTTTTAAAAATATGTTCCTGTGCTGAGATAATCCTTTAAATGTTCCCCTGCTGTTGTGTACTGTGCAATGGCCGTGTCTGACCGTACAGGGACATGGTCTGATCGTACCAGGGGAGGAAACGAGAGTGGATAAAGAGATTGTGGCATGCGATCACAGCTGATTATTTCTTTGGGGTAAAACATTGCTTTAAAACAGGCAGGGAAATGTTTTGCCTCACATAAAGAATCAGCTGTGATCCCATGCTGTCCTGTCTGTATACTTTCTAAAGGCCACGTCTCGCATAGCGAGATCGCTGATGCGTCACCGATTTTGTGACGCAACAGCGATCTCGCCAGTGATCTTGCTACATGTGACACATAGCGGCAGCCTGAAATACTGCAGCCTCATAGAGAAGTGTCTGCTCCGCAGCTTCTCTCCTGGCTTGGGTTGATTGACCAGTCCCTCCATATACACAGGATATTTATGAAAGGAGCAATTCTTATCATATCCTTGTCTAATTAATAGTCAATACAAAAATATAACTAAAATGCAGCTTTACTTTGATGTGATAAAAAGTTGTCTCCATTCCTTGCTGACTCATAGATCACTTCAGCCACACGGAAGACTTGATATCTGCATTATTAATGACTGGGATCAGCCCTTGGTCACAATACATGCTGATAGAGCAATAAAACTGCTCATTATGACACATGTGACGAGCAGCTTGTGACTCCTTTTTTAGGAAGGAGATAAAGAAATCTATTGTGAGCTTCCAGGCTGAGGCTTGTGAGCTCCGGGTGTCAGCTGCCCTGCGGGTCCTCCAGCTAATGAAGCATCGAAAGTTAGACAGGCTGCCTGTTTGTGACCTGGGCATGCATGCAATAACATGTGTTCTCTATCTGGTCTCCACGGCTCTCTTCAGACCATCTCATTCGCATTAAAGGTCATTCACGACCTGACACCTTGCTGACTTCTCTATGTCCATAATGAAGTTATTCATGCTTTTCGTAGAAATTCAGCATAACAAGGGTGTAAATATTCACCAAGATATTTTAAAATGGGTGAAATGTAAAGGACCTTTTATTTTGCTTTTTATGAAAGAAAGGTGTGTGCCCTTCAAATGTAGGAGTAACTGAAAAGTTGTAATGTTCCCCACATGGTATCCTCGTAGGGATGCCCTGCGGCCCCATGCCTTGCAGCTAAGTTGACAGCTAGCTGTGATAACATGGCCATAGCCTACTGATGCTGTGAACCGTTCTGGATCTTGTATGTGAAAAACCTCAGTGTACAGCATTGAGAGCTGCTCAATATTCATGTAGTCACAGGTGATCTGCGCAGGGAATGGGGGTGGGGGTTGAAAAATTACTGATAAATAAACTTTATGGCAAACTTGTCAAAAACTGAAGTTTCATTATTCTGTTTTCACTTTACCCTTAAATTAAGGTTATCATTTATATTATTATGCTTTGCTCGTATAGCACTATCATATTCTGCAGCACTTTACATAAATTATTATTGCTGTTCTCATTGGGGTTCACAATCTACATTCCCTATCAGTATGTCTTTCGAGTGTGGGAGGAAACCCACGCAAACACGGGGAGAACATATAGACCCTTTGCAAATATTGTCCTCGGTGACGCTGCAAAGCTGCAGTCCTAACCACTGATCCGTACATTCCTTCCAGGTGTTATTCAAATCAATTGACCTTTTTAAATTAGTTTTCATCAGTTTTAATGCCATAAATCAATAATGCTGAAAGATATGAGAAGTTTTATTACATACTATCAGGGAAACCTGCCTAAAGCTGGAGTCACACACAGCGACTCACCAGCGATCCCGACAACGATATCAACGTGTCAGGATCGCTGGTGAGTCGCTATGTGATCGATGGTGAGCTGTCACACAGACAGCTTCACCAGCGATTAGCGCAGCGACGCCGAGCGCGCGGCGTGGCGTGGCTGTGTTCGTTAGTTACCAGCGCGCTGATGCAGGGAGCTGGTAACTAACGTACACATCGGGTATCTAAGGGATGCACGTCTCTTGGATACCCGATGTGTACGTTAGTTACCAGCAGATCGCTGGTCTCCCGCCTGTCACACGCAGCAATGCGTGCTGGCCAGCGGGAGACCAGCGACAAAAGAAATGTTCAGCGGTTTCCTACAGCGATCAGCGATACAGGCGGGGGGGGGCGCGGTCGCTGATTGCTGTCACACACAGCAATCTCACTGGTGAGATCGCTGTTGTGTCACAAAACTTGTGACTCAGCAGCGATCTCGCTATGTGTGACGAGGCCCTTACTTATGAGCCGTTCCTTTTCCTGCCGCCTCCTAAACTGATTGCTCACTCTGGAAAGCAGCTGAAATCCTTCAATCTTAAAACAGACTGGCAAACCACTGAGGGATCAGATTACTTCTTGATATGATGTTATCTGACAGCTATTTTTTTTAGTAAGTGGTGCTTGGTTGGTTCACAGCTGCACTGCTCAGTACTGCTGTATTATGATCTTTTAGAAGCTAGTATCCACTCGCTAGCTCAGTCAACTAAACATTAGAGTTGTAGCCTCTAGAAGGGAAAACTGCTGAAAAGTACAGGATGCAAGCCATATATAGTGTTACTCCTCCTGTATAGACATAACATCTTCTTTTGAAGTGACAAATACACTTTACTTAAAATACTATAATCCCTCCTTTCAGATAATCACTCTGGAACTAGAGATGCCTGAATTAGCTTAATCTTTAGTATTCAAGATTTGTTTTGCTGCAAAAACCATGTTGCCTTTTAAAAATTGTTTTGTGTGTGTTTCGGATGCATTTTTACATGCGTTCTTTTTATACTCCCCATTCTTGCGAATGAGTGAAAAACGTTGAAAGAAATAATACTCTGCAGGTATAAAAAAAAAAAAAAACTCGAAAGGTTCAAATCTGCAAGGAAAAAATAAAGCAGCATATGTGTAAGAGAAAGAATTCACTTTGCTGGTTCTGTAAAACACCATGTTTTTTCCCTCTGCAAAACCTCAACTTGTGAACAAGCGCTTAGATCAACGGAGGGATGTGTTCTGTTGTCTTGCATATTCATATGGACATATAGGCTTGAGTACATCTGTGCATTCATATGTTGCAGACAAGGCAGTCCGCGGGATAATGGGATAATACGGACCCATAATTTGTTACACAATTTCTCCCGAGCGCGATGATACCCCATATGTGGTCAAAAACTTCTGTTTGGGTACATGGCAGGGCTAGGAAGGGAAAGAGCACTATTTGTCTGGAGTAGATTGTGAATGCCATGTGGCATTTGGATAGCTCCTCACATGTGAAAGCAGCAGAAACCCTTCACAGGTGACTACATTTTTTAACCAGGGCTGTGGAGTCAGAGTCAGCATCAGTGTCATGGAAATTGAGTCGGAGGTTTGGCTTACCGACTCCACAGCCCTGGTATGAGGGAGTTGGAGTCGGTGTCATGGAAATTGAGGAGTCAGAGTTGGAGTCGGAGGTTTGGCTTACAGACTCCACAGCCCTGTTTTTAACCTACAGGTGATTCACTAAACGTTATAATATTTAGATGCAAGAACAACAAAATTTAATTTGTTTTCTACAAAAATACTGTTTTAGCACCAAATGTATTATTTATACTAGAGGTAAAAGGAGAAATTGGCCCCTACACTTTGTTATGCAATTTTTCCTAAATGCGGTGGTACCCCATATGTGGTTGTACACTACTGTTTGAGTACATGGCGGAGATCGGATGCTTGGGTTTTAGAACACAGATTTTGTTTCAATAGATTGTGGACTCCATTAGTTGAGCCCCTGAGGTTCCAGAACAGCAGAAACCCTCCCAGGTGACCCCATATTGGAAACTTCACTGCCTTGGGAATTTAGCTAGGGATGTAGTGAGTATGTTGGACCCACTGAAGTTTTTAACATTGAGACGTCAGAAATATGACGTTTTAGCGGTAACTATGTAATTTTTGTATTTGCTGAAAATTTGTCAGGTACACAAGGGTTAATACGTGAACCTGAACCCAGAATTTATTGAGGCAATTTCTCCCGAACGAGGTGAT
The DNA here is from genome assembly GCF_039654945.1 of Dendrobates tinctorius. NCBI lineage: Eukaryota > Metazoa > Chordata > Amphibia > Anura > Dendrobatidae > Dendrobates > Dendrobates tinctorius. The sequence goes on from NW_027361728.1 coordinate 9,122,666, forward strand.
GCCCCTCATGTCGCCAGAAATTACTGTTAGGCCACAAGTCAGGGCTGAGAAGGAAGGAACACTGTTTGGCTTTTGGAGCACAGATTTTGGTAGAATAGTTTACAGGCGACATTTGTAGAGGCCCTGAACTGCCAGAACAGTAGAAAAACCACAGAAGTGACCCCATTGTAGAAATTGCACCTCTCAATAAATTCATCTATCTCCAGGCTTTTTTTCGGGAGAACTGCAAATATGCCAGTTGAGTGCCTATGCGTTGTGCCCCCATAAAGTGTAGACCCCCCCCTACCCCATATGATGTAGCACCCTCATACACTGTGCCCAGCTTGTGCTTCTGGTGATATGCACCTTGTAACTTAACTGCTTATTTTTTGTGGGACAAGATAGGTTTTTTGTACCATATTGGGTTACATAATAATATTTTTAGGATCACTTTTTATTCAGATTTTTCAAACACAGAATGAACAAAACTCAGCAATTCAGTTATTGTTTTTATGTTTTGCGCCATAAAAGTGATAAGACCAAGTTTTTCATCGGGTCGATGCAATTACAGCAATACTAGATTTATATGGTTTTGTTATGCTTTGCTATTTTTACACAATGAAAACAATATTTTACGAAAACATTTTTGCCTGGTCATATTCTGAGAGCTGTAACTTTTTTATTTTTTTGCCGAATGAGCCATGTTTGGGCTTGTTTTTTGCAGCTCTCTTTGGCATTTTCATTTATACAAATTTTTTGTTTTACATACAACTTTTTGATCGTTTTTTATTCACTTTTTTGTAAGTCTGTATGATGTAAATGTGACACTTTTGTCATGTTTTTTTTACAGCTTTGACCATATGGAATAAATAACATGCCAGTTATATAGAGCTGGTCGTTGTTTGCAATCATTTTCAGGAAGAAACTGAGTAATATCTGACAGAATTGCAGGGGTGTCAATACTTTTGGCCACAACTGTATAAACTAAGCATTTTTGCGCAGTCATTTGAGTTATTGGTAATGGTCTAAGGACTTGAGCCTCTTCTATCAACTTCCGCATTTCAAGGTTTAGTGAGAAGTTTAGTTACTTTAAAGAAGCCTGTATGCTGTTTGACAGCAAAGCCCGATCTCAAAAAGACTGCACATGATACTAAGTGGTGGTAGAGGCCTTATTACAATTTTCCCCTTTTGCCCAATCATTTATTTAACACCGAACTGCTCCTTTTGATTTGTGAAGTGAGAAGTGGCAAACTGAACGATTGTCTCCACTGTTATTTCTGTAGGCAGACATTATAAATGACCCTAATGAGCATGGCTGGCGTTTCCCTGGAGTAGGCACTAAAGGCACAGAGGGCACAAATATTTATAGCCATTTAACAGCAGCATGAGAAGTGGTAATTGTCTGCTGTAATGATGGAGCTGTGCAGCTATTCGTATGGAAGAAAGCTTCTCTCCAGCACCTAGCCATGCGGTTACAATCTTGACCTCTTTTCCCGTGGTTTGAGCATGCATGCTTCAGACAAGGGACTGCTCCACTGTTTTCTTGACCTGCTGACAATCCATTCACTCCCCATCTGTTAAACTTAGAGAACAGTAGATGCCCTCTCGTTTTATAAATCTTTCCTTCCAGGTGATAATTGACGCTCTGTCTCATTGAAGGCAGCCTTGGTGGTTTCTTTTTTTTTTTTTTTTTTTTTTTTTTCCTGCTCCCTAATTTTTTAGCGCTTGTTTTGTGAACTTGGTGCAGAGGCAGCACAGAACTGTAGTGTGGTGGATAATAACTCTTTATGTTAAAGGGAATCTGTGACCCAATTTTTTGACTATCAGCTGCCGGCACCGCCATCAGGGGCTTATCTACAGCATTCTGTAATGCTGTAGGTAAGCCCCCGATGTAGCCTGAAAGATAAGAAAAATGAGTTATATTATACTCACCCAGGGACCGTCCGGGTCCGATAGGTGTAGCGGTGCAGTCCAGCGCCTCCCATCTTCTAACAATGGCGTCCTCTTCTTTGCTTCCTGTCGTGGCTCCTGCGCAGGCGCATTCTGCTCTGCCCTGTTGCCCATTTTTCACAGTCTTTACTAGGCATTGCTCCTACTAGCCAGTTTCCTACTCCACACTGATGAGGGGCAATACCCCCGAAACAGCTGTCTGTGGATGGATACCACGTTTTGGCATAGATGGTTTCCTTCATTGGAGACTGCCCTTCCCGTGGTTGTTCCTTCCCGGTGAAAGACCTGGCTAGTCATTGCTTGCGTTGAAGAACATGTGATGGTGTCTCCGCGGCTGTTGATTTACATGTTTTTGCATATTTCCCATAAGGGATGGGGGCATTGCTCTAGCATCACTGCGTTGAGAAACATGTGATGGTGTCTCCGCAGTGTTGGATGTTGATCTCCATGAGGTCATTCATCCTCATTTTTCACAGTCTTTACTAGGCATTGCTCCTACTAGCCAGTTTCCTACTCCACACTGATGAGGGGCAATACCCCGAAACAGCTGTCTGTGGATGGATACCATGTTTTGGCATAGGTGGTTTCCTTCATTGGAGACTGCCCTTCCCGTGGTTGTTCCTTCCCGTGAAAGACCTGGCTAGTCATTGCTTGCGTTGAGAAACATGTGATGGTGTCTCCGCGGCTGTTGATTTACATGTTACTGCAGTGCACAGGCGCCGGACCAGGTCAGAGAGGTTCGGCGCCTGCGCACTGCAGTACTCTGCTCTGCCCTCAACAGAGCAGGTAAAGTTTGCCTGCGCCGGAGCTGTGACAGGAAGCAGAGAAGGGGACGTCACCGCTAAAAGATGGGAGGCGTCGGACCGCGACACCATTGGACTAAGACTGGGACCGCCCCCCGGTGAGTATAATATAACTTGTTTTCTCCTTCGTCTCATTGGGGGACACAGGTACTGTGGTGTATGCTACTGCCGTCTGGAGGCTGACACTAAGTATACAAAAAAAAGTTAGCTCCTCCTCCGCCCCGATTGCGGGTGGAAACCTGTTTTATGCTTAGTGTCATTGGAGGCACACATGTCTGGGTTTCTCCAGACACTTTTTTTTTTTCCCTTTTTCCCATGAAGATAAGACAGGGGCGACGGACCCTATTGAAAGGGTCCGATCTCCCCAAACCATCAACGGGCGAGCACGCGTTGAGTATTGTCTCCGCGTATCCTTTCCCGCACCGAGGGACATCTCTGGGACTTTTCCCCGGACATCTATTTATCTTTTTTATTTTATGAAGATAAGACAGGGGTATCGCATCCTATTGAAAGGATCCGATTTCCCCAAACCATCAACGGGCGAGCACGTGCGAGTGTCCCTCCACGTATCCTTTCCCGCACCGTGGAACATTATGCCAGACTTAGCCCTGTCCACCCCTAGGTATTGAAACCTTGGGCTTGCACAGAGGCACAAGACTAGTCTGTGCGGCCCCCACTGCTCCACCAACGCACAACGGCGGTGCTGTATGGCGGCGGACGGTCCCTCTCCTCGCCCCTGCAAGGCGGACGGAGCTAGGTTGCCTGCACCGTCCAAAATGGATTATCTCATGGCCTCTGCTGATGGCAGGTATGGATGGCTGGGGAGGGCCCCTGGGCAGCGAGAGGCTCCATGTCAGCGGTGCAGTCAGAGGTGGCAGGTTTTTGGGCTAGGGCTGTGATCCAGCAGTCTCCATTCCTCTCCCTCCTCCCCCCTCCTCTTCTCCTCCTCGCCTCCCCTCCTCCTCTCCTCCCTCCTAATACCTGCACGTGGAGGGCCGCGTTAGGAAGATCCCCAGCAGTAGTGAAGGAGAGCGCCTCAGGGGGGTGCCGGCGGGATCGCCGGGATAGCGGGGCCGCCAGTGCACGGGCGGGCGGACAGCAGCTAATTTAGCCGGCTTCGGCCTAGGCCGCGGGTGGAAGTTCTGCCCCCCCTCTCTTCTTCAGGGGAAGCCTTTTCCCCCAGATCAATGGTTGGTGATCACAGCCAATGCGAGCCTCCTCGGTTGGGGAGCAGTTTTCCGCCATCACACGACTCAGGGGCGATGGTCGCAACAGGAGGCACGCCTCCCGATCAACTTGTTGGAGATACGAGCAGTACGGTTGGCACTGCAACATTTCCAGCACTTTCTAGCAGGACGTCCTGTCCGGATACAGTCGGACAACGCCACGGCAGTGGTGTACGTGAATCATCAGGGGGGCACGCGCAGCACGGCAACCATGCGCGAGATAGAGCATGTACTACGCTGGGCCGAGGGGAACCACTTGGTGATTTTGGCAGTCCACATACCATTCTTGGAAAATTGGGCAGCGGACTTCCTAAGCCGGCAGGGTATCATGTCCGGGGAATGGTCCCTGCACCCACAGGTCTTTCAGCAGATTTGTCTATGGTGGGTGACACCGGACGTGTCATCTGATGGCCTCCAGGGTAAACGCCAAAGTAGCCGTGTTTGTCGCTCGGTCTCAAGACCCGCGAGCGATCTCAGTGGATGCGTTGGTTCTACCATGGAACCAGTTTCGCCTCCTGTACCTGTTTTCCCCCGCTGCCACTACTTCCGAGGGTCATCAGGAAGATCAAAACAGAGAGGGTTCCGGCAATTCTGCTGGCCCCGTCGGGCATGGTACGCGGATCTAGTGCAGCTTCTCGCGGACGTTCCTTGGCGGCTGCCAGAATGGCCAGACTTACTGTCTCAAGGGCCGATCTTCCACCCGAACTCAAGGGCCCTGTGTTTAATGGCGTGGCCATTGAATCTTGAATCCTGACCCAAGCGGGGTTCGGGCGTGAAGTGGTTGCTACAATGGTTAGCACCCGGAAGTCTACCTCGGCGAGAATTTACCATCACACTTGGAAGGTTTTCTTTGGTTGGTGTCGAGAACACGAGGTTGCTCCACTGTCTTTTTCGATTCCCAACATCCTGGCTTTTCTTCAGTCAGGCCTAGACTCAGGGTTAGCCCTGAGCTACCTTAAGAGACAGATATCGGCCCTGTCCATCCTTTTTCAGCGAAGAATCGCTACCAACATGCAGGTCAAGACATTCATTCAAGGGGTCTCACATTTGGTACCCCCCTATGGAGTGCCCCTGGACTCCTGGGACCTTAACCTGGTCCTGAGTGTCCTGCAGGAAAGTCCTTTTGAGCCGTTACGAGAAATTTCGTTGTCATACCTTTCCAGGAAGGTCGCATTCTTGGTAGCCATAACTTCTATTAGGCGGGTTTCGGGAGTTGGCAGCCCTATCTTGTAGAGCACCGTTTCTTACCTTCTACAAGGATAAGGCAGTTCTTAGACCAGCTCCCCCCTATCTGCCGAAGGTCGTGTCCTCGTTTCACATTAATGAGGACATTGTCCTGCCTTCATTTTGTCCAGCGCCAGTACATCAGGTAGAAAGGGCACTCCACACATTGGACCTAGTGAGAGCGCTCAGAAGATATGTGTTTGTTATCCCCGAAGGGCGCAGGAAGGGACTCGCAGCTTCAAAGTCGACTATAGCCAGATGGATCCGCCTAACCATTCAAGAGGCTTACCGGATTAGAGGCGCACCAATTCCTGCAGGGATCAAAGCGCACTCTACTCGGGCAGTGGGCGCCTCTTGGGCGCTTCGGCACCAGGCCTCGGCAGAGCAGGTATGCAAAGCAGCAACCTGGTCCAGCCTGTACACTTTTTCTAAGCATTACAATGTGCATACTCAGGCTTCGTCAGATGCGAGCCTGGGTAGAAGAATTCTCCAAGCAGCAGTGGCGCACCTTTAGCAGGAGGTGCATGTGGCTTGGATCGGTGAGTCAATCTCCCATCCAGAGACTGCTTTGGGACGTCCCACAGTACCTGTGTCCCCCAATGAGATGAAGGAGAAACATGGATTTTTGTGAGTACTCACCGTAAAATCCTTTTCTCACAGACGCTCATTGGGGGACACAGCACCCACCCTATTAGCCAGTTGGCTATTGTTTATTTCATTAGTATGATTGCTTTTTAAAAAAAAAAAATTAGGGTGGTCCTTTTTCAGACATATGGTATTCTGCTTTAAGGCTATATTGTTTTTTGTGCTCTCCCACTGCTATTGCACTAAACTGGTTTCCGCCCGCAATCTGGGCGAGGGTGTATGCAGCGGAGGAGGAGCTAACTTTTTTTTTGGAATACTTAGTGTCAGCCTCCAGACGGCAGTAGCATACACCATAGTACCTGTGTCCCCCAATGAGCGTCTCGGAGAAAAGGATTTTACGGTGAGTACTCACAAAAATCCATGTTTTCTTATCTTTCAGGTTACATCGGGGGCTTATCTACAGCATTACAGAATGCTGTAGATAAGCCCCTGATGGCGGTGTCGGCTACTGATAGTCGAAAAATGGGGTGACAGATTCCCTTTAAATGTGTGGTCTATGTATGTGGTTTTTCACAGGAATCAAGAATTCTGTTTACATACTTAGTCTGTTTTTTTTGTTGTTTTTTTTTTTTAATATTGCTCTGCCCTATATTAAAGGGAATCTGTCACCACATTTGACCTATGTAAACTATTAATATGGGCATACAGGGTATAGACTGCTGAGAACAATCCTCCCTTTGTGTCTCATATCAGCTGTGTTGTTGCTGAGAAATCCTCTTTTATCACTTAATATAAGTGACCTCTTCCAGGCTCTGGGCTGGATGGTGCCTGGAGATAACTCTGCCCCCAGAGCTTATTTTACATGAAGGAGGCGTTCCCAGTGTGAGACAAGTAACCAACACAGAACAGGAGAAATTAACTTTGTCTTCTTGCAAACACGTTTTTTGGCTTCTCTCCGAGCTCTGCTGTATTGCAGTAATATTGCAGCCCTGTGTGCTTGTGAGCTGGAAGCTGGAGCTGAGAGGAACCTGCAGATGTGTCAGGTATAATCACACACAGCTCTGCAGAGACATCAGGTGAGCAGGGAGCGGCCATTACACATCTCACTGGTAACTCCCCTTCATATAAAATAAGCTCTGGGGAACAGAGTTATCTCCAGGCACCATCCGCCCCGGAGCCTGGAAGAGGTCTTTTAAATAAAGTGATAAAATATGATTTCTCACCAACAACACACATCTGATAGGAGACACACAGGGAGGACTGTTCTCAGCAGTCTATAACCTGTGTGCCCATATTAATAGTTTACGTAGGTCAAATGTGTCAGATTCCCCTTAATTGTAGCCTCGGTGAAAGGGTTTTTCTGGAATAGAAACATGCATAAAAAGCAGACAAACACAACGTACTCAAGAAATAAAGAAGTTTAACTCACAGTTTTGTCTGTGAACTCCAAACTAAATTACCCACAATTCTATGCGCTTGCTATGCACAGAGGTGTACATGAGTCGCTTGATCGTAGCTTATTGACCTGCACCTGTTCCTTGGACATGGTTCGCAGCCGACCCAAAAATATGATCTCAGTTTTGACCACATGTATGTACTTTGATTGTAGAACCCGGTCTGGAAACATCATGGATCACAGTATGGCCTCTGGAAAAATGGCCAACATTGCCAGTGGTGGTGATGGTGTAGGTGTAGAGAAAAATGGAGAGGGAGGCAAGCACACATAGTATGGTATTGAAAGGAGTTATGGAGTTGCTCACCTGAAAAGGTTGTGATTGTCACAACTCCAATAATTGCCCATGAATATTACAGCTGCTGCAGTTCAGTCGACAAATTAAAGTAAACCGTCTTTTGCATATCAATTAGTAGAAAAAGGAGATTGACGTTTCAAAGTAGACTACGCTGATGCAGAGAGGAACAGTTCCAGAATGGAAACGTAATTTCCTAGTCTTTTTTTTTTTTTTCATTGCATTTTGCACTTTTACCGTATTTTGTTTTTGGAAAAGTGCCTGGTGCGAGCACTAAACCGGTAAAATGAAAAACAACAAAAATGATTCCATTCTGGAACTGCTTCCTCTCTACAGCAGCAGCGCTGTCTACTTTGAAACGTTGATCTTTTGGAGTTTTTTTCTACTAACCAATTCTCCTCTTTGATTCTGTCAGTTTTATCCTTCCTGTTTCCGTCTGTATTTGTAGTGAATATGTTTTGAGGGCAGAGAGCTGTACCCCAGGGCTCTGCAGATGAGCTCAGTACCACAACTCATTACTAGTGATGAGTGACGGTGCTCGATTAACGTGTTATCTGAGCATGCTCGGGTGCTAAGGGGGTCTTCGGCGTGCTCGAAAAATGTGTTGGAGTCCCCGTGGCTGCATGTCTCGAGGTTGTTGGACAGCCGCATCACGTGCAGGGATTGCCTAACAGGCACCCAAGCATGCTCTGATAACACCTTATCCGCGCACATCCGCTCATCACTATTCATTACCAGTGACTATATCCAAGTATTTACAGTATTACCTTATAGAGCGTCTCTAAGGGATGACTAAAGTGGGGTGTCGGTGGCACACACCCTTACAGCTCTGTTTCATGCGTGGGTTTCTGAACGCATCCTATTCATCATGCCGACAGTAGAAGATAAGCGCAGGATGCGGCCTGTACCAGCCAGCTGCTGTTTGCTGTTATGTGGGTGGTAGCCATCTTCCCTTTTTAGCAATAAGATCAGAAGTTTATTTCCATGTAGGACGTTTGCTCACTCATCTGAATTGCCATTGTTCTTTCATTTACATCCCCTATTTTATACTTTTATCTGTTCTGTTTGGTCTGTCTAAATAGCAGTAGTAATAAATAGTTTTGTAAGGACCTTGGATGCTTGTTTTCCCCTCCTGTGTTCAGTTACAGGCCTGTTGGGCGGGCATTAGTTGAGCAGCGTTCTTTGTTGCTATTCACATAGGAAGGTGGATAGTATTGTCTTGTTTGATGACAAAACCCTCTTCATACCTTCATACAAATGTCCATCTATGCATGTGTGAAACCTGCTGTAACATACAGCCATCATTTCATGTAGCTTTTCTTATGTTATTGATGCTCCCAAAACTGCTTTTCTCTATTACATAGTCCTTGTATGAAGGGATCGGCTCTGGTATTGGTGCTTTCACTTCACCCAACAGACACAAAGTTAGGTAGGAAGATATCTTGGCCACTAGCCTTACTTTTAAAGGGAGCAACTTTGCTAAAAAAGGAATATTTGAAAACACAAATACCTTAACCTTTTGATCAGATAATTCTTCAGTATTGTTATCCAGGAAAACCCATTTAAAGTAATTTTGCAATGATGTACAACTTTTTCGTAATTTCTCCAATTTACAGCAAAAAAACAAAACATACTCTCCACCTGAACCAGCTGCGCTCATCTGATCTCACCGATGTGTCTCCCAGTGGTCACATGACCGCTCATCCACTCCAGCCTTCTGTATTCCGTCGCTTAGAACCGCCAGGAGATCCGGTGGAGAGATTGCAGTATGCAGTTTTTGTTTGCTGGAGTCAGTAAGGGTACCGTTACACTTAGCGACGCACCAGCGATCCTGACAACGATACGACCCTGTCAGGATCGCTGGTGTGTCGCTAAATGGTCGCTAGTGAGCTGTCAAACAGACGGATATACTCACAGACGCAGCAGCGATCCATACAACGACCTCGGCGGTCGTTGGTATCTTGTCACACAGCGGCTATTCAGACGACTTCCGCCTGCGTCCCTGTGTTCTGCGTCGCCAACGAGGTCGCTCGTTGGCGTCAAATACTGCAATGCATGCTGGCCAGCGGGACACCAGCGATGAAAAAATGGCCCAGGACATTCGAGCACGATCAGCGACATCGCAGCGGGGGGCCAGTCGCCGCTGCGTGTCACACGTAGCGAGATCGCTGTTGCATCACAAAATCGATCTCGCTATGTGAGAAAGGACCTTAAGAAGTGGATGTCGCATTAGTGGACAAACCTTTTAATTCTATTCATAGATATTTTAACTGTAAAATTCCATTTTTTACTTGTGAGAATCGAAGCAGCTATGTACATTTTCCCTAAGAGAATCTGCAAATTCTAGTAGATAAGTGCGACTAAAAAGTTTTTAGTTTTTTTAAAATAAATCTTTTGTTATTAACACTGTCTGTCATCCTATTTTGCTGAAATTCTCGTGTTTATTTAATGACAAGCTTGGTCGTAGCTTTTGGATTTCTATTAGTGCTTGGGGTGTTTTTATTCTTTGAATGGAAAAGGTCTGATATTGGGTTAATACCTTTTAAGTTTGTGCTATGCTCAGGTTGACTGGCATGAGTTTCTGCTGTGGAGATGAAACATATTATGTTAAAAGAGAAGTCAAGGATTAGTGATTGTTCATAGTCATCCCTTCGGTAATGTAGAGGAACAGGTGCTGTTCGGATACGTCATTTTAGGGTAACGTGACCCTTGTCCATTGCATTTGTTTAAGCCCCAAGGACCTTAAATGCATTGAAAAATCCACTTCTAACAGATTTTTTCCTTTACTGATCTGTCCAATCTTTTGTATTAGGTGTGATGACATTTTTTTGATGGCACACAGTTCTAATCATCTCTGTACTCTCAAACCTCCGTTATAATTCACAGAATGAGATAGCTTTTCCTTACTGGATGCCATATATTAGGATATTTGGGAATTCCTTTTAATGTTTTCTTTTATCTCCCTTTAGAAAAAGTACGAGAAATCCAGGAAAAACTTGAAGCCTTTATTGAAGCCCTTCATCAAGAAAAATAGTTTAACTAGGTAACCGGATCCTCACTGTTGCTATTTACTTTATAGATATTTTAAATTATATCGTATGTGTTCTACCACCTTTTGTCTAATTATCTCCTCCTTTAGGTAATGAGTTTACAGAAGAGAAACATAGATGTTGGTATTCATGAATTGCCGGCGTACAGAAAACGTCTGAAGTAATGTCTACTGTACTAGTCATTGCTGTAGGATGAAGATGGACGTCCATGTGTTAGGTTTATGTTGATGACTGGCTACTTGAAGACATGTCACGTTTCTAGAAGTCGCCAGTTGGATCTGTCTACTTGTTGCTGCTGTTCTGTGTTTGTGCTGTACCTCGATTGCATTTTTACTTGAGAAAGAAATCTGGGTCATAACTCATCATTTCATCATTTGTACATCCATCGTTAGCACTATTTCCGTTCTTTCCCTTCCGTCGCACAGACTGCATGTTTAATGGTAACTCTGCTTTTTTTTTATGAAATGCACAGCAGCAAACGTAATGCTATACCCAGAATGGATTGAAAAGTGAAGCAATGCTTAAAGATTGAATGTCCAATGTAAATGGAATGCGGAGTTGTACTCTCTGCCCTTATGTATAGCCAGAGCAAATTACATGTGTTTACGGGAAAATTTGGCCCAAAGTGGGCGTTTTCTCCTCTTTTCTTCTATACGGCACCTATGTCATCTCAGTTAGCAACAATAAGTTTAAAAACTGATCAAAAAGCAGCATATCAATTGTTTGGTTTAGTCATGTTAGATAAAAGAACATATATGGAATTTATGATTCACTCATGTCACATAACTTTTTAAATGGCTGAAAAAGTTGTCAAAGGTAAAATGTACAATATGCAGAAATGTTCACTCCTATAGCCTATCGGACTGTTATCAGCCATTCATTGCTGACAGCATCAGTCCTTATAATACCATTCCATTATTAGATGCAGTGCACATAACATTATAATAAAGCTTAAATTAACTCCCTATCTACTTTTCACATTGTTTATACATTGTGTCCCAGGGTACTTGGGAAAGACTTTTGGTGCCTGCTCTCTTAAACCAGGACTATTCGAATAATTGCTTTGTCATTAAGCACTTCTTTTTTTATGCTTTTGCACCTTTAGATTTTCTCAATTTCTCACAGCTTTATTTGACACAGCTTGGATAACGTTTTTACGGTCATTTAAATCGCAACACTTTCTTAAAATATGGATATTTTTAATATGTCTTTAAAATCTGCTGTATTTTTTTTACGGATCTGGAGAGATGGTGTTCTTTAATGCTGGCTTACTAGCTTTAAATTGGTATTTGATTTCTGCTCACTTCAAAATCCGGGCCGGTGATGTCACATCTGCAAACACCCGCCGGGTCACATGAGTAAGAACCAGTATCGTGCACATTTCCTCTGTCCGTAAACTTGCTGTCACCTGACTCCTCCACATGCAGAAATGAGCGAAACTGAAATACTCTCACTTTCTCTCTAAAATGAACCTGACAGCTGACGTATGCTGCCCAGTCCCAGCATCTATCCGGCACTGGCTGTATGATCTCAGCCAGGTATGTTTGACTCTGAAACGCTGCTGTGTTTCAGAGAAAAACATACTTTAATAACCACCGGGAACAAAGCCACGCTGTAAACTAGTAGGCCGATAGCGGTCAATCCAGGGCATTGGGCGTGGACAAGCCACTGTCTACCTGCCTGTCTGTCTAGTTTATAGCACTGCTCAGTCCCCGGTGGGTTAGTAATTAGATTTTTTCCAAAAGTCTAATTAGTAAGGCATTTTGAGTGCAACCTATTTTTCCTTCTCTACATTAGGGTGCATTTACACTAGCTAATAATCAGGAATGAGCATTCCTCGTCATACTCGTTTCCCAATTATTGACTAGTCTAAACAGGTCGCCAATCACTGGGAAAGTGCTTATTCATCATAGGAGAGGATTTTTAAGTGTTCTAAAAAAAAACCATCGTTCTTGGCAGCACATTGTCCTTTGTAAACAGGACCTGTTCTGCCAAGAACAATGATATACTATGTGCACAAAGCAATTACATTAACAATTTTTCTGTGCACGTAGAATTGCAGTCAGCCTGTCTAAACAGTCTACATATTAGCCAGTTGCCCTAAACGGGTGTTTAATAGCCACAGTTGGCAAGTATACATACTGCCACACAATACAAATTTGGCCTTAATCTGCAGATCTAAATATTGTCAGATAACCAGGTCTCTAGTGACACATTGATCACCCTTCTGAGGCTGTAGTTGTAGGGAAAGATCTTGATGTTTGGCACTTCCTGCAAGCTCAGTCCCCGAGATTGCTCGGAAGTGGAAAAGCGGCTTGGCTGCAGTGTGGTCAGTCTTCTCCATATCTCATTCTGCAATATGGAGGTGGTTTTTTATTTTTTAGAAGTGCTTTAATTTATAAAATGTTGCTTCTTGGACAGCATTTTGGACTGGTTGCAAAGTTCTGAACCATACACCTTTCCAGTTCTCTAGCCAAACTCATTGTAGGCTTTGCGTTGGAGCATCAGTGGAGCCACAAATGAACATGTATTTGATGTCAAATCCTACTGTTTTTTGTTTCGGTGTTTTTTTGTTTTTTTTTATTGATCTAATACAAAATTACAATTAGAAAATAAAAAAACATGGTCAATGAGGCACAAAATCACATGGCAAATATACCGTATATTGTTGCAGATTAGCAAACCGTGCCACAAAGATTTTATTTTGAGAGCTCAGTATTTCGATCACAGATATTGTGATAATTTGCTAATGAAATCTTTCTTAAGATGCTTTTTGAGCATTTTTTTCAGTCACTAAACATCATAACGCCCGAAATGAAATGGCTTTTGTTCAGAGTTCAGAACTTTCCTGTGTTTCACAGTTGTTTCCTGGATGAAATAAATATTGTAATGAATTTGTTTTGAGAAAAATGACAGATGTATACAGCATGATGTATTCGAAGAAACCCCAGATATTTATTAAATGCTATTGTAAATTGTCGGAAAGCAAAGCAATTAAAAAAAGAAAAAAACTTTTTGACAGCATGTTATGGTTTGTTTTGATTGCTGTGTGTCTTTATTTTGTCTATACACTCACTGTTGTTCTAGAAGATTATATTTAAGTATTCCGACACCTGGTACCCCCACGATCACTTGATGTACAGTCTATAGAGCCAGCACAGCACTGCTCACTGTGGCCATTCACAGGAACTGCAGTACAGCTCCCATTCAAGAGGCTACGCTGGTGTACGCCACTTGTCCGGAGCTCCTGATTCATGGAACGGCATAGGGCTTCTTTATGAATCAGGAGTATCTAACTCCAGCCCAACTCCTACTCAATACCGGTGTGAAAAACAGTCTTGATGTATCGGGCACTATATTTTTACTATACTTCTATGAATGGCACTTGTAATAGACCTGCTTTGTATCAAATAGTCTGTTTTTACAGGAAATTCAACTAATTTATTTTCCTAGAAAACATTGCTGGAATTTCTATATAAAACCCTTAATCGTACATCAAAGGCCATATAAATTCTTGTTGTTTCTATGGTGAACAACATTTCTCATTTGTTCTGAAAGGTTAATATTCATTTAATCCTCAAACCTTGTATCCCTGGCATGGTTGAAAGAATGTAACATGTGCAAAATATTATTGGTCATGAACAGATCTAGAAAATCAATTGACATGGTGGCAATTAAGAATATACATTTTACAATACAACAGGTGCATGAGAACGTAATAGGAAAATAAAATCCGCTTTTCATTACATGTTTAAAAAGATCACAGGACAATCTACGTTGATTAATTGTCTTAGCGATTTCCTCAATTCTGATCCTAGATTGGTGAGTGTTATTGTTAGAGAGCAGGTGCTGCAAAACTTTATCCAGTCTTTAAACCTTTTGAAAAAAGTTTCTGTGTGAGAATTTGTAGTTAGAAGTATAGTTTATAGCTTTATTTTTAGCATTGTGTAAATGTTTTCTACAGGGTGGCTTAGCAATACGAACGTCCAAATTATATCTGATACTTCCTGCTCAACTCTGTTGTATAGTGTTTATTCTCAGTTTTCTAGAAAAAAAGGCTACAAAGTAAAAAGCAAAATAAAAAAAATTAGCAGTACTCACTTTTTCTTTTTACAAAAAGCATAGTAAATCTAAATGATGTAAGCGATTGCAATGTTTGTGAAGCACTGAAAAAGGAAATAAAGGGCTTGTCCGCTATTTAGGATGCACAACTTACTGTAATGATACACAAGGCGATGTAGGCAGTGTTAGAAACTCTTCTATTGGGTTTCTAGTTTTTGTTTCACCCAGTGGCATGATTATCATGGCCATGAAAGGAATACTGATGGACCCATTATACTTTGGCGCTTCGAAAGCTTTTTCTATCGGGTTCTCATTTGACAGGCCAAAATACTGCCTAGGCATTACTGAACAGACCTAGATTGTTCATAGACTTCCAAAATTTAAAGTATCAGTGGTCCTTTTTTTTTTTTTTTGGTCTCCTAAATCCAACCGATCCAGTTGATTATGTTGCTGAGCTAAATATTGCTGCTGCCATAAAAAGCATTGTGCTGCATATGATCACTTCTATGAAAACTCCCACCTCTGTTCCTCACCGGTGAAGCACTGCATTACATAATGCATTAATCAAAACTGGAAGCCACAAGCAAATTTAAACAGAGCCCGAAGACTACATTAATGTTCAGATAAATGCATAGGGACCATAGCAGATGCTAGCTAAACAAATATATCTGCTAGTACCCAGGGGCATCGTAAATTCTTTGCATAACCTTCCTAAACCTAGCATAAAATCCCATTGTAGAATGTATGGTATCTGTACAGAGGTCTGCAGTCCATAACCAACATCTAATTATTCAGTAGCCTATGGCCTTCTGACCCTAATGAGCATGCAGGAATCAGTCTGTAGATTTGTTCCTTGAGACCTACATGAAATAAGACTAAACATACATATCAGCTTGGTTAAATGATGTTTCCATAGACATTCCAGCGCACATACAAACTCCTACACTACTATCAACTGGGAAACACTCAAGGTGCACCACTCTTCTTTGATAGGATCACCCAAATCTCATTACTTTCCTTTTATACTTTTCACTGGACTTTACTTCCTGCAAAAGTATTATTATTATTATTATTATTTATTGTTATAGCGCCATTTATTCCATGGCGCTTTACATGTGAGGAGGGGTATACATAAAAACAAGTACAATAATCTTAAACAATACAAGTCATAACTGGTACAGGAGGAGAGAGGACCCTGCCCGCGAGGGCTCACAATCTTCAAGGGATGGGTGATAATACAGTAGGCGAGGGTAGAGCTGGTCGTGCAGCGGTTTGGTCGATCGGTGGTTACTGCAGGTTATAGGCTTGTCGGAAGAGGTGGGTCTTCAGGCTCTTTTTGAAGGTTTCGATGGTAGGTGAGAGTCTGATATGTTGTGGTAGAGAGTTCCAGAGTAGGGGTGATGCGCGAGAGAAATCTTGTATGCGATTGTGGGAAGAGGAGATAAGAGGGGAGTAGAGAAGGAGATCTTGTGAGGATCGGAGGTTGCGTGCAGGAAAGTACCGGGAGACGAGGTCACAGATGTATGGAGGAGACAAGTTGTGGATGGCTTTGTATGTCATGGTTAGGGTTTTGTAATGGAGTCTCTGGGCAATTGGGAGCCAGTGAAGGGATTGACAGAGGGGAGAAGCTGGGGAATAGCGGGGGGACAGGTGGATTAGTCGGGCAGCAGAGTTTAGAATAGATTGGAGGGGTGCGAGAGTGTTCGAGGGGAGGCCACAGAGCATGAGGTTGCAGTAGTCAAGGCGAGAGATGATGAGGGCATGGACTAGGGTTTTTGCAGATTCTTGGGTGAGGAATGAACGGATGCGTGAAATATTTTTGAGTTGAAGTCGGCAGGAAGTGGAAAGGGTTTGGATATGTGGTTTGAAGGAGAGATCAGCGTCAAGGATTACTCCGAGGCAGCGAGCTTGTGGGACTGGGGAGAGTGGGCAGTCATTTACTGTAATTGATAGGTTCGTAGGGGGGGTCACGTGAGATGGGGGAAAGATGATGAATTCTGTTTTGTCCATGTTGAGTTTCAGATATCTAGTGGAGAAGAAGGATGAAATAGTGGACAGACATTGAGGGATTCTGGTTAGTAGGGAGGTGATATCTGGTCCAGAGATGTAGATCTGTGTGTCATCAGCATAAAGATGATACTGAAAGCCATGAGATTCTATGAGCTGTCCCAGGCCAAAGGTGTAAATAGAGAACAGCAGGGGCCCTAGGACTGAACCTTGTGGGACTCCGACAGATAGGGGGCGAGGTGAGGAGGTGGCGTGTGAGTGGGAGACGCTGAATGTCCGGTCTGTTAGGTATGATGAGATCCAGGAGAGGGCCAAGTCTGTGATGCCGAGGGATGAGAGGGTCTGTAATAATAGGGAATGGTCCACTGTGTCAAAGGCAGCCGACAGGTCCAGGAGGAGGAGGACAGAGTAGTGTCGCTTGCTCTTGGCAGTTAAGAGGTCATTGGTGACCTTAGTGAGGGCAGTTTCAGTGGAGTGGTGTGACCGGAAGCCAGATTGTAAGCGGTCGAAGAGGGAGCAATAAGAGAGATGGGAGGACAGTTCAAGGTAGACGTGTTGTTCCAGTAGCTTGGAGGCGTATGGGAGAAGTGATATAGGGCGATAGCTAGATACAGAGGATGGGTCAAGAGAGGGCTTTTTGAGGATAGGTGTGATGGAGGCATGTTTAAAGCTTGAGGGGAAAACACCAGTTGTTAGTGATCGGTTGAAGATATGGGTTAGGGTTGGGATGAAGACTGTGGTGAGGTTTGGGATGAAGTGGGATGGGATCGGGTCGAGTGCACAGGTGGTGAGATGTGATCTTGAGAGTAGAGTGGAGAGTCGATCTTCTGTAATGGTGGAGAAGTTGGTTTTGAAGGTGGAGGGCTGGGAAGTCGGGAGGAAGGGCTCTGGGGGTTGTTGACCAAAACTGTCCCTGATGTTATCAATTTTCTGCTTGAAAAATGAGGCAAAGTCTTCAGCTGAGATGAGTGGGGAGGGAGGAGGTGCTGGGGGGCGGAGGAGAGAATTGAAGGTGTTGAATAACTGTTTAGGGTTGTGAGACAGGGAGGATATGAGAGATGAGAAGTAGGTTTGTTTAGCTGTGGCGAGTGTGGTCTTGAAAGTAGTGAGGGACTGTTTGAATGTGATGAAATGCTCGTTGGAGTGGGATCTTTTCCATCTGCGCTCAGCAGCCCTGGAAGCTCGCCTCAGCTCTTTGGTCAGGCTGGTGTGCCAGGGCTGTCTGTTGATTTTGCGAGTTTTGGTATGTGTAAGTGGGGCAGCGGATTCCAAAGCTACAGCTATTGTGGTGTTATATAGAGCGGCAGCGTCATCCGCATTGTGTAAGGAACTTATATCTGTAAGAGGGAGGAGGGATTCATAGAATGAGTGTAGGTCAAGGTGTTTAAGATTCCTGCGAGGGTGTGAAAGTTTGTGGGGTGGGGATTGTAGACATGGAGTGAAGAGGGAAGAGAATGTGAGCAGGTTGTGGTCAGAGAGAGGAAGAGGTGAGTTAGAGAGGTTAGATAGGGAGCAGAGGCGGGTGAAGATGAGGTCCAGTGTGTGGCCATCTTTGTGGGTGGCTGTAGAAGACCATTGAGTGAGGCCGAAGGAGGAAGTGAGAGATAGAAGTTTAGTGGCAGCTGAGAGGGAAGTGTCAATGGGGATGTTGAAGTCGCCCATGATGATAGTAGGGATCTCCGCGGAAAGGAAATGAAGTAACCAGGTGGTGAAGTGGTCAAAGAAGGTGGTGGCTGGCCCTGGGGGGCGGTAGATGACAGCCAGTTGGAGGTTGGAGGGGGAGTAGATGCGCACAGAGTGCACCTCAAAGGAAGGGAGGGTAACAGGGTGGCAGTGGGATTGGGGTGAAGGAGCAGGTATCTGACAGGAGAAAACCAACTCCTCCACCATGTTTGCTGCTGGGGCGGGGGTGTGAGAAAGGTGGAAGCCGCCATACGAAAGTGCAGCAGGAGAGGCTGTGTCAGAAGGGGTGAGCCAGGTTTCGGTGATGGCGAGGAAGGAGAGTTTGGTAGTAACAAAAAGATCATGGATGTAGGAAAGCTTGTTGCAGACAGAGCGAGCGTTCCACAGAGCTCCTGTTAGTGGGACTGGGGAAGCGGGGGCTGGGTGAATGGGTATAAGGTTGGAGAGGTTACGGAAGGTTGTGATAGAGTGTGGATGGGAGGTAGAAATGACTGTGGGAATGTGGTGAGGAGGACCAGGATTTGGAGAGATATCACCAGCAGTGAGAAGGAGCAGAGAAAGTGTTAGCAGGTGGGAGCAGGAGAGGGCATGAGGGGGCTGTCTGTGTTTGGAGACAGAGGATTGTATGTTAAGGAACAGTTTTGAGGAGGAGGTGAGGTGGATGGGGAGGATTGAAGAAGAGATGAACAGTTCCTTACTAGGAGTAGGGATTAGGGGAATTAGCAGAAAGTGAAGGATTATTGGGGTGAAAGTGAAAACAAACAGAAACATTGTTTACAGTGACTGTGTCCAGTTACCTTCAGTTCCCTTCTGGTATCCTTCTGGTTTTAATTCTTAAATTAATCTTCACACTTCTAGCACACACTTATAGCAATCACAATGCAGACTGAAGTCTATGCAGACTTGTGCTCTGCAATATATGTACAACTAAGTGCAGTCAGGTGTGAAGCAGAGAGGAGTGGTCTCTGCTCATCTTGGCCAGACAATTAAGAGTGGACCAGATGTATATGATCAAGCCAGAGTAAACAAGGTCATAAATAACACTGGGGTAAGCTGGGGTTAGCTGAAAGGCATACCATGTGAATGCTAGGTGCAGAGGCAAGTCTATGTGCAAAGCTGGGTGATGCACTGTGTGTCCTTCATAGACAGAGAGCAGGAGAGCTGGGTGGATGGACATACCATGTGAATGCTAGGTGCAGAGGCAAGTCTATGTGCAAAGCTGGGTGATGCACTGTGTGTCCTTCATAGACAGACAGCAGGAGAGCAGGAGAGCTGGGTGGATGGACATACCTGTCGGAAGAATAGAGATGCTTGTTAGAGTGCGATGGTGGCAGGTAGCAGGGCACAGTCTGTATACATCCTTCTGGTTTTAATTCTTAAATTAATCTTCACACTTCTAGCACACACTTATAGCAATCACAATGCAGACCATTGCAAATGCAAAGTAGACCATTAGTAGAAAAATTCTAAAAATGTTCTACTTTATTTTACCGAAAAATATTAAAAATGTTTTTCCTTGCTACCATTATCCAGATGAAGGTGTCTGTTTCTCTATACCCTAAAATTACACAAAAAGTAGCCCAGCTATGAAGAAATGAAATAATATCTGTGGATAGAAACTCCATAAAAGCATTTTTACCCTCTTGAACACCTCAAATTCTGTGTAGTTACCAGACAACATGCCGGCACACAGAGAATGAGAGAACTTTATGCTTGCGTAAATGCCATGAACAAGTCTGAATAACACACAAGTTCTGTGTAGCCTGTAGCTCAGATCGTTCCCCCTGTTCACTAACAAGGCCAGAACTTGAGACTTGCATTTGTTTTGCAAAATTTTTTTTTCTATAGCTGCTGTTTTGTGTAGTTATTTTTAATAAGGGTTTATGCCTCAATACCAATAGAATATTCTGGTTGCTGCTTTCCTAGTTTCATCTTATCTTATGTTTCCCTATATGTGCATAGTTTACATTTTTTTGGGGGGTGGAAAATGTGCCATAAAGGCCTATACTTTTTCTAATTGACAAGACTTACGGTAAATCAGGTACTGTAGATAAACTAGGGCCTTTATTTATATCTTTATTTATTTAATCTTTATATAGTATATTTTTCTTGCACTTCATTGCACTGGACACATAATGAAATCCTGATGCTACTTTCTGTTTAGAATGTATACTAGTATGTAGTTTAAGTATCATCCTACCTGACCTAAGGCTCTGCTCAGTGTGAAGCACAAATCCAGAAATATTTGGAAAGTGACACAAGTTTTGGCATTTTAACTGTGTATATAAACTGTACCTTGTAAGTTTTGGTAATCAATATGGGCTTAAAGTGCTGTAAGGTAGCTCTCACTGAGTGTATTGGGGGACACAGGAACACTTTCACATAAAACAGTCCAATGCAGTTTATTGTGCCATCATAAACCGCACCGTAAGCCATGTTATACTTCACAGGCTCACACATAGTCCATAACATTGCATAGTACATGGCTTGGATACGCTGTCACTAAACACGCTGGACCGCTTTGTCCAGTTACCTTGGGTGGCCGCACGCCGTACACTTCATTCATGTCCATAGAATTTCACAGGCACCAACAGTTATATCCCCATGTCCGGGGTTACCTCGCAGGAGCTCCTGTTCCAGATGCCGACTCTCTGTTAGTCCTTTCTCTCAGGGAAGCGGCCGCACTGGGCTCACCGTTCCGAACAGTGCCTTATTCACTAGGCCGCCTCACGGTTCCATAACCACAGCCGGACAGTGGCTCCCCAAACACAGTCTGTCACAGACTCTGCTCTCACACGTGGCCTTCCGGGACCTACCACACGGACCAATCAGATCCAGGCACCCTCCCCCATGTGACCTACCCTGGTCACCTTTATATGGTCCGTAGCCACTCCTACCGAATCACATGGCTATAACCTCGTTGCAGGTCCTAGACATCCAGCCATACACACATATACTTTGGGCATTCAGACACATGCCCCTGGGTGGGTTTGTAGGTGACTGGTCCCGCCCATCTCACCAAGCCACTTGAAAGCCTTCCCTGATATATAGTAACAAACACTCAGCATTACCTCTGCTGATTACCACATATTTCAGCTTCCATCCCAGGGCCACCCATCCTGGGATACATAAGTCATTTACCATCCTGCCGTTCATCCTTTCTCCATCACAATAATGGAGATGCCTGTGTGCATGACCCAGACAGTGCCCCCTAGCTGTCACTGCATCACAGTGCAGACTCTCAGCTTTAATTTGTGGGTATTCACATCCTACTTGGAGGATGGGTTTAGGAATTACAGCTCTTTAATATGTAGCTGCCTCTTTTTAAAGGAAACCTGTCAGATGTAAAACATTATGGGGTTAACCTGCAGGTTAAGTGTTCAGAACCTATCTGGTGCCTGCACTTATTTTCCTCCCAGCAGAGGGGCTCTATCTTTATTCCCCTTGAACAGTATTTGGCATTCAGTCAGTCAGCATCGCCTCTATGTAACAGAGCCGATCGGGCTATGGCATGCTTCAATAGCCATGGAGGCTATTGAAGCATGCCAGAGGGGGGTAGATTCCATATCTTGGTGTGCAGACTGAATGATCAGGTCTGTACACTGGTCAATATCTATGCTCCTAACCGAGATCAAGTGTCATTCCTCAACAAAGTCATGAAAAAGGTGTCTATTGTGAAAAGAGGTGATTTATTCCTTTTAGGTGACTTCAGCATCACTCCCAACAATATTATGGATTCTTCTTCAAGCTCAAGACCTAATCATGATAACCTCAATGCATGGTTAGATAAAAATGAGTTACTGGATGCTTTCAGGTGTTTAAATTCCACATCGAGGGAATATTCACATTTCTCTGAGGTGCATCAATCCGCATCCAGGATTGATTTGATTGTTACAAATGTATTTTCTCTCACTAGATTTAAGGAATTCTCCATTGGAAACAGAACCATTTCTGACCACGCTCCGGTTTTTGGCAAACTTTTATTGGGTCCTCCCTTGAAGAATACCAAACTCTGGAAGTGTAGTGCAAACATTTTACATAATCCAATCCACAAGACTGTCATCCAGGAAGCTTTAGATAACTTCTTTAGAGAGAATAGAACTGAAGTGACAAACCCATTCATTAATTGGTGTGCTCACAAGGCGGTTGTGAGAGGCGTCATTATTAGCATTACGTCTAAATTAAAGAGAATAGAGAAAAAATTAACGCCACTCTACTATCAATCCGTAAACTTGAAAGTACCATTGTGAACCTTGCCTCACCATCTCCCACCCTAAAATTAGAACTTGCTAAACTAAGACAAGAACTCAGGACTCAGCTGAATTCCCCCTATGAAGCAATAGTAAAATCTTCTAAGTATAAGGCTGAGTTCACACGTGGCGTTTTTTTCGCGGCAGTTTTAACAGCGCGATTTTGCCGCGAAAAATAAGCATCCCATGCATTCCTATGGGATTCCGCAATGCTGTGCTAATGCTGCAGTTTTTACCGCGGCGGAATCGCTTCGCGGTAAAAACTGCAGCATGCTCATTAATTTGCGGAATCGCGGCGATCCCGCACCCATAGGAATGCAATGTTCCGCTTACTTCCCGCATGTGGCTGTGCACACCATGCGGAAAGTAAGCAGAACATTTGCGGATGGTACCCACGGTCCGGAGAGAGGAGACTGTCCTCCGGGCTTTGGGTACCATATCCCTGTAAAAAATAGAATTTAAAAATAAAAAATATTGTTATTCTCACCCTCCGGCGTCCCGCGCAGCCTTCCCGCTTCTCACGCTCTCGTTCTCAGTAGTCCTTTGCGAAAATGCCCGCGATGGCGTCCCTTCTCGCGGGATCGCGAAGTCTCGCGGTCATTCGCGCTACGTCATCGCGAATGACCGCGAGACGTCGCGATCCCGCGAGAACTGACGTCATCGCGGGCATTTTCGCAAAGGATTACTGGGAACGGATGCGCGGGACGTCGGAGGGTGAGAATAACACTATTTTTTATTTTTTTTTTTACATTCTTTTACTACTGATGCCGCATAGGCGGCCTCAGTAGTAAAAAGTTGGTCACACTCGTCAAACACTATGTTTGACGAGTGTGACCAACCTGTCAATCAGTTCTCCAAGCGATGCTACAGATCACTTGGAAAACGCTAGCATTTTGCAAGCTAAATACGCTTGCAAAATGCTAGTTTTTCCGTGGGAAAATCGCGGGAATTTAAAATGCGATTTTCCCGCGGACTGGAATTCCGGAATTCTCGCGGTAATTTCTGCGAGAGTTCCGGTACGTGTGCACTTAGCCTAACTATTACACGTCTCTCAATAAACCCACGAGGTACATGGCCAACTGAATCAAAAACAAAAGAATTCATAATAAAATTAATAGAATTAACTCGATTAATGGTAGCTCTAAACTTTCGCATCCCCAGGAAATAGCAAATGAATTTGCGAACTTACATTAAGTTGTATTCTAAGATCATAGCGAATAGGCTAAGTCTGATAATTCCTAAACTGATAAGCAATGATCAGATGGGCTTTACAAAAGGGAGACAACCAGCCGATGCAACAAGGCAAATCATCAATACCATAAAATGGGCTAACGCTTCGAAAACACCCATGGCTCTGTTGTCACTCGATGCCGAGAAAGCATTTGACAGACTTAGTTGGTGTTTTCTCAAGCAGACACTCAAAAAATTTGGGTTCGATGATAATCTGACATCCTCCATCATGGCCCTATATTCAGACCCAAGAGCCAGTGTAATTTGTAACAACCATGTCTCAGAGCCACTTACCATATCAAATGGCACTAGACAAGGCTGCCCCCTCTCCCCCATTCTATTTAATTTAGCTATGGAACCTCTGGCCGAACAGATCAGAAAAAAAACCAAAATAGTAGGATTAAACACCTTAAATCGTCATCATTAGATCAGTCTTTTTGCTGATGATGTTATCCTAACTTTAACCAAACCCGAGATCTCCATCCCTGAGGCTCTCTCAGAAATTAACAAATTCTCATCATTGTCCAATTTTAAAATCAATGAACGCAAGTCTAACATTCTCCCGTTAAACATCAGTAAGGACCAAACCAGATGTATTAAAACTGTAACCTCTCAACTGGTGTGACAAGGAATTTGCTTATTTGGGAATCACGGTGAACAGTAACCTCACTGGGTTAGTTAAATCCAACCTTAAAAAACTATCTGAATTAATAAATAAGGATTGCATGATTTTCAGGGATAGATCTCTATCATGGTGGGGAAGGATCCTTACAGTAAAGCTTTTTACTTTGCCAAAAATATTATACATTTTAAGGTGTATACCACTCCCTATCCCTTCTATCCATCTTTCTAACTTAGAGGCACAGATTAATTCTTTCATTTGGGGCTATAAGAAGCCCAGAACGGCCACTCAAACCTTATTTAAGAAAAGATTGAATGGAGGTATAAGCATCCCTAACATCACAGCCCACTATTATTCTTTGTTACTTAAACAAAGTGCCCATTGGTTAATAGATTCAGATCCCCCAGCTTGGCTTGACTTAGAGTCTACACTTAATAACAATAAGCACCCTAGATCCATAATCTATAATGCCATAGCTAACAACCTTACAAACTCTGTTGCTCATCCAATCTTTCAAGCTGTTGCACTCGCCTGGTTTAAGATCTCTAAACCAAAGAGAGGATCCCATAAAACGACCATCCTTAACCCCTTCACCCCCAAGGGTGGTTTGCACGTTCATGACCGGGCCAATTTTTACAATTCTGACCACTGTACCTTTATGAGGTCATAACGCTTCCATGGATCCCAGTGATTCTGACATTGTTTTCTCGTGACATATTGTACTTCATGTTAGTGGTAAAATTTCATTCAAATAACTTGCGTTTATTTGTGAGAAAAACGGAAATTTGGCGAAAATTTTGAAAATTTCGCAATTTTCCAACTTTGAATTTTTATGCCCTTAAATCACAGAGATATGGCACCCAAAAAACTTGATAACTAACATTTCCCACATGTTTACTTTACATCAGCACAATTTTGGAACCAAAATTTTTTTTTGTTAGGAAGTTATAAGAGTTAAAAGTTGACCAGCGATTTCTCATTTTTACAACACCATTTTATTTTTACGGACCACATCACATTTGAAGCCACTTTGAGGGGTCTATATGATAGAAAATACCCAAAAGTGACACCATTCTAAAAACTGCACCCCTGAAGGTGCTCAAAACCACATTCAAAAAGTTTATTAACCCTTTAGGTGCGTCACAGGAATTTTTTTGAATATTTAAAAAAAAAATGAACATCTAACTTTTTCACAAAAAAAGTACTTCAGGTTCAATTTTTTTTATTTTACCAAGGGTAACAGGAGAAATTGGACTGCAAAAGTTATTGTGCAATTTGTCCTGAGTACGCTGATACCTGATATGTGGGGGGGAACGACTGTTTCGGCGCATGGCAGAGCTCAGAATGGAAGGAGCGCCGTTTGACTTTTTCAATGCAAAATTGTCTGGAATTCAGATCGGACGCCATGTCACGTTTGGAGAGTCCCTGATGTACCTAAACAGTGGAAACCCCCTACAAGTGACCCCATTTTGGAAACTAGACCCCCCAAGGAACTTATCTAGATATGTGGTGAGAACTTTGAACCCACAAGGGCTTTACAGAAGTTTATAACGTACAGCGGTACAATTAAAAAATCATATTTTTTCCACAAAAATGATCGTTTCACCCTCAATTCTTATTTTTCCAAGGGTAACAGGACCCTAAAAGTTATTGTGCAATTTGTCCTGAGTACGCTGATACCCCACATGTAGGGGTAAACCACTATTTGGGCGCATGGCAGAGCTCGGAAGGGAAGCAGCGCCATTTGACGTTCTTGGCTGGAATTGAGATCGGACATCATGTCGCGATTGGAAAACCCCTGATGTACCAAAACAGTGGAAACCCCCCACAAATGACACCATTTTGGAAACTAGGCCCCCTAAGGAACTTATCTAGATGTGTGGTGAGAACTTTGAACCCCCAAGGGCTTCACAGAAGTTTATAACATAAAGCCGTACAATTAAAAAATCATATTTTTTCCACAAAAATGATCGTTTCACCCTCAATTCTTATTTTTCCAAGGGTAACAGGACCCTAAAAGTTATTGTGCAATTTGTCCTGAGTACGCTGATACCCCACATGTGGGGGTAAACCACTATTTGGGCGCATGGCAGAGCTCGGAAGGGAAGCAGCGCCATTTGACGTTTTTGGCTGGAATTGAGATCGGACACCATGTCGCGATTGGAAAACCCCTGATGTACCTAAACAGTGGAAACCCCCACAAATGACACCATTTTGTAAACTAGACCCCCCCCAAGGAACTTATCTAGATGTGTGGTGAGCACTTTGAACCCCCCAGTGCTTCACAGAAGTTTATAACGCCCGGGCGTGAAAATAAAAAATTTGTATTTTTTCCACAAACATGATCAATTAGTCCCCAATTTTTTTTGTTTTCCCAAGGGTAACAGGAGAAATTGGACCCCAAAAGTTGTTGTCCAATTTGTCATGAGTACGCTGACACCCCATATGTGGGAAAAAACTACTGTATGGACACACATCGGGGCTCGGAAGGGAAGCAGTGACGTTTAGGAATGCAGACTTTGATGGAATGGTCTGCGGCTGTCATGTGCGTTTGGAGAGCCCCTGATGTATCTAAACTATTGAAACTCCCCACAAGTGACCCCATTTTGGACACTAGACCCCCCCACGGAACTTATCTAGATGTGTGGTGAGCACTTTGAACCCCCAAGTGCTTCACAGAAGTTTATAACGCTCGGACGTGAAAATAAAAAAATCATTTTTTTCCACAAAAATGATATTTTTGCCCCCAATTTTTTATTTTTCTAAGGGTAACAGGAGAAATTGGACCCCAATAATTGTTTTGCAATTTGTCCTGAGTAGGCTGATACCCTACATGTGGGGGTAAAACACTGTTTGGGCGCATGTCAGAGCTTGGAAGGGAAGGAGCACCATTTGACTTTTTCAACTCAGAATTGGCTGGAATTGAAATTAGACGCCATGTTGCATTTGGAGAGCCCCTGATGTGCCCAAACAGTGGAAACCCCCAATTCTAACTCCAACCCGAGCCCCAACACACCCCTAGCCCTAACCCTAGCCCTAACCCTACCCTAACCCTAACCTTAACCGTAATGGAAAAATGGAAATAAATACATTTTTTTTTATTTTATTATTTTTCCCTAACTAAGGGGGTGATAACGGGGGGGTTTGATTTACTATTTACGGCGGTTTTTATGTTTGGCGGCTGTCGCACGCTAAAAGACGCTTTTATTGTAAAAATAGTTTTTGCATCACCACATATTGAGAGCTATAATTTTTCCGTATTTTGACCCACCGAGTCATATGAGGTCTTATTTTTTGCGGGACGAGTTGACGTTTTTATTGGTACCATTTTCGGGCACGTGACATTTTTTGATCGCTTTTTATTCCGATTTTTGGGACGCAGAATGAACAAAAACCAGCGTTTCATGAATTTCTTTTGGTAAAATTGATAAAGCGGTTTTATTCTTCGGGTCAGTACGGTTACAGCGATACCTCATTTAGGTCTTTTTTTATGTTTTGTCGGTTTTATGCAATGAAAACTATTTTATATAAAAAATAATTATTTTTGCATCGCTTTATTCTGCGAGCTATAACTTTTTTATTTTTTCGCTGATGATGCTGTGTGGTGGCTCGTTTTTTGCGGGACAAGATGACGTTTTCAGCGGTACCATGGATATTTATATGCGTCTTTTTGATCGCGCGTTATTACACTTTTTGTTTGGCGGTATGATAATAAATCATTTTTTGCTTCGTTTTTTATTTTTATTTTTTAAGGGATTTGCTAAAGGGGTTAACTAATGGGACAGTTTAATAGGGAGGGTAGTTACGGACGCGGCAATACCTAATATGTGTACTTTTATTGTTTTTTGTTTTTTTTATTTTCAAAAAATGGATTTATTTGGGGGAATATTTTTTTTTTTTTTGTAATTTATTTGGCGATTTTTTTAAAATTATTTTAACACTTTTTTTTAATTTTTTTTTTACTTTAATAAATAGTCCCAGGTGGGACATCACTGTTCTGTGACAGATCGCTGATCTGTCACATCACAGATCACTGTGACAGATCAGCGATCTGTCACAGGCAGTGCACAAGGCTTCCTCATGCCTGCGCTTTGCAGGCACTGAGGAAGCCAGCTTCCTGCAGGCCCCCGAAGGCCCCCGTCGCCATCTTGGATTCGGGGGCCTGCAGGAAAGGAGCCCCCGGTAGCAGCGCTGCACATTGCGCTGCCGTGGGGGGCTCAGGGAAGCACGGAGGGAGCCCCCTCCCTGCCGATGCTTCCCTTTAACCCCCGGTACACCGCGATCATGTTTGATCGCGGTGTGCAAGGGGTTAACGTGTCGGGGGCGGTCCGTGACCGCCCCTGACACATTGTGCCGGGTGTCAGCTGTGATAATCAGCTGACACCCGGCCGCGATCAGCGGCGCTCACCACGTGGGCGCCGCTGATCGCGGTAGACGTACTATCCCGTCCATGGAGATAGGGGCCCGGGTCCCATGGACGGGATAGTACGTCTGATGTCAGGAAGGGGTTAAGAAACTCCCCCTAACACTCATTTACTCTATGACTAACCATTCACAATCCCCCATCTGGGCAGATTTAAAAATATTAAACTTAGAACACATTTTTAACGGGACGGAATTTTTATCCTTTCAAACACTAAAAACTACATATAATATCTCCTCGTCCCTGTTTCTCGAATACCTTACTCTTAAGGATAATATAAAAATATTTCTCGACAAGAAACTAAACTTCACTGAGTCATCCATAAAAATACTAAATAATACTAAATAATTGTGGTCATCGTATTTTCTGGAGCCATGGCTTTGTTTATGATAACTACAACCCAACCAAGATACGGCCTTGACAAAAAGCCCTTCAATGCTGAGTTGGGAGAAAGACTTAAACTCTTCCTTCACTGTAGAAGACTGGGAGGACGCTCTCTCTTTATCATATCACTCCGTACTCTCCATGTCATTGCAGGAGACTCACTTTAAGGTTGTATCACGTTGGTACTATACCCCCAATAGACTTGCCCATATTGGGACTACGAACTCGCCTCTATGCTGGAGGGACTGCGGTCAGAAGGGAGACATCCTACATGTTTTCTGGAGTTGCCCAACGGTTAGTATCTTGTGGTCGCAGATCTCCTCCCGCATCACTAGCAAACTTACAGGCAAAACCACAACCCTCACACCTCACTCAGCCCTACTTTCCCTTAATCTAGAGGAATTGGACCCTGCCTTAAAAGATATAGTCATCCATGTTTGTCTTGTGGTAAAAAATTCCATTGCATTCCATTGGAAGAACCGTTTCCTTCCCAAAGTTGATGATATCTTACAGTTGATCGCACAACATAGATCCCATGAGTTGCATTTCACATTGGCTAATGACCAATTCAGTAACTTCTACAGGAAATGGTCTAAATGGGACCAAACTTTCCCTACTCCTATTACTTGAATGAATCCTTTATCACTTAGTAATCTCGATATAAGAAAAGCTGTTTTAGTTTTGCCTCTGACATAACTGATCTTGTATCTACTATTTAACATAGGGTTAGATCTGTAATGACACTCATTATACTCATTTGTGTGTTTTTATGTTCTTTATTGCTATTATTCTATTGTACAATCTTGTATTCTACATATTTAGGCGTTGGCAAGATACGTTTGTAAAATGACATCATTAATGCATGTTTTGCATTTTCTGTACATGATGTCAACTTGTAATTTCCCTACTTCTCCTTATCTTTCCTTCTCTTCCCATTCCCATCCCTCCCCCCCTCCCCCGTCTTCCCCTCTCCCCATTGTTTAAAAGAATAAAATCTTTGGAAAAGAAGCATGCCAAAAGTTAAAGAAAAATAGTTTTAAAAAAAGTTTTAATCACCCCCCTTTCATCCCATTCAAAATAAAACAAAAAAAAAATCAAACATACACTACCGTTCAAGAGTTTGGGGTCACCCAGACAATTTTGTGTTTTCCATGAAAACCAATACTTTTATTAATCAAATGAGTTGCCAAATGAATTTCAAATCCAGTCAAAACATTGACTAGGTTTGAAAAAAGATTTTTATTTGAAATAATAATTTTCTCCTTCAAACTTTGTTTTATCAAAGAATGCTCCCTTTGCTGCAATTCCAGCATTGCAGACCTTCGGCATTATAGCAGTTAATTTGCTGAGGTAATCTGGAGAAATATAACCCCATGCTTCCAGAAGCCCCTCCCACAAGTTTGTTTGGCTTCATGGGCACTGTTTGCGTACCATATGGTCAAGCTGCTCCCACAAAAGCTCAATGGGGTTGAGATCTGGTGACTGCGCAGGCCATTCCATTACAGATAGAATACCAGCTTCCTCCTTCTTCCCTAAATAGTTCTTGCATAATTTGGAGGTGTGCTTTGGATCATTGTCCTTTTGTAGGATGAAATTGGCTCCAATCAAGCTCTGTCCACAGGGTATGGCATGGCATTGGAAAATGGAGTGATTGCATTCCTTATTCATAATCCCTTTTACCTTGTAGAAATCTCCCACTTAACCAGCAACAAAGCAACCCCAGACCATCACATTACCTCCACCATGCTTGAAAGATGACGTCAGGCACTCTTCCAGCATCTTTTCAGTTGTTCTGCATCTCACAAATGTTCTTCTGTGTGAGCCAAACACCTTAAACTTGGATTTGTCCATAACACTTTCCAATCTTCCTCGGTCCAATGTCTGTGTTCTTTTGCCCATATTAATCTTTCCCTTTTATTAGCCAGTCTCAGATATGGCTTTTTCTTTCCCACTCTGCACTGAAGGCCAGCATCCTGGAAGTCACCTCTTCACTCTAGACGTTGACACTGGGGTTTTGCGTGTACTATTTAATAAAGCTGCCAGTTGAGGACCTGTGAGCTGCCGATTTCTCAAACTGCACACTCTAATGTACTTGTCTTGTTGCTCAGTTGTGCAGCGGGCCTCACACTTCTCTTTCTACTCTGGTTTATTCTAACCATCCATTAGCCTTCTTACACAGTTAACAAACACAAACTACCTTAAGAACACTGGAGTGATGGTTGTTGGAAATGGGCCTATATACACCTATGAAGATATTGCATTACTGTGATGGAAATATATATATTTCATATAGATCTCACTTGCATATATTCTTATATACTGATATACACGTGTGTGTGTGTGTGTGTGTGTGTATATATATATATATACACACAACTAACATGAACTTTATAATCAATTGCTCAGAATGGCCCAGTGACCTTGTCAGCTATCCAGCTCAGACCAGCATTGTCCCGTGGTAGCGTTGTCTTGGCATTATGTTGAGATATATCTGCCAGACATAGGAAAAGAGGAAGCTGGACCAGATGCACCAGCCCATACCAGAGTTTGCTGACATTGCAGTAAATCATATGATGTTAAATCACCCTCACGCCGGACACTGCCATATATTTTCATGTATTCAAACCAGCCAATTAGATAAGAAGTTCAGCCTTATGTTAATTGACTAACCACTCCTTTCTGTACGAAATGATAAAACCATGTATGTGCAATAAAACTTCCAGAGTTTTTGCTGGAATGGGTTGCTGCTAACAGGTAGTTAGCGTCTTTCCTTCCTTGAGCACTCAATAAGACTGTCTAATTAGGACAGGCTGCAGCACACACAGGGATATATCTATCCATTCAAAATTTCCATAACATTACAAACCAGACGTTTGCACCTAGAATAGTCATTTACCACATTATCAATGTATAGAGTGTATATCTGAATCATTTAATGTTAGCTTAATTGGAAAAAAAACTGCTTTTCTTTAAAAAAAAGGAAATTTCTAAGTGACCCTAAACTTTTGAACGGTAGTGTATTTGGTATTGCCGCTTTCAGAATCGCCCGATCTATCAGTAATAAAGGATTAACCTGATCGCTAAACGGTGCAGCGGGAAAAAAACAAAACGCCAGAATTACATTTTTTTGGTCGCAATGTCATTGCATTAAAATGCAATAAAGGGCAATCAAAAGAACATAACTGCACCAAAATGGTATAATTAAAAACATCAGCTCGGCACATAATATATAAGCCCTCACCCAACCCAAGATCATGAAAAGTGGAGACGCTACGGGTCTTGGAAAATGGCACAATTTTTTTTTTTTTTTTTAGCAAAGTTTGGAATTTTCTTTCACTACTTAGGTAAAAAAGAACCTAGACCTGTTTGGTGCCTATGAACTCATAATGATCTGGAGAATTATAATGGCAGCTCAGTTTTAGCATTTAGTGAACCTAACAAAAAAGCCAAACAAAAAACAAGTGTGGGATTGCACTTTTTTTTTGCAATTTCACCGCACTTTAAATTTTTTTTTCCCATTTTCTAGTACACGACATGGTAAAACCAATGGTGTCGTTCAAAAGTACAACTCATCCCGCAAAAAATAAGCCCTCACATGGCTATATTGACAGAAAAATTAAAAAAATTATGGCTCTGGGAATAAGGGGAGTGAAAAACGCAAAACCAAAAAAACTCTGGTCATGAAGGGGTTAAACAGGTAAAAGGTCTTCTTGAGTTGATTCCAAGTATGGTATTTGCATTTGGAA
The DNA here is from genome assembly GCF_039654945.1 of Dendrobates tinctorius. Classification (NCBI taxonomy): domain Eukaryota; kingdom Metazoa; phylum Chordata; class Amphibia; order Anura; family Dendrobatidae; genus Dendrobates; species Dendrobates tinctorius. The sequence continues at coordinate 9,155,638 of NW_027361728.1, forward strand.
GCTGTTGCTGTGAACCCACAAAATGCGGTCAAAGAAGCCCTCAATGGAAGAGAAACTGACCACCAGTAGGCTGGAAAAAAAAGAAGAAATCTGTCACAGATAGCAGAAGTGTTAGGAGTGACCAAATCCACAGTAAAAAAAAAGGGGCACTGTGAGCTTGGGAACTCAAAAACGCCTAGATGTCCTCAGTAGTGAATGATCACAGACTCCTTCCCATAGTAAAGAAAAACCTGATCACAACATCAACCCAAGTTAAGAACACTTTACAGGAAGTAGACATTTCAGTATCTAAGTCTACAATAAAGAGAAAACTTCATGTGAACAAATACAGAGGGATCACCACAAGGTGCAAACCATTAATCAGCCGTAAAAATAGAATGGCCAGAGTAGACTTTGCTAAAAAAAACATCTAAAGAAGCAAGCACAGTTCTGGACAGATGAATTTAATCCTGTACAAGAAGGATAGTAGGACGAAAGTATGGTTAAGTCTTGTAATGGCTCATGATCCAGAAGATACCATGTCCTCTGTAAAACATGATGAAGGCGGTGTGATGGCATGGAATGCATGGCTTCCAATGGCACTGGGTCACTAGCGTTTATTGATGTAACTGAAGACAAGCAGCCGCATGAATTCTGAAGTGTACAGTGATATTTTCTCAGATTCAACCAAATGATGCGCAAGGTTGATTGGACGGTTCTTTACAGTACAGATGGACCCAAATGTACTTCAAAAGCAACCCAGAAGTTTAAGGCAAAGAACTGGAATATTGTACAATGGCCGAGTCAATCACCAGATCTCAACCCTATTGATCATACATTTGTCATGTTTAAGACAAATCTTAAGGCAGAAAGACACACAAACAAGGAACAAATGAAGTCAGCAGCAGTAAAGGCCTGGTAAAGCATCACAAAGGAGGAAGTCCAGCGTTTGGTGACATCCATGACTTCCAGATTTCAGGCAGTCATTGCCTGCAAAGTATTCTCTATAAATTATTAAAATATCATTTTATTTATGATCAAGTTAATTTGTCCAATTACTTTTGAGACCCTGAAAAGAGGAAGTAATGTAGAAAAATAGTTGCAATTCCTAAACGTTTTCCTTGTTTTTTTTGTTCAACCCCCTTAATTAAACCTGAAAGTCTGCCCCTCAATTGCATCTCAGCTGTTTTATGTTAACTAACAAACCGAGGCATGTAGAACGCAAATCATGAAGATTCTGTAACTATCTAAATAATTCTGGACCTAACTGTGTTTGTGTGTGAGCATACATGTATTATGTACACATATGTTGTACATAATATATAGATAAGAACACCTTCCCCTGTGTATAAATGCATCACAATACTATTAGCATTTCCATAGGGTCCCTTTCTGTGTCATAGTGAAATTGCATGACCCAAGATTGTTCAGTTTGTGTTGTCCTATTATATATTGGACACAAAGAAGCTGATGGTTGGTAAAGCCCTGTCACTTCTTACGATGTAGTGTCCAACCCTAAAGCTTCATTCTGCTTTATAACATCCCTTGCTCATGTTCCCTGAATGTGCTCTGAGGTAGGTAAATGAATTCAGTCAACTGGTGGGCGTACGATTCCTTTCTGACCTCGGTCCTGTACCATTTGTTTCCCAGCTTGTACTATGCCAAAGGGGACATTTCTTTCAGTTTTGTTTCAAATAATTTTCTTTTTTGTTGGCGATTTGGTGGTGATTGTTCTTGTTCTAAGCCGTCTGGGAATTTACTATTGTCCGTTGCACAAATTTCTAATTTAGCTTCCTTTTTGTAAACTATGTTACAACTTGTATCAATTTGTCGTTAATAATCCTTCATTAAATATTTTTTAATCTATTCAGATGATCCCCAAAGCGACTGGCCTATTTGATAAAACATGAACCACTGGCAAAGCTTTGAAGAGAGAGTTTTTTATACTACAAAGAGTGTAAAAAGATTAACGATTGTCTTTTCTGGACATCATTTCTCACCCTTGCAGGAGACAATGACAGTTGTCAGCAGCAAAGAAAAGAAATTCTGCTTGAAAACAGAAGCCTATGTTCATGTGCTGTCCAGGGATCAGATAAGATGCCAAGGACCAGAGCATCCCATGAAAGGAGAGACATGTCAGATAAAAAGGTTTCTAGGATAGAGAAGAGAGGGATTAGGAGAATATTCATGACTCATGAGGATCAGCAGGTGACACCTAAGGCATAGCACTTTATCCGTTTGGCAAACAGTAAATAAAGGCTATTGGTTGCCAGGATAAAATGAAACAACAAAAAGCCAAATGCTTTATCTGTACAAAGAATGCTGGTGTTTGCCACTTGTTAGAGTGAAAGCATGTACCATCTTTTTAATTTCTAGGCATCAACCAAAGTGGTGAAACAGAAGCCTTGTGCTTTCACGTGAGCAAATGTTGAAATGGTAAACTAGGAGCATGTCGGAGTTTCTCGAACAATGTGAACTTCAATTTAATAGAAGTATAATCTTTGTGTGTAGAGAGAAATCCTTCGTGTATACTATTTGATGAGTTTCTTATTACGTTCTCAAAGCTGGAGAATCCCGCAAATTACTTAATCCTACAAGAGCGAACCTAACTGAGATCCATAAACTATTTCAATTTGAGTTGTATTTGACTGCCGCAAACAGTACTCCAAAATGTCCTGCAAAATTTAGATGAAGCCATTGATTTTAGGAGAAATAGCCAACCGTCTAATGTATATTAATTTGGCAATGTTACATAGTACCCAAAGGTTACCTCCACAAAATAGTACAACACATTGTCATGGCCTCCAGATTTTCTAGTCTGTTAATGCTGATGCTTCATTTAATTAGCCCTTGATTGTAGTCCTGACCCTGAAGAAATGGGAATTTTTACTTCCATTTTCACCAGTGCAGCTGAATAATTGCAGCCTTTTAAAATGAATAGGCTTTTCTTTGGATGGCCATATACATAAAATGGCCTTCTATGCCATCCGAAGGAAACTCTACCATCTGAAGCCACCAGTGAGGGTCTGGCTAAAAATTTTCGATGCCATAATCACTAGAGTTGAGCGAAACGGGTCGAAAAAATTCAAAAGTCGCCGACTTTTGGCAAAGTCGGGTTTCATGAAACGAAACCCGACCCTAGGATGAGGTCGGCCACGAGGTCGGCGACTTACGCGCCAAAGTCGTGTTTCAAAAGTTTGTTTTGCGCTCTTTTTCAGCCAATCAGGATCCACGGACACTGTGGGCAACGTGATGACATAGGCACGGGTCACCACCATCTTTCAGAAGGGCATGCAAGTGATTGGCTTGCTTTGGTGGGCGTCACAGGGGGTATAAAAGGGCGTGCACGCCGACCGCCATCTTACTTCTGCCGATCTTAGCATAGGGAGAGGTTGCTGCTGATTCTGTAGGGAGAGCGTTAGGCAGGGAAGAAGACAAAAAAACTGCTTCTGCTGCTAGCAATTTGGCCTGCACAACACACCAGTCACTGTGTGTGCAGTGCAAGGGGAGGCTATATAGTGGTGTATCAGTGGTGTTGGTTGTTGGGCTGCCTTCTAAGGCTTCCTGACAGACTGGCATTGCTGTTTACCCACTGCTCCGCAAACTGCTTTTTTAAAAGCAATCCAATCTCCCTTATCCTCTAGTCACTTTGGTCACAGCTGCGCCATCAAGCCTGTCACATAGCGCTCAGATATTCATTGGGCCTCAAACTGCTTAAGCAATCCCAATTTTTTTTTTTTGTCCTGCTGAGAAGAAAAAAAAACTGCTTCTGCTGCTGATAGCAAATTGGCCTGCACAACACACCAGTCACTGTGTGTGCAGTGCAAGGGGAGGCTATATAGTGGTTTATCAGTGGTGTTGGTTGTTGGGCTGCCTTTTAAGGCTTCCTGACAGGCTGGCATTGCTGTTTACCCACTGCTCCGCAAACTGCTTTTTTAAAAGCAATCCAATCTCCCTTATCCTCTAGTCACTTTGGTCACAGCTGTGCCATCGAGCCTGTCACATAGCGCTCAGATATTCATTGGGCCTCACACAATCCAAAAGTGTCCAGTGTCCAAAAGTGTGTGCAGATATTCAAAATCTCCCTTATCCTCTAGTCACTTTTGTCACAGCAGTGCCATCGAGCCTGTCACATAGCGCTGAGATATCAGTGGGCCTCACACAATCCAAAAGTGTCCAGTGTCCAAAAGTGTGTGCAGATATTCAAAATCTCCCTTATCCTCTAGTCACTTAGGTCACAGCAGTGCCATCGAGCCTGTCACATAGCGCTGAGATAACAGTGGGCCTCACACAATCCAAAAGTGTCCACTGTCCAAAAGTGTGTGCAGATATTCAAAATCTCCCTTATCCTCTAGTCACGTTTGTCACAGCAGTGCCATCGAGCCTGTCACATAGCGCTGAGATATCAGTGGGCCTCACACAATCCAAAAGTGTCCAGTGTCCAAAAGTGTGTGCAGATATTCAAAATCTCCCTTATCCTCTAGTCACTTTTGTCACAGCAGTGCCATCGAGCCTGTCACATAGCGCTGAGATATCAGTGGGCCTCACACAATCCAAAAGTGTCCAGTGTCCAAAAGTGTGTGCAGATATTCAAAATCTCCCTTATCCTCTAGTCACTTTTGTCACAGCAGTGCCATCGAGCCTGTCCCATAGCGCTGAGATATCAGTGGGCCTCACACAATCCAAAAGTGTCCAGTGTCCAAAAGTGTGTGCAGATATTCAAAATCTCCCTTATCCTCTAGTCACTTTTGTCACAGCAGTGCCATCGAGCCTGTCACATAGCGCTGAGATATCAGTGGGCCTCACACAATCCGAAAGTGTCCAGTGTCCAAAAGTGTGTGCAGATATTCAAAATCTCCCTTATCCTCTAGTCACTTTTGTCACATCAGTGCCATCGAGCCTGTCACATAGCGCTGAGATATCAGTGGGCCTCACACAATCCAAAAGTGTCCAGTGTCCAAAAGTGTGTGCAGATATTCAAAATCTCCCTTATCCTCTAGTCACTTTTGTCACAGCAGTGCCATCGAGACTGTCAAATAGCGCTGAGATATCAGTGGGCCTCACACAATCCAAAAGTGTCCAGTGTCCAAAAGTGTGTGCAGATATTCAAAATCTCCCTTATCCTCTAGTCACTTTTGTCACAGCAGTGCCATCGAGCCTGTCACATAGCGCTGAGATATCAGTGGGCCTCACACAATCCAAAAGTGTCCAGTGTCCAAAAGTGTGTGCAGATATTCAAAATCTCCCTTATCCTCTAGTCACTTTTGTCACAGCAGTGCCATCGAGCCTGTCACATAGCGCTCAGATATCAGTGGGCCTCACACAATCCAAAAGTGTCCAGTGTCCAAAAGTGTGTGCAGATATTCAAAATCTCCCCTGTCCTATAGACACCTTGTACCTTGTTTTACATTACTATATAGTTTGTTGGATTTTGTCTACATTTCTACCAAAAATGAGGAAGGCTGGTGGAAGAGGCCGTGGAATTGGGCGGGGGTTGGCAGCTGGTAATGATGGTGTTGGTGGTGGATCTGATGGTAGTGGCAAGAGCAAAATAGGACCGAATGCAGGAGGTGCTGACCCTGCGTCATCGTCTGGCTACATAAGGCCTCGAACGCTTAGTTTTCTAGGAGTTGGCAAACCGCTTTTAAAGCCAGAGCATCAGGAAAAAGTTTTGTCTTACATTGCTGACTCAGCCTCCAGCTCTATCGCCTCTTCTTCTTCAGTTGTAAAAAGTAAAAGCACTGAGTCGTCATTGGAGGCTCATGTTCATGAACCACACCTTTCCTTGTGTCCTTCACCCCAACCAAGATTGAAGGATGACGCAGGCCATACTACTGATTACTCCATGGAGCTGTTTTCACATACCATGCCTGGATTATCAAGTGAAATGGTGAATTACCCAGGCCAAGATGAATCTGACATGGAGTGCACTGATGCACAGCTGCTGATGGATGATTCTGCTGGTACATTCACTCAGAGCACTACATTGTCCTCGCAGTGTACAGAGCCAGATTCTGACCCTGATGAGACTCAGGTGCCCCTTCCCGCACACTATACCACCATACACGGTGACACAGAGGAAGGTGCACATGACATAGAAGAGGAGGTGATGGATGACCCAGTTGTAGACCCAGATTGGCATCCATTGGGGGAAGAGGGTGCTGCTTCCAATAGCTCAGATGAGGAGCATCCACAGCAGACATCGACATCGCAACAGCTGTTATCTGGCAGGCCCGGAGCACTCCAAAGACAGGTTCCAAACATCAAAAGAGTTGCTGGACAGCTTGTCCAGAGGGTCAAAAGATCACAGCGTGCTAGGCCGCAAAATGTCTGCCAAAGTAGGAAGAGTGCAGTGTGGCACTTTTTTGAACAAAATCCTCATGATCAGGCCAAGGTTATCTGTAAGAAGTGCGCAAAGACCTTTAGCCGAGGGAAAAATCTGAAAAATTTGAATACCAGTTGCATGCTTAGACATTTAACCAGCATGCACTTGCAAGCGTGGACACAACACCAAACCTCAAGTGCCACATGTGCAACTGATCACAACGAAGGTAGTCAGCAACGCTACATTGTTTCCCCCACTGTAAGCCCACCGGTTAGCACAGCAGCAAATGTTGAGGTGTCGTTGCAAGACCACAGCAGTCAGGGAATCCCACTGTTATATCAACGAAAGACTGATTCTAGGCCATCAGAAAGAACACCAACTCCATCACCATCATCAACCCTCTCTCAGTCCGCCCTGTCCACCGCTACTTCCACCATATGCAGCTTTCAAGTCCAGCTCACCCTCCCAGACACTATGAGTAGGTCAAGAAAGTACTCAGTCTCTCATCCGCGTACACTGGGTTTGAACGCCCACATTGACAAACTAATCTCGTTTGAGATGATGCCCTTTCGGTTGGTGGAAAGCACAGCTTTCCGCGAACTCATGGCCTATGCAGTACCACGCTATGACCTACCCAGTTGCCACTTCTTCTCTCGCAAAGCCATCCCAGCCCTCCACCATCATGTGAAAGACCGCATTGTCCATGCACTCAAGCAGTCAGTGAGCGGAAAGGTGCACCTCACAACTGATGCATGGTCCAGTCGGCATGGCCAGGGCCGTTACGTGTCCATCACTGCGCACTGGGTTAATGTGGTGGATGCAGGGTCCACAGGGGACAGCGGTGGTGGGACAGTGCTGCCTAGCCCACGGTATAGGAAACAGTTGGCTGTAGGCGTTCGACCCTCCTCCTCCTCCTCCAGAAGCGAAAGCTCGTCCACAGAGCGCAGTCGTACGAGCACTCCATCTGCAGCTGCCACTGTTGCACACGATGTGTCCCCCTATCGAGCAGCTAGTGGAAAGCGTCAGCAGGCTGTGTTGCAGATGATGTGTTTGGGCGACAGACACACCGCCGAGGTGCTGGCCGAGTACTTGAAGCGACAAACTGAGTCATGGCTGGGCAGTGTACATCTTGAGGCAGGCAAGGTAGTTAGTGATAATGGCCGTAATTTTGTGGCAGCCATAGCCCTTTCAAAACTCAGCCACATACCTTGCTTGGCTCACACCTTGAACCTGGTGGTGCAGTGCTTCCTCAAAAATTATCCGGAGTTAACAGCCCTGCTCCATAAGGTGCGAAGACTGTGCGCGCACATCCGCCGGTCGCCTGTACACTCCGTTCATATGCAGAAGCTGCAGCGATTGCTCCACCTTCCCAACCACCGCCTCATTATCGACATTGCAACAAGGTGGAACTCCACCCTGCACATGGTGGAGCGGCTGTGCGAGCAGAGGCAGGCCATAATGCATTTGTGGGAGGATACACGGCCAGGCACTTTGAGAGCAGACATGGAATTGACAGGTGTGCAGTGGTCGAAGCTGAAAGATCTTTGTAAAGTCCTTCAGTGTTTTGAGGAATGCACACGGCTGGTAAGCGCAGACGACGCCATCCTAAGCATGAGCATCCCACTTATGCGTCTGCTCATGCAAACTTTGACGCACCTTAAGGAGCAGGCGTCTGCAGCCAATGTTGATGAGGAGGAAGAGGAGGAGGGAATCCTTGATGACATTCAGCCATTGTCTGCTCAGGGACCTCTCCTGGACGAGGTGGAGGAGGATGATGATGGGGATGATTACTTAGGGGAGGAGGATGCATCTCGTGGGGCAAGTGAAAATGTTGGCGTGGCAAGGTCTGGTACAGGGTTTGTGCGTGACTGGAGGGATGTGGATTTGCCAGAAAGTGCTCCTCCACCCAGCACTCGCAGTGCATCATTGACACCGGGAACATTGGCCCACATGTCAGATTATGCCTTGCGGATCCTAAAAAGGGACCCCCGCATTGCCAAAATGATGAACGATGACGACTACTGGTTGGCCAGCATCCTGGATCCACGCTATAAAGGCAAATTACAAAACATCATGCCACAGGAGAACCTTGACCTAATATTGGCTAATAAACAAGCAACTCTGGTAAATCGGTTGCTTGAGGCATTCCCAGCACACAGCAGCGGTGATGGTTCTCACACGAGCCGTACGGGCCGGGGGCAGCTTGGCAGAGGTGTTCGTGGTGCACACAGCAGAAGTGGCGTTGGAGACAGGGGTTTCATGACAATGTTGTGGACTGATTTTTCAAATACCGCTCACACAACTGGTAATACTGCATCGATGGAAAGTGACAGGAGACAGCAGTTGTCAACTATGGTTACAAACTACTTTTCCTCCCATATCGATGTTCTCCCACACAGGTCATTCCCCTTTGACTATTGGGCCGCTAAACTGGACACCTGGCCTGAATTGGCCCAATATGCCTTACAGGAGCTCGCTTGCCCAGCTGCAAGTGTGCTATCGGAAAGAGTCTTCAGTGCAGCTGGATCAATCCTGACAGAAAAAAGGACCCGTCTGTCAACCCAAAATGTGGATGATCTAACCTTCATTAAAATGAACCACGCATGGGTTTCCAAGGATTTTGTCCCACCTTCCCCTGATGACACATAGGGTGACAGAAAAATGGCTTGCTTTGGTCCACCTCTTCCTGGTACTTCACCTATTTCGCCTTTTGCATCAGCTGAATGTCCAACATCAACATATGCCACTTTCTAAAACTCCCTAACTGTGCTGCCTCCCCCCCATGGCCGGGGTCACCACCTAGCGCATGACACTGTGCGAGTGCCGTTGCCCTGGACAGGTGGGTAGGCCGACTCTTGGGCGCGGGCACTGGCACAGGGTCCCTCATAGTGCAATCAAGTGTCTCTGATGGTGGTGGTGCACACCCGCCGTCAGACACACCGCTGTACTATGAGGGGCCCAGTGCCAGTACCGACGCCCACGAGTGGGCCCCACTTGCTTGGGCAGGGCCCCAGCATTTGCAATCTTTACCTCTCCCTGCTCCTCCGCTGTGTAATCTGGGCCGTCAAATCCATACTGTGCCTGACACCGTCTGAGCCTGCCTCCTGATGTATAGACATATATTTTTAATGTGTACGCTATCCATACATGTTATCCGGGGATACGGTACCCTTTCTAACCTTTGTGCAATCACGTGCAATCCATACTGGGCCTAACACCGTCTGAGCCTGCCTCATGCTGTGTAGACATATATTTTGAATGTGTACGCTATCCATACATGTTATCCGGTGATACGGTACCCTTTCTAACCTTTGTGCAATCATGTGCAATCCATACTGGGCCTAACACCGTCTGAGCCTGCCTCATGCTGTATAGACATATATTTTGAATGTGTACGCTATCCATACATGTTATCCGGTGATACGGTACCCTTTCTAACCTTTGTGTAATCACGTGCAATCCATACTGGGCCTAACACCGTCTGAGCCTGCCTCATGCTGTATAGACATATATTTTGAATGTGTACGCTATCCATACATGTTATCCGGGGATACGGTACCCTTTCTAACCTTTGTGCAATCACGTGCAATCCATACTGGGCCTAACACCGTCTGAGCCTGCCTCATGCTGTATAGACATATATTTTGAATGTGTACGCTATCCATACATGTTATCCTGTGATACGGTACCCTTTCTAACCTTTGTGCAATCACGTGCAATCCATACTGGGCCTAACACCGTCTGAGCCTGCCTCATGCTGTATAGACATATATTTTGAATGTGTACGCTATCCATACATGTTATCCGGGGATACGGTACCCTTTCTAACCTTTGTGCAATCACGTGCAATCCATACTGGGCCTAACACCGTCTGAGCCTGCCTCCTGAGACATATATTTTGAATGTGTACGCTATCCATACATGTTATCTGGGGATACGGTACCCTTTCTAACCTTTGTGCAATCACGTGCAATCCATACTGGGCCTAACACCGTCTGAGCCTGCCTCATGCTGTATAGACATATATTTTGAATGTGGACGCTATCCATACATGTTATCCGGTGATACGGTTCCCTTTCTAACCTTTGTGCAATCACGTGCAATCCATACTGGGCCTAACACCATCTGAGCCTGCCTTCTGAGACATATATTTTGAATGTGTACGCTATCCATACATGTTATCCAGGGATACGGTACCCTTTCTAACCTTTGTGCAATCACGTGCAATCCATACTGGGCCTAACACCGTCTGAGCCTGCCTCATGCTGTATAGACATATATTTTGAATGTGTACGCTATCCATACATGTTATCCGGGGATACGGTACCCTTTCTAACCTTTGTGCAATCACGTGCAATCCATACTGGGCCTAACACCGTCTGAGCCTGCCTCATGCTGTATAGACATATATTTTGAATGTGTACGCTATCCATACATGTTATCCGGGGATACGGTACCCTTTCTAACCTTTGTGCAATCACGTGCAATCCATACTGGGCCTAACACCGTCTGAGCCTGCCTCCTGAGACATATATTTTGAATGTGTAAGCTATCCATACATGTTATCTGGGGATATGGTACCCTTTCTAACCTTTGTGCAATCACGTGCAATCCATACTGGGCCTAACACCGTCTGAGCCTGCCTCATGCTGTATAGACATATATTTTGAATGTGTACGCTATCCATACATGTTATCCGGTGATACGGTACCCTTTCTAACCTTTGTGCAATCACGTGCAATCCATACTGGGCCTAACACCGTCTGAGCCTGCCTCCTGAGACATATATTTTGAATGTGTACGCTATCCATACATGTTATCCAGGGATACGGTACCCTTTCTAACCTTTGTGCAATCACGTGCAATCCATACTGGGCGTGAGAACGGCTGGCGAGCTGTTAAGCAAGCTACAGCACCTGTCCAGACAAGTACAGGGATTCCCTAGCGAGGAGACTTATTTGATTGTTTTCAATGTTGGGACAGCAATTTTTGGGGAGCACTATACTCTGGAGAATGATAGATGGGGCCCACCATACACTGGAACATTCCAAAGGTGGACATCAGACACTGGAGCAGCATTTACAGGGCCCATTATACACTAGCGCATTAGAAATGGGGCCCATTATGTTTGGAGCATTATTTGGGCCCATAAGACAGTGGAGCTTCATCCATGGGGACCAACATATACTGTAGCATTATGTGGAGCTCATCATATACTGTTTCAAACATTATATGGGACCAATGATTCTGTATGGAGAAATAGATGGACCTCGTCATGAGATGTAAAAAGTGAGGTATTTTTCATTGGACTATACCGCTATTTCTCTGCCGTATCGGAGCATGATGAGTTGTGGTATGTGTTAAAGGGGCGCTCTTTCGCCCAGGGCACATGAAAACCTGGAGCCAGCCCTCCCCCCCCACAGTTTGTAGCCAAATAACCCCCATTTTTCAGTGCGTAACTTGTATTATGAAGTTAATTAAGGTTGACAAGCTTAAGAAAGAAGAATTGATGCTTTTGGCATTCAAATGGGCACTGTAGGTGTGTTTCCTGTCCTCTCACTGCCGACTTTTATTCCCCATTGACTTACATTGGGTTTCGTGTTTCGGGACGACCCCGACTTTTCCCTATAATCGGACGATCTTGCTCGACCCGACTTTTGGAAAAGTCGGGTTTCACGAAACGAAACGCGAACCTAAAAAACCAAAAGTCGCTCAACTCTAATAATCACCCCAATTCTCCTGTATGGCAGTGAAGTCTGGGGCCCTCACACATACCCAGACTGGTCAAAGTGGGATTCCTGTCCAACAGAAATATTCCACCTGGAATTTTGTAAACACCTCCAGGTCCATCAAAGCACTACCAACAGTGCCTCCCAGGCTGAGTTGGGCAGATTCCCACTGCACCTAGCGGTGCTGAAGAGGGCGCTGTCCTTCCAGGCTCACCTACAGAGTAGCAACCCAAACTCCCATTACCATAAAGCCATGCTACATATAGGTGGTCTCCACAAACCAGGACCCTTGGAACTGCTCACCCAAACCCAACATGACCGAACCGTCAACCAAAGCAACCTGACAAAAGCCAGAATCAGGAAGATGGTAGACGAAGGGCAAGAGAGGTACGTAAGTGACTGGAAGAATGAGATCAGCAGCGAAGTCTACAGAGAGATTACAGACTGGCTCCATATCTGGAGAAACTCTCGGACCCCAGAGACCGACAGATTCTGAGCCGGTATAGACTCAGTGCCCACAATCTGGCCAATCGAGGTCGGCCCGCACAGACAGAGCTACAAGCCCAGGGAAGGCAGACTGTGCCTACACTGACCTGGAGGATGAGACCCATTTCCTGCTACACTGCACCAAATACTCAGCAGTGAGGGACACTCGCCTCAGGAGACTATCCAATCTCTTCCCGGATGTCAGCTCAATGAAGGAGGAAGAGAAAACATATATCCTGCTGGGGGAAGAAGAAAGCGCGTTGGAGATAGCAGCACAGTATGTGAGCGCATGCCATAGGCTGCGAGAGAGACAGCCATGATTTGCTATGAACTTCCTTAGCCCCCACCCTATACCCCATTCATCGTTCCTTCAGTCCCCACCATTATCCCCACAGTCCCCACTCCCTATTCCCTACTATACATGTGCTTTGACAAAACTAATGTTTATTTGGTCCTGCCAATAAAGCTTATTTGAATTGAATTGAATACTTCAGCCTACTGTCATACACAGGAGCACTTGCTCGGCCAAGGACTTTTGTGTTCTCTATGAGAAAGCCACCAAATGACAAGTCAGTCGTTGAACAATGCAGTTGGCAGTCCAAAATCGGATGTTTGCAATCAACATTTCTGCCATCCATTAGTGAAAGGCAATAAAGGGTGTCCGGATTCCCCTATACACATGAGACCGTTATCCGAACCCATTGATACCAGTGAGTTCAGCCGACATTACTCTGTGTATGAGAACCTGTAGGCTAGATTATCAATATTAAATTAGTGTGGGTCAGATTTGGCTCCCCTGCTGATCAGCTGTTTGAAGAGACTGTGGTGCTCATCCAAGTAATGCAGCCTCTTCAATGGTTTCAAGCTAGGTCATACTTGCCTGCACTGTACTTTTACCAGTTCCAATGCAAGATATTGCAACATTGTCCCATTTATAGCAATGGGACAAAATTGAAAGACCTTGCAACACTCCAACAAAAATGACAGCACCGATAAATATAAGCCAGCCGGCATACTGGTGTAAAGATCAAAGAAGCTGTACATGAGTGCCACAGCCTGTTCAAACAATTGATCATCTGGGGTGCTTAGACAGAACCGTAATATGATCTTAAAAAGCTTTGTAATGCAAAGTGATTTGTTTTTCTATCTATTCATTCCTCGACTACATTTTGGTCAAGTTCACTTTATTGTAAAGAATGAAACTTTTTTTTTTTTTTTAGCTTTCTTTATCCAAAGAACATTAATCAGCCCCTTGTGAACCAGACTTTGTATATTTACAAGGATCCTATTGCACCTTGCAGACTTTATAATTAGCTCAATATGTGTTAACAACCGTGGCAAAGCCATTAGTTCGTCTAGAAAAGCATCTAACAACTCTTTGTACATAAATGGCGTGGAGTTCTTTATGGCTGACCTTCGAAAATGTAACGGCTAATTTCAACAAACAAAGAAGCCAAGCTCTATTGGTGACTCCACAAATATTGGACAAGAGTCTTCAGCACTGGAACGCTGTTGACAAGTGGGAGATAATGCAATTGTCTTTTTTGTTATCATGAAGTACAACTTGTGGTTTCTGCTATTACACTCTAGGCAAACAGTGTTGATGTTCTGATTGTGAGCCTGGAATGTTTGCTCTGCCAATATAACCTGAAATCTACACACTCAACTTAAGCATCATCCGTTTAACCATGGCAACTGCAAGTTTCTGCTGACATAAGCTTCCCCACTGAACTGAAGAAGGTTTCATCGGCTTGTTACCATCTCCAGTTTTACGGCACTTTAAGTGTCTAAACTATCTAGGTGGTCACCTGATGCTAAATTTAAGAGAAAATACTTTTTAATATGGGATGGAACGGGTCATTTAACACCTTGAGCTTTATCTTCCATTAGTAGATTAAATTAATTACTAGTTAAAACTTTTATAACTAAAACCCCCCTCACACATAGCGATCTCGCTAGCGAGATCGCTGCTGAGTCACAAGTTTTGTGATGAAACAGAGATCTCACCAGCGAGATCGCTGTGTGTGACACCTATCAGCGACCGGCCCCCCTGCCAGTATCACGAATCGTTGTTAGAAAGCCTTGGACATTTTTCCGATCGTTGGTCTCCCGCTGGCTGGAGACCAGCAATCAGCGATCTGGTAACTAAGGTAAACGCAGGGTTTCTAAGCAGCGTGCTGTGCTTAGAAACCCTCTGTGTACCTTAGTTACAAGTGCACTGGTGCAGGGAGCTGGTAACAATGTACGCATCGGGTTTTAGTGACGTGCACTGCTTAGAAACCCGATGTGTACCTTAGCTACCAGCTCCCTGCACCAGCGCGATGCTAACTAACGTACACAGCGACGCCGCGCGCTCGGTGTCGCTGGTGCTGATCGCTGGTGAAGATGCCTGTTTGACAGCTCACCAGCGATCATGTAGCGACTCACCAGCGATCCTGACAAGTTGATATCTTTGTCGGGATCTCTGGTGAGTCGCTATGTGTGACGGGGCCCTAAGACCACAAAGACAACATTTTTAGTGTTGTAATTTGTTTGCATATTTTTACCATAAATTGTATACTTTTTGTTTCAATCCCTAAAACATAAAACTTAAAGCTTAGCTGTTAAAAGATAAAAAAAAAAAAAAAGTGCCAGACCTTTAACTGTAGAAGTGTCAATCTTCAGCCCTCCAAATGAGGAAAAACGCTCTTATGGGGACCATGACTTTCAGTTCTTATACTGAGAAGCTGTGCAAGTGGAAATACTCTCCAATATATAATCAGTAAAAGTTATAGAAACAAGTGACAGAAGTAGAAAGAAAATTTTTGGCTAACCACAACTCGAACATCTAAAAACAAAACTAAAAAAACTTCACTCCCGTTAATTCATATTAATTATTCCTATCGTGGACCACCCCTCCAAAATCTCATATAAATATGTAGACAATTATGAATGCAGAAGTTGAGGTTCCTACTTTCCTTTGGTTGTGTTCTGTTTTTACACTTAAAGGGAACCTATCACCTCCAGAAACACCTTTTACCTGCAGTTATAGAGATTATCTGGACATGAATAGTATTTAAAGGGAATCTGTCAGCAGATTTTTGCTATATAACATGATAGCAGCATAGCATAGGGCAAGAAAGCCTGATTCCAGGGATGTATCACTTAGGGTTCGCTCACTTCTACGTATATAAAATCGCTCAGATTCTCAGCCAGAAAAGTTGGTTAGTGTTGGGCATATGTCATTCCGTATGTCATGCGAGTGTGCAAATTTTTTTTTCTCCACTAGCATCTATATGATATGCGTATGCAATCCATATACAATGCGTTTCTAACATCTTTTACATAGTATAATACATAAGGCTAGTTTACAAAACTAATAAAGCATTCTTATATAAATATATGCATAGATGATAGAAAGATATTAGATATACTGTATAATAGATAAATATATAATACACAGATGTATAACAGAATTCATTGATAGATATCTTGCACATATATAATTTCACAAGCCCCCTACATATTATAAACTTGCTGTTTCGCGGGGCTTAGGTCAAAGAAGGCTGAAATACCCGGGGCCCCTGTGGAGTCCCTCCAACTAGGGAAAACCCTGTCTGACCCTCAACCCAGGGTTTTTGCTAATGGTGCAAATGCCTGAGCCTCCAACCTTTCCTTATCTCCTGCTCAGCCCTAATGTTATGATTCCACCACACGGCGGGGAAAGAAGGTGCCACTGAGCTCCACCCCCCCGCTGACCCTACCTACTTGCCGGTCCCACCCTAGCCGGTGGGCGACAACTGGGCGGCGGTCCCTTCCTAGGCGTAAGTGCAGGGAGCTACAGTGAGGGTAAACCGAGGGTGGAATTAATGCTGGACAACCTAAGGGAGACAAGCAGCAGCAAGGAGGACTACAAGAGTGATACTAAAGAGAGAACGAACCTGAAGGGTTAATCCACGAAACCCAAAACTAACACACCAAACAGTACTAAACTTTCAGCAAAGACAAAGCGGAAAGCTAGAGTCCAGAGGTACTCAGACGAAAGAGAGACCGGGAGGCTGTCAGAGGTTGTACCGGGCAGCGCAGTGGAGAAGGCAGGAATCCGTACCACAAAAGAATCACCGGCAAGGAGTGAAAGCCCTGAGGAGTGCTAAATAGGAAGAAGGCGGCGGGACATACGAACAGGAAACAGTGAAGCAGCCAATCACCAGAACAGGGAAGAACGATGAACGAAAAAGAACTAGTTGATCAGAAACTGAATATTCCGACTGGCTGTGTGGCACAGCCAGTAAGGCAGCGAAACTTGCTGTGGAACCCAGACTAGATCCCGGTACGAATCCTGACATTACCCCCTCCTTTATGAGGGGCCTCCGGACCCTCACCCGGGGAAGGCTTCTCAGGAAAATCGACATGGAACCTCCTACACAACCTGGGGGCATGAACCTCGGAATGAGACACCCACGACCTCTCCTCAGGGCCATACCCCTTCCAGTCCACCAGGTACTGCAGGACCCCACGAACTTTCCTGGAGTCCAAGATCTTTCTTACCTCAAACTCGGGGTGACCAAGTACAACAACAGGAGCAGGAGGTGTGTCAGCAGGACAAACTGGAGGTACATAAGGTTTTAGGAGAGAAACATGGAATACCCTATGCACTCTCATCGTCTGGGGGAGGTCCAATTTGACAGAAACAGAGTTGATTATCTGAGATATTTTAAAGGGCCCAATGTACCGGGGAGCCAGTTTACCAGAGGGGACTCTCAGTTTCAGATTTTTAGTAGAAAGCCACACTTTCTGCCCAACTTCAAAGGAAGGACTTCTCCTCCGCTTCCTATTAGCAAAGCGGCACTGTGACTCATGAGCCTTTTTGATGTTGCTTTGGACCTGCTCCCAAACCGACCGCAGATCAGAGGAAACAATCTCTACCTCAGGACTGTCCGAGGGGTCCTCAGAGAAAGAGCTGGATTTAGGGTGAAATCCCATGTTGCAGAAGAAGGGAGACATCCCTGTGGAAGAGTTCACCCTATTATTTATGGCAAACTCTGCCAAGGCAATAAAAGATGCCCAGGTCTCTTGCTTATCAGCCACATAGCAACGTAAGAATTGTTCAAGGGCTTGATTGGCCCGTTCTGTCTGCCCATTGGTCTCCGGGTGAAAGGCCGATGAGAAAGCAAGGGAAACGCCAGTTTTACTACAGAAAGCTCTCCAGAATTTGGAGACAAATTGGGTACCCCTATCTGAGACAATATTAGAAGGAATTCCATGCAGCCGCACCACATGATTTAGAAACAAGGAGACCAATTGCTTGGCGGATGGTAATTTGGGTAAAGGAATAAAGTGCGCCATCTTACTAAAGCGATCTACCACAACCCACAAGGTAGTCATTCCCAGGGAGGGAGGTAAATCAGTAACAAAGTCCATGGACAGATGGGTCCATGGCTTGGAGGGAACAGGTAGAGGACATAGTTCTCCCAAAGGCCGTGAGCGGTTAACCTTAGACCGGGCACAAATGTCACACGCCTTGACATAGGCAGTGGCATCCCGGCGTAAAGTCGGCCACCAAAAATTTCTGGAGATTGACTCCATAGTACCCGAAATACCAGGGTGACCTGAAAGAGGAGAGTTGTGGTATTCATTCAGCAGTCTCAAACGCAAATGACAGGGAACGAACCATTTATTATCAGGAGAGCCGGACGGAGACAAATGTTGAAACTGTTTAACTTCAGCAAACAAATCAGAGGTATTAGCAGCCAAAAACACTTTCTCAGGTAAAATGGGAACAGGTGGGATGTTTGACGGTTGTTCAGGCAAGAAGCTTCTAGATAGCGCGTCTGCTCTGGCGTTTTTGCAGCCGGGTCTGAAAGAAATCACAAAATTAAAACGTGAAAAGAACAACGCCCACCTTGCCTGTCTTGGATTTAGCCGTTTGGCCGTTTTGAGATATTCAAGATTCTTATGGTCGGTGAGTGTAGAAAAATATATATATATATATTTTCTTGCACGGTTGAGAATCAAAAGTAAAGGCAATGTTGAATTGAGGATAAAATAAATCTTGTTTTTAATTGTTCATTTCAAAAAGTGATTACAAAAATGAAGAAAAGTAAGTTCATGACATGCAGTAATTATTTGAAGAGAAAACGAGCATTGTTCTTACATATAGTCTTGAGCAGCTGTCCGGGTGTTCGAGAGTCTCAAGGGATATGAGATCTCCTGAACAAGAGTTAGGCCGGCTTTATATACTATTCTGACCTATAAACTACAACCACATATGGTGGCTTGCCACTATGTTCATAAGTTCTTCCATATTAAGTGAACCGTAGTTATTTTAACAATATGCATACAGTTATTTATGCATTACCTTAGTCTGAGATATTTAAGCCTAAAGTCTGAGATCTTTAGAACCATTCATTATCTCTAAATAGTCACATTTTGACAGCTTTGACTATTTTGACCTATACATTTGACAAGAGAGACAGCTGTGTGAGCCAAGGCACTCAGAATAAGTCAGTCACTTCTCTAAAGTAAGCAAAGCCTGTTAACTATATTCTGTATGAGAGAATTAATCCATATATTTTTTATTATAGAAATACTGATATTTTACAGTCCCCCCTGATTATGATTTGAGACATATCATAATCAATCCTAACTCATTCTCTCACCATTCGTATCACATTCATTCTTTATTCTGAAAACCTTGTATCACATCTGCCCTGAATGTCATCTGAATTTTCAAACCTATTGTAAAAACAAAAATTAGATCAGAGAGTTATATTTTTTCGTTTTAACATCTCTCTTAAAATATCATCTTCCTTTTTCATTTCTATCTTTATATTCTTATAAATTCTCCTAATTTTACACATAATAATTATTTGATATATTATACACAGCAAAACTATGATAAATAAAATAACGATCGGATTAGACAATACATTTCCTGCTGCCATTTTCGCTGAAGACTGTGACCAACTAGTTACAGATTTTCCTAAATTTCTCCACCAAGATGACCCTGACATACTCGTCCATTCATGTTCAATATCATTTAGATTACCTTGTTCATGTCTAAATACAATTTCAGCTTCTTTTAATTGTTTTGTCAGCAGATTTAATAAACCCTTGTCTTTCTTTATTTCATTTGTCCACAAATCCCAAGGAAATTTATTGACTTGTGACAAATTGAACTGGATCGGAAGGATTTTCAGACGTCTTGAGCCTATTGACGTAATATTAATACTTCCTTCCTTCTTTGTGAGAGTTTTAACATTTCCCTCAATACAATATAAACCCATTGTCAGATTTTCGACATGTACACAAGATGAGAAGAATGCAGAAACTGCTTCTTTTCCTGACATGACTTGGAAACAAGTTTTGTTAGCGCTTACTGGTGTCACCAAGTCATGTATTATGTGGACATTCTCAACTCTGGCATAACAAGAAGTATGATTATGGAAACATGAATGATAAATGACTTTATCCTGTCCAGGTAGACACATTACCTTGGAAACAAAATTTAAGCATGACGAAATGTCTAATTGTTCAATGTTTGTACCATCAAATGCAAAATCTGTGTACTGTAATTGATAATATAACAATTGTGTAGGACTGACAGGAATTCCCAGAACACCTATAGGAACCAGGGTTTCTTCTCTTCCTGACACTGGAATCAATGATGTTCCTACACAAATGTTCTGTTCACATCCTAACCACTTATTTACCCACAAATCTGTATGGTTTAACGCAAAGTTATATTCTATGGGCAAATTTCTTATTAGCCCTAAAGGGGTAATTCCACTTTGTAAGGCTTGTGCAATCATTTTCAGATTGGTGGAATATTCAATCTGAATTTCTAGACATGTTTTGGCCACTTGAGATTCCTGTTCACTTTCCATTAAAGCTAAAGTAGCATCTTGAAGATGTGATACAGAAGATCCCAATACAGTAGCAGTGTTCAAAACCATCTTTTCAAGGACTTGATTCAAGCTTTTCTGAATCTTTACCCCTTTTCCTCCAATATACCCAATATTTTCCAGATCTGATTTAAGTGTATGAATGTCCATAGTGTTAATTAAACTTCCCACTGTTCCTAATCCCCCCAAAATACCTTCAAACACTCCCCTCTTACTTCTAACCTGTGTTGAAGGTCTTTTCCCAAACCATTGTTCTATTCCCATCTCCATGTTAGTGAGATGTGGTTGACACTGGGGATATCTAGAAGAGATTTTCCAGTTAGACATGTTAAAAGTCCATACCATGGTCAGAAACACTCCATCTCGTAACAGAGGTTTAGTTTGGAACTGATTGATCTGAAAAGGAGTAGATGGTTGAAATCTTGTCTGTGTGCATACATTATCTACTGCTGACCATATATTTACCTTTACATCTCTACATTGTTTGTAGTTATATTTCGTTAAAATGCAACATTGGTAAAGTCCAGAATCCTTAGGAGATGGATTATCTACAGAAAAAATAAAATCCTTATTTAACCATCTCACGTTACCGGATTGACCTCTGTGTATAACATTTGTTGGACCATTTGAAAAACTTCCCAAAAATGATTTATCTTTGGTCCATATTAACAAAGATTCTGAAGGTAGCTCTAACCTCGTGCTGCATTTTAGTAATAAAGGAGACATATTTTCTTGACTATATACTGCTTGTGGTGTAACCCTTACTTCTGGAGCTATAGTATTTGAAACTGTAAAAACTACAGATACCTGTACTTGTACTGGTTCTCTGGTTATCTGAAAATTCCATGTTTTTACCCAATCCTCGTCTCCTTCTGTAATAGAAAGAAATGAAGGATCTAAAACTTTCCCAAAAAGTTGTGTCTTTAACAAAGCATCTGTTTTGGATGTTTCAACTTTCCCTTTTGCGATCATATCATTTGTAATGTCGCCTGACCACACAGCTCTCTCTTCACCTCTTATCTCTATATTCCAGAATAACACATCTGTAGGACTACATTCCCATGTGCCTGTCTTATTATTGTGTATATAATCTCCTTGTAACTGTGTGAACTTCGTCTTAGGTCCTGTGGCTGCATGTAATATTATGTCAGTGTCATGTATGAAGTGTAGCTCAATACAGCATTTTGCACCAAAACCCATGCAAATGTTTCCAGTAATATCTACTGAATCGTCCGGTATGTCCTCATCTATTAAGCTTTGTAGATTCGTTCCTCTTGGTTTCCTTGGATGTAAAGTTCCTTTGAAAAGTTCCTTCACTTCACTAGTATTTGTTCCATGGTGTGAAATATCTTCAGCGTAGATCACAATTGAAACAGTACAAAACAGCAGAAATGTGATTCCCATCAGATAGTAGCTTTTCCTGGGAAATGTCTTTTTCTCCTGAAGGATTGGTGTTGAATCCCTTCCATCAAGGACGTGGAGTTTCGTATTCCAGTTCTTATTGGAATCCATTTCTTCCTAAAAGAAATGCAGTATCATTATTTTGCAATATACAGTTTGCATTGATCAACATGTACCCACAATTTTTGTTGTCTGCGGGTATTTTTAACCACCTTAGATGCTCGTTGCACAAGAATCATCACTTGTCCCATGGTTTCGATAATTTCAAAGGGACCTTCCCAATTACTTTCCCAAGGTCCATTCTTCCTGAAAGTTTTAATCATCACTAGAGCCCCTTTCTTGAATTTGGATACATATGGTGGCTCCATTCTCTGCATTCTTGATGCAGCATGTGGAAGAATCGTTTTCAAATTTTCCTGCAACAATTGCAACCATTTGGACCTTGCAACAGCATCTTTTTGTGGTGTAGACAAAAATGGTTCATGAGGAAAAATCAATGGCATTTTTCTTCCTGTCATCAGTTCAAAAGGAGTAAACTGAGTTGTGGCAGAGGTTGTTCCTCTTACACTCAACAGTACAAAAGGTACTGCATCAACCCAAGTATTGCCTTTGTCCAATAACATCTTGGCAATTCTGGATTTTATTGTTCTATTCATCCTTTCCACAATACCAGCAGACTGTGGATGGTAGGGTACATGAAACTGTTGTCGTACCCCTAGAATAGCACAAACGGCTTGCATGATTTTTCCTGTAAAGTGACTTCCTCGATCAGAGGTGATCATTCTTGGGATCCCCCAAGTACAAAAGACATGATTAACTAATGCTCTAGCTGTAGACAAAGCATCATCTTTCCTGACAGGTAAAATTTCAACCCACTTAGAAAAAACATCTACCACAACCAATGCATACCTGAGACCATTTTTACCTGATGGTAACGGTCCAATGTAGTCGATTTGTAACGTAGACCATGGACCATCTGCAGGTGCGATTCGGAGTAGTGGCGGTTTCTGTCCTTTTGGTCTTGGATTAATTTGGGCACAAATGAGACATGATTGAACAACACTTTGCACTGTCTCTTCCATCTTTTCCCAGTAAAATTTCTCTCTGAGAATGCCTAACAATTTTTGTTGGCCCAAATGACCCAAACTTTCATGATTGTATTTTGTGAACTCAACCTGTAGATGTCTTGGGACAACAGGACGCAACTCCCCGTTTAAGTCATGACACAAAACCCCGTTTTCACAAACAAAGGGAGGTTTTGGATCAACCCGGGAAGCAACAAGAGATGAGTCTTTTTCTTGTTCTTCCGCAAAAGAAGGGATATGCGTGTCTGTTCTTTGAACTGCTGAAACCTCGAGAGGTTCAGGTTCAAACACCTCTTCTCCTGTCAGGGCTGCCTCTTTGGCTAGCATATCTGCGGTTGCATTTCCAACAGATAATTCATCATCAGATTTTTTATGGGCCGGAACCTTGACAATAGCAAAACCATTAGGGTTTTTTGATGCTATCCTGAAAATTGTCTTCAGTGTGTCACTGTGAACAAGAGTCTTATTAGATGAATCTACATAACCTCTTTTTTCCCAAACTGACAAGTAATCTGTCAGTGATCTTACAACATAAGAGCTATCACTGTAGATCACAATGGGACACTGATCATCTGCTTCATTCAGCTGTAGTACCATTTTTACTGCTTCTAGCTCTGCTCTTTGAGCTGAAAAATGACTCGGTAATTTGTGCTTCACAACCTGTCCTCTGTTGGGATAAAAAATGGCATATCCTGAATAATAGTGCCCATCTGAATAGAATCTGGAACCATCTACAAAAATTGGTTCGTCTGTTACCTCTGCTTTCCGTCTGAAAAGTGATGGACTTGGATCCTGAAAAGACTGTAGACAATCATGAGTTTGTCCTTCATATTGCATCAGCTGAGGAAGAACATATTTGGCCTTGTAATCTACCTCAATTTGTTTGGGAGACAATGACAATAACCAATGAGCAAATCTCTGATGTGACACACCTGGGATATTATTCTCAAAGAGAAGTTTTAGTGTAGAATGAGGAGTTTGCAAAATGATTTTGTTGAACCCGACAATATGTTCGGTTGCTTTGACTGCAAAGTACACACCTACCAAGTGTCTTGCACAGGTCTCAAAACCTTTTTCAACAGGTGAGAGAAGTTTTGAAAAATAGCCCAAAATTCTCCACTCTTCTCCCTGTAATTGCAGCAATACAGCAGAAACAGATGTTCCTGATGTATGCACTTGCAAAGCAAATGGAGCCGAAGGATCTACTGTGGACAAAGCAGGTGCATTTTGTAAATTCATTTTCAATTGTTCAAATGAGGTTTGCTGTTCATCACCCCAAGGACCAAAGTAATCACTGTTTTCACCTTTCAAAAGATCATATAAAGATCTGGCCTTATCTGCAAAATTCTCAATGAAATCCCTTGAATAATTCATAAGACCTAAAAAATGTCTTAATGCCTTGTGTGATGTCGGAATTGGTAGGGAAGCAATTGCCTCAATTCTTTCCTGCAGTGGCTGCCTTTTTCCTGGACTCAACAGCACCCCTAAAAATCTGACCTCAGTCTGCATCAATTTGACCTTTTTGGTGTTCAATTTCAACCCTGCATCATGCAGCAACTCAAACAATTCTGTCAGAAGAGAAACATGTGTCTCTTTATCCTCTGTAGACAATAAAATATCATCCACATATTGCAGAATGCAATCAGGCCTCGAAAATCTGGATAATACCTTTGCCAATGCCTGATGAAAAACACTAGGTGACAAATGTGCTCCTTGAGGTAACCTGCAAAACAGATATTGCTCGTCCAAGAAAGTAAATGCAAACTTATACTGACAACTCTTTTCAAGAGGTATACTAAAAAAACCATTGCTAATGTCCAGTACAGAAAAGTATTTGGCCTTTGCATTTAACCTTGCCATCATGTCATGAGTATCTGCCACAATTGGTGCGACATTGGGTGTATGCTTATTGAACATCCGTAAATCCAATATCATTCGATAAGAACCATCAGATTTCAAAACACACCACAAAGGATTGTTACTTACAGAATTAGCCTTTCGGATAACACCTTGATCTAACAATTCCTGTATGATCTTTGACATAGAGTCAATTGATTCTGGAGGCAATTTATACTGACGCTGTGGCGGGGGATCACGCCCCTCCACATTCACGATAACGTCTTTCATTGTTCCAACCTGATTCCTGAACTGAGCCCAAAGAAAAGGAAAAAGCTGTACAATTTCTGTCAATACCTCGTCATCATTAGTGTCAGGCCACAAATGGTCAGATGACACCACATCATTCAAGCAAATACTTCCAACATGGCTATAATCATTAGGATCAATGACTACCGGTTTACAACCATTGGAATCTTTCCAGATCACTTGATTTCCTAGGTCAACTACCCATCCGAATTTCTGCATAAAATCTGTGCCAAGTATATTTTCAGAATCACGACAATACCAGATGTCAATTTCTGTTTTGAAAGAACTAGGTATTTCCAAAATCACATTGGGAACTAAGGTTGCTTTAGTTCCACCTTTTCCACTGAAACCGACAATTGTACAAACTGGTGAATCTGGGTTTAGCTTCAAATCAAGGTTTGTAACACTTAACTGAGCTCCTGTGTCAATGAGAAATACAACATTCTGGCCTGCTAAACTTACTTTGATAAATGGTCTTCCACAGTCATCCAATGTAACTCGAGTCACAAATTCCAATGGATGTGGTTCAGGAATAGTCTGTGATTGTCAGAAAGATGAAGGAGATGGGAGAAGACCAGTGTCCTTTTTAAAAGACCTTGGAATTCTATCCCTTGACTCTGTTTCCTTCACTGTCATTTCTCTGATCTGTCTGATTAATGGTGCATATGGTGACTGTGTTTGTCTGTTGGCAGTATGAGCAGGTGCAGATGATTGTAATGCAGGTGCGGAAGGTGTGGTGTATGATTTTGGCATGAGTCCGTTTTCCCTTCCAAGCTTACCTGTTCCTTGTGTACCCATCTCTGATTCTGCTCTCAAAAATTTCCTGCACTGCCACTTCAAGTGTCCAGGTATACCACAAAAATAACAATGGATATTGTTCCTTTGTGTAGTATTTTTACCTCTATGCTCAATGTAATCCCTGCTCTTGGAGATTACTGTGGCTCTAGGTTTCAGCTGACTGTCTTCCTTCTCATGAACTACCGCTATTTTAGCCTTGACCTGATTTTGTTTCATGGATCTCCTTATTCTGTCAATAAAAACTGTTGCTTCTTGCAATGATGGCTGAGTGTTAGCCAATTGCACTGAGGCAGGATCTAAGTACTTGAACTTCTTTACAAAAAATTTGATCATGGATGCCGGCTCTTCGTGAGGCCCGAGATCCATTACCATCCTATAGGCCTGTTCAAACTTTACCAAAAAAGAGAATGGGTCTTCAGAAATATTTGTTTGTAAACTCCCTAAAATATCAACTGTAGGCATGTCTTCTCCAGTTGTAAACAATACTAATTGTCTAAGTCTGTCTTCTTTTGTACTATGTGTCATTTCATTCTCATCATTTAATCTGGGTGTGGTCTGTAATCTTTTTCCCATATGTGAAGGTAACCAAACTTTGAATATTTTATTCTTTTGCTCATCATTCAGATTGTATTTGTCTGTGTTTGATTCAAAAGTGTCCGCATTATAAAAGGCATCCATCTTATCATTGTAATTTGGAATGTCTTTTACAATTTTCATTAGCTGATCGTGTATTTTCAGATTAATGCGTGCTGCTCTGTCATGTAATTTTTTCCGTTGTAATTCTACTGCCTCTAATTCCTCTACTGAAGCATCTGGATTTTGCATATTTGGTACAAATGATGACGCAGCAACACCGTCCTCCTGTTTACCTGTTGATCTTGTGTTAGCAGAAACCCTTTTTATATCTTGTCGTAATTTAGACAATAACTCTGTCCTGGTATCTATTTGATCTTCCAATTGTTCTATATGCTCTGACAAAATCAAACAATTTGGACAATCAAAGTAATCCCCGTCAGACTCTTGTGTGTCACCTGGTGTGTCAGTGTGATTAATGTCTTGTGTGACAATGCATGTTTTATAGGTGTTAGGTTCAGTTTTCTCAAAGACTAAGCTATTATACACATGAACTAGCTGCATAACATTCTGAAGTTTCCTTTGTAATTTTCTTACTGAGAAAAACCTTTTGTCAATTTTAACATTTTCTGCCTCACATTGATTATACAAACTAGACCATAATTGGGCATCCGTATGATTATGAACAAACTTGAAATCTATGTTACTTTTCTTAGCATAATCATGTATAAAATCCATTATATTTTTTCTCACCTATTGAGAGTCTTTCCCGTCAATGGATGGTCCTCTGTGTCCTTATGCAATCCTCAGATCTCCGTCTGGATGAGACGCATGCAGCTCTTTACGATCCTCACCCGTCGTCTTCAGGTTCAGTGTGATCCTTTGTGCCGTGAAATAGTGGAATTCCTGAGGAAGCTTGTACAACAGGTGGTTTTTTAGCAGAGTTCGTGCTCCCCCCTTGCACAATCGAGGAAGGAATGCCAGCCAAAATTAGCACAAAAGATCAGTCTGGCTAAGGCTCGCCAAAATGTAGAAAAATATATATATATATATTTTCTTGCACGGTTGAGAATCAAAAGTAAAGGCAATGTTGAATTGAGGATAAAATAAATCTTGTTTTTAATTGTTCATTTCAAAAAGTGATTACAAAAATGAAGAAAAGTAAGTTCATGACATGCAGTAATTATTTGAAGAGAAAACGAGCATTGTTCTTACATATAGTCTTGAGCAGCTGTCCGGGTGTTCGAGAGTCTCAAGGGATATGAGATCTCCTGAACAAGAGTTAGGCCGGCTTTATATACTATTCTGACCTATAAACTACAACCACATATGGTGGCTTGCCACTATGTTCATAAGTTCTTCCATATTAAGTGAACCGTAGTTATTTTAACAATATGCATACAGTTATTTATGCATTACCTTAGTCTGAGATATTTAAGCCTAAAGTCTGAGATCTTTAGAACCATTCATTATCTCTAAATAGTCACATTTTGACAGCTTTGACTATTTTGACCTATACATTTGACAAGAGAGACAGCTGTGTGAGCCAAGGCACTCAGAATAAGTCAGTCACTTCTCTAAAGTAAGCAAAGCCTGTTAACTATATTCTGTATGAGAGAATTAATCCATATATTTTTTATTATAGAAATACTGATATTTTACAGTGAGGACAGTAACAGGATGTTTGGCCCCCTCCAGGAAATGCCGCCATTCCTCAAAGGCCAACTTTATAGCGAGCAGTTCCCTGTTCCCAATATCATAGTTTTTTTCCGCTGGGGAAAACTTCTTTGAGAAGAATGCACAGGGTTTCAAATGAGTCAAAGACGAAGTCCCCTGTGAAAGTACTGCCCCCACCCCCGCTTCCGAGGCGTCAACCTCAACAACAAAGGGTCTCTCCTGATCGGGCTGGGTAAGAACAGGAGCAGTGGCAAAGCTCTCCTTAAGAAACGTGAAGGCGTCCACTGCATCCTTACTCCAGTTTACCAAGTCGGAACCTTTCACAGTAAGATCTGTGAGAGGTTTCACCACAATAGAGAAGTTTTTTATAAACTTGCGGTAAAAGTTGGCAAACCCCAGAAATCTTTGAAGAGCTTTCAAAGATGCAGGACGAGCCCAATTAAGAACCGCTTTTACCTTCTCCAGCTCCATTGTGATGGCCTGGGGTGTCAAAATATGACCCAAAAAAGATAGACTTTGGACCCCGAAAATACACTTTTCTTGCTTGGCGAAAAGTTGGTTATTGCGGAGTACCTGGAGTACATCCCTTACATGATTCAAATGTGAGTCCCAGTCAGGAGAGAACACCAAAATATCATCCAGATAGA
This sequence comes from Dendrobates tinctorius, assembly GCF_039654945.1. NCBI lineage: Eukaryota > Metazoa > Chordata > Amphibia > Anura > Dendrobatidae > Dendrobates > Dendrobates tinctorius. The sequence continues at coordinate 9,184,366 of NW_027361728.1, forward strand.
CAATTACATAGCGGCCAATAGAATGTTGGAAAATATCATTGGTGAAATTTTGAAAAATCGCCGGAGCATTGCACAGCCCAAAGGGCATAACCAGACACTCGAAGTGGCCCTCGGGAGTATTGAAGGCGGTCTTCCACTCGTCGCCAGCCTTTACACGAATGAGATTATACGCCCCTCTCAGGTCCAACTTCGAGAACCATCGAGCCCCCTGAACCTGGTTAAACAGGTCCGGAATCAACGGTAGTGGATATTGGTTACGGACAGTTATCTCATTAAGACCTCGGTAATCTACACACGGCCTGAGTCCTCCATCCTTTTTACTGACAAAAAAGAAACCTGCGGCCAGGGGTGAGGTGGACAGACGAATATGCCCCTTTCTTAGAGCCTCTTGTACATACTCACGTAAAGCTTCTCTTTCAGGAGGAGATAAATTGTATAAGCGTCCCTTAGGGAATTTACAATTGGGAACCAAATTGATAGTACAGTCATAAGAGCGATGAGGTGGCAACCACTCAGACTCCTTCATAGAAAAGACATCTGCGAATTGGCCCAAAAGACTCTGAAGAGAAGCTTGTACGGAGACGATACCACAAACGTGTGTTAACAGGCATTTCTGTGAACAATCTGCACCCCACTTCTCTAATTCACCAGAAACCCAGTTAATGTTGGGATTATGGAGCTGGAGCCATGGGAGCCCCAGTATGACACTAGTTGGGAGGTCATGCATAACCAAAAATGACAGTTGTTCCACATGCAGTACACCAATCTGAAATGATAGTAATGGAGTACAGAGACAAATCTCCCCATTAGCTAGTGGGGTGTTATCAATACCAACTAATTTAGTGGGGTGAGCGAGTGGAATTAAAGAAATACCCAAAGAGACAGCAAACTCATAACACATAAAATTAGCAGTAGCCCCTGAATCAATCATGGCCACTCCTTCTCCCTTAGAGGAGGAGAAAGCGATAGAAATTGGCACTAAGAGTCTCTTAGAACTTAAAGGAATTACCTGTCCACCCACAGGCCTAGGTGGTGTATTCCGAGAAGATTCTTGTGGAGTGCAAGGGCGCCGCGGGCAATCCTTTATCCAGTGCCGAGGATCCCCGCAGTAAAAACAGGTTCCAAGTGCGTGGCGTGGACGGCAAGGACTAGGTTCTGTGGTAGTTTGCATGGCTCCCACTTCCATGGGTTCGGCAGCTGGCAGACTCGGAACAGCCGGAGTGACCCTAGAGAAAACGGAAACCTGCGCTGCTGCCTGCTCTGATCTCCTCGCCCTTAACCTGCGATCAATTCTGACCATTAAGGCCATCAGCTCCTCTAGAGACTGGGGCAGGGTGTAATGTACCAGTTCATCCTTTAGGGCTGGAGAAAAGCCCCGCTGAAATTGATTCCGTAGGGTGGAATCATTCCAACGGGTAGCTAAGCTCCATCTACGAAACTGGGTGCAATAAATCTCTACCTCCTGATCACCCTGGAACAGGGAGGTGAGATTTGCCTCGGCCAGAGCTACTTGGTCAGGCTCATCATAAATATTCCCTAAGGCTTGAAAGAAGTCGTCTACTGAAACACGGAGATTTGAATCTGGCGGCAGAGAGAAGGCCCACTCTTGGGGCCCCTCCCGTAAGCGAGAGATTATGATACGGACTCTTTGAGCTGGAGGACCAGAAGAAATAGGTCGTAATTGAAAATATAATTTACAATTTTCTCTAAAAGAAACAAATTGGCTTCTATCTCCGAAAAATGGCTCGGGTAAGTTAACTCTAGGCTCAGAATTAGTTGTCCCTGCCACGGCAGCTACTTGAATTTGCTCCTGACGCTGGACCTGCGCAGCAAGATCTTGCACCAGCTGAGTAAGACCCTGCATCTGATTGACTAAGGAGGTCATAGCGTCCATTTGGGGGGGCCGGTGATTATGTTATGATTCCACCACATGGCGGGGAAAGAAGGTGCCACTGAGCTCCACCCCCCCGCTGACCCTACCTACTTGCCGGTCCCACCCTAGCCGGTGGGCGACAACTGGGCGGCGGTCCCTTCCTAGGCGTAAGTGCAGGGAGCTACAGTGAGGGTAAACCGAGGGTGGAATTAATGCTGGACAACCTAAGGGAGACAAGCAGCAGCAAGGAGGACTACAAGAGTGATACTAAAGAGAGAACGAACCTGAAGGGTTAATCCACGAAACCCAAAACTAACACACCAAACAGTACTAAACTTTCAGCAAAGACAAAGCGGAAAGCTAGAGTCCAGAGGTACTCAGACGAAAGAGAGACCGGGAGGCTGCCAGAGGTTGTACCGGGCAGCGCAGTGGAGAAGGCAGGAATCCGTACCACAAAAGAATCACCGGCAAGGAGTGAAAGCCCTGAGGAGTGCTAAATAGGAAGAAGGCGGCGGGACATACGAACAGGAAACAGTGAAGCAGCCAATCACCAGAACGGGGAAGAACGATGAACGAAAAAGAACTAGTTGATCAGAAACTGAATATTCCGACTGGCTGTGTGGCACAGCCAGTAAGGCAGCGAAACTTGCTGTGGAACCCAGACTAGACCCCGGTACGAATCCTGACACCTAAGCTGAACCCTCCACCCTCCACCCAGTGAGTCGTCAAACCACCAAAGCCCACACAGTAATGACAGACAGGGAGAACTTAAACCGCACCGCGCCGCATACACACAGGACAATACCGTAATGTGAACAGGGCAAAACAAAACACAAATATAGGAAGGCGAAAAGGTAACAACAGATCATACGCCACCAGCTACGAATTTCTCTCTCCAACACCTCCTCTCCAGACCGGAACCACTTGGCATAAAACACAAGCTATAATCGGCGACGCCCATAGGCCAGCACGACTATTTAAAGACCTTGAGCGTGACCAAACATCCCACCTGATTTCCAGCTAGATTAACCCCCGATAACCTGAGTAAAATCAAGCCGGCGCCACTGAGGCTATAGTGGACGGAGATGGAACTACCGCTGCCTGCTGGACGCTGTGGTGTGAATAGCGCCCGACATGACAACACCCCGTCTTCTACGAGGGACCCCAGGGCCCTCAAGACTCATAGGACCCGGCTTGCCCGGATGACGGCGGTGAAACGAACTAACCAGCCGATCCGCATGTATGTCCGTGGCTGGTACCCAAGACCTCTCCTCCGGACCATACCCCCGCCAGTGTACCAAATACTGAAGAGTACGGCGCACCACCTTGGAGACTTCAAACTCTAAATCGCCATCCACCATAACTGGAGGTGGCATTGGCGTCGTGTCCACAGAGCCTACCACCTTTTTCAATAAAGCCCTGTGAAACACGTTGTGTATCTTGTATACCGCAGGACGTTCCAACCGATAAGCAACCGGGTTAATGATGGCAGCAATCTTAAAAGGGCCAATAAACCTTGGACCCAATTTCAATGATGGAATTTTGAGTTTTATGTTTTTAGTAGCTAACCACACCCAATCACCCACACACAGGTCTGGACCTGGCACGCGTCTAGCGTCAGCCACTCGTTTGTACCTTGCACTCATGCTCAGCAATCGCTGTTTCACACTCCTCCAGACCGATGACAGTTGAACTCCAAGCTGGTCCTCCTCCGGGACGCCCCCAGAGCCACCCTGATGCAAGGTACAAAACACAAAAGAACGGAGACTCTCCCGATGATTCTTGGCGGTGATTATTTAACGCGAACTCGGCCAAGGGAAGGAATGTTGACCACTCCTCTTGGTTGTCAGACACAAAACATCGCAAATACTGCTCCAGATTTTGGTTCATGTGCTCAGTTTGACCATTTGACTGCGGATGAAACGCCGACGAATGAGACAACTTGATCCCCAATCGTGAGCAAAAAGGTTTCCAAAACTTCGCCACAAACTGGGTACCCCTATCAGACACTATGTCCGACGGAACTCCGTGTAGTCTGACCACCTCCTGCACAAAAACCTAAGCCAACGTCTTCGCGTTGGGCAAGGATGGCAACGACACAAAATGCGCCATCTTTGAAAATCGATCAACCACCACCAGGATGACCATGTTCCCCGCCGAGGCAGGCAAGTCCATGATAAAGTCCATGGAAATTTCTGTCCATGGCCTACTAGGTACCCCCAGAAGCTGTAGAGTGCCAGCAGGACGGGATCTGGGCGACTTGGCCCTGGCGCACGTGATGCAAGCTGCCATGTACGAGACCACGTCCTGCCGGATCTTTGGCCACCAGAAGCGGCGCGATACCAGCTCCAAGGTGCCCCTAACCCCTGGATGCCCGGCCAGGACAGAGTCGTGGTGTTCCCCCAACACCTTAAGACGAAGATGAAGGGGTACGAATGACTTGTTAGCGGGAAGTCCTGGCGGTACCTCCTCCTGGGCCTCGGCAATCTCCGCCTCTACCTCAGTCGTGAGAGCCAAAACCACTACACCTTCTTGGAGGATGGGTACCGGATCTTCCCGAGGTTCTCCCCCCCGGAAAACACCTGGACAAGGCATCCGCCTTGGTGTTTTTAGCCCCAGGACGGTAAGTCACCAGAAAGTTAAATCATGTAAAAAACAAAGCCCAGCGAGCCTGCCTGGGAGACAGACGCTTGGCTGACTCCAGATAGAGCAGGTTTTTATGGTCGGTGATGACTGTGACCTGGTGGACCGCCCCCTCCAAGAAGTGTCGCCATTCCTCAAAAGCCAATTTGATGGCCAACAACTCCCTGTTGCCGATATCGTAATTCCGTTCGGCAGGCGACAGCTTCTTGGAGAAGTAGGCACATGGACGCATATTGCTCAAGGACGAGCCCTGTGACAGTACTGCCCCCACTCCCACCTCAGACGCATCGACCTCCACAGTAAAAGGTTTAGATACGTCCGGTTGCACCAGAATGGGGGCTGAAGCAAAACGGTTTTTCAGAAGCTCAAATGCACGCACCGCCACCTCAGACCAGATAGCGAGATTGGTACCTTTTCTCGTCATGTCCGTGAGCGGTTTGGCTATAGTAGAAAAATTCTTAATAAACTTCCTATAATAGTTGGCAAACCCAAGGAACCGCTGGAGCGCTTTTAAATTATCAGGCCGTTCCCATCGCAGCACCGCTTGCACCTTCGCGGCGTCCATTTTAAACCCTGCGGCGGACACAATATATCCCAAAAAAGGCAACTCCTGAACAAAAAATACGCATTTTTCAAGCTTCGCATAGAGCTTATTCTCAAGGAGCAACTGTAACACCTGCCTGACATGCTCTAAATGAGTGTCCCGGTCGCTCGAATAAATGAGGATATCATCCAGGTACACAATCACAAATTTCCCCAGCACATGAGCGAATACATCATTTATGAAATGTTGGAAAACATCAGGCGCGGTTGTCAACCCAAATGGCATAACTAGGCTTTCAAAATGACCCTCAGGGGTATTAAACGCCGTCTTCCACTCATCATATATATTTAGCTCTGGCTGGGATAGCACGCGTGCGGGTTTACGCGGGCAACAGATTAAGTGCAACAGGATAAAGTGTTTTGCAGTTAGACAATGCATTGAAGCTGATGTTCCTCTCTTCTCTTCTTCACACAGGTATTTCATTCCATCATCCATGTATGCTGTCTGACAAGTGTGAACTGCATCATATAGTGCCAGATATTTTTATGGTATTTCATTCCATCATCCATGTATGCTGTCTGACAAGTGTGAACTGCATCATATAGTGCCAGATATTTTTATGGTATTTCATTCCATCACTCCTGTGGTGGGTCTTTATTTTTTATCTATTTGGTTTCTGCTTTGAAGTGTAGAAAGGTGTTTTTTTTTTTTTATTTTTTTTTCTCCCTTTCTCAGTTTGATGGCCTTGTCCAGCGTTAGTTATTTACCCTGCATAGTAATGCCTGCTCTGGCCTTGTGCTAATTGGTTAATTACTGATTGTGGCCTTTTGGTGGCTGAAGCTAGCAGACATTTCATTTCATATATATTTAGCTCTGGCTGGGATAGCACGCGTGCGGGCTTACGCGTGCAACAGATTAAGTGCAACAGGATAAAGTGTTTTGCAGTTAGACAATGCAGTTGGACAGGGCAGGAGACAGGTAAGGTGCATAAGTTTTTCATGCACGCTTGCTTCTTGGTCAGTCGTACTACGTATGCATTGATCATATTAACCTGCTGCTTATTTGTCTTCACTTCTGCTTTTTAACAACTCGCCTGCCCTTTTACACATTCTGTGCACTCTCTGCATATCCACCCCTCCCTTTTCCCCTCTCCCATGTTTAACTCTGAGGCTCTATTGACATTTCTTACCCACACCAAACCATCCAAAACCTCCATGCAGCACTCAAAACGTTCATACAAATCATCCCACCACCTGCTTTTTCTGTTTTTTCTCCTTTTAATAGTTGCAGGTGACATCTCCCCCAACCCTGGGTCTCCCTCCACCAGCATACATTACTCTCCTCCAGCTGCATATAGAAACCCTGCTAATCTTATTAACATTCAGTGCATGCCTTCTCCTCTCACTTTCCAATGTGCTCTCTGGAATGCACGGTCTGTGTGTAACAAACTGACTTACATTCACGATCTTTTTCTCTCTAATTCCCTTAACCTTCTGGCTATTACAGAAACCTGGATCCAGCATTCAGACACCACCGCTGCTGCCTCTCTCTCGTTTGGTGGGCTGAAATTTTCACATACCCCCAGACCTGAGAACAGACAGGGTGGAGGTGTTGGTTTGCTCCTTTCATCACAATGTGCTTTCCAGGTCATCCCCCCGGTTCCATCACTTACATTTCCTTCCTTTGAAGTCCACGCCATCAGACTCTTTAAGCCCTTCTCCTTACGAGTGGCGGTCGTTTATCGCCCTCCAGGCTCCTCCCGCCAGTTTCTAGACCACTTCACCACCTGGCTTACTCACTTTCTGTCCTGTGACATCCCCACCCTCATCATGGGAGACTTTAACATCCCCATCAATGATCCGCTCTCCCAGTCTGCCTCTCATCTTCTTTCTCTAACTTCTTCATTCGGCCTCTCACAGTTTACTTATTCTCCTACACATGAGGACGGGAATACTTTGGACCTGGTTTTCTCCCGCCCCGGCTCGCTGCACGACTTTACTAATTCACCTCTCCCGCTCTCGGACCACAACCTTCTTTCCTTCTCTGTCAAGAATTGTCTCCTCACCCGGGACACCCCCACTTACCACACTTATCGGAATACACGTACCATTAATACCCAACAGCTTAGGGACAATCTCCACACATCTTTAGCCCCCATCTCCACCCTCTCCTGTCCAGACATAGCATTGTCACACTTCAATAATACACTGAAGAATGCCCTAGATGAAGCAGCACCTTCTATACGCAGAAAGACCCGACACAGACAACGGCAGCCCTGGCACACAACGCAAACACGCTTTCTTCAGCGCTGCTCGAGGTGTGCAGAGCGGCAGTGGAGAAAATCTCTCTTAGCAGAAGACTTCATCCACTATAAGTTCATGCTCAAAACCTATAACTCTGCCCTTCATCTGGCCAAACAATCCTACTTCACCACCCTCATCACCTCACTATCCAACAACCCAAGACGACTTTTTGAAACCTTAAACTCCCTCCTGAAACCTAAAGTACAGGCCCCCATCACCAACCTCAGCGGTGAGGATCTGGCCACTTATTTCCTAGAAAAAATCAACCACATCCATCAGGATATCTCAGCCCTATCTCCTCAGTGCCTGGATCCCCTTCTCTGCCGCACCTCAAGCTCACTAGACATCTTTGAGCCTGTTTCAGAAGAAGAAGTTTCCAAGCTCCTCACTTCTGCTCGGCCTACAACCTGCAACAGTGACCCTATTCCTTCACAGCTCCTGCAGTCTCTCTCACCAGTGGTCACCACTCACCTGACTAAAATATTTAACCTCTCTCTTTCTTCAGGTATATTTCCCTCCTCATTTAAACATGCCATCATAACCCCTTTACTTAAAAAGCCATCCCTGGACCAGAACTGCACTGCTAACTACAGACCTGTCTCTAACCTTCCCTTCATCTCTAAACTCCTGGAACGCCTGGTCCACTCCCGTCTAATCCGCTATCTCTCAGATAACTCTCTTCTCGACCCCTTACAATCTGGTTTCCGCTCTTTACACTCTACTGAAACTGCCCTCACTAAAGTCTCTAATGATTTAATAACAGCTAAATCGAAAGGTCATTGCTCCCTGCTGATTCTCCTGGATCTCTCTGCCGCATTTGACACTGTGGATCACCAGCTCCTCCTCACTATGCTCCGCTCTATAGGCCTCAAGGACACAGCCCTCTCCTGGTTCTCCTCCTACCTCTCTGACCGTTCCTTCACTGTATCTTTTTCCGGCTCCTCTTCCTCTTTTCGTCCCCTTACTATCGGGGTCCCGCAGGGCTCAGTCCTAGGCCCTCTCCTCTTCTCTTTATACACTGCCCCTATTGGACAAACAATCAGCAGATTTGGGTTCCAGTATCATCTCTATGCTGATGACACCCAATTATACACTTCTTCCCCTGACATCACCCCTACCCTAATTCAAAATACCAAGGATTGTCTGTCTGCTGTCTCTAGCATCATGTCCTCCCTCTATCTGAAACTAAATCTCTCTAAAACTGAACTTCTTGTGTTTCTCCCCTCTACTAACCTCACTCTACCTAACATCGAAATAACCCTGGAGGGTTCAACCATAACTCCCAAGCAGCATGCCCGCTGTCTTGGGGTCATATTCGACACTGAACTTTCCTTTACTCCGTACATCCGATCACTCAGTCGCTCTTGTCACCTGCATCTTAAAAACATCTCCAGAATCCGACCTTTTCTCACCTTTGAAACTGCTAAGACTCTTACTGTCGCTCTTATTCATTCTCGTCTGGACTACTGCAACTCTCTTCTGATCGGTCTCCCTCTTACCAAACTTTCTCCTCTCCAATCCATCTTGAATGCGGCAGCCAGGGTCATATTTCTGTCCAGCCGCTTCACCGATGCCTCCATCTTATGCCAGTCATTACACTGGCTACCTATTCGCTACAGGGTCCAGTATAAACTCATCTCTCTCACCCATAAAGCTCTCCACTGTTCTGCACCGCCTTATATCTCCTCTCTCATCTCTGTCTATCGCCCTACACGTGCCCTCCGTTCTACAAATGACCTAAGACTAACATCCCCCGTAATCCGAACCTCGCACCTCCGTCTCCAAGACTTCTCTCGTGCTGCTCCAGCTCTCTGGAATGCACTTCCCCAGACGATCAGACTGATACCTAGCCCTGACCTATTCAAGCGCGCTTTGAAAACCCATCTCTTCAAAGAAGCCTATCACATCAACTACTCAGCAAGCTAACTTTGCCCTGTTCCCTCCTTCCAAATATTATTCTGAATCTGCACCCTACTATTCATCTGTCTCCACACCCTTCATGCACATAACTGCACTTGATACTTGTCTATTGCACTTAAACACACGGGCTGATGACCGGATCATGCAGCTTTATATGAAAATCCCTATTATAATTGCCAGACCTGAATTAACAAGCATTTCTCACCTACTGTGTCCCCCCATTTCCTTGTAGATTGTAAGCTTGCGAGCAGGGACCTCACTCCTAATGTCATTGTTTGAATTGTCTTAACTTGTATTGAATTTATTGTCTGTACATGTCCCCGCTTAATTGTAAAGTGCTGCGGAATATGTTGGCGCTATATAAATAAAAATTATTATTATTATTATTATTATCCCCCTGACGGACCCTTATGAGGTTGTACGCCCCCCTGAGGTCAAGTTTGGAAATCCACTTCGCACCAGCCACCTGGTTGAACAAATCAGGGATCAGAGGCATCGGGTAGGGATCACGGACCGTAATCTGATTTAACTCCCGGAAATCAAGACACGGGCGTAACCCCCATCTTTCTTCTTAATGAAGAAAAACCCCGCTGCTACAGGCGAGGATGAAGGCCGGATGTGCCCTTCACTTAGACTCTCCGCGATGTAGTCTTTAAGAGCTTGTCTCTCCGGACCAGAAATACTAAACATCCTAGCCTTTGGCAATTTGGCCCCGGGTTTTAACCTAATCACACAGTCATAGGTTCGATGTGGAGGTAGTTCTGAGCAACTCCTCTCAGAGAATACGTCCGCAAAATCCAGCAATGCCTCCGGAAGGCTGGACTTCACGGCGGACACACATGTGGCCAAGCAATTTTCCTGGCAGAAACCACTCCACTGGACTATGTCCTGGGTTCTCCAGTCAATCACCGGGTTGTGCTTGAACAACCATGGGAAACCCAGGACCATTTGTGCTGGGAGATTATTGAGTACCCTACATGTAACCCACTCAGAATGTAGGACCCCAATGTGGAGTTTAACCTCAGCTACAAACTCAGTAATCTCCCCCTGTGGGAGGGTAGCGACATTAACGGTAACCACGCGAATAGGATGAGGGAGTTTTTCGATCTTAAAACCGGCCGTGCGTGAAAACTCCTCATCCATGAGATTGGTGGTGGACCCGCTATTCACAAGCACTGATATTGGTAGCTCTCTGCCCGCAATAATAACCCTGGCAGGGAGCATACATTGAGATACCATCATGGAGGATATGCATACGCTCAGTTGGGCCTCCTCCATACCCTCTGAGCTTACCAGTTTTCCGCCGGTGCGACTTTCTTAGGTAGCACAGGACAAGAATTTACATAATGATCTCTTTTACCACAGTAAAAACATGCTCCTTGCTTCCTGAACCCAGGAACGCGACGCTTAACATGTGATACCCCAGCGATTTGCATAGGTTCCGTGGGCTCACCTGCAGCAACCACACTTGCACCCCTGCTTTCCCCCAGGGGCAGTGTCTCCTGCGCCCCCTGACGCAAACGGCGATCAATACGAATAACCAAACTCATGGCAGACTCTAACGATGCAGGAGTCTCATACATCAGGAGGGCCTGTTTAACTCTTCCTGAAACCCCATGATTAAACTGACTCCGCAGCTCTGGGTCGTTCCACTGTGTGTGTCTACTGCCCAACGGCGAAATTCTGAACAATAGTCTTCCGCCATACGTTCCCCCTGACGGAGGGCGCGGATTTTAGATTCCGCTAGAGCCAATCTGTCGGGATCATCATAAATGAGCCCGAGTGCTGAAAAAACATTCTCAACCGAATGAAACGTAGCAGAGTCAGCTGGTAAGGAAAACGCCCATGCTTGGGGGTCCCCACTCAGTAAGGATAACACCAGAACCACCCGCTGAGCCTCATTACCTGAGGAGACAGGGCGCATGCAAAACTATAACTTGCAGGCCTCCCGAAAGATGAAAAATTTGCTGCGTTCCCCAGCAAATCGTTCAGGCAGCGGAATCTTCGGCTCTGCACCTGCACCTGCAGAAGCCGCTTGCACATTAGCTACAACCAGGCCCTGCTGCTGAACTGCCCCCTTCAACTCGGTGACCTGTAAGGACAGCGCCGCCAACTGGCAGTTTATGGAAGTCATGGAATCCATGGACTACCAAAATATTGTAGGCCGATTATAATGTTACGCGGGGCTTAGGTCAAAGAAGGCTGAAATACCCGGGGCCCCTGCGGAGTCCCTCCAACTAGGGAAAACCCTGTCTGACCCTCAACCCAGGGTTTTTGCTAATGGTGCAAATGCCTGAGCCTCCAACCTTTCCTTATCTCCTGCTCAGCCCTAAGCTGAACCCTCCACCCTCCACCCAGTGAGTCGTCAAACCACCAAAGCCCACACAGTAATGACAGACAGGGAGAACTTAAACCGCACTGCGCCGCATACACACAGGACAATACCGTAATGTGAACAGGGCAAAACAAAACACAAATAAAGGAAGGCGAAAAGGTAACAACGGATCATACGCCACCAGCTACGAATTTCTCTCTCCAACACCTCTTCTCCAGACCGGAACCACTTGGCATAAAACACAAGCTATAATCGGCGACGGTGAACGTTGGTGGACAGCCATTTTCAGGTCTCTCCAGAGATGCTCAATTGGGTTTAGGTCAGGGCTCTGGCTGGACCAGTCAAGAATGGTCACAGAGTTGTTCTGAAGCCACTCCTTTGTTATTTTATCTGTGTGATTAGGGTCATTGTCTTTTTGGAAGGTGAATCATCAGCCAAGTCTGAGGTCCAGAGCACTCTGAAAGAGGTTTTCATCCTGGATATCTCTGTACTTGGCTGCATTCATGTTTCCTTCAATTGCAGTCTGTCGTCCTGTCCCTGCAGCTGAAAAACACCCCTATAGCATGATGCTGCCACCACCATGTTTCACTGTCGGGATTGTATTGGGTCGGTGATGAGCAGTGCCTGGTATTCTCCACACATACCGCTTAGAATTATCACCAAAAAGTTCTATCTTCGTCTCATCAGACCAGAGAATCTTATTTATCATAGTCTGGGAGTCCGTCATGTGCTTTTTAGCAAACGCTATGCGGGCTTTCATATGTCTTGCACTGAGGAGAGGCTTCCATTGGGTCACTCTGCCATAAAGGCCCGACTGGTGGAGGGCTCCAGTAATAGATGACTTTGTGTAACTTTCTCCCATCTCCCTAATGCATCTGTGGAGCTCAGCCACAGTGATCATGGGGTTCTTCTTTACCTCTCTCACCAAAGCTCTTCTCCCACGATTGCTCAGATTGGCTGGACAGCCAGGTCTAGGAGGAATTCTGGTGGTCCCAAACTTCTTCCATTTAAGGATTATGGAGGTCACTGTGCTCTTAGGAACCTTGAGTACTGCAGAAATTCTTTTGTACCCTTGGCCAGATCTGTGCCTTGCCACAATTCTGACTCTGAGCTCCTTGGCCAGTTCATTTGACCTCATGATTCTCATTTGGTCTGACATGCACTGTGAGCTGTGAGGTCTGATATAGACAGGTGTGTGCCTTTACAAATCAAGTCCTATCAGTTTAATTAAACACATCTGGACTCCAATGAAGGAGTAGAACCATCTCAAGGAGGATCACAAGGAAATGGGCAGCATGTGACTTAAATATGAGTGTCTGAGCAAAGGGTCTAAATACTTTTGACCATGTGATATTTCAGTTTTTCTTTTTTTAATAAATTTGCAAAAATTTCTACATTTCTGTTTTTTTCAGTCAAGATGGGGTGCAGAGTGAACACTAATGAGAAAAAAAATGAACTTTTTTGAATTTAGAATCATAGAATCATAGAATCGTAGAGTTGGAAGAGACCTCCTGGGCCATCTGGTCCAACCCCCTGCTCAAAGCAGTATTCGCTAAATCATCCCAGACAGATGTCTGTCCAGCCTCTGAAGACTTCTGTTGAAGGAGAACTCACCACCTCTCGTGGCAGCCTGTTCCACTCATTGATCACTCTAACTGTCAAAAAGTTTTTTCTACTATCTAATCTGTGTCTCCTCCCATTCAGTTTAATCCCATTGCTTCTAGTCTTTCCTTGTGCAAATGAGAGTAAAGATGATCCTTCTACAATGTGACAGCCCTTGAGATATTTGTAGACAGCTATTAAGTCTCCTCTCAGTCTTCTCTTCTGCAAGCTAAACATTCCCAAATCCTGCAACCTTTCTTCATAAGACAGGGTTTGCAGACCGGTCACTATTCTGGTCGCTCTTTTCTGAACTTACTCCAGTTTGTTGATTTTTTTTTAAAATGTGGCGCCCAAAACTGGACACAGTATTCCAGATGAGGTCTGACCAAAGAGTAGAGCGCAATAATGACTTCACGTGATCTAGACTGTATGCGTCTGCCGCTGCATCACGCTGTTGACGCATATTCAGTCTATGCTCTATTAGTATACCCAAGTCTTTTTCACATGTGCTGTTGCTTTGCCCTATTCCTCCCATTCTATATATGCTTTTTTCATTTATATTGCCCAGAGGTAGTACTTTGCATGCATTTTTCCCTGTTAAAAACCATTCTGTTAGTTGCTGCCCACTGCTCCAGTTTATTTATATCTTTTTGAATCCCCTCTCTTTCTTGTCTAGTATTAGCTATCCCTCCTAGCTTTGTGTCATCAGCAAATTTAATCAGTTTACCTTCAATTCCTTCATCTAAATCATTGATAAAGATTTTGAACAATACAGGGCCCAGTACAGAGCCCTGTGGTACCCTACTTGAGACATCCTTCCAACTGGATGTGCAGCCATTTACAACCACTCTTTGGGTCTGATCACTAAGCCAGTTATGAATTCACCTAACAGTTGCCTTGTGCATTCCATACTTAGTCATTTTTTCAATAAGGAATGTGTGAGATACCTTGTCAAATGCTTTGCTGGAGTCAAGATATACTATATCTACAGCATTTCCCTGATCCACCCAATCAGTGATTCTGTCATATAAGGAAATTAAGTTAGTCTGACATGACTTATTAGTTACAAACCCATGCTGACTCTGTTTAATCACTTCATTCTTGTCCAGGTACTTACATACATGTTGTTTAATAATTTGTTCAAAGATCTTTCCTGGTATAGAAGTCAGACTCACCGGCCTATAGTTGCCTGGGTCCACCTTTTTCCCCTTTTTGAAGATAGGAACAACATTTGCTCTTCTCCAGTCTTGTGGGACTTCTCCTGTTCTCCAAGAATTTTCAAAGATTATGGAGAGGGGTTCAAAAATTTCTTCTGCTATCTCCTTCAGTACTCTGGGGTGTAATTCATCAGGACCTGGAGACTTGAATTCATTTAGGTTAGCTAAGTGTTTCCTCACTATCTTTCTGTTTATAGATATCCTGGATTCTTCTATTCCCTTAATAGGACAGTGATGAACAGTTGATGATACATTTCCTTTCTGAGAGAAAACAGATGCAAAATAGGAATTTAAAAGTTCGGCCATCTCAACATCCTGCCTTACCACTTCATCATTTTCATCCTGTAAAAATCCTATAGCATCTTTGACTTTTCTTTTACTTTTGACATATCCCCAAAATCCTTTATAATAATAAAGGATTTTGGGGCTATATCAAAATGGAAAGATGGAGGCATATCTAAAGAAGAATATAATGCTGTCTGCAGAACTTGCAGGGCACAAATCAGATTACTAAAGCTGACAATGAATTGAGGCTTGCAAGAGACGACAAAAGCAATAGCTTTTGACATCTCTTGCAAGCCTCAATTCATTGTCAGCTTTAGTAATCTGATTTGTGCCCTGCAAGTTCTGCAGACAGCATTATAATCTTTAGATATGCCTCCCTCTTTCCATTTTATAAACATTTCTTTCTTCCTTTTTAGCATGTGCTTAAGTTCTGTGTTCATCCATCCTAGTTTCCTTAAATGCTTTCTATTTTTCCCTCTTTTTGGAATTGTTAACAATTGTGTTTTGAGAATTTCATATTTCAAGATTTCCCATCCTTCCTGGACATTTTTTTTCTTAAGGATATCCAGCCATTGGATCCCTCCAATTCTTTTTCTGAATCCCTTAAAATCTGCCTTTCTGAAATCTAACCTTGACATCTGAGTCTTCACAGGTCTTCCTCCTCTAGTTGTCCAAAATTCTAAAATTGCATGGTTGCTACCTCCTAGAGTCCCAGCCACTTTTACCTCCTCAACCATTTCCTCCCTGTTTATAAGGATTAGATCCAAGGTAGCAGTTGCCCTTGTTTTCTCCCCTATCTTTTGGAAGATAAAGTTGTCAGCAAGAGAGGATAAGAATTTCCTTGACCTGTTAGTTTTGCCTGAGAGAGATTCCCAACAAATGTCAGGATAGTTGAAATCTCCCATGACAACCGTGTCATATTTTTTGGAGAACTTGGCCATTTGATGCATAGAGTTCATCCATATCTTCAGCTTGCATAGTCGGCCTGTAGTAAATGCCTACAATGGTGTCCTTTCCATTGTTCTGTCTTTGTATTCTTACCCAAACAGTTTCCACATAACTCACAGTCTCTGAAGCTTCAATCTCTGGGCAGATATACGCGTTTCTAACATACAATGTGACACCTCCTCCTCGTTTATCCAGTCTGTTTCTTGCAAACAAGTTGTATCCTTCTAGCCTTGTATTCCAATCGTGTATTGTCCCACCAAGTTTCAGTGATTCCAATGACAGCATATTTCTTTTCCGGCGTTAGTAATTACAATTCTCCTTGTTTGTTGCCCATGCTTTGTGCATTAGTATAGAAACATTGTAGTTTGTGATTGGCTTCTCCTTCTCCAATATTTTTATTATTTAGATTCTTTTGTCTTTGTTCTTCCTTTCCACTTCTAATAGCAGAGTTCTCAATAACATTTATCAGGTGTATGGCTTTTTCTGGCCTTTTGCTTCCCTTCCCACATTGTTCTAGTTTAAAGCTCTCCTGATGAGTGTAGCAAGGCGACTTCCAAATACATGTTTTCCAGTCTTCTTAACGTGCACCCCATCTCTAGCAAGTAGTCCATTGTATAGGTAATTCACTCCGTGATCCAGAAATCCAAATCCTTGCTGACGGCACCATCGACGTAGCCAGTTGTTCACCTGCAGAATCTTATTCCACCTCCTTGTTCCATGGCCATTCACTGAGAAGATGGAAGAGAAGACCACCTGCAATCCCAGTTCTTTCACTTTCTTACCTAAGTTTTCGAAGTCACTGCAGATGGTTTCCAGGTCGTTTCTTGCTGTGTCATTTGTCCCCACATGTATTAGCAGGAATGGGTAGTCATCTGTAGGTCTGAAGAGTCCTGATATCCTGTCAGACACATCTTTAATTTTTGCACCTGGAAGACAGCACATTTCTCTTGAGGTTATATCCGGTTTGCAGATAGCAGCCTATGTTCCTCTCAACAGGAAATCCCCCATGACCACCACTCTCCGTTTCTTCACAACATTTTTCTTTCTCCATTCAGGAGAATTTACCAAATGGCTGCAAAGAAACAAAGAGTGAAAAACTTAAAGGGTCTGAATACTTTCAGTACCCACTGTAAAAAGAGAGAAATAAAGACATGACACTGTTCCTCGTTCACCAAGTTATTAGAAAACAAAAAGTTTCCATGCAGGTTCGACATCGTCCTTGGCGTTCCCACGTCAGTCCTCAAATCCGAGATCCAAAGGCTATGACGCCTTGTTCAGAGAATGAAGCTCTGTAGGCTGTAGCATCCACTCCAGGTACCGCTGTGCTCTGCAAGACTCAGTGGCTGTGATGAGCGGTGACATCAGTAACTATACTGATCATCAGAGTCACAGAGTAACGTCCTCTGAGACTCAGTGGTGTAGTTACTGACGTCACCGCTCATCACAGCTGAGGGGTCTCTCTGAACGAGGCTCCATAGCCTTTGGACACCGTATTCGGGAATCGATCTGGGAACGCCAAAGACTACGTCAAACCCATGTGGGAACTTTTTGTTTTATAACAAATTGGTGAATGAGGGGACAGTGTCTTGTCTTTGCTTTTAAGTTTTTGAGGTATCCATTTGTGGACTATGGTGGATTCGGTGGACTACTGGTGATTCTCAAGACTCCAGCGGACCTGCATGGCTTCTTTTTATTTTCTGTTTTTTTAATTGGTGAACCAGGGAAATGGTCAGGAAGTCTTTTTTCAGATAAACTCTTTTTTTGTGTATTTATTTTTGATTGCTGACTAGGTAATCAAACACCCCCATCTGATAGAGACCTCTCCATTACTAACCCAAGAACTTTATGCCAGCTGTGATTTTTGACAAATCAATCACAGATGACATCATTCCCAACTACCATTACTCCGATTGCCTTCACCAGGCCAATTGGGAAGATCTGGGTAAAGTGCCAGAATTGGCACATCTAATGTGATGCACCAATTCTGGGATGACTGCAGGCTGGTATTTTTAAGCTGGAAAGAGCCCAATAACTATGGACCTTCCCAGGCTTATATCAGCCACAGCTGTCTGCTTTACTTTGGCTGGTTTTTAAAAATAGGGGAAACCTCACGTAACATAGTACAATAGTTAGCAAGGCTGAAAAAAGACATTTGTCCATCCAGTTTAGCCTATATTCCGTCAGAATAAATCCCCAAATCTACGACCTTCTAAAGAATCTAATAACTGTAAGATATAATATTTTTACGCTCCAGGAAGACATCCAGACCTCTTTTAAACCCCTCGACTGAGTTCGCCATCACCACCTCCTCAGGTGGTGAATGCAGCTGCATGTGTCGTGGCTGTGTCACAGTCACAGCACATGAATGGAGAGCCTGTGTGTTGGGCTCTCCATGCATGTGCTGTGACTGTGACACAGCCGCGACACATGCAGCTGCGGCGCCGATCAATTGTTCAGCCAGCGTGATCCAGGAAGCTTATTCGACAAGCGCCATAGCTTGCCGAATAAGAGGGAACTTGAACATATTCACTCATCTCTAATTATATGTAGGGTGGTGGTGAAATGATATATCTACAAGACATCTATCTGTTCTGAGGGTTCTAGCTGTAAATTTATTGTACTTGGCAGATGACATTTTGTAGTTCCTTCAAGTTGTGTTCGGGAAAAAAACATCACATGATTCATGTGCCATCCTTTTTTTTTTTCTCGCACCCATTGACTTGTATTGGTGAGTCATGGATGTTTTACGTGTCCATACAGTACATGTTGCAATTTTTTTCCACAGCCCTGTTCCAGCTGAGGAAAAACTCGCAGATGAACACTGCCTCTTTTAATAACAGTGGTGCAAGTGCAATGCAATTTTTTATCACATTGCATTCAGTGTTTTTATACGCAGATGTGAGTGAACGCTTACTGGGCTGCTTGGTGTAGTTTTCATAGAATAACTGTTTTCTCTGTTGGAAATGTAGTAAAGCTAAGTCTTCTGCTTTGTGCATAACCTCACCCACAGCCCTGACTGGCAGCTTCCTGTGTATACGATGCAATGTGAACAAGCTGCTACTGGGCCGTACGGCAGGATTAGACAGATTATCCTGACTGGGCTGTGCATGAGCTGTAGTCAGATAGATAGTGTTAATCTCCTGCTCATAAAATATTGATTGTATTAAAACTACAACACACAGCTTAACAAGTGACACATCCCTAGAATTAGGTTCTCCTGTCCTATATTATGCTGCTCTGAGATTAAATAGCAAAAACATGCTTACAGATTCCATTTAAATCATGCTTGGCTGTTTTACAGGAACGGCGGCTACAAGGAGAAAATTAAGTTACTTTCTCCCAGCAGCCACTTGCTTCCAGTCATTAGGGCAGTGCTTGGTACTGTAGCAATCCCCACTCACTATCCAGTGAGCATGCTGTAATCACCCCCCGACACATTGACAACCTGTCCTACATACACATACTACAAACACGACAATCAATGTACCGAGGAGTGATTACAACGTGTTGACTGTAATACAGACACCTGCACCGCCTCGGTGATTGGAAGAAAGTGGCTGAAGGGAGAAAGTCTCTTCAGGCTGTTGGTCTGAACTGCCAGTCAAACTTGACTGCACCATCCTCCAGCAAGTTTTAAATAGAATTTTTCAGAAGTCTGAATTTTTTTATTTATTTCCATCCCACAAATGAAGATGGCATCTTTACCTATGCCTATTTGTATACTATTCACAGTGCCCCCACACCACAACCTTAATGGTAGCCTGACATTATATTAATGCTACCAAAACTATGCGCAGTATGAATGAGAGGCTGGCTGTGTGATTGCAGCCACATTTTACTCATAAATGCTGCGAAGATGTCATGGCGCCACTCCGAGGCTCAATCCGGTCACTTCTGATTGTGTGGTATGTTTCCCTCACTGTTGGATCACAGCCTGGGTTTTCTCAGTCTTTCTACTGATAATGCTCTTTTTTTTCTTTTGCTTTGCTGTTTTGCTTCTGCGCAGGTGTTTTCACTTTCTCGTTTGGTTTGTCCTATCACATCTTGGCAGGGGCTATATATACTCTCCTGAAACATACAGTCTTTGTTGGCTATATTCCAAGTTAGGTGGATGTTTAGCATCCCAATTCCTCTTGCTGATGTTTTCTCTAATGCTTCTGCTGTTTGTTTGCATGTTCACCTTCCCAGTACTCTTCCCATTTTGTTCTATTTAGTGTCTGGGGGTTGCCACGCATAGGGAAGGACTTTTTGGAATTCTTTCTTTTTCTTCTGTCTTTCATGTGTGACTGTGTAAGCATATCCTTAGCCCTGTGCCTAACCCTCTGTGTGTGTGCACCATGTTCTGTTGTTGCTTTGGGTTACACTTTGTGCATAGTTGAGGATTCAGTTAAGGGCACTTAGGGTCAGCCGATGTTGAGGGGGGGCGCCATTGCGTAATTTTAGGGGGACAACCTTTGAGGTCAGGTAGTGACAAATCAGGGTCAAGTTAGGGATTTGCCTAGTTTGTAAAGGAACTTGTGGTGTGCAGGTTTACCCTCTCCCATGTTTTGTTCATCCCCGTGCGAGTGTTAGGGCTCAGTCATAACAGGAGAAATGCTGTGGACTATAGGGAGAGATCTGACTACACCAATGAGGAATGAACCAGAGACAAGACAAGTGAAGGTAACCAGGTCACAACCAGGAGAGCCGTCAAGACACAAAATCAGAAGACAAAGAATGGTCAGGAAACAGGCCATAGTCAGGCAACAGGAATTCAACAAGCAAGACAGATTCAGAGAAGAGAAACTAACTGGTCAAAGATTCAGGAATTTACATAGATGACAGGCCCACCCAGGGCTCACAGAAAGGAGAAATAAATTTACCCCTAACTCCCTCACTGAGCAGCACCAACATCCAAAGAAATTAAACCGAACCATTGAGCCACCGGCCCAGGTACCCGCAACAAAGGCGCAGCACCTTCCAGTCACCCAAGTGGAAACCGAGAGGACAGGCCTAGATGTTACATGTTTTTTCTAAAACGCTGCAGTATTTCAGAGTAAAACGTATCTGGCTATAATCTCGTAGCCAGGCTCTGATTAATGCCTACCTGCATAGTCTTTTTCTTAAAATGACTTAACCTTTGTGCTAACAATATTTGTAATCAATTAGTTCAAAGATAATCTGTAGCCAAACCACTCCCATAGACGGGAAACCTCAAAAACTCCTGGTTCTCATGGTACCAAGTATGGTGCAGGATATGATACAAGCCTTTTAAATCACTTGTCAAGTTTTCCATATATCTGAATGGAGTATCATGTTTGATGCCTTCTACTTGGCATACGTTCTTGATTGTCCTTTCTAGAAGATAATGTATTCCATCCTAGCTCCTGCACCTGGAAGATATCTACAATTAGGTAATCTAATTTCTCTCATTAGGAAAAGAGCCCACTTGCTCCACAAATTTCTGGACAGTTCTTTCTTACTGTTATCTGCTCCCCAGGGACATCCATTGATCATGTGGGAAACCAGCATTGTAGCAGATGTCAAATTAACACTTTTTGCTTGATTGCTCTATTGTCTTTAATGTTTCTCTCAACACAAAAGCGGCTGGTGAAGCCTGTGTCTCTCTACAACACAATGTCCACAGTTCTGAAAGAGAAACAAGGGTCTCACTGTGAGGCAACAGCCACCAGAATTTTAGAAATGAGGGAGGATGGCCTCGTTGCTTAGCAGGTTTTGTAAGAAATTGAATGACCTTCCTTTTCAGGCTTATGATTTCCTAGTATATCAAAAGATGGACACAAACGTAAAACAAGAGAAAAATCCACACGTAGCAACATAGCAAAATAAATGTTCCCAGAATGTATCTATGGATTTAGACTATGATGGTGGAATGAATAAATTGTGAGCTTATATATGGCTTTCACGCTTCTTTATCAGTGTATTGTTTGCCCTGAAACAAGGTTTCTTTTATTACAGGATTGACACTATTCTCCATTATCATCTCTCTAATGCCTATGTGCAAAATCCCTTTTGCTGGAGGTATGATCAGTGACATATACTATAACCTAGTGAATTAATATGCTTTCTCATTACTCTATAGGCTTATGTGGTAATTCTGCCAGCATATGCTATTAGTTAACTGTTTACGGCCTTTGACTACAATGCTATTATTGTGAAAATCCTCCAACGTTTCAGAATCAACACAAATAATCAACATTTTTTATATTTTTTTTTTTTATTATATTCTACATTAGTACATGATCCTGGCTTGCTGATGTTCAGTGATTGACATGCTGTACAGTATATATTTTTCTTAAAATTTAGAATAAAAAAATAAGTTGTCATTTAAATTCACAATTTCTAGAATGGAAAGATCTTCTGTGGCAGAGAATATACAACTTGTCCCCTGTTAGTGGCTAGTTCTTTCCGGCATTTGGTGAGAAATAAAGTGAGTGATATCTCTTCTAATTACAATTTTAGTAGGCCAGTATCTGGAGTTCTACACACTGTTCAGGCACCAGATGGTGTCTTTTAGGACCCTAAATGTGATATGAGCTTGGAAATCTGGATATACTCAGAAATATTTATATGTACTATTCTGTGTTCCTGTGATGCCCACTGGAATAGTGCTAAATAATGTTTATAAATAATGCTAGTGTGAGGATGTGGACTGTCTACCCCATCCCTACCCTGAAGACAATCAATAGACAATAGATAAGGAATAGTTAAAATTAGGTGCAGGCCCTCAGATGGGAGTGGAATAGTGTTAATAAAAGGAGACGTACTTCCTGGTTATGGGTGGTTAGGAGTAGTGGAAAGTGTAAGCAAGTTCTTCATGGAGTTTAAGTGCAGTGGGCTGCTGGGCCAACATGGGCCTATCACTCGGGGCAGTGGATTGCCGTACAACTCTCCATACAACTCTCCATGCGCATGCATTCATCATACCCGGAACCTTGAGATTGGTGCTGGAGCCATCAGGCACATTACACCTTCTTGGGAAATTTGACATGGATCCTTAAAGGTGGAGGATGATAATGGAGACAGCAAGAAAAGGGATGCTCTATCAGGAACGAGTGCTAGGGCTGAAGTTACCAAATGAAAAGACGGTAACCTGCTTTGCCCTATCCCACATGCTCCATTGTAATGCCTGTGAACTGTTCAGTAAAAGTTAAACAGTTGAAAAGCACTTGCTGTCACATGGATTATGTGATGCAGTTCCTGAAGATGAAGACAGCTTTGTTCACTCCCATTCAGTGACAGGCACGGAAATTCTCTCGCTCGTGCCTGCCATTGACCACGAGTAACCCTATTGTGTCTCTTATTTTTAGGCTGCGAAGGGCCCAATAACCATGAACCTTCTCAGCCTGAGAATACCAGCCCTAAGCTGGGTGCTTTATCTTGGCTGGTTATCAAAAATGGGGGGACCTCACATTGTTTTTTAAAATATTTATGTAAATAATTATAAAAAAAACAGCATATAAGCCCTCTATTTTTGATAACCAGCCAAGATAAAGCAGACAGCTGAGAGCTGTAGCCCACAGCTGTCTGCCTTACCTGTGCTGGTTTTCAAAAAATAGGGGGGACCCCATGTCTTTTTTTTTTTTTTTGCTATTCCACAATTCACATTTGTTTGCTGGGCAATTGTCCTGCTCTTACACACATTTGGCCTCCTTTTGATGCCCCCTAGCAGTTACTACAAACATTTTACAGCCATTTTGAAGTTCAGGTCTCCATTGAATTATATGGGGTTCAGGTCCGTAGTCAGATCCAGGTCCTGAACCAAACTTTTTTTTCGGATCCAGCCGGATCCGAACTTATGCATGCCCATCACTAACAGTGAACACAGCTGCCAATCAGTGGTGTGGGCAGGGTTATAAAGATCTTAGCAATATAACCACTGCTACATCTACAGCAGAGAAAACAGAGATTCTATCAAAACTGTACATGCAGTCTAGTAAGTGATGCATAGTTGGAAACAAGCTCTCTTCACCAACATTGTGCCGACAGATTCCCTTTAAACCTCTGCTCTTTCTGGGCTTCATGGTCACTTATCAGTGATTGACAGCTATACCTGTGTGCTCACTTATGCAAGAAAAGCTGTCAGTCACTGATATGGTACAGCCATATCTGAAGCTCCATATACTGGTAAATACATATCTGAAAGATATCTCCAGCCACAGGGCAGTAGCAGCAGATATTCACGCTTAGGCTGAAATCACAATACCGTTCAATACGGCCAAGTGCTATACGATGAAACATTACATAGCACTCATTCCAGTGTTACTCTATGGTGCAGCTCACATCTGCGATTATTTTCTCATGCCGAATCGGCATGCAAGAACAATTGCAGCAAGACTGCTCACTCGCACCCATATAAGTCTATGGGTGCGAGTGACACAGTGCACAGCAATCAGATATCACTCGAGTGTGGTGTGATATATGCCGGCAGCGGAGTAGATGGAGAAATTACTGTCTCCATCTCCTCTGCATCTGTGCTCCTATCCTCTCTGTGCGAGGGGATCGGAGCACAGTAGCATGACACTCAACTCCCGATCGCAGCAGAGTAGAAGCCGACGGTCATTAGCATATCACATCCGATGCTCTTACATCAGAGGCCATGTGCTGGTGTGACTCCAGCCTTAAACACATGTTTTACCTTCACACAACACCACCAGGTGAGCACAACCACCCCTTCAGTGGTGTCCTTTTTAACTCCTTAATGACCGGAGCTCCCCTTCTTCCCAGAGCCATAACTTTTTTATTTTTCCCATAAATATGGCCATGAGAGGGCTTATTTTTTTCTGGGACGAGTTGTAATTTTGAACGACACCATTGGTTTTACCATGTTGTGTACTCGAGAGCAGAAAAAAATTCCAAGTGCAGTGAAATTGCAAAAAAAAGTGCAATCCCACACTTGTTTTTTGCTTGGCTTTTTTGCTAGGTTCACTAAATGCTAAAACTGACCTGCCATTAAGATTATCCAGGTCACTAAGAGTTCATAGACACCAAACATGTCTAGGTTCTCTTTCATCTAAGTGGTGAAAAAAAAATCCAAAGTTTGCTAAAAAAAAAAAAAAAAAAATTGTGCCATTTTCCGAGACCCGTACCATCTCCATTTTTCGTGATCTTGGGTCAGGTGTGGGCTTATTTTTTGCATGTCGAGCTGACTTTTAATGATACCACTTTTGTGCAGATACATTCTTTTGATTGTTCGTTACTGCATTTTAATGCAATGTTGTGGCAACCAAAAAACGTAATTCTGGCGATTTGATTTTTTTTCGCTATGCCGCTTAGCAATCAGGATAATCCTTTTTTTATTGATAGATCGGGTGATTCTGAACGTGGTGATACCAAATATGTGTAGGTTTCATTTTTTTTAAATTGTTTAATTTTGATTGGGGTGAAAGGGGGTGATTTAAACTTTTTTTTGACAGCATTGGCTGTCATGGCAATGTGTCGCTGACCCCCAATCACGTGACAGGGGTCAGCGATGGGCGCAGGAAGTTCTAGTTAAATGCTGCTGTCAGCGTTTGACAGCGGGATTTAACTAGTTAATGGGCATGGGCGGATCGCGATTCCACTCGTGTCTATTGCGGGCACATGTCAGCTGTTGAAAACAGCTGGAGCCCACCTCAAAGCGGGCTATACTGACCACTGATGTACTATCCCGTCAGCGGTCAGTAAGGGGTTAAACAGTACTGCCCTAGAGTGTGCCCTTTTATGTGAGTAAAGTATAGATAGTAATTCAATTGGTTACAATTTGCATCTCGTGCCGGATTATTGCAATGTTAATAAAAAATGTATATTTTACAATGTGCAATTCAACGTGCTGTATCTCTCTGCCTTCATTCTGTGTATACTTATTTGAGCACATGTATTATACTGGCCTATTATCTTGTGAATTTACAGATAAATTGGTATACTTTTTTTGACTGGACTTTATGCTCCATTTCAGAATATTGATAGCTATTTTTGTAACAAATAAGTTAATCTTTCAGTTGTATCTTAGCCATGTTGCAGATCCATTGGGTCAGAGGTTAATCCCATGCACCCCCATGTCCAGAGCTCCTGCCGTCACCTTTAATAGGTTTGCCCGTAGGACATTTCACTATGGAGATTTCATCTGTCATGTTGATAGCTTAATTTCCAGGTGTCCTTTGTTCTTTTCTGGTAGATGTCCCATAAATATAGAATCAATTATTATATGACCACATGACACTTTAGGTATAAAGCAGTGTTTTTCTGCCTAGTACTTTATACAGCACAAGCTGTGATGTTATTCAAGGAGGCAGACAGATGCCTGACTTTGTAAGATATTGCTAAGGGACATTATGGAAGTTAGTTTACTTTTTGTTGGTGAAACAGATTCTTTTATCAGGTTGTTTGCACTAAGCTGCTTTTATCCCATTTGTAAAGATAGTTGCCCTGTAAAAATGAGAAAAAGACCAATGCAGTGTTTTAGCGTTTTACTATGATGGACCAAACATTCCATCTTGTCCCTATTAAAAATATTGTTACACCAGAACAATTCCCATATATACAGCAGGTGAAATAAGTGTTGAACACGTCACCAATTTTCTAAGTAAATATATTTATAAATGTGCAAATTACATGAAATTTTCATCATATGTCACTAACAACCCTTCCAATCCACAAAGGCACAGAAATCAAATCATAGATGTCCATAAATTAAATTATGGGTAATAATAAGAAATGACAAAGGAAAAACATATTGAACACATGAACACACAAAGAACGAGAGGTGCAAAAAGCAATGGAAAGTCCTAACACCATCTGAAATCTATCAGTAATTAAAAAGTAATCCGGCCACTTAGTACAAAGTAATATCAGCTAGTTCAACTGATGGCCTATAAAAATGTGTATCAACATCAAGGAACCGCACTGAAAACATCTCATGATGGGTAAAACTAGTGAGTAGTGATGGGCAAACTTGAACAGTAAAGTTCGGTGTCCATACCGAACACCTAGTGTTCGGGCACGAACTTCTCCAGGAAGGCACCCCAAACATCGGGTGTTTCCCATGCTGTCATCTGCATGACAGCGTGAGAAACACCAGTGGCTCAGATTGGAGGTAAGATCATTACCACCGGTGAGAAGCTACGGTTCAGCCAGCCAGCCAACAGCTGTGACCGGCGGTGAAAAGTTTACATCCGGTCACAAAGGCATAAGCTGATGTGGATGCTACTATACAGATATACATCGGCGCTACCAATAGAAAAGGAGGGCTGCTGGTGCCTAGACAGAAGCTGTGCTTGTTCTGCCAAAAAAGGGTTAAATAAGTGAATAGAGAAAGGCACCGCGCTCACAGGAGGATTCACAGATGATAACGTGAAAGTCCTGCCTTTCACACATAAGCCAAGCGTGCAGGAGATGAAAATGTGGCAGATTTTCATCTCCTGCACGCTTGGCTTATGTGTGAAAGGCAGGACTTTCACTTTCACGTTATCATCTGTGAATCCTCCTGTGAGCGCGGTGCCTTCCTCTACTTACTGATGTGAATACTATTCCCATCAACCTACACATGCTGCCAGTGTCAGACTGGGGTGTCTTGGAATTGACCCTAGGGGCCCACTCTACAAATAACTTAGCCGTTATCCCCAATATAGTGGAGCGTCAACGGTAAAACACAGGCGGCTGCTGCACATCTACTGTGTGCCACCATAACTGGAATGTACAATTATGGTAGTTTGCATTAAAGGGTGCTTTGATGAAAACAAGTTATCACCGATCCACAGGTTAGGTAGGTGATAACTTATAGATCGATGGAATCCAACCTTTGGAAATCGCACTGATCGGAAGAATAGGGAACTTTTGTTAGGCGTCAGGTTCCTGCAGCTGCACAGCAGGAATCCAGAGCCATACAGCCAGCAGTCTCCCATTCCCCTCCAACCTCTCAGGGACCTGCACAGCAATCTCAGCGATGCAGACAACCTGCTCGGACCAGCTCTCTGGGTCTATTTGTTGTTGCCACCTCTTGACCAGCAATGGTAGCGCAGCCTGCTCTGCAGGAAATCACTCCAGAGGCTAAGTCCTCTTGCCGCCGTACTGGGCATGCTCACGAGATGATCTCCCAGTGGAGATCGGGAGTCACGTGCTCAGGTCCTTCTCCTGATCTGATTGGCCCATCTCAGAGATCTGGAAGGTCCCGGAAGCGCACAGCTATAAAAGGCCCGCATGGCCGCTCGGGCATGCGCTAGTATAGACTTTACTTGCTAAATGTGTGAATGGTGATGGATGTATGATTCTGGTGACTGACTTATTATGATTCCCCTCCCTCTGATATTACGCATGTGGATAGGGAACTAGAGAGATAGTCAGCGCCAGTCAGTGGCAAGCCATAGGTCACTGTGCACACCGCACCTCTACACTAGCGTCCGATTGTGTCACATCTCACGGCACTATCGTATAGCGGCTGTGGTTATCGCTGCGCTGCAGTCAGCAGCACTTACCGGCATTCGCAGTAGCGATGCCACACGCATGGTAGGTCTAGACGGACACCGACCTCAGCCTTGGGTCCATGTCCTGTGACTGTATACCGCGCGTGCAATTTAGCTGAGACCTGTGAGGCTAACAGGCGCGGCGTTTATGTTACAGCGCCTCTATAAGCTAACAGAGTCCGCTCAGCGCACATTGGGTGGCGTTTAACCCGTGCGCGTTATACCGCCATATAGCGCGTCTGCCATTACTCAGCAGCAGCGATATCACCTTCTGCACGGTTGACCCCGAACGACGAATGCACTTTATTATTTATTTATTTAGTGCGTTCCGCCGTTCCTAACAACTTTTATCCATGACAGGACAGTTTTATCCCCATTTTAAAATGTAGCAGCAGTTGGGATGTCTGACCGCAGCTCCATTCATCCTCTTTGGTGGCTTAGAAAAAAAGCCAAGTGCAGCCCCTTAGGGAATGAATAGTTCAGTGGTCGAGCCGTACATGCTGCTTCATACTAATGGGGATAAGAGTTCACATTCTGCAGATCCATGCAGGTCCCAGCAGTCAGACCTTCACCAATCTATAGCTTTTCAGTGACAGGCTGTGCGCTGACGTCACATAGCAGTAATATTGAAAGGCAGCTGGCCTATCAAAGGCTGCAGGAGTCATTTAACGCAACTGCTTTGTGACATCGACGCATGTACTGTCACAGAGCAGAGTGCCCTGTCATAGCTGCAGCCTGCATTCATCTTGATATGTGTTGTCGCCAGGGTCGGCTCCAGGTTTTCGTGGACATCGGGCTAAAGAGTATTAGTTGGTCCCTTTAACACATGCCACGATTCCTGATGCACAGATAAAAAAAATACAGGTATAGTACAACATATGAGCACCACATAGTCCTCAATACATTATTAAGTGTACCACATAGTGCTCCATATAGTATTATGGGCAACCACATAGTCCTCTATACAGTATTATGGGCACCTCATAGTCTGCCATACAGTATTATGGACACCTCATAGTCCTCTATACAGTATTATGGGCAACCATATAGTCCTCCATACAGTATTATGGGCAACTACATAGTCCACCATACAGTATTATGGGCTACCACATAGTCCGCCATACAGTGTTATAATGCTCATTCATGCAGTATATCATGGGCCGCATATAATGATCCTCCATACAGTGTATCACGGGCCGCATGTAATGCTCCTCCATACAGTACATCACGGACAGCATGTAATACTCCTCCTTACAGTACATCACAGGCCCCATGTAATGCTCCTCCATACAGTACATCACAGGCCCCATGTAATGTCCCTCCATAAGTACATTATGGGCCCCATGCTCCTCCATACAGTATTATGGGCCCCATGTAATGCTCCTCCATACAGTATTAAGGGCCCAATGTAATGCTCCTCCATACAGTATTATGGGCCCCATGCTCTTCCATACAGTATTACGGGCCCCATGTAATGGTGCATACATTAACCCCTTCACGACCTTTGACGCCACGTAGGCGTCATGAAAAGTCGTGTCAGAACGACCCATGACGCCTATGTGGCGTCATGACTTTAAAGCCCCCCTGCGGGTCGGGAGACCTAGGTCACTGAAAGGCCACCCGACCCGCAGATACAGGGGGCTTTGTTCTTCGCCACAGGTGGCGTGGCTTCGCCCCCACGTGGCTACGATCGCTCTGATTGGCTGTTAAAAGTGAAACAGCCAATCAGAGCGATAGTAATATTTCATCAATGAAAATTGATGAAATATTACAATCCAGCCATGGCCGATGCTGCTGTAGCATCGGACATGGCTGGAGACACCGATTCCACCCCCCCCCACCGGCGATCGCCCCCCCCGCAACTGAATGACAGCGGCGATCTGCCGCCGCTGTCATCATCTGCCCCCCTCCCATTCCCTCTGCTCCCCGCCAGATTCCGATAACCCCCTCACCCCCTCTCACCTCCCCCGGCACCTTCTAAGTCCCCCTGTCGCTCCCGGTGTCCGGCGGGTCCGGTTCATGGGCGCCGCCATCTTAGAAAATGGCGGGCGCATGCGCAGTGCGCCCGCCCGAATCTGCCGGCTGCAGATTCCATTCTTTCATTTTGATCACTCTCACAGTGATCAAAATGAAAGAAAAAGTAAATAAACCCCCCGATTATCACCCCCATAGGTAGGCAGAACTAATAAAATAAAGAAAATATTTTTATTTTTATTTTTCCATTAGGGTTAGGGTTAGTGTTGAAAAGAGGGTTAGGGTTAGGGTTGAAAAGAGGGTTAGGGTTAGGGTTGAAAAGAGGGTTAGGGTTAGGGTTGAAAAGAGGGTTAGGGTTAGGGTTGGAAAGAGGGTTAGGGTTAGGGTTGGAAAGAGGGTTAGGGTTGGAAAGAGGGTTAGGGTTGGAAAGAGGGTTAGGGTTGGAAAGAGGGTTAGGGTTGGAATGAGGGTTAGGGTTGGAATGAGGGTTAGGGTTGGAATGAGGGTTAGGGTTGGAATGAGGGTTGGAATTAGGGTTGGAATTAGGGTTAGCGTTGGAATTAGGGTTAGGCTTGTGGTTAGGGATGTGTTAGGGTTAGGGCTGTGGTTAGGGGTGTGTTGGGGTTAGGGTTGGAGTTAGAATTGAGGGGTTTCCACTGTTTAGGCACATCAGGGGGTCTCCAAACGCGACATGGTGCAACCATTGATTCCAGCCAATTTTGCGTTCAAAAAGTCAAACGGTGCACCCTCCCTTCCAAGCCCTGACATGTGCCCAAACAGTGGTTTACCCCAACATATGGGGTATCAGCGTACTCAGGAAAAATTGCACAACAACTTTTGGGGACTAATTTCTCGTTTTACCCTTGGGAAAATAAAAAATTGGGGGCTAAAAAATTATTTTTGTGGAAAAAAATGATTTTTTCATTTTCACATCTCTGCATTATAAACTTCTGTGAAGCACTTGGGGGTTCAAAGTGCTCACAACACATCTTACATACGTTCCTTGGAAGGTCTAGTTTCCAAAATGGGGTCACTTGTGGGGGGTTTCCACTGTTTAGGCACATCAGAGGTTCTGCAAACGTAACATGATGCCCGCAGACCATTCGATCAAGTCGGTATTTCAAAACGTCACTACTTCCCTTCCGAGCCCCGACGTGTGCCCAAACAATGGTCCCTCCCCATATATGGGGTATCAGCATACTCAGGACAAACTGGACAACAACTTTTGGGGTCCAATTTCTCCTGTTACCCTTGTGAAAATAAAAAATTGCAAGCTAAAAATTCATTTTTTGAGGAAAAAAAAGATTTTTTATTTTCATGGCTCTGCGTTACAATCTTCTGTGAAGCACTTCGGGGTTCAAAGTGCTCACCACACATCTAGATAAGTTCCTTGGGGGGTCTAGTTTCCAAAATGGGGTCACTTGTGGGGGGTTTCCACAGTTTAGGTACATCAAGGGCTCTGCAAATGTAACATGATGCCCGCAGACCATTCCATCAACGTCTGCATACCAAAACGTCACTACTTCCCTTCCGAGCCCTGACGTGTGCCCATACAGTGGTCATCCCCCACATATGGGGTATCAGCGTACTCAGGACAAACTGGACAACAACTTTTGGGGTCCAATTTCTCCTGTTACCCTTGTGAAAAAAAAATTGCATGCTAAAATTCATTTTTTTTGAGGGAAAAAAAATGATTTTTTATTTTCACGGCTCTGCATTATAAACTTCTGTGAAGCACTTGGGGGTTCAAGGTGATCACCACACATCTAGATAAGTTCCTTGGGGGGTCTAGTTTCCAAAATGGGGTCACTTGTGGGGGGTTTCTACTGTTTAGGCACACAGGGGCTCAGCAAATGTAACATGATGCCCGCAGACCATTCCATCAAAGTAGCATTTCAAAATGTTACTACTTCCCTGCTGAGCCCCAACGTGTGCCCAAACAGTGGTTCCCCCCCACATATGGGGTACCAGCGTACTCAGGACAAACTGGACAACAACTTTTGGGGTCCAATTTATCCTAGTACCCTTGTGAAAATAAAAAATTGCCAACTAAAAAATTTTTTTTTAGAGAAAAAAAAGATTTTTTATTTTCACTGCTCTGCATTATAAACTTCTGTGAATCACCTGGGGGTTCAAAGTGCTCACTATGCATCTAGGTAAGTTCCTTAGGGGGTCTAGTTTCCAAAATGGGGTCATTTGTGGGGGAGCTCCAAAGTTTAGGCACACAGGGGCTCTCCAAACACGACATGGTGTCCGCTAACGATTGGAGCTAATTTTCATTTCAAAAAGTCAAATGGCGCTCATTCCCTTCTGCGCCCTGCCGTGCTCCCAAACAGTGCCCCCCCCACATATGGGGTACCAGCATACTCAGGACAAACTGGACAACAACTTTTGGGGTCCAATTTCTCCTGTTACCCTTGTGAAAATAAAAAATAGCGTGCTAAAAAATCATTTTTGAGGAAAAAAAATGATTTTTTATTTTCACTGCTCTATGTTATAAACTTTTGTGAAGCACTTGGGGGTTCAAAGTGCTCAATACACATCTAGATAAGTTGCTTAATGGGTCTAGTTTCCAAAATGGTGTCACTTGTGGGGGAGCTCCAATGTTTAGGCACACAGGGGATCTCCAAACGCGACATGGTGTCCGATAACGATTGGAGCTAATTTTCCATTCAAAAAGTCAAATGGCGCTCCTTCCCTTCCGGGCCCTGCCGTGCACCCAAACAGTGGTTTATGACCACATATGAGGTATCGGTGTACTCAGGAGAAATTGCCCAACAAATTTTAGGATCCATTTTATCCTGTTGCCCATGTGAAAATGAAAAAACTGAGGCTAAAAGATAATTTTTGTGAAAAAAAGTACTTTTTTTTTTTTACGGATCAATTTGAGAAGCACCTGGGGGTTCAAAGTGATCACTATGCATCTAGATAAGTTCCTTGGGGGGTCTAGTTTCCAAAATGGGGTCACTTGTGGGGGAGCTCCAGTGTTTAGGCACACAGCGACTCTCCAAACGCGACATGGCAACCGCTAAATATTCCAGCATATTTTCTATTCAAAAAGTCAAATGGCACTCCTTCCCTTCTGAGCCCTGCCGTGCGCCCAAACAGTGGTTTTTGACCACATATGAGGTATCGGTGTACTCAGGGGAAATTGCCCAACAAATTTTAGGATCCATTTTATCCTGTTGCCCATGTGAAAATGAAAAAATTGATGCTGAAAGAAAATTTTTGTTGGAAAAATTAAAATGTCCTTTTTTTCCTTCCATGTTGCTTTAGTTCCTGTGAAACACCTAAAGGGTTAATAATCTTCTTGAATGTAGTTTTGAGTAGCTTGAGGGGTGCAGTTTTTAGAATGGTGTCACTTTTGGGTATTTTCTGCCATATAGACCCCTCAAAGTGACTTCAAATGTGAGGTGGTCCCTAAAAAAAATGGTTTTGTAAATTTTGTTGTAAAAATGAGAAATCACTGGTCAACTTTTAACCCTTATAACTTCCTAACAAAAAAATATTTTTCTTCCAAAATTGTGCTGATGTAAAGTAGACATGTGGGAAATGTTATTTAGTAACTATTTTGTGTCACATAACTCTCTAGTTTAACAGAATAAAAATTCAAAATTTGAAAATTGCGAAATTTTCAAAATTTTTGCCAAATTTCTGATTTTTTCACAAATAAACGCAAAAATTATCGATCTAAATTTACCACTAACATGAAGCCCAATATGTCACGAAAAAACAATCTCAGAATCGCTAGGATGCGTTGAAGCGTTCCAGAGTTATTACCTCATAAAGGGACACTGGTCAGAATTGCAAAAAATGGCCAGGTCATTAAGGTCAAAATAGGCTGGGTCATGAAGGAGTTAAAAAAAAAATCACATACTCACCTCTCCCGTTCCCGCCGCAGGTCCGGTATACTCAGCATCTCTCCCGGCTCTGCAATGCTCAGGACAGAGAGGCTGAGCGTGCAGTGATGACGTCATTTAGATTGGCAGTTCCAATGGGATCAGTGATGATAATGTCTGTAAAGCCATCATCAGAATATGATGGTGCTATATAAGTAAAGCATAATAAATAAATAATAAGCCCAACAAGAATATATTGTGGAGTGGCAGTCTGGAAGATAGTCATATACAGTTTAATATATATGAACTTTATTTTCAGTTTGAAAAATTGTACGTTAATGGGATTTTTTCTAGTGGCGAGTATTTTTTATAATATAGGGATTCCATATTGCTCTGTATAGACGCCTTGCACATAAAATTTCTGTGTGCCTGATACCTTACAATTATTCTTGTATTATTTTTCATTAAAGAGGTTGTCCACTAATTTTACATTGATGCCTATCCTTAGGATAAGTCATCAATGTCTGATTGGCTGGTGTCTGACACCCAGCACCCCCACCAATCATCTGTTATCTGTGTCGGCGGTTGCTGCCGGCTGGTAGTACTCACTTGTTGAGCTGCTCCGTCTACTTGTGGATCGCCCGCCAGGGCAGTGGGGATACTCGGTATCGGGCCAATGTCTTAAAGGGGCAGTGTCACGGCAGCGGTGACCCAGTTCGTGGCCCTGGGCATCCAGTAAAAGGGGATATTTACAGAGGAAAAATAAAGAGTTTGAAAGGTGTTTGTGATGCCACCTGTGGCTTCTGGTCAGAGGCGACCAGCGCTGCAGTGCAGATCCTCTGGGACTGATGGTGATCCAGCAGAGTTGGTATAGCTCTCCACAGGCAGAGCTTTGTCCCAGGGCAGTGCAATAGAAAAGATGTATTTGATTATGATAGATGTATCAGAGTTGGTTAGGTGACGCAGGAATAATTAGAGGACACAACAGAGTGAAGTTTCCTTTACCTTTTACTGAGCTATGTAGATACAATCCAGGGCTCAGGTTACAGATGGTTCTGGAGACGGTCAGCCTGAAAGCAACTTGGGAATCTCCTTATTCAGTTCGGTTGTGAGGCCTCCTCTCTAGCACTATTCTTGCTGCTATGAACTCTATTCAAGTTCTTCTCTCTCTGCTTCTTAGGTAGAACTCCACTCGCATGACAGGCAGCTGTAGCCTGCTTCAGGGATCGCTCCTATATGGCGTCTCCGGTTCACATGTGCTGCTGTGTCATCGAGTCTCAGTTGGGGACAGAGGATCTGCGGTCTTCTGTCCTCCAGATTCTGCTGCTGGGGCTTTAGTACCCACACAGCCTCGGACTCCGGGGTCCGGTCTCTGGCGCTCAAGCCTGGGGGTGAGCTCAGCTATGGCTTCTGTCCCCAGCTTTTCCCCCTCGACGTCCCCGCGTGTCCTCTGTTCAACCTGCTCAGGCACTAACTCACTACTAACTTCCTGCTTCTGACCAGAGAGCAGCTCCCCAGAAGTCGAGTTTAGAGCTCCCTCTGCTGGCCTGGAGCAGGAACTGTGTTGTATGCTGAAACTACCTGTTAAGGGGATCCCTTCCTTGCTTCCAGGCATGATCTCACTTCCCCCTGCAGAGAGGCAAGGCCATTGTGGCAACCGAACTCCTGGGGTGCCACACTTGTAGTGGCCGAGACATGGTACTGCACATCCACCTCCTATTCAAATCAATATGAGGCAGCTGTGTATTACACTGCGGTGGCCACTGCAAGTAGATGGAGCAGCTTGGCAAGTGAGTACTTCCGGCCAGTTTCTGCCGACACCATTAGCAGCTGATCCGTGGGAGTGCCGGGTGTCAGACCCCAGCCGATCAGACGTTGATGATCTACCCTAAGAGTATGCCTACAATGTATATTCTTTAAACCACTAGAATATGTAAAACAGAGAGCAAAGCAAAACTGTTCATTAAGAAAAAATAAAGGAATGAGAAATCTCCAACAGCTTGCTATTCAAATCATAATTTTGTACAAATATGGTGAGTGAACATGTGATTGTAATGTAGATGCAAAAAACACTTGTCTGTTAAATACAATAATTACATAACCTTGCTCCTAGACTGTAAATGTAATCAATGTTACCAATGAACCTTCCTGAACTCAGAATAATAGGCAAATCATGGGGCTCTAATCTCAAAGAGAGAGTGCAAATGAAAACAATGGTCTGGGAATTTAATTCTACCAACTCAGGTGCTTTACCACAAACACATAGGGGTCTTTGCCGGTGCCCTACATTGTGCAAGGGTCATGCAATCAGCTTAGGCTACTTTCACACATCAGGTTTTTTACGACAGGCAGGATCCGGCTATTTGTTAAAAAACCGGATCTGGCGTAAATTTTGGAGAGAAGAAAGAAGAAATCCAGCTCCATACGAAATCAATTTTTCAAATTTATTCCAGCAAGGATAATAGACAGGTCAGCTCCAGGACTGTATCAGCTCACACAGTGCTGCTAAGCACTTTATTAATGTCCATTCTCGTAATGTCACTTCTTTCCAGGTAACAGGTATTGAGAAAATCAGGAAATCTTCCAGGGGTGGTGATACCAGACGGACACTGCTCACTCGAGAGGCTTTTTGGATTTTCAATTTGGGAACCAGATTTCCTGATGGATTAAATAAAAAGAGCGAAATCATGTTCCATTATTAAAATTTCAAAGTATTTTCTATATGAATAATGTTTTTTAATTTTTTTTGTTTTCTTTACCATATATTTTTTCATGAATTCTGTGAATCATGTGTGATCCCGCTAATTGGTGTATGTGCTATTAAGAAAGAGATCCTGTGGTCACATGATTCACTGACAAACAACGTAATCGTATTTGTTTTTGACAAAATTGTACACATTTTACATCAATGGTGTTTTTTAAAATTATATGGTTTTGTCTTATACATTTTTCTATACTATATAGCTGTAAATTTTATGATTCCGTTGTACGGTCAATTGCACTACTAGAACAGGACCTTCTGGTCATGTGACATGCATTAGACTCATGACTGGTCCTTGTTTGTTTTTAACCTGCGTGTGATTTTGATATGGTAGCTTTGATAAAGATCGCATGTGGCGATCGAAACGCGTCGCATATGTCGCTCCTGTGTGAGCTAATACAGTCTTGGAGCTGACCTGTCTATTATCCTTGCTGGAATAAATTTGAAAAATTGATTTCGTATGGAGCTGGATTTCTTCTTTCTTCTCTTCAATTGAATTGACCACTACAGGATGGTGTTCCGTGCTCCTATGGAAATCGATGAGCTGGCTTTTTGTTTTTGAGTGTAAATTTTGGAGAACTGAAAAAATGGATCCTTTTTTCCGCCCAATCCATCTAGCAGGTTTATATCTATTTCCTGGGGGCTGGCCAATTGGATCTGAGCATGCGCAGACTTAAAAAACCGGATCCGGTGGCCGGATCCGTCTTTTTCCGAATCCGGCGCCCATAGGCTTCCATTATAGCAAAAGAACGGCGCTGCCCGGTTTTTCGCCGCAGACAAAAAAACCTAACTAGAGACATTTTTTCCAGACGCAGGAATGAAACATTTAGTTGGATCCGGCGAAAACCGGAAGAAGCAGAAGGCCATGTGGCAGGATCTGGCGCTAATACAATTCAATGAGAGAAAACCAGATCCGGCAGAAGCTTTCGCCGGATCCGGTTTTTTAACAAATAGCCGGATCCTGCCTGTCGGAAAAAATCTGATGTGTGAGTGTAGCCTTACCAGAAGTCTGCCCCCTAATGCTGTACACTAGATGTAATAGATGAAGACAGTGACTTGTTAAGTGGAAAAGCAATCATGTACTGTATGTTGTATCTCGGCTTGCACTACGCTGTGCAGAGTTATTAGGAAATTTGCATTTTTGATGATTATATTTATTATCGAACAACTATAGTGCTGCCAGTCAGTCCAAAAGGTTGATAAACCTGAAATCTGAATATATAAGAATGTAACTGTGAAGTTCTGTCCTTCTTAGGAAAATATCTTTATGTGTGCAGAATTATTGGGCAACTATTAGTGTACAGAATTATTATGCAAATAAATGAAAAACATTAATTTTTCCATCTCAATTGTTTATTTTCATATGGTAACGTGAGAATAATAACCAAACAACGCGTGCACATCGTTTCGTCTGCAGCAATCCGCATGCATCATGTGTACCTATCTTTAACATGGTGTATGCAGGGGCATGCATTTGCATCAGTTCGCATGCGTACGCTGACGCATGCGTCATTTTTCAGTGTGCAGCGGGGTCCAGTGAACGCACCATGTTGCATTTTTGGAAGCAGCAAAAACTCATCAAATATGTGCAGTCGTGCGCATGCAGATGAGTGCGTCAAAAAAGCATTACTGTCTATGGGAACGCATACATACGCAAGGACATGTGTATGCATGCTTTCGATATGCATGCGTTCTTCAAAATGTAAATAGAAATTCCATGAGACACGCCTTGTCTGATGTCATATCAAACGCATGCGAATAAACAATGCAAATGCATGCAACAACACATGCAAACGCAGCTTTTTTATGTCATGCGTAAGATGATGCGGATAAAAAATGCTTGCGTAAACTTGCGTTTGAATGCGTTTTTGCATGTGTTTACACATGTGGATGATATGCTGCTGACTCAAACGCTAATGTTAACCTAGCCTAACAGTCACAAGCCTTCCATCATGGACTCTGTTAATTTTTTAATCTGTTGACGATCAGCTTTTAAGGCACCACCAACCACAACCTCCCTGACACTGTTCAGAGAGGTGGACTGTTTTCCTTCACTGTAAATCTCTGGTTTAAGAAAGGCCCACAAATTTTCAATAGTGTTTAGGTCAGATGAGGAAGGGGCCGTGTCATTATTCTTTCATCTTTAAGGTCTTTGCTAGCAGTGTAGCCATGCATGGAGCACTGTCCTTTATACAACTCATGGTTTTCTTGAAAGTTGCATACTTTGTTCTGTGCTATTTCATGAAGAAAGTGTCTTCGGAAAACTGGCAGGACTTTTGGGAGTTGCTTTTGAGTCGATCTTCAACCAGAAAAGGTCCAACTAGATCACCTTTAATAATACAAGCTCATAGCAGTACCCCACCTCCACCTTGCTGATGTATCAGTCGAAGTGGAGGTCTGTGCCCATTTCTGAACCAGCCCCTGGCCCATCAACCCTAACTTTAGCCCCCAACCCTAACCCTAACTTTAGCCTAACACTATCCCTAACTTTAGCCTAACCCTAACTTTAGCCTAACCCTAACCTTAACTTTAGCCTAACAATAACCTTAACTTTAGCATAACACTAACTTTAGCCTAACAATAACCCTAACTTTAGCCTAACAGTAACCCTAACTTTTGCCTAACAGTAACCCTAACCCTAACTTTAGCCTAACAGTAACCCTAATAGTAACCCTAACCACCTAACAGTAACCCTAACTTTAGCCTAACACTAACCCTAACAGTAACCTTAACTATAGCACTAACCCTAACAGTAACCCTAACCCCCTAACAGTAACCCTAACTTTAGCTTAACACTAACCCTAACAGTAACCCTAACTATAGCACTACCCTTACCAGTAACTATAACTATAGGACTAACCCTAACCCTAACAGTAACCCTAACTATAGCACTAACTTTAACCCTAACAGTAACCCTAACTATAGCACTAACCCTAACCCTAACAGTATCGCTAACTATAGCACAAACCCTAACAGTAACCCTAACCCTAACAGTAACCCTAACTATAGCACTAACCCTAACCCTAATTATAGCACGAACCCTAACCTGCCGTATCTGCTTTTTTTGCTTCACGACAATATCGCTAACGGCTACCTGACAGGAGATCAGAGGAGAAACAATGTTACTATGAAACAATCACTGACCTCAGGGAGACCAGTCAAAGAAAACATTGCGGCAGCTGGCAAAGGCGCTCAATCAGTGAAATCCTAGGTGCAATGCTCCCTGGGAAATACGAATATGCAAATAAAGTCCGTGGAGCCTCATTTAAGAGTCTCAAACGCGGGACTAGCCAGATCTTCCTCCAGGGAACGTTACTATGAGTCAGATCACTGGGAAGGTTTGATGCTACAGCAAATTTCCCAGTGATCTCTCTCATCGGCTGATGTGATGCTGACATCATCAGGATCTAATTTAATTTAACCCCTGATGAAGGTACGCTGAAACGCACGTCGGCCTGGCACATCCCGGGGACTTCAGCAGCATAAGAGGTATAGCACTGTGCTTGCACATTTAAACACTTTTGTTTCGCCTCTAGAGTTCTTTTTGAACATTTACCATGATGGATTAGATTCACTCCACCATTTTTTAGCACTGCACTTTATTTGTGGTCATATGTTCATTGTTTGCTGCACAGATTTATATGCATCTGCACTTTATATAATATCATGAATTAATTTTATTTGGCTGTTTGCACATTAATGTTATATTAACACTAGCTTACTTATTGTGTTTTACCTTGTACTGTGTGATATTATTTTAACATACAGCATAGTGCTTACTATTGTCCCCTGTTGTGCCTTATCCATGGCATTGGCCTCCCTCCATTTTTCATTTAAATTATATTATACTATTCTATGTTAATCAAATAAACTTCAAACACTGGACATGTCTTCGGTTTCTTTCGTTGTCTGATCTAATTTAATACTGTATAGAAACTTTTTAAAAGCAATAAACTATCTCTTCCCCATTAACAACAATTCCAAAATCTTCTTTTTACGTTTTTCATCTTGAAACTAAGTAACTTTATGATTTAATATCTCTACGTAAATCATTAATACAAGCATATATAACTTTGTAATATATCTAATTAGAGATTCTTCTTTCTACACTTAGGAGCCACTACGACCCATTGACGCTCCTGAACTTATTATTCACTCAGAATTTTTTTTATAAATCTGTCTTGATCAAATCAAGGTGGAACCGCTGAAGTATCAGATTATAGTGGTTCATTGATGTCCATTAAAATGGTATCTGTAAAGCACATTGAGAGGCACAGTGAAGCAGAGAGTCACAAACACACAAAACATTTCTTCTACTTTCTAGTTGGTGTTTATTTCACCCAAGAGTTGTCTTCACAGTTACGCTGCTCAGTACTGCTGTATAATGAGCACTGCACTGCAGCTGCTTTTAAACATATGCTACATAAAGACAAGAGAATAGAAATCAATCTTATCTCTTCAGGAGCGGATTCTGAAAAAAGGGACGCTGTGCAAAAATAGTATATATACCATATGCAGTCTAATAACACATCATAAGGGACATATGTGTCTATGACAGAAGCTGCTTGCTGCTTTGGAGGTGGAAGTGGATCCTTAATTTCAAGGTCCGCTGTGCGGCTGCATGGTCTTCACCAATGCTTGGTATGTCTGTGTGTTATATACTAGGAACAGAGGAGTAGCTAGGGGTTCAGCTTGGGGGGGGGGGAAATTTGAGTAGGCCCCTAACCGGTAACCCTGATTACAACTCAGGTTGGCACACTCTAGTCGTGAGTATAGGGGAACCTCAGCAGATGACCGCGCTGTAACTGAAAAAAATCTCAATACAAAAAACAATACAGATATTACCGCCATATGGTGACCTCATAGTGGTAGATACCAGTCCTGCAGCATATACAAGAGTTTACTATACAGTTACATATGATAACTTACAGGCCACGTTCTTTCTGATAATCGTTTATTTTTACATCTTACTCAGACCGACATGTCTACTTCTCCAGCCTTGACTCATCTGCAGAGATTACAACAAAGACACATTTGACTTCTCACATTTCCAGCTTAGTACCCATCTATCTCCAACCTGCACAAACTACTCACCCAATACTGAGCCGCTGCTGCCATATGTGTCCCTACTATTGTACCTGATACCCCAATACTAAGCTGCTGCTGCCGTATGTGTCCCTACTATTGTACCTGATACCCCAATACTGAGCCGCTGCTGCCGTATGTGTCCCTACTATTGCACCTGCTGTGTGGTACAAGCGCAGGGATCCTCTAACTGCCTCACATAATGCCACCTTTGTGCCCTTTACATAGCAGAATGTCTCTTGTGCCCTCACAGTAGCTCCCACACTGTATATAGGCCCCCATACTGTGTGATGGCCCCCACAGTAGCTCCCACACTGTATATAGGCCCCCATACTGTATGATGGCCCCCACAGTAGCTCCCACACTGTATATAGGCCCCCATACTGTATGATGGCCCCCACAGTAGCTCCCACACTGTATATAGGCCCCCATACTGTATGATGGCCCCCACAGTAGCTCCCTCACTGTATATAGGCCCCCATACTGTATGATGGCCCCCACAGTAGCTCCCACACTATATATAGGCCCCCATACTGTATGATGGCCCCCACAGTAGCTCCCACACTGTATATAGGCCCCATACTGTATGATGGCCCCCACAGTAGCTCCCACACTGTATATAGGCCCCCATACTGTATGATGGCCCCCACAGTAGCTCCCACACTGTATATAAGCCCCCATACTGTATGATGGCCCCCACAGTAGCTCCCACACTGTATATAGGCCCCCATACTGTATGATGGCCCCCACAGTAGCTCCCACACTGTATATAGGCCCCCATACTGTATCATGGCCCCCACAGTAGCTCCCACACTGTATATAGGCCCCCATACTGTATGATGGCCCCCACAGTAGCTCCCTCACTGTATATAGGCCCCCATACTGTATGATGGCCCCCACAGTAGCTCCCACACTATATATAGGCCCCCATACTGTATGATGGCCCCCACAGTAGCTCCCACACTGTATATAGGCCCCCATACTGTATGATGGCCCCCACAGTAGCTCCCACACTGTATATAGGCCCCCATACTGTATGATGGCCCCCACAGTAGCTCCCTCACTGTATATAGGCCCCCATACTGTATGATGGCCCCCACAGTAGCTCCCTCACTGTATATAGGGCCCCATACTGTATGATGGCCCCCACAGTAGCTCCCACACTGTACAGTTGTGGCCAAAAGTATTGACACCCCTGCAATTCTGTCAGATAATACTCAGTTTCTTCCTGACAATGATTGCAAACACAAATTCTTTGGTATTATTATCTTCATTTAATTTGTCTTAAATGAAAAAACACAAAAAGAATTGTCCTAAAGCCAAATTGGATATAATTCCAGACCAAACATAACAAAATGGTGAACAAAAGTATTGGCACTATTCGAAAAATCATGTGATGCTTCTCTAATTTGTGCAATTAACAGCACCTGTAACTTACCTGTGGCACCTAACAGGTGTTGGCAATAACAAAATCTGTTGGTGGCTTATCAATTAGAGAAATAAAGGATCTGCAGTTCAAAATTGAACATGACAGATTCTTATCTACCCATCATTGGCTAATGTGTCAATCACTGCCATTGAAGCAGGCATCGCCCGATGGGACTTATAGTCCCATCGGACGATGCCTGCACACACACAACCCCCGGCAGGCCCGCACAGACCCCCGGCAGGCCCGTACTGACCCTCGGCAGGCCCGCACAGACCCCCTGCAGCCCACACAGACCCCCGGCAGGCCCATACAGACCCCCGGCAGGCCCGCACAAACCCCTGGCAGGCCCGTACAGACCCCCGGCAGACCCGCACAGACCCCCGGCAGGCCCGCACAGACCCCCGGCAGCCCGAACAGACCCCCGGCAGGCCCGTACAGACCCCCGGCAGGCTCGCACAGACCCCCGGCAGGCCCGCACAGACTGCGCATCATGATGACATCATTTCAACAGCCAATCACAGCCATGCCATTAGTTAA
Organism: Dendrobates tinctorius; assembly: GCF_039654945.1. Taxonomy (NCBI): domain Eukaryota; kingdom Metazoa; phylum Chordata; class Amphibia; order Anura; family Dendrobatidae; genus Dendrobates; species Dendrobates tinctorius. The sequence goes on from NW_027361728.1 coordinate 9,228,101, forward strand.
CATGGCTAACACAACTGGCTCATTGCATTATGGGAACTTCCGATTCCGGTGTTCGATATTGTAAAAATATCGATACTCGGTATCGGAACTCCGATACAGCGAATATCGGCCGATACCCGATATTTGCAGTATTGGAATGCTCAACACTAGTGGTGACCTCTCTCCTGCAGACACACAGGCTACAGTGTGGGCGTGTCTGTAGTTTGCTGGAGGAAGCTTAAAGCTACAGTCTCCCTGCAACTTCAGTGCAGCTTAGCTACATCAGTGAGCTGCGCATGCTGACATAGTTAACAGTGGCAGAAGCTTTGGGTGTGGGTGGGCCCCCTCAGAGCAAGGGGCCCGGGGCGACTGCCCCCTCTGCCCCCCTGCTAGCTACGCTACTGACTAGGGAACATCTTAGTAGCTAGTCTCTTCTCCTTAGCTCAGAGACACCGTAATTGAAAATTAGCAAGAGAGGCATCAAGGGGAGACATGGTGTAAAATGCAAGATAGAAGTTATATAATGGCTAGTAATATAGTTACCTCTCAATGACAGCTTATTCCGATCAGCGACCTGAAATAAGAGGAACGTTTTAAGTGAAATGCATAGATTGAATACTACAAACCTATATTGGTTTTGCAATGTAGTCTAATAATGAATACAACAATCTAATGGTCTTCAGACATATAAAAGTAGCTCCGGTGGACAATGCAGCTCTTCTCAGCTGGAGAATTGAACTAATCGCCATCTTCTGATATTTGCTCGAAATACTTCAACAAATAGGTTGTTCTATTGAACGTTGAATGATTCTGAAATCTCTAACTTAGCAAAAAAACAAAAACCAAGCTGCTCTGATGAGTTATCCACGGGGTGCAAAGGTTTCATCATTACTGCTTGGACTAACTTAACATCTGCCCTTTCAGAGCTGCGATATTGTTCACAGTCTAATTCCCATGGAAAAAAAGAGTTAAAAATTGAACTCAAATGAGCAGATATGTAAAGCAAGATAATGCCTTTCTCTGGCTTCTAATCAGATGTTAGGGAGTTTTGTAAAGTTTAGTCAAACAGCCTCAATGATTTTTAACTTGAAGTCCCAGCACAGAGAAGAGGCCCCAGTGGTCTGTGACCTTGCTTTCATCAAGATGCTGTTGCACGATTCTTCAAAGTGCAGCTTAAGGGATCTGAAGCTTCTGTGTGGGCCGGGTGGAAGCATGCAGGCTGGTATCTGGATCCCTGGTGAAGTTTTTCATTAACTGTCTTTTCTCATAGCTCCTAGCATTGTGATCCTTACTCTGCAGGGTGACAGCTACTTCACTGCTTGTCTGATTTTGAAAATCAAAGTTAAATAAATGAAGTCTTTATGTGCCAAAGTGTTAAAAATGAGAAAAAAAATTACCTTAAGGGGGTCGCCAGGCAAAATATAACTTTGCCCATGGGATACGTAAAAAAATTACCATGACAGTGGTGACCTACTTATTCAAACTATAGGTAGAGAAAGAGCGCAATAGGGTCTTATCCGGGTGATTTATAAAAGACAATATAGAGATATACTCACTCTTTCCTTTAGAGAGCCGAGCATATAGAATCAATTTGTCAGCCTGCTGCACGTCCAACGGTCCACACAGTGACCGCTACGTAAATCTCTTTATGGAATAAAATTCTTGGACTTATGTGCACTGCTAGACAGAATATCAAATCCAGATCATATAGATATGTTGACCTTTTATTTCCCAACGCGTTTCGAAGTCCATAACACTTCTTCCTCAGGGGATGATATATGTCATCCCCTGAGGAAGAAGTGTTATGGACTTCGAAACGCGTTGAGAAATAAAAGGTCAATTTATATATATGATCTGGATTTGATATTCTGTCTAGCAGCGCACATAAGTCCAAGAATTTTATTCCATAAAGAGTGGTGACCTACTGGCACTCTCCTAAATTCAGCATAGGTAGTTTCCAGGGCCATGTTTGGTGTTCATGCTGCCCAAGGCACTTTAAGTGGTCAAGACCCGTACTGGTAAGTCAGACTAAGGGTATGTGCATGCAATGTCTTTTTCAGGCGGGACCATTCTGTAACACGCTTGAAAAAGCGCTAAATAAATGTTAAAAGGAGTAAACCTATGCACTGCAATGTAAAAACAACTTGCTATTCATATACTCTGTCTTTTGAGTATCTTTTAACTGATTCAGCTTTCCAAAAATGCAAAGAAGTTACAAGAAGTAACCTGACCATTCTTAGCTTAATACTTTCATGAGTACAAATTAAATAAAAAACCTTGGTCAAAATTTGCCAGAAAAGACGACGGAAAAAAGCAAAAAAAAAAGTTGCTTCGGATCAAAAGATTTTGGAGTGTCCTGAAGTGTCTTCTACCTGAAAAACTTGCGGGGTTCGCAGACATCTAAAATAATAATAATAATAATCTTTATTTTATATAGCGCTAACATATTCCGCAGCACTTTACAGTTTGCACACATTGTCATCACTGTCCCCGATGGACCTCACAATCTACATTCCCTATCAGTATGTCTTTTGACTGTGGGAGGAAACCCACGCAAACACAGTGAGAACATACAGACTCCTTGCAGATGTTGCCCTTGGTGGGATTTGAACCCGGGACCCCAGCGCTGCAAGGCTAACCACTGAGCCACTGTGCTCATCATCATGTGCAAATTCCCGAAAAGTGCCCATATCCATTAGATAGCAGTTAAGGCACCCATACACATTAGACTAAATTTTGCAAAACCTGCCAATAGCAATACGCTTGGCTGACAGTCTAAGGGTCCAGTCACATTTAGCGATGCACCAGCCATCCCGACCACGATACGACCCAGTCAGGATCGCTGGTGCATCGCTAAATGGTCGCTAGTGAGCTGCCAAACAGGCAGATCTCACCAGCGACGTAGCGGCGGTCGTTACTTACCTGTCAGACGCGGCGATGAAGACGTCCTCCCGCCCGCGTCCACGTGTCGCTTGTCGGCGCCAGCAGGAAGCCCAGCAGGAAGTGACTGACGAGAAACGGCCCAGAACGTTCTCGCGCGATCAGTGATAACCAGCGGGGGAGCCGGTCGGAGGTAAGTATCACACATAGCGATATCGCTAGCAATATCGCTACTGCGTCACAAAATCGGTGACGCTTTAGCGATATTGCTAGCGATATCGCTATGTGTAAAGCCCCCTTAATATGTATGGGTGCCTCTGACTGTTGAGGTCAGGGTAGATAAGGATCTGTCATGTCCAATTTTGAACTGCAGATCCTTTATTTCTCTAATTGATAAGCCACCAACAGATTTTTAGCACTGGCTCTCACAAATAGAACACAGGAGCTCTTGGCAGAGTGAGCACTCCTGTGTATGGGAGAGTCCATTGAGATAGCAGCCAGCAGTGGTGTATCTAGGGGGGGCAGCCGGGAAATTTGCCCGGGGCGCAGTCGGGCCACCTAATGCAGAGGTCCGCAGTGTCCTCCCTGGCGGCAGCATTCTGCCGCCCCCCCGGCCTGAGAGTCGGCAGTTCTCTGTGTCAGCTGTCAAGTTGACAGCTGGCGCAGAGAAGGAGCGCGTGCCGGCTCCCAGGGCGCAATTGTACTGGCGTCTATACAGATGCCAGTACAATTGAAGCTCTGACCGCCGGGTCAGAATGACTTTAGCAGCATGATAAGGTCATGTGATCACGCTGCTGACGTCACTCCCCGGTGCCCAGAGAGAACCCTGGTGGTAAGTGTGCTCCACTGTGGAGCTGAAGAACCACCGAAGATGGGAGATGGGGGGGGATTTGTAGAGGTCATGGGGGTTAATGTGTGGGTCTGGGGGTTAATGTGCGGGGGCGTTAATGAGTGGGGGTTAATGTGTGGGGATAAGGGTTAATGTGTGGGGGGGTTAATGAATGGGGATGGGGGTTAATGTGTGGGGACGTTAATGAGTGGGGGGGTTAATGAGTGGGGATGGGGGTTAATGAGTGGGGATAAGGGTTAATGTGTGGGGGGTTAATGAATGGGGATGGGTCAATGAGTGGGGATAAGGGTTAATGTGTGGGGGGTTAATGAATTGGGATGGGGGTTAATGTGTGGGGGCATTAATGAGTGAGGATGAGGGTTAAAGTGTGGGGGCGTTAATGAGTAGAGATGGGGGTTAATGAGTGGGGGGGTTAATGAATGCGTATGGGGGTTAATGTGTGGGGGCGTTAATGAGTGGGGATGGGGTTAATGAGTGGGGATAAGGGTTAATGTGTGGGGGGTTAATGAATGGGGATGGGGGTTAATGTGTGGGGGTATTTGGAGTGGGGATGGAGGTTATTTAATGTGTGGGGGGATTTGGAGTGGTGATGGGGGTTAATGAGTGGGGATTGGGTTAACATGTGGGGGGATTTGGAGTGGGAATGGGGGATTTAATGTGTGTGTGGGGATTTGGAGTGGGGATGGGGGATTATTTAATGTGTGGGGGGGATTTGGAGTGGGGATGCAGGATTTAATGTGTGTGGGGGGATTTGGAGTGGGGATGGGGGATTTAATGTGTGTGGGGGGATTTGGAGTGGGGATGGGGGGTACTTAATGTGTGTGAGGGACTGGGGATGGGGGGATTTAATGTGTGGGGAGATTTTAGGACACAAAATGAAGAGTATGTATGAGGAAACAGTATGGGGGATTGGTGCAGACACAGTATGATGGGTGCAGACAGTATGGGGAGCGAACGGGTTAATGTATGTGGACACAGTATGGGGAGTGAGGGTGATGGGATGTGTGCAGACACAGTAGGGGAGTCGGGGGTATGTGTGAGAAGACAGTATAGAGAGTGAGGGGGTAAATATATGAGGAGACAGTATGGTGAACAGGTGGGATGTTAGAGGACACAGTATGAGGAGGGAGGGGAATAGTGTGAGGCGACAGTATATTGCAGATATTTGAATTTAGGGGCATTATAATGACACTTCTATCTTTAAGGGGATCGTGTGGAGATTTGCTGCAGAAGACCGGAGAAGATGGAAGTCTGCAGAGAGGGCTGGTGATGAGAAAACTCATCATGGGGTCTGGACAAGAAGAAGAAAAGGAGAACGACTGCAGAGACAACATCATCTATGAGGTACCTGGATGTAAATGTTATTTGTGACACTGACTAATTCTCAAGTTTTTATTTATGTTAGGAACATTAAAGGGGTTGTCCAGGTTTGTGCTGAGTCTGCTGTCATTCTATGTGACTGCAGACTTCTGAATTCTCACAGTGTTCACTGCACGCTGTCAGGATTCTCTCATGCCGGTAATTTACATACATACGGTCACATGCTGACTAGACATGTTTGGCCTCACTCAATGAAAATGAACGGAGCGAGGTCGGGCACGTCTAGTCGGAGTGTGGCCAGAAGTCTACAAATCACATACTTGTGCTGACATGATTTTACATCGGCAAGGGAGAATCCTAAAAGTGTGCAGTGCATTCGTTGTGAGAATTCAGAAGCTGCAATGTCAGGATTCAGCTCTGCAGATTCCAGTACTCTTCACATGGACACTTCACTCAAATGCGATTTTCATAGTTATGGTCCTGTGACAACGAGCTTCTCTTCCTGCTTCTCTCAGTTTTTTACTGAACATTGAGAGCATTAGGGAGAGCAGCTGGTGGGTACATGGCTAAGTGTGCAAGTCGCATATGTACTTGGGCGGGGAGGGGGCGCCAAACCGAATTCTTGCCCCGGGTGCCAGAAAGCCTAGATACGCCTCTGACAGCCAGCCTAGAGATTCGACAGTTGTCTGTAGTGTAGGGGGCCTTAGTCAAACACTTGTTCAAACTGACATGCATGGCACCATTCAGGCAGCTGTATTTTCATTCCAGCCATGGTCCTATAATGATTTAGAATCAAGTCTAATAAATTAAAGATTACAACATTTACTGTACATTAATACATCACCAGAACCACCATCAGTACATAACACAAATACATCATAAAAATCACCAGCATTACCCGACTGCATTACCAGAATCACCATCAATTCATTACTACATCACCAAAATCATTATTAGCACATGACTACAGCATCAGAACCATCATCAGTGTATGAAGACAGCATCAAGCCTACAGCAATCAATTGTAATGTCAGGTTAGCACCCTGCAAATACAGTAGTAAAGAGATCATAGGAGTTGTTACCAACCATCAACAGACTGCGGACCGTATAGGAAGCACAGTGCTGATTACATGTGGGCATACAATAGCTCTATTAAACATTTAAAGAGTAACTTAAAATTTAGGCCATGCAGCAAAAGTTACATGAGACATGGTGTTGTGTTGAAAAACAGCTCCTGGGACACTTTAGAGAAATGGCTAAACCACCAAAGCTATGTAGCATCGAACTGTTAATGTAGCTGGAATGAAGACCTGAGGCTTCCACTGTTGTGAGTTCATTTTCCCCTTCGTCACTGAGGTCTGGTGAACTCCCTATTCTGGTAAAGGAAGGTAATGAACCTGATTATCAGGCACCTGAGACTAATGAGGATGACTGGCTGAGTGGAGTCACTGACTGGATATAAGGCTGCCGACGCCCTTCTGCCCTGCGGGTGATTTCTCTGTGGACTTCTAGGACACCAGTCTGATTCCTGCTTCCCTAAAGCTAAGTTTTCTGCTTTGCCTGTTTGCATTTATGTTTTGTTTTTGTTTTCCTTGCTTTTCTGGATTCTGCCATTCCCTGCTGGGGTGAGCTGAATCTCCTTTTGCCTGTTGCTCTGTCTTCAGAATATTCCTGAGTACTGACATAGCTTTTTTGAAGCGTAGCGTCTTCAGGGCCTTTTTCACTGTCAGTCTGTTGGCTCTTATTTTCATAGGGTTTTTCACGGATTGCAGACAGCAGCCTTCCTGTCCTTTCCTATCTAGGTAGTTTGGGCCCCGTCTTTGCTCAGTCTATCTTTCTATCTGTGTTAGTGTTTTCATCTTGCTTCACCGTCATTATATGTTGGGGGCTGCCTATTGCTTTGGGGTCTGCTCTGGGGCAGTTTAGATTTCCCCTTTCTTTCTGTAGGCCTATTTAATTCTCCGGCTGTGATTGAGGGGTCTAGGGCATCGTAGGAACCCCCCACGGCTACTGTTAGTTGTTGTGATAGGATCAGGGGTCTGCAATCCGATAGCTGCCAACTGCTCTGGTTTTCTGGACTTAGCTAGCATTTCTGTTTTTGCCTCCTACGGTGACTCAATCATAACAGAATCACCCGCCATACCGCAGATCCTAGGGTACTCAATAGCAGGAAAGAATTGTGTTAAAAAAAAAAAAAAGTGTGTGTATATTCTTTCCTCTATATCTCTGAGGCCGTAGGGGGAATTTTTTTTTTCTCTCAATGGAGATAAAGCAATTGTCTGATCGTGTGGAGCAGCTCGCTGCGGAAGTGCGGGGAATTTCCGCCTACCTTGCTCGTTCGCATGCTGTCGAACCAAAGATCCCTACACCTGATGTATTTTTTGCGGATCGATCTAAATTTTTGAGTTTCAAAAATAATTGTAAATTATTTTTTGCCTTGAAGCCTAACTCGTCAGGGAGCTCCGCGCAGCAGGTTAAAATTGTCATCTCTTTGCTGCGTGGCGATCCCCAGGATTGGGCGTTTTCTTTGAAACCAGATGATCCTATTCTGACTAATGTGAACGCATTCTTTCAAGCTTTGGGGTTGTTGTATGACGAACCTATTGCTATTGATCAGGCTGAAAAGACCCTGTTGGCATTAAACCAGGGTCGAGATTCTGCAGAGTTGTACTGTCAAAAGTTCCGAAAGTGGGCGGTCCTTACTACCTGGAATGATAATGCCTTGGCTGCTCTCTTTCGGAAGGGTTTGTCAGAAGCCGTAAAAGATACTATGGTGGGATTTCCTGTTCCCTCTGGTCTGGACGATTCTATGTTATTAGCCATTCAGGTTGATCGGCGTTTACGTGAACGCAGGATTGCACGAGAGGTGTTGCCACCGGTTGAACAGATGTCTGAACCTATGCAATGTGATAGAGTGTTGTCTAAGGCGCAATGTCAGGAGTTCAGAAGGCGTAATAAACTGTGTTTTTTCTGTGGAGATGCCTCGCATATTATTTCTGTTTGTCCTAAACGAGAGAAACGCTTTGCACACATGTTTTCTGTTGGTGGTGTTCAACCTAAGTTTCTTCTGGCAATTACTCTGATCTGCTCCCTGTCCACATTTTCCGCCAAGGCTTTTGTGGATTCGGGAGCAGCGCTAAACCTAATGGACTTGGATTTTGCTAAACGTTGTGGATTTCCGATGACACCTCTGCAGACGCCTATCCCTTTGAGGGGGATTGATGCTACTCCTTTGGCTAAAAATAAACCTCAGTTTTGGACCCAGGTGGTCATGCGGGTCGCCCCAGACCATCAAGAAAATTGCAGATTTTTGGTGTTGCATGGTCTGCATGATGCCGTTGTTCTGGGGTTTCCCTGGTTACAAATTCATAATCCAGTTTTGGATTGGAAATCTGTGTCTGTGGTGAGTTGGGGTTGTCGGTGTGCCTTTAGTGAGGCTCCGTTTTTTTCCACCTCTCCTCAGTCGCATGATGTTCCTGACTATTTGGCGGACTTTTATGATGTATTTAGTGAGAATGAGTCTGCGTCCTTGCCTCCTCATAGGAGTTATGACTAGTGTTGAGCATTCCGATACCGCAAGTATCGGGTATCGGCCGATACTTGCTGTATCGGAATTCCGATACCGACTTCCGATATTTTTTCAATATCGGAATTCGGCATCGGAATCGGAAGTTCAGTTGATTGACGGCCTGACGTCATCATGATGCGCGGTGTGTGCGCATCATGATGCGCCGTCATTTCGGGCCTTCCGGGGGTCTCTGCCGGCCTGCCGGGGGTCTCTGCCGGCCTGCCGGGGGGCTGTGTGGACTGCCCGGGGTCTCTGCCGGCCTGCCGGGGGGCTGTGCCGGCCTGCCGGTGGTCTGTGCACCCTGTGGGGGTCTGTACCGGCCTGCCGGGGGGCTGTGCCGGCCTGCCGGGGGGCTGTGCTGATGTCCGGGGGTCTGTGCAAGCATCGTCCGATGGGACTACAAGTCCCATCGGGCGATGCCTGCTACCATGACAGTGATTGACACATTAGCCAATGATGGGACAGTAGTAGTCCCATCATCCGGCTAATGTGTTAAATGTTAAAAAAAAAAAAAAAAAATACTACATACATACTACATGCATGCTACATACATATTACATGCTACATACATACTACATATATACTACATACATACTACATACATGCTACATACATACTACATGCATGCTACATACATACTACATGCTACATACATACTACATGCATGCTACATACATACTACATGCATGCTACATACATACTACATATATACTACATACATACTACATACATGCTACATACATACTGCATGCTACATACATACTACATACATACTACATGCATGCTACATACATACTACATATATACTACATGCATGCTACATACATACTACATGCTACATACATACTACATATATACTACATACATACTACATACATGCTACATACATACTGCATGCTACATACATACTACATGCTACATACCACATACATACTACATACATACTACATGCTACATACATACTACATATATACTACATGCATGCTACATACATACTACATGCTACATACATACCACATACATACTACATACATGCTACATATATACTACATGCATGCTACATACATACTACATATATACTGCATGCTACATACATACTACATATATACTACATGCTACATACATACTACATATATACTACATGCTACATACATACTACATATATACTGCATGCTACATACATACTACATGCTACATACATACTACATATATACTACATGCATGCTACATACATACTACATGCTACATACATACCACATACATACTACATACATGCTACATATATACTACATGCATGCTACATACATACTACATATATACTACATGCATGCTACATACATACTACATGCTACATGCATGCTACATACATACTACATACATACTACATGCTACATACATACCACATATATACTACATACATACAATACATTCATACAATACATACATAGACATACAGTACATATAACATAGAGTAACATACTTACCAATACTTGTCACATTGTTCCCCGAAGCCATTGTCTTTCCGGAATAAATATTAACATAACAAACCACAAAAATACTCACCCACGATCCGAAGCAGTCCACGAGTGTGTCCCACGACGATCTTGGGTAGAGAACTGCAGCATCAGATGATGCTGCCGTTCTCTACGGGCTGCAGGAATCCAATGACGGAAGGTAGGTATCCTTCCGCACTGTATTCCTCCGCCACTTAAAAAAAAAAAAAGTCCCTAGTCTCACTTTATGCCATTGCTGTGTGGGAAATTCCCACACAGCAATGGCATAAAGTGAGACTAGGGACTTTTTTTTTTTTTAAGTGGCGGAGGAATACAGTGCGGAAGGATACCTACCTTCCGTCATTGGATTCCTGCAGCCCGTAGAGAACGGCAGCATCATCTGATGCTGCCGTTCTCTACCCAAGATCGTCGTGGGACACACTCGTGGACTGCTTCGGATCGTGGGTGAGTATTTTTGTGGTTTGTTATGTTAATATTTATTCCGGAAAGACAATGGCTTCGGGGAACAATGTGACAAGTATTGGTAAGTATGTTACTCTATGTTATATGTACTGTATGTCTATGTATGTATTGTATGAATGTATTGTATGTATGTAGTATATATGTAGTATGTATGTAGCATGTAGTATGTATGTAGCATGCATGTAGTATATATGTAGTATGTATGTAGCATGTAGTATGTATGTAGCATGCATGTAGTATGTATGTAGCATGCATGTAGTATGTATATGGTATGTATGTAGCATGTAGTATGTATGTAGCATGCATGTAGTATATATGTGTTATGTATGTAGCATGTAGCATGCATGTAGCATGCATGTAGTATGTATGTAGTATATATGTGGTATGTATGTAGCATGCAGTATGTATGTAGCATGCATGTAGTATATATGTAGTATGTATGTTGCATGTAGTATGAATGTAGCATGTATGTAGTATGTAGTATGAATGTAGCATGTATGTAGTATGCATGTTGTATGTATGTAGCATGTAATTTTTTTTTTTTTTTTTTTTTTTTTTACATTTAACACATTAGCCGGATGATGGGACTACTACTGTCCCATCATTGGCTAATGTGTCAATCACTGTCATGGTAGCAGGCATCGCCCGATGGGACTTGTAGTCCCATCGGACGATGCCTGCACAGACCACCGGCAGGCCGGCACAGCCCCCCGGCAGGCCGGCACAGCCCCCCGGAGCCTGCACAGCCCCCCGGCAGGCCGGCACAGCCCCCCGGCAGGCCGGCACAGCCCCCCGGAGCCTGCACAGACCACCGGCAGGCCGGCACAGACCACCGGAGCCTGCACAGACCCCCTGGCAGGCCGGCACAGCCCCCCGAAAGGCCCGTACAGACCCCAGAGAGGCTGTACAAGGGCAGGAAAGGGTTTTTCTTATTCCGATACCGGAAGTCCCATAGACTTGAATGGGACTTCCGGTATCGGAATCGGCGATACCGATACTTTTTTTAAAGATCGGCCGATACCATCCGATACGATACTTTGAAGTATTGGACGGTATCGCTCAACTCTAGTTATGACTGTGCAATTGAACTAAGCCCGGGGTGTAAATTTCCCAAGGGTCGGCTCTTCAATTTATCTGTACCCGAGCACGAGGCTATGCGGTCCTATATTAAGGAGGCATTGGAGAAGGGTCAGAAGGGTCATATTCGACCATCCTCTTCACCCTATCCGTTACCCCTGATTTCGGATCTATTCTCTAGAGCTAGAGGTGCTTGCTGGTTTACCAAGCTTGACCTCAGGGGGGCGTATAATCTTATCCGCATTAAGCAGGGGGATGAATGGAAGACGGCATTTAATACTCCGGAGGGACATTTTGAGTACCTGGTGATGCCTTTTGGGCTCACTAATGCCCCTTCTGTCTTCCAGTGCTTCATGAACGATATTTTCCGAGACTTTGTCGATAAATTTTTGATTATCTATCTGGATGATATTTTGATCTTCTCCAAGGATTGGGATTCTCATGTGGAACATATTCGGACTGTGTTCCGGATCTTGAGGGAGAATTCCCTGTATGTCAAAGGATCGAAATGCCTTTTTGGAGTACAGAGAATTTCATTTTTGGGATTTATTTTGTCTCCGTCAACTATTGAAATGGACCCGGCCAAGGTACAGGCCATTTATGATTCTTTGAAGGCCTTCCAGAAGTTTTTGGGTTTTGCTAATTTTTATCGGAAATTTATAGCAACATTTTCTAGTATTGCCAAGCCATTGACTGATCTGACTAAGAAGGGTGCTGATGTGTTGAATTGGTCTCCGGAGGCTGTTGCTTCCTTTCAGGAGCTGAAGCGAAGATTTACCTCCGCCCCGGTTTTGCGGAAACCTGATGTCTCACTCCCGTTCCAAGTAGAGGTGGATGCTTCTGAGATTGGTGCAGGAGCTGTTTTGTCCCAAAAGGATCCTGTAACATCTAAAATGAATCCCTGTGCTTTCTTTTCCCGAAAGTTCTCTCCATCTGAACGTAACTATGATGTGGGGAATCGGGAACTGTTGGCCATGAAATGGGCATTTGAAGAGTGGAGACATTGGTTGGAGGAAACTAAACATCAAGTTGTGGTCCTCACTGACCACAAGAATTTGATTTACCTAGAGTCGGCTAAACGCTTGAACACTAGACAGGCTAGGTGGGCCTTGTTTTTTACACGTTTTGATTTTGTGGTCTCTTTTCTTCCTGGAACTAAGAATGTCAAGGCAGATGCCCTCTCTAGGAGTTTCTTTGCTGATTCTCCTGTGGTGACCAAGCCTGCTACCATCTTAGGCGAAGGGGTAGTTCTTTCTGCCATCTCGCCCGATTTGAGACTTGCTCTGCAAGAGTTCCAGGAGGACAAACCTGAGCGTTGTCCCAGTGGAAAGTTGTATGTTCCTGACCAGTGGAAGAAGAGAGTGATGTCTGAAGTTCATTGCTCTGCATTGGCTGGTCATCCAGGTATTTTTGGTACTAGAGATCTGGTGAGTCGCTCTTTTTGGTGGCCCACCTTGTCTCATGATGTCAGGAATTTTGTGCAGTCCTGTGGGACTTGCTCCCGGTCTAAATCTTGTTCTCGCTCTAGTGGGTTGTTGATGCCTTTGCCGGTCCCCAGGAGGCCATGGACCCATATTTCAATGGAGTTCATCTCTGATATGCCGGTCTCTCAAAGAATGACTGTTATTTGGGTGATTTGTGATAGGTTCTCTAAGATGGTTCATCTTGTACCACTCCCTAAGTTGCCATCTTGCTCTGAGTTGGTGCCCCTGTTTTTGCAACAGGTGGTTCGCTTGCACGGGATTCCTGAGAACATTGTATCTGACAGAGGAGTTCAGTTTGTGTCTAGATTTTGTAGGACTTTCTGTTCCAAGCTGGGAATTCAGTTGTCCTTCTCCTCTGCTTTTCACCCTCAGACCAATGGGCAGACAGAGAGAACAAACCAGACCTTGGAGTCGTATTTGAGATGTTTTATTTCCGCTGATCAGGATGATTGGGTTTCATTTTTGCCCTTGGCCGAATTTGCTTTAAATAATAGAGCTAGTTCTGCCACTTTGATGTCACCTTTTTTTTGTAACTTTGGGTTTCATCCTCGATTTTCTTCAGGGCAGGTGGAGCCTTCTGCCTGCCCAGGTGTTGACACTGTGTTGGAGAGAATGCACCAGATCTGGGACCAAGTGGTGGATAAGTTATCTTTCTCCCAGGAAAAGGCCCAGCGGTTTTCCAATCGACATAGGAACATTGGTCCCCAGTTTAAGATTGGTGATATGGTGTGGTTATCATCAAAAAATATTGCTATGAAGGTGGCTTCTCCTAAGTTTAAGCCTAGATTTATTGGACCTTACAAGATTTTGGAGATTATTAATCCAGTCTCTTTTCGTTTGGCTCTTCCTGTCACATTTAAAATCCATAATGTGTTCCATAAGTCCTTGTTGAAGAGGTTTGTTGAACCAGTTGTTCCTGGGGTGGCACCTCCAGACCCTGTATTGGTTGAAGGTAACATGGAATATGAGGTAGAGAAAATACTGGATTCCCGTCTGGCTAGACAGAGACTCCAGTATTTGGTTAAGTGGAAGGGTTATGGTCAGGAGGATAATTCCTGGGTCTCTGCCTCTGATATTCATGCCAAAAGATTGGTGCGTGCCTTTCATCGGGCTCACCCTGATCGCCCTGGTGGTGTGGTTGAGGGTTCGGTGACCCCTCCTCAAGGGGGAGGTACTGTTGTGAGTTCATTTTCCTCTTCGTCACTGAGGTCTGGTGAACTCCCTATTCTGGTAAAGGAAAGTAATGAGCCTGATTATCAGGCACCTGAGACTAATGAGGATAACTGGCTGAGTGGAGTCACTGACTGGATATATGGCTGCCGACGCCCTTCTGCCCTGCGGGTGATTTCTCTGTGGACTTCTAGGACACCAGTCTGATTCCTGCTTCCCTAAAGCTAAGTTTTCTGCTTTGCCTGTTTGCATTTATGTTTTGTTTTCCTTGCTTTTCTGGATTCTGCCATTCCCTGCTGGGGTGAGCTGAATCTCCTTTTGCCTGTTGCTCTGTCTTCAGAATATTCCTGAGTACTGACATAGCTTTTTTGAAGCGTAGCGTCTTCAGGGCCTTTTTCACTGTCAGTCTGTTGGCTCTTATTTTCATAGGGTTTTTCACGGATTGCAGACAGCAGCCTTCCTGTCCTTTCCTATCTAGGTAGTTTGGGCCCGTCTTTGCTCAGTCTATCTTTCTGTCTGTGTTAGTGTTTTCATCTTGCTTCACCGTCATTATATGTTGGGGGCTGCCTATTGCTTTGGGGTCTGCTCTGGGGCAGTTTAGATTTCCCCTTTCTTTCTGTAGGCCTATTTAATTCTCCGGCTGTGATCGAGGGGTCTAGGGCATCGTAGGAACCCCCCACGGCTACTGTTAGTTGTTGTGATAGGATCAGGGGTCTGCAATCCGATAGCTGCCAACTGCTCTGGTTTTCTGGACTTAGCTAGCATTTCTGTTTTTGCCTCCTACGGTGACTCAATCATAACATTCCACCCACTTTAGATTATGGTACTCCAGTAAGAGGCCTCTTCATGATATATGGTCTATATGATCTATATATGGTATGGTCTATATGATATATGGTATATATATTTATATATGGTCACTAGCTGGAGACCAAAGGCTGGAATAGAGCCAAGGATGTTGATGATTCCCACTATTGTCTTAGATTCAATGTTAGCAGGAAATTGTTCTGGAAACCACATGGGTAACGTCATAAAGAGGCCTTCATGAGGTAACATCGCAACAGTCCTACCCCCCCAGCATTATGGTTTGAGGTGGCATAATATACAGTAGCCAGACCTCTTTGGTATTCATTCTAGGTACAATAAAAGCTGGGCATTACATTGGTTTATTTGTGGAACCAGTGGTACCCCCATTTCTAAAAAGTGTTCCAGCATCCATTTTTCAACACTCCTGCAACAGAAAGGAGCAAGAAGACCGTCAGCATCTGATTGCTCCTACTACTGCACTGAAAAGAAGCACTTTACTTTTTTTCAAATGTTAATTTCTTTTTGGCAGTACAGGGATTAATCTGCTGTGTTGGGAGCCCTGAGAGTCAGAGCTCTCAGCTGTGCACGGTTAGCCACTACTATCCCCTTTATAATCTGGTTCATAACTGAAACACGTCGTTAGAGCTAGCTTATGCTGCATGTCTAGGAAGAGAGTTGTTTGGTGGTAATATGAAACTAGATGGAGGTGTGATGCTATCTCATCGGGAGGGTGGTAATGTCACGACGGGGGCAGGCTTTGCAGCGTTGAGAATCTCTCCCCCATGTGCTCACCCACCTATCCACTCTGTCTTTCCCCATGTGCTGACTTCTCCTGTCTGTGCTCTCTTCTTTGACTTGTCTACTCCTTGTGCTATACCCCTTGTGTGCTGTCTCTCTCCTTCCTGTGCTGCGTTCTCTCCTCATGTGCTGTCCCATTTGAGCTGTCTCCCCCCGTGCTCTGTCTCTCTCACCCCTGTGTCTGACCGTGTACAGAACATACCACAGCTCCTGGGCAGGGGAGGAAGCAAAAGACAAAACTGACATTACAGCAGGAGATCGCAGAGGATACATTTTGTGAGCTAAAATATTGTTTAAAAGCAGTCAGTGAAATATTTTACCTCACAAAATGAATCTGTGATCCCCTGCTGTAATGTCAGTATTGTCTTTTGCTTCCTCCCCTGCCCAGGAGATGTGGTATGCTCCGTACATGGTCAGACAAAGACAATTGTTAAAATGAACGTTCGTTTGTGGGAAAACTCCTTTAATGTGACCGGCTTCCTATGCCTGTAGACACGTCGCGCATCTGCCGCCAGGATCAGCCGAATGATTCACTGGGCCTGTGCGGAATTCGCACAGGCGCAGTGCGACCTTGTTCCACTGGTGGTACCACGCAAGAGTCTGCATGAGTGTGAGAGTATGAGAGTGTGTCAGTGTGAGTCTGAGTGTGTGTGAGTGCGAAAGTGAGTGTGTGTGAGTGTGAATGAGTGTGAGAGTAAGTGTGTGAGTGTCTGAGTGTGTGTGGTGTGTACGGCATATAGAGTGTGTGTGTGTGTGGTGCGACGGTATTAAGTTGATGGTACCGCTCAATAGGTTGGTACCTGCAGCAGTTTCCATATTGAGACTCCCATCAATTGGGTGTCCCAATATGGCGATCGGTGAACTTCCTCCGCTTGGAATTCTGGGATATGGTGAAATCCAGACAGAACAGGAAATGAAAACATTACAAGGCAATTATATAAATAGAAGGAGTTTGGTGGATTTATCTGTGACTCTTGCTTGGGTTTGTAAGTGTGATAATTCCTTTTCCTCCTCTTACTTGGGTATTTCCTCATTCTCCACTCTCTGGTACATTCCTCTGTTATATGTAAGTGAATATTTGTATGCCTGGTATTTTCAATTGCACTTGTACGTGTTGCCTTGTTTGTCTGGTTGGTGTACTGCAGTGCACGGTTGATACCCTCTTCCCTGGTAGGGGAAAGGGAACAGATGGAGGGGAGATACAGGAGATAAGGCAAGGTTGGTGGCTCTGGCATCTTCACCTTCAGAAGTAACCCAGGAAATAGGGCGAATTAGGGCGCCCCCTAGTATTAGGGACAGGGTAGGAGCCCCTGGTTCCAGGTCACCTGACAACCAAGTCGTAACAAGTCGGATCTTGATTATTTGTGTGCCTAAGTACATTCATCACGGCAGAACATTCCTCAGACAATTATGAATAACCTTAATGATACCATGTCAAGTACGCGTGTTTCTGAGCATGGCATATACACTCGATACTGAAAAAAATCAAGATATTTTGAACATTTTGTTTCTAAGTATACATTATTTGCATATCATTAACATATCTAGCATTCCTGTGACTTCCAAAATTCCACGAGGAACATATTTGTATGCTACTTACTGATACATTATATACAGCTCTGGCAAAAATTAAGAGACCACCGCATCAAAACCCTGTCATGGCAACCCATTCTCCAGACCCTAACCCCAGTGAAAATCTCTGGAATTTAATCAAGAGGATGATGGATAGTCAAAATCCATCAACCAAAGAACTGCTTACATTTTTGAGCCAGAAGCAGTGTGAAAGGTTGGTGGCAAGCATGCCAAGATGCATGAAAGCTGTTTTTAAAAATCATAGTTATTCCACAAAATATTGATTTCAGAACTCTTCCTGAGTTAAAACATTAGTATTGTTTCTAAATGATTATGAACTTGTCTTCTTGGCATTATTTGAGGTCTGAAAGCACAGGGTTTTTTTAATTTTGACCATTTTTCTTTGTCAGAAAAAAATACAAAATTTATTGTTTGGAAATTCAGAGACATGTTGTCAGAAGTTTATAGACTAAAAGAACAATTTACAATTTACTCAAAAATATACCTATAAAGAGAAAAATCAGACAAACTGAACATTTGGAAGTGGTCTCTTAACTTTTGGCAGAGCTGCATATATACAGTATTTATCTATCTGTCTATTTATCTATATATGTGTATATATATGTATACCGTATATACTCAAGTATAAGCCGACCCGAGTATAAGCCGACCCCCCCTAATTTTGCCACAAAAAAACTGGGAAAACCTATTGACTTGAGTATAAGCCTAGGGTGGAAAATGGAGCAGCTACTGGTAAATTTAACAAAATAAAAATAGATACCAATAAAAGTAAAATTAATTGAGACATCAGTAGGTTAAATGTTTTTGAATATCCATATTGAATCAGGAGCCCCATATAATGCTCCATACAGTTCATGATGGCCCCATAAGATGCTCCCTACAAAATACACCCCATATATTGCTGCACAAAGGTTAATAATGGCCCCATAAGATGCTCCCTAGAATAATATGCCCCATATGCTGCTCCATAAAGATTATGGCCCCATAAGATGCTCCATAGAATAGGCCCCATATCCTGCCCCCATAAGATGCTCCATAGATTATGCCACCATATGCTGCCCCTATAAGATGATCCATAGATTATGCCCTAGTATGCTGCCCCCATAAGATGCTCCATAGATTATGCCCCTATATGCTGCCCCTATAAGATGCTCCATAGATTATTCCCCCATTTGCTGCCCCCATAAGATGCTCGATAGATTATTCCACCATATGCTGCCCCTATAAGATGCTCCATAGATCATACCCCTATATGCTGCCCCCATAAGATGCTCCATAGATTATGCCCCAATATGCTGCTCCTATAAGATGCTCCATACATTATGCCCCATATGCTGCCCCCATAAGATGCTCCATAGATTATGCCCCCATAAAATGCTCCATAGATTATGCCCCCATGTGCTGCCGCTGCTGCATTTAAAAAAAAAATAATGACATACTCACCTCTCTGTCGCTGGGGCCAGGTAACGCTGCTTGCTGTGCTGTCTGGCACATCATCTGTCAGTGACGTTCAGACTGCAGAGGGCGCGCACGCACTAACCATGTCACCGTTCCCTCTGCTGTCTGAACGTCACTGACAGATGACGTGCCAGACAGCAGCAAGCAGCGATCGACCTGGACAGGTGAATATCGCTATACTTACTGGTCCTGGCACGGTCTCTGCAGCCCCCAGCTTCTCCGCAATCTCCCTACCTGCCTTCAGCGGTCACGTGGTACCGTTCATTACACCTCATGAATATGCGCATATTCATGAGTGTAATGAGCGGTACCATGTGACTGCTGAAGGAAGGAAGGGAGATTGCGGAGAAGCTGGGGGCTGCAGAGACCGTGCCAGGACCGGTAAGTATGACCTGACACCCCCGCCCCCCTCCCCCTCCGACCCCCTGGTGTATATGACTCGAATATAAGCCGAGAGGGGGACTTTCAGGCCAAAAAAATGGGCTAAAAATCTCAGCTTATATTCGAGTATATACGGTATATATATATATATATATATACAGTATATATTGTGACAGGGTCACTGGCGTCGTATGTGAGGGGAGATATATTTCGCAAAGGTTATTATCCTGCGTGATGTGAAAGCCATAAGTTTTCCTCCAGCATGATATGTTCAGAGAGTAAGTCAATCATTTCAAGGGACTAGCTTTCATGGTGAGTAGGTCACATTGGGCGTGATGTCTAGTCAACATATCTCCACCTCAAGGGTGTTGTTAGAGGGTGTTAAATGTCCAGCCAGTGTTTTTTTCTGTCTGTGCTGTCTTGGAGGAAGGAAGGCTGAAGCTCCAGAGAGAGCTGCCGTGTGTGTGTTTGTCCCAGAAGGCAGGAGCCATACTGGAAAGGACTTTGTATGGACTTTTTATTTCCACTTGTGCTAGAAAGGCTGTTTTTGTTATGATTTGGGCCTTTATGGTTTATGAAGTAATAAACCACACAGAGACTTTAACCTGAAAGTGTTCCTGTGCCTACCTCGTGGAGCAACTAAGTGAGCCGACCTTCCACTATATATAGATAGATATATAATGTATCACTAAGTAATATATAAATATGTAGATAGATGGAAAACAGGTAGGTGAGAAGGTGCATTGAATTGCTTGGCTGCACCAAGAGTGCACTATTAGCCTGTGCTTGGTTTGGTCAGTAATTTTGTGCTGACAGACTCTCTTAAAACATGAATAGAAAAGAAAAAAGACAAGTAACTCAAGCACAATAATTATATATGTGTCCTGGTTAAAAACCCAAAGTTGCAAGAAAGTATTGTGATAAAACACTCCAGGATCGGCTTTGCTGGGGTCAAAGGTCACGTGCGTTCAGCATGAAACTCAGGCGCAGAGCTGGGATTCGGGTGAAACTGACCCTGGGTCAGGTTTATTAACGGTGAAAGCAATGCAAAAAAGGAAATAAAACATAAAACAAATCCTTGCCTGTCCGGCACTAACTAAACAATAGACAACCTAACTACCAACTGGCGGGCTTCTCCCGTCCAGCCAAACCACAGTTGCAGTGGGCACTGCTTCCACTCACGTGTGTCTCTCACACAGACAAGCTCTCTGTGTTCCCAGGCTGAGACACTCACACAACCACCTGGCATCCTTTTATATCCACCTCCCATTATTCATTAGCAAGCAGGTGCGATACTGACCAGACTAGGCCACATAGGAAAGGAATCTGGGCGAGATATACCTGCCCTCATCCACTATTCCCACATGATTCTCACAGTATCTTATGAAGAGATCTATTACCTTTACTGGAGCTAAAGCTGGCGAGGCACGGAGAGAAGTGTTCAGGGTACAGATAAATTTCCAGATCCTTTCCCAAAGATACTCCCCGACACAGCTATATAAAGGGTTACTGGAGCTAAAGGGTACTACCTCCTAGCATGCCGCCGTCCCGGCCGGTGACTGGCGTGCAGCTGGAGGTATGTGTCGGCAGGCTGTAGAAGTACCAGCCGCCGCTTGCAAAAGCAGGCCTGCAAGGTCCGAGAACGCTGAAGGACCTTGCGTGGCGTCACAGTCACGTGAGAGATCACGTGACAGGCAAAAGAGCGCTATGAGGCGCTGAAGGGGCCAGAATACAATGGCAAATCCTACGCGTTGCGGAATTCACTGATTCCTTCTTCAGGGATGGCCCCCTAAGACAAAGGAAACCCTTATATAGCCTCCAGTATATAGCCTCCAGTGACAGAGCATCATGTTATACATTAAAAGCAAATAGCTCAATTTCGCTATTTAAACCATTTGGGATCAGAGTATTCAATTCAAATATCCATTTACTTTCTACCCTAGACATCTGATTGATAAAATTACCTTTCCTAATGCTTCTTTTAACAATTTGAATCCCAGTCACCTTAGTGTCCTTTAAAGAGCTCCCATGATGTGTAAGGTAATGGTTAGAGAGGGGGTGACCTGTGAACTTCTTACAGATATTTCATAGATGTTCCCCAATTCTGACATTTAGGGGACGTATCGTTCGGCCTATATATAATTTATCCCATGGACATGTGATACAATATATCACCCCCTTCGTGTCACAGGTGATGAAATCACGAATCTGAATCTCCATAGACTTATTGACAATAGAGAGTTGTTTTTTACTGCCTAATTTTCTGCAAGATGCACATTTTTTGCAGGGAAAAAAACCATTTAATTGCTGTTGTGAATGAGAATTGGGGCCTGATGTTGGTATAGAAATAGAAGGGGCTACCAGGTTACCCAAATTGTTTGCCCTTCTAAAGACGAACCTAGGGCGAGCTGGCAGGGCTTCCCCTATGAGTTTATCATTTTTCAAAATACCCCAGTGTTTGTTTACAATTTTTCTGAGAATTTGACTATTTGAATTATATTGAGTGATGATGGGAACCTCGTCTACAATGGAATTTTCTTTATTTTTTATTTTGTGTCTGAGGAATTGTTCCCTCGGTATATTCCCAATGTGTTCCCTGGTGGCTCGCAGGGCTTGGGTATCATATCCTTTTTGGCAGAATTTTTTAATTAGAGTTTCAGCTTTAGTTAGATAATCCTGTGGCTTGGAACAGTTTCTATGAGCCCGTATAAATTGGCTCTTTGGAATATTGAGAAGCCAACTTGGGAGGTGGCAGCTTTCCAATGAAATATAGTTGTTTGAGTCAGTGGGTTTATGAAATAATTGTGTCTGGATAGTGTTGTCCTCAATAAAGATTTTTAGGTCTAAAAAGTTAATCTCCGTGAGACTAGTAGTTGCTGTAAATTTTAAAAAATAACAATTTTTATTCAATTCATCAATAAAATCAGTTAAAAGAGTAGGCCCACTAGACCAAATAAAAAGCCTCTGACATAAAGAATTCCACAGATTTATGTCAGAGGCTAAAAGCTGACCTAGCGACCAAATTGCTTTTATTGTTGATTGTATTCATTTTATACTCACCCACAACTATTTCTACTATGGAGCGAACTACTACTCCCAGAAGTGGGGGACCGCAATGGGTACCAGATTCAAATCTGTATGTTGGTAAGTGGGAACATGAAACCATCTTTCCCGAGGGCAGGCTGCGGGCGAATCTGGTACTCTGGCACCGCTTCATAGATGATATTGTTTTTATTTGGTCTGGTGGGCCTACTCTTTTAACTGATTTTATTGATGAATGGTATGAATGGCATGGTAGACACAGGAACATTCAGGTCTTTGGAGATGGACTTGTAGCCTTGAGATTGCTCATACTTCCTCACAATTTGGTTTCTCAAGTCCTCAGACAGTTCTTTGGTCTTCTTTCTTTTCTCCATGCTCAATGTGGTACACACAAGGACACAGGACAGAGGTTGAGTCAACTTTAATCCATGTCAACTGGCTGCAAGTGTGATTTAGTTATTGCCAACACCTGTTAGGTGCCACAGGTAAGTTACAGGTGCTGTTAATTACACAAATTAGAGAAGCATCACATGATTTTTCGAACAGTGCCAATACTTTTTTCCACCCTCTTTTTTATGTTTGGTGTGGAATTATATCCAATTTGGCTTTAGGACAATTCTTTTTGTGTTTTTTCATTTAAGACAAATTAAATGAAGATAATAATACCAAAGAATTTGTGTTTGCAATCATTTTCAGGAAGAAACTGAGTATTATCTGACAAAATTGCAGGGGTGTCAATACGTTTGGCCACAACTGTAAAACATACTCACCAACTGTAAAACATACTCACCAATCACCTAATAAATAATAAACCAACCTATACTTACCTTTCCGCCATAGTCCAGTTAATAACAAGTGTCCCAAGACGATCACTCATGTAGAACACTGACATCGGGCGATGTCAGTGCTCTACAGGGGTTCCTGCGATGAACTGACAGGCGGAGGTAATCCTCCGCAATGTATCCCTCCACCTGTGCTGGGAGAGAGGTCACCTAAGTTCATCCATCCATTGCTTTGGTTCTGACCCCAGTCATCTCTTAAAGGGATCCTCGGTATGGAAGTCAGGGCAATTGCCTTCAAATGCTCTGGAACTGACCCCAGGCTCTCTTAAAGGGATCTCCTGTACAGAAGTTAAGGTAAATCCCTCAGCACTCTGATTCTGATCCCAGGGTTCTATTAAAGGGATCATTGGTATGCAAGTCAGAGCAAATCCATCCAACACTCTGGTTCTGATCCCAGGCTTTCTTAAAGGGATCCCCGGTATGGAAGTTAGGGCAAATCCACTCAGCGCTCTGTTTCTGACCCAAGGCCCCTCTTAAAGGGATCCCCGGTATGGAAGTGAGGGCAAATCCAATCTGCACTTTTGTACTGACCCCAGTCCTCTCTAAAAGGGATCCCCAGTATGGAAGTCAGGGCAATTGCCTTCAATTGCTCTGGTACTGACCCCAGGCTCTCTTGAATGGATCTCCTGTACGGAAGTTAGGGCAAATCCCTCAGCGCTCTGATTCTGACCCCAGGGTAATATTAAAGGGATCATTGGTATGCAAGTCAGGGCAAATCCACTCAGCATTCTGGTTCTGATCCCAGGCTTTCTTAAAGGGATCTCTGGTATGGAAGTTAGGGTAAATCCCTCAGCACTCTGATTCTCACCCCAGGCTTCTATAAAAGGGATCATTGGTATGGAAGTCAGGGCAAATCCACTCAGCGCTCTGGTTCTTTTTTTTTTTTTTTGATCCAATCTTATTTATTGGTGTTTAAACATGACAAACAAAAACTTACATAAAACGCATCAGTGCTACAACATTAGCACATAACATGACAGAAGAAGACATAAGCATTAACATACAATAAATGTCTTGCATTAAAATTAAAACAGGAAAAAAAAACAAAAAACTCAGGCTTATCTCCCGGAATGATAGAATAATAAGTCTCTTGCCATCGGATGTATTTCAAAGGTAGGACCCAAACCCCACACACTAAAACAGTAGAACCAGTTTTCAAACGTATGTTAAACATCACATGACCTTGACACCTTTGAATACCGGCTTTGCAGCCAGGGATCCCATATACACTGGGTCCTCTTTTTTGCAGAAGCTGTTTGTGTCAGGGCTAATTCATGCTCACAGTGAAAGTTAATTTTTTCAACTACTTCTGTAATGGTCAGAACTGTAGCACATTTCCATTTAGCCGCCACTAGCAATCTAACTGCTATCAGTATGTGAGATAAGGCCCCCCTAATCATATGCAGAAACTCCTCTGTTCCAATATGTAAAATTACCAGGCTAGGAGACAGCGTCAGGCCTACCCCAAGGACTTCTAGTATTAATCTGGCAATGTCCTTCCATAGATTATTCAGAGCTGGACAGTCCCACCACATGTGTTCTAGTGTCCCCCGAAGCCCACATCTCCTCCAACATAATGGGGATTTTTCCGGGCCAAAGTGAGCCACTTGTACTGGAAACCTATACCAACGAAGGTGAATTTTTTTCAATTGTTCAAGATGGTTAAGACATGATGAAACCCTTAACACCTCTTCCAGAGCATCCCTCCAAGCCCCCGGCTCCAGGGATACACCCAGTGAACGATCCCAGAGAGACATATAAGG
Organism: Dendrobates tinctorius; assembly: GCF_039654945.1. Classification (NCBI taxonomy): domain Eukaryota; kingdom Metazoa; phylum Chordata; class Amphibia; order Anura; family Dendrobatidae; genus Dendrobates; species Dendrobates tinctorius. The sequence goes on from NW_027361728.1 coordinate 9,253,089, forward strand.
AAGTTTTATATCCACATCAGGATCATTCAGAGCCTTGTATAGGATGGAAACTCCTTTAGGGCCAAATTCTGGTATTAAGAAATATCCATTAACTCTGCAATCTATTTTGGAGTTAAAAAAGGGTTGATAGAAATAGCTGCGTATACCTGGGTGTTTGGATGCTAAGTGATCAAAGGGCAGAATCCCCGCGCTCCCCATCAAATCCTGAAGGTTCCTAATCCCCGCCGTTATACCGACTTGTTAGTCTATATATGGAATATGTGCCTCAAGAGCTCTCAGAGACACAATACTTAGGGGGATTTTAATTAGGGACGGGGCTAATTTCCCCCAATACCGTAATACGGCTACCATTGTTGGCAAACCTGGTGTATACTGGCTAGTCTTAATAGCTTCAGCTTCCAAAACTAGGCGAGGAGAGTTCCTTTTAGCATAGAATATTTCAATTTGAAGCCATCTGTGGTCCCTGTCCATATGCCAACAGTCTCTGAGTCCAGTTAGAACAGATGCTCTGTGATATGCCAAGAGGTTCGGCATGCCCATCCCTCCAAGATCATATGGATAATATAATAGGTTACTCGCTATCCTTGGCTGTTTATGTGCCCAGATATAATGATTGGCCATTCGTTAAAGTAACAGGATATTCCTATTAGGGATTTTAAAAGGGATGCACCTAAAAAAAGAGATAATTTTGTGAAGTATTATCATTTTAAAAATATTGATTCTCCCCATCCATGAGGTCATAATATTATGAAGTTTATCTAACTCTGATTTAATAGTTTTAGCTAGATTAGAGAAGTAATTATCCACTACATTTTGGGAGCCTGTTAGTGTAATTCCTAAGTATGGGATACCGTCTGGCATCCACTTAAAGGAGAATCTATTCTCCAAAGATCTGCGCAGTGCATCTGGGACTGCAACTGGATATATCAAGGATTTCGTAGGGTTTAGTTTGTAATTTGATATTTTACCAAATTCCTCCAGCACGGACATGACAGCTGAGAACGATGGCCCAATATTCACACACGAGATTGTGACATCGTCTGCATAAAGTCCCACTTTATGTGTTACCGGGCCCACTTTGATCCCCGAAATATTGGAATCTAATCTTATGCACTCAGCCAACGGTTCCATACATAGTGCAAATATAATGGGGGATAGGAGGCAACCTTGTCGTGTTCCGTTTGTTATTTGGAAAATTCCAAACAAGAAACCCGACAACAGTACCCTAGCACAGGTAGTCGAATACATTGAACTAATTGCAGAAAAGATGGGACCCACAAAGCCAAATTTAGTCAAGACAGCCCGTAAATATCACCAGTGCACCCTGTCAAACGCTTTTTCAGCATCCAGTGACAGGAATGCACTGGGGACACCAGAAAGCTCCGCTATCCCTATCAAATCCAGCATTCAAATACCATCTTTTGCTTCACGTCCAGCCACGAACCCTACCTGGTCTGGAGAGATCAGTGATGGAATAATCAATTTCAAATGTGATGCCAGAATCTTTGTGAATAGCTTGACATCACAGTTCAAAAGTGCTATAGGTCTAAAATTGCCTGGGACCATGGGGGACTTCTCCGGTTTAGGGAGGGTAGTGATCATAGCCTCCAACCCGGGCGTAGATACTTTGCCCATTTCTCTCCACGCTGTAAATAGATGTAATAGAAAAGGAATCAAATTTTGTTGAAAACCGGTAATAGACATTTGAGAATCCATCCGGACCAGGGGCCCCATATCGTTTAGTATGGTTTATAGCGAATTGAACTTCTTGCTCAGGGAAATGGGCATTCAAAAGCGTTAATTGATCTGGGGAAATATAGGGCAGATTGATTGATTGAAGATATTTGTCTATTTCTTGTTGATCAGGTTGCGGAGTAGATGTATCGTCTTTTAACTATAAAGATGGGTATAGTATTTGGAAAATACTTCTGCAATTTCAATCGGATTTCTAGCAAGCCGTCCCTCAGAATCCACTAAATATTCCACTCTAGATTTCACTTCCCTATGGCGAACTCTACGAGCTAGCAGGGCACCCACCCTATCACCTGTGGCATATACTTTAATTCTAAATTTCTTTAGATTATGGGCATATATAGACAGGAAAGTTTCACATAGTTTAAATCTAATCTGGAAAATTTCTTTTGAAACAGCAAGAGAAGGATTAGACTTATTTGTGGACTCTAAATGGTGTAAGCGGGATATAAGGTCATTTCTGCTTTTTTCCCTTTTACGTTTTAAAAAGGACACCTGTTGTAGTAAAATTCCCCTAATCACCGCTTTATGAGCGGCCCATAGAGTCTCATCAGTGATCTCTTTGGAATCATTTGTTTGGAAATAATGCTTCAGTTCAGATTTAACCTTTGCAACCTCCCCATCATTCAGTAATAACGACTCATTCAATCGCCACCTGAAGGCTGAGCTAACCTGATGAGAGAGTGCTAGTTGTAGAGAAATAGGCGCGTGGTCAGACCATGTGATTAGGCCTATGTCTGCAGATATACACCTCCGGAGGACAGCACTGTCTATCAAGAAATGATCTATCCTGCTGTATGTACGATGTCGGAAGGAATAGAATGTATAGTCCCTTTCACTCGCATGGGAGTATCTCCAGAAATCGTGATAGTGATATTCTTGTGCTAGCAATCTTAGCTCCCTCCGACTTCGCCTTTTTCCTTGTGAACAATCCAAATTTCTATCCATAGGGAGATCAAAATCCCCACATTCTATTTTCCTTCCTTATTCCAATTCGGAAATTGTTTTGAAAACTTTCCTCAGAAAAGAATGTTGTCCCTCATTAGGCGCATAAACAGCCGTTATAGTGTGAGGTTCACCATTAAGGGTGCATACTAGAATCACAAAACTACCCGCCGGGTCTGCATATCTCTGCATGCATTTAACGGCCACTGTATGCTTCACCATAATACACCCCCGCCTTCTTATTAGAGTTATTGGCGAAAAATACATGTGGGAAATGAGGATGTGAACCCTACAATTATCCCTAGCAAATGTGTCTCCTGCAGACAAACTATGTCAGCCCGAGATTTCCTTACTTCCCTCCACATCATGGATTGTTTACCAGGGGCGTTTAGCCCTTTAACATTTAACGATAAGAGCTGCACACTCTTGATTGTAAACGTGGGTGAAATACTTTTGCATAAATGTATATATTAATTTTGCCTCAGAGGGGTATATACTGGCTGTCACATAATTATATCTTATAAGCACATATTCCATCACACTTAAGCTACCAAAGTAGACGCGCCTGAAAAAAAAACAAAAAAACAACAGACAAATAAAAAGAGAAAAAAGGAAAAACTTGTAACACATAACCATGAACCGGGGCCCTGGCAGACACCGGGTAATGACCAACATAGGTCGGATGTGAAACAGTCACAGTCCAGGAGTCCAAACAGAGAAAAGACACATCAGCGAGCTCCGGTCATCCCGACCACGACCCTTCCCTCATTTCAAGCCGGAGTCCAGTCTGGAACAATTCTTTTCTATCCTGAAGACGGCTGTCTAGGTGGCGCATGGAATCTTCCAACTTGTCAGCTTATCTTCTGCTTGTTTAGGAGATGAACATGTCACCGTGTGACCTCCATACGTGATGAACAATTTTACAGGATTAAATCCCCATTTATACTTAATGTTGCCATCTCTGAGGGTCTTGCATATATTAGCGTATTCCCGTCTTTTAGCCAAGGTTGCTGCTGATAGATCTGGGAATACCTGCAGATTGTTTAGTTCAGTAGGTAATTCAGGAGGTTTCCTCATCTGCTGTATAAATGCATCCTTAGTAGAGAAATGGATACGGGCTAAGGTGTCTCTAGGCAGAGCATGATCTATGTGCCTGGGTTTTGGAATTCTATGAATCCTGTCAATCAGGAGATCCCTTGGAGACAGTGTGGGAAGTACAGCTTGCATAAAATTATGCATGAAGGGGGCTAGGTTTTTATCAGCTACCTCTTCTGGTATACCCCGTATACGAACGTTATTTCTCCTGGATCTGTCTTCCAGGTCATGCAATTTGTCAAGCACATGAACCCTTAAGTGCCTCATTTTCATCCACTAGGGCGTATGTCCCCTCTTAATTCTTTTAACATGGAGTGCATGTCCTCTTTTAGGGGGGAACGGATGGAGGCTAAGAATTCCCTCATATCCCCTTTAATCATTGGGGTAGAGCTGCTATGCCTGTCCTCCTCTGCGTTCATACCTCTTCCAGAGCCTTGTGAGGACATGGAGGACCTGGAGGGGGATACAGCCACCATCTTCCCTGAAGCATGTGCAGTCTGTCCCTTAGGAAAGAAATCTGGCAGCTGCGGTGGGAAGCTTCTTTTCTGCGTCCTACCGTGTGTCATCATGAGGCCAGATATGTGAAGCAGCCGGCAGTTACTTTTTTGAAGGTCGGGTGCACCGTGGAGAGCTAGCTGATATGTGCTGCTTTCGGTCGGTAGATGCTGGAGCTCTGGCTCTAAGCAGCCATCACAGTCTGCATGCAGGTCACGCCCCCCAGCACTCCGGTTCTGACGCCATGCCTCTCTTAAAGGGATCCCCGGTATGGAAGTTAGGACCGTTCCACTCAGCGCTCTGGTTCTGACCCCAGGCTGACTGTAGTAGTCCGGTGACTCTGGCTGATGGGATGATGCGGGATATTAGGGGGAGTAGTCCGGTGGCTCTGGCTGACGGGATGATGCGGGATATTAGGGGTAGTAGTCCGGCGGCTGTGACGGGATGATGTGGGATATTAGTGGTAGTTTTCCAGTGGCTCTGGCTGATGGGATGATGTGGGATATTAGGGGTAGTAGTCAGGTGGCTTTGACGGAATGATGTGGGATATTAGGGGTAGTAGTCCGGTGGCTCTGGGTGACGGGACAATGTGGGATATTAGGGGTAGTAGTCCAGTGGCTCTGGCTGACGGGATGATGTGGGATATTAGGGGTAGTAGTCCGGTGGCTCTGGCTGATGGGACAATGTGGGATATTAGGGGTAGTAGTTCGGTAGCTCTGGCTGAAAGGATGATGAGGGATATTATAGTGAATGTGGCTATGCGGAGTGGGCAGGGCTATACACTCAGCTTAATATATATACAGTCATATGTAAAAGTTTGGGCACCCCTATTAATGTTAACCTTTTTTCTTTATAACAATTTTGGTTTTTGCAAAAGCTATTTCAGTTTCATATATCTAATAACTGATGGACTCAGTTATATTTCTGGATTCAAATGAGGTTTATTGTACTAACAGAAAATGTGCAATCTGCATTTAAACAAAATTTGACTGGTGCAAAAGTATGGGCACCTCAGCATAAAAGTGACATTAATATTTCGTAGATCCTCCTTTTGCAAAAATGACAGCCTCTTGTCGCTTCCTGTAGCTATTAATAAGTTCCTGGATCCTGGATGAAGGTATTTGTGACCATTCCTGTTTACAAAACAATTCCAGTTCAGTTAAGTTTGATGGTCGCCGAGCATGGACAGCCCGCTTCAAATCATCCCACAGATGTTCAATGATATTCGGGTCTGGGGACTGGGATGGCCATTCCAGAACATTGTAATTGTTCCTCTGCATGAATGCCTGAGTAGATTTGGAGCGGTGTTTTGGATCATTGTCTTGCTGAAATATCCATCCCCTGCGTAACTTCAACTTCATCACTGATTCTTGCACATTATTGTCAAGAATCTGCTGATACTGAGTTGAATCCAAAAAATACTGCTGTAAAGCGCACGACAAGACGCGTTTCGGCTAAACCTTTATCATTGCCATAATTTTTCCCATCTCTGCCTATATTCATAATATGCTGCTATGGATAAATATTTTTAATCTACGTTTGAAATAAAGAAAAAGATTTTTTACGTACTTCAAACCTGGCTCGCTGGATTCATCTCCTTTTGGCATATTAATTGCTTGGGAAGATCCACGGGGATTACCCCCTTCCCAGGCTATAAACATCAGCCCCCAGTTGCTGGCCTCAGATGCCCCTGATCATGTGACCCCTGACTCCTCCCCTCCTATGACCTCATCATAGGTCCTGTGCGCACAGCCCTAACCCCTGAGTGTCTGCAGGACTCTGCTGTGCTGGTTGTCATGGTGCTGGATGAGGTGAAGTTTATGTGTGGGGTCAGGAGGGGTTTTCAGTGTCGATGTAGCAGAACCGCGCATGTACAAGCTGTACGGAGCAGAGCCACGTGAGTACGAGGTGTCCGGACTGAAGAACCCAGCGATCGGCGATGTCATTGCTGGGATTCATCACTGTGGGGCGGCGGTGGTCGGTGGGTCTGTCTGGGGGGTGTGGCGGCTCAGTGAAGTGTGGGAAAAATAAGCTACCACCCGGGACAGCGGGACATGCAATCAAAAAACGGGATTGTCCCTCCTAATCCGGTACGGTTGAGAGCTTTGCATAAGGCTGTATGGTTCCATACTAAAAGAGCAGTACAGACAGCATGGATGGAACTCTGCCGAGTCCATGAGACAACCAATGGCTAGTACCTCTAGAAATATTTGGGACTTCAATTCTTTTTTGTATACCTTTATAACTTCACTTTTTTCCACTGGCTAGTCTTTCTAAGATTATGGCAATTTTATTATCCAAACTGCTTTACATTAAAGATACAGTACCAAATAACATCAAGCTGGAAAGGGTTTGCAGTAGCACAATTCCCTGTGTATATATATCGGAATATTTCTGTCAATACCAGGCTGCAGCAATTTTTCAGTATTTGTCAATGTCTTTAATTGAAACAGTGTGAATTGTTCTCTAGAGATTCCCCACAGTTCCACATTACCATCCACGAGTTGGCAGTTGTATGGGCGCACGCTAGGCTATGTATCATTTTTCTTCAAATAACCAGTTAATTACTGACTAAAACAAGCCAGCTTTCAACCTGATTGCCCCAGATTAATGGCTAGCAGCATGTTTCATTCTCTTCTACAATTTATCATTGAAAAAGACCATGTCTAATGATTTAGGTACCTGGCCTGTGGAGGCTTATCCCTGTGTCTGCAGCCACCAATTTGATGTAATTGCTCTTCCAAGCTTCTGACCTGGAAAAGCCCAAGTGACAGCTCCTATTAGTGAGTCCAGATTGTAACTGGCTTGCTCTCTTACAAAAGGATCACATGGTGTCTTTTTATGCCGACTTCATTAAGAAGATATATAGAGGTTAAGTGTTACTTTGGCATTTGAAATCCCAATGCAGTTTGTCATGTAATGTGGGCAGCGAAAGTTTTTTATTTTTTATTTTTTTAATTTCAGGTTATACTCTATGAAATTGGTGACCTGGAATTCATTTAGTAGCTTGAAAAATTGTATTTCCCTTTGGCTGGGTTGCTAAATAATTTCCGTGCCATAAGGATAGAAAAAGTAACAGGGGTTGTGACTAAAGCTTGAAATTCTTTGTGTAGGGGCAAAAATCTAGGATTTATGCTGAATTATATAACGATGTATTATGATAAGCTAATTAGGAATATAATTAGGGTTAATCCATAAACAAATCATTAGATATAAAAGTAATGCTTCAATTCTATGTTGAAAATACTCACATTTTAAATGGCAGCTTCATGATGTCATCTAAAAGTTGAGACATTCTGATGGTCCAACATTTGTTTCCAGCACATATATAAAAGACTATAAAGGATACCCAGATAATAACAGCAGAAAAAAATAATAATTAAGGAGGTTGCCAAGAATTACATATTTGCTTTTATCCATTTACTGCAAAAATAAATGTCCAAGAAAACCGAAAAGTGAAATGTGCTTTCATCCTTTGTGTTGAAGATTGTCAGCTCTCAGGAGAATCATCAACGCTCAGACATTGTGGAAGAAGAAACTGTTTACTTGGGACAGACAGCAACCATTATCATAATCACAATCATGGAGGATTATAGGAAGAGAACACGCACTAACAGAAGAGGTCGCACAGTAAAGTATGATCAAAGGCTAACAACACAGAGTCATTTACTTCTGCTCAATACAATCCCTCCATAACATAAGTCTACAACTGTTGTATATTCAAACACCTTTTCTCTGTACCTAATGCTCAGCCCATTAGGACCAACATCTTCATTAGCCCGGAACAGCTCTTGATGCAGTCAATGGCTTTGCAAAAATATCCACAGCCGTGTCAATAGTTGGGCAGTACTGTAAGTCCTCTGCAATGTTCATCCATGTACCGGCATCCCCCTCTGAGAATTGATACGTCTTTCCAGTATGTGGTTCATATGCACTGACTGTACGTGCTTTGTTAGAGAGACGTGCAGGTAGTTCACCTTTGTTTTTTTTTCTTAAGGCTTTTGTTCTGTATCTGGGTTCGGATGTATCTGCACACTTGCTGTATTTGGGTTTGCACTTCAGCTATTTACGGTATTCAGAATCTGATTATTATTTCCTGTTCTTACTGTAATATCAACAAATTTTTTTTCAGAATTTTAGCAAAGCTAACATTTGATAATAGTAACTCTGATTTGGGATATAGGATTCTGTATCACATGCAATGGTCACTATGTATTATCTCAAGCAGTTGTGAAGCTCTGCTCTGACTCTATTTGCAAAATGGCACTCATGTAGTTGTGGGATAACTTTGGTTTGGGGTTTAGGATTCTGTATGATTTGTAATTGTCACTGTGTACTATGTCAATAGTTCATGTAGCTTTGGTCTGACTATTTACTAAATGGTGGCCTTGTAGCCTTGGATTTATTGCAGCATTCACATTTTACAGTCTTTGTTTTAGTGGACACTTTATGATCCTTTGTCAGGTTCCATTTTTGTGTTGAATCTAGTCATTGTGAATACAGTCATTGTGTTCATTTGTATAAACTCTCACCTGTTCCTTGACTGTGGTGAGAACATATAAATGCCTATCTGTTTTAGCAATAGCTATCACTTACAGTCATGTCCAAAAGTGTTGACACTCTTGAAATTGTCCCAAAAAATTGAATTTCTCTAAGAAAATGTTTGCAATTACACATATTTTGTTATACACATGTTTACTTCCCTTGTGTGTATTGGAGCAATACAAAAAAAGCAAATAAAAAAAGGCAAATTAGACATAATTTCACACTAAACCCCAAAAATGGTCTGGACAAATTTGTTGGTACCCTCAACTTAATATTTGGTTGCACACTCTTTGGAATAAATAGCTGCAATCAATCGCTTCCTATAACCATCAACAAGCTTTTTACACTCTCAACTGTAATTTTGGGCCTCTCTTATTTTTCAAACTGCTCCAGGTCTCTCATATTTGAAGGGTGCCTTTTCCCAACAGCAATTTTAAGATCTCTCCACAGGTGTTTAATGGGATTTAGATCTGGACTCATTGCTGTCCACTTCAGAACTCTCCAGCGCTTTGTTTCCATTCATTTCTGGCTGCTTCTTGACGTATGCTTGGGGTTATTGTCCTTCTGCAAGATCCATGACCTAAGACGCAAACCCAGCTTTCTGACACTGGGCACTACATTGCCACCTAAAATCATTTGGTAATCTTCATATTTCACGATGCCTTGCACACAGTCAAGGCACCTAGTGGAAGAGGCAGGAAATCAACCCCAAAACATCTTTGAACCCCAACCATTTTTGAGTGTATGTACTGTGTTCTTTTCAGTAAATAGTAGACTGATGTGCTGTACCAAAAAGCTCTATCTTGGTCTCATCTGTCCACAAGACTCTTTCCCAGAAAGATTTTAGCTTACTCACATACATTTTGGCAAACTGAAGTCCAGCTTTTTTATATCTCTGTGTCAGCAGTGGGGTCTTCCTGGGTCCCCTGCCATAGCATTTCTTTTCAATCAAATGTCAACTTATAGTTCACGCTGACACTGGTATACCCTGAGCCTGCGGGACAGCTGGAATTTCTTTGGCTACTTATTCTCCATCCTATCTTGTGCTGCAATCTTTCATCAATTTTTCCCTGCCATCCACATCAACTGAGATTGGCTACAGTGCCATGGGTCGTAAACGTGTTGATTATGTTGCGCACTGGGGACACTTTTCCCCTCCTTCTGTTCTGTTCTCCATACACAGTGTGGCACAGACAGACACACAATGCAAAGATTGAGTCAACTTCTCCCCTTTTATCTGGTTTCAAGTGTGCCCACACCTGTTCCTTGCCACAGGTGAGTTTGAACGAGCATCACTTGTTTGAAACAAAATTGTTTACCTACAATTTTGAAACGGTGCCAACAATTTTGTCCTGACCATTGTGAATTTATGTCCAATTTGTTGCTGTTCTAACACATACAAAGAAAATAAACACAAACATGGTTGTAACAAAACTTTCATTGGCCGTGAACTCACAGGACCTGTTAGACAGCACTGCGAGCAGAAGAAGAACAGGTCGCACCATGCAGCCTGCCATCTAGCTGTAGTAGAGCTGAACCCATCATGGGATTAATGGATAAAAATCAACTCAGCAGAAAGGTGAGGAATTTTTTTGTTTGTTTTTTTTAAACCTCTTTTGCGGATGACAAGGGCATCGAGGGAATAGGTGAGGTCGTAAGTAAGGTTTAATTGTGGTTTAATTAAGAATATTAAAGGAGGAGTCTGTGTCTTTCTTTCAATTAAATAACTTTATCTGGGTGTCTGTGTTTTCTTACAATGTGACTAGGGGTTAAGAATGGGGGCATCTTATTGACGCCTCTCCATTACTAACTTCGGTGCTTGATGTCACCAGACAATACAAAGGTGACATCAACTCCTCAACTATTACCCCACTTGCCACCGCTACAGGGCAAGTGGGAAGAGTGAGGCTAAGCACCAGAATTGGTGCATCCATGGCCTCATCTTAAGCTATTAATATCAGCCAGCAGCTGTCTGCATTGCCTTTGCTGGTTAATTATAGTGTACCCCACATCATTTTTTGGGGAGGTCCCCCATTTTAATAACCAGTAAAGGCTAAATATACAGTTGTGATCTGATATTAATAGCATGGGAAGCTTCATGGGTACTACCCCCTTCCTAGGCTATAAACATCTGCCCACAGTCGTCGGCTTTCCCTCTGCTGGTTATGAAAATTGCATTGGTACCCAAGACATTTTTTTCAAAAAAATAATCTTTTATTAATTAAATACATGTACAGTAATTTGCACACATACTCTACCAATTGTATTTGTCACTGACATCTATATATCTTATCTATTCTACAGTATTTCTATTTACTGTATGCAATTCATCTCTTGTTGGCTCCTGCAGTGATTTTACAGAACACGGCCAGAGGTGTATCTAGGCTTTCTGGCACCAAAGGCAGGAATTCGGTTCGGCGCCTCCCCCAACCACACATGCGATTTGCACCCTTAGTCATGTACCGACGAGCTGCTCTTCCTAATGCTCTCAATGTTCAGTGAAAAACTGAGAGAAGCAGGAAGAGGAGCTCGTTGTCACAGGACTATAAGTATGAAAATTGCATATGAGTGAAGGGTCCATGTGATGACTACTGCAATGTGCAGAACTTAATCCTGACATTGCAGGCTTCTGAATTCTCATAACGAATGCACTGTATACTTTTAGAATTCTCCCATACCTGTGGCAAGAGTACACAGTCATGTCAGCACAAGCATGTGATTTATATACTTCTGGCCACATTCCGACTAGACGTGCCCGGCCTCGCTCTGTTCATTTTTATTGAATGAGGCCACACATGTCTAGTCAGCATATGACTGCATGTATGTAAATTACCAGCAGGAGAGAATCCTAACAGCGTTCAGTGAGCTCTGTGAGAATTCAGATTGTCTGCAGTCACATAGAATGTCTGCAGACTCAGCACAAACCTGGACAACCCCTTTAATGTTACTAACATAAATAAAAACATGAGAATAAGTCAGTTTCACACATAATATTTTCTTCCAGGTACCTTATAGATCAGGGTTCCCCAACTCTAGTCCTCAAGGCCCACCAACAGGTCATATTTTTGGGATTTCCTTAGTATTTCCCAGGTGATAATTCCATCACCCCCATCCCCACTCTATATCCCCCCCACATTAATTAACCCCCATCCTCACTCCAAATCCCCCACACATAAAGTACCCCCCATCCCCACTCCAAATCTCCCCACACATTAAATAACCCCCCATCCCCACCCCAAATCCCCCACACAATAACCCCCATCCCCACTCCAAATCCCCCACATATAAATTACCACTTATCCCTACTCCAAATCCCCCCACACATTAAATAACCCCCAATCCCCCCCATGACAGATGAATTACCGGATTTTCTTCTATCTATGCAACATAAATACATATATAGATGTCAGTGACACACACATATATATCTATGTATTCTATATGTATATACTGTATCTATTTTGTCTATTCTATTTTAACCTGTCACTCTGTGATTATACTGTAGGCGGCAGATGAATTGCCGGCTTTTATTCTATCTATCCTCCAGATCAAGGAAAAATTGTGCATTTTAATCCAGCACCAAGTGGTGCAGCGTTTCGACCGCACAGCACAGTCTTTGAACTGGAGTGCTGCCTGATTTTTTTCCATTTATATTTTGCTTTGGACAACTGCATTACTCAGGAAGTATTGCACCCAAAATCTGCTCAAGTTTGTGCTGCTGTCTGTTTTTTCTATTTATCTATCTATCTTATATATATATACTGTGTATATATATATATACATGTATATACATGTCAATTGGATGCTAGGTGTGATAAATCGGATTGTACTCGCATGACACTAGCATTACACTCCTGCGACTCTCGTCAGGGAGACTCGCACCGATTTTTCATACGTTTAGTGTGACTCCAGCCTATGGGTTATCTACTTTCTGCAGAAGATCTGATATATGACACTACTATTTTGTGTTTGGCTGCTGAATAGTTAAAGGTAAGTCATGTGTTTGCATGAGTTTACTGTCACCAAGAAGTCTTTTGCATTTGGACAGGTGTCCACCGGGTTACAATGTATAGTTGCAATTAAAATTATCCCAGCCCCACTGCAAATTAAGTTTATTAGCAAAATGTACCACTTTTCTGCTGTTTACAATAAAGTAATGAAACGAGAACAATATATAGTGGGTACGGAAAGTATTCAGACCCCTATAAATTTTCACTCTTTGTTTCATTGCCTCCATTTGGTAAATTCAAAAAAGTTCATTTTTTTTCTTGTTAATGTCCACTCTACACCCCATCTTGACTGAAAAAAAAGAAATGTAGAAATTTTTGCAAATTTATTAAAAAAGAAAAACTTTTGTGTAGAAACCTGTTTGTGTGAGCTGACCATGCGTGTTCATGAGGAGAATGGGCACTATTGTTACTGGTCTTCAGAGCTTTTGGGGAAGGCAGGATTCACCTTTGTGTTCTAAATTCAAGCCAAGGACAGACCTGTCACATCATGAATACCATTGGCATCATACAGCCACTACTGAGTTACAATGGAGGCAATTGGATTTTCAGAAAAAATAACACAAATTATTTCAATAAAAATGTTAGAATCTGTGATGAAGCCTCCTAACAGAGCCTGCAAACCAGACATGAACCTACCCTAATGTCTATGGTCAATGTATTTTTTTTTTATTAAAGCAAATCTATAGGGAAATAGTTATAAAGCAACGTTTTTCTAATTTTCATCCCCTAACAATGTAAGGTAGATGAAAATAAATAACAGAAATGAAGAAATGCATGAATTTGTGTAAATGTATTTAAAAAAATTAAACAGTGATAGAATAAGACGATAGTCATGATTATGTCATTGATTCTTCAGTTCCATAATTGGTCCTTTTTATGCAGAATATCAGGGTCAGTCCCATATGACGGAGCTGGTCCTTCAGGGCTCTTGTACAAGTCAACGCTAATAGGTGACAAAGAAAATAACACAAACACTTAAAATAATCAAGCAGCACACTCTTCACATTGAGTTTGTAGAACTAGTTGTGCTAGAAGCCGGAGACAGTTTTAATACCCTCAGGTTACTGATTGTGTTAATTCTTTGTGCAAACCCTTGAGTGTGGAGTAGCTCAAAGTTTGCTCTCTTCTGCTGTATCCCAATTAGTCCTGCTCCCTACATCTTCAGGGATTGTTATAAATGTAGCTGTATCTCACGAGAACAAACATGGCCTTTATTTTTTCTGCTTTCCTAGAAGCCATCACTTTTCTACTGATTTGTTCCCACAGCAACACTGTCCAATCTATTGACACTGGCATGGAAAGTCTCACTGAATAGACACTGAGGTAGGTAAATGTATGCAGTCACTGCGAGCGGATGATTCTATTCTATCACGTTCCTGCAACATTTGTTTTCATGCTTGTCTTTGGGATGGGACACTGTGTTGCCTTTTTTGTTCCACGCGCTTCCATCATGAATTGGGAGTTAATGGAAGTCTTGTCTGGGACCAGTGATGCAGAAATTTCTTGGTCTGGGAAACAAAGGCCAACGAGACCACCTCAGATTTGTTTTTCATAAGATTGTCATTTGTCGTGGATAGAAAAAAACCACATAAAATGCCATCCGATGGCATGGGTTATCAAGCAGAACTCTATAGCTTTTAATGGCTGCTTATCTAACCTCATCCACAGTGATTTGGGTAAATCACATCCTCTCGATCCTGGATGCAACTTGTAACATATCCCAATAGGAAGTTCAGGAGATGACTACCATTTCTTATGTATCAATGGAGTTCTCATGGTTAAAATATGTCACTTTAAAAGTATGTATTTTGTTGACTATATGATGCACTTTTTCCCAAAAAATTTTTGGAGGAAAGTGGGGGGTGCATCACAAGAGGCGGTAGCTACTGGTAACATGAGTGCCCACTAGTGATGAGCGAGTATACTCGTTGCTCGGATCTCCCTGAGAATGCTCAGGTGTCCTCCAAGTATTTTGGCGTGCTCGTAGATTTAGTTTTCATAACCTCAGCGACATGATTTGCGACTGCTAGACAGGCTGAATACATGGGTGGAATGCCTGTTTGTTAGGAAATTCCTACATGTATTCAGCCTGTCTACAAGTCGCAAATCATGCAGCTGAGATGTCGAAAACAAAATCTCCGAGCACACCAAAATACTCGGATATCACTCGAGCCTGCTCGGGAAGACCCGAGCAACGATTCTACTCGCCCATCACTACTGCCCTCTATTAAAGAAAGTGAATATTCACTGCTCCCTACGATCATAGTCCCTTCCACCTGTATGAACTTAAGTCGGCGCTGAGAGGTGGTTGTGACTATGAGCATGTTTAGCAGTGAATATTCATTCTATTTAATGGCGGGCACTTGGGTTAGCCGCAGCCACCGGCTCGTGAAGCATCTGGGCTTTCACGTGTGTCTGCTATTAAGGAAAATTAATATTCACTTCTACCCACTCTCATAGTCCAAGGCGTGGGGAGCAGTGAATATTCCAGCAGCTGACGTCGGCGTGTGGTGGCTCACCGCAGTGACATCATGCGCTGCTTACACACTGAAGTCAGCTGCTGGCATCAGAACAGGATGGCTGAATAGAATTGTTTACTTTTTATGTGTGCTGGGTGATGGGGGTCATAAATACCAGTATGGGGATCATGTATACCAGGATTGAGATATATATACTAGGATAGGAGTCATATATATAAGGACAGGGGACATTAGTACAGAATTGGGGAACCTTACCTCTATAGCAGTGTAAGCAGCAGATATCCCCCCCAATACAGGGCGTTATGACCACATTTTTTGCTTCAATTTTGTTTCCCCCTCTAAAAATTAGATATGTCTTATGGTCCAGTGTGTCTTATAGTCCAAAAAATACAGTATATAGCTTTATGATGGATCAAATTCATATATACATTCAAGGAAGGGTGCAAGGTGGCAGGGGATCTGGCACATGTGAATAGATACAATGAATGTTTATTCCAAAATTGTGAAAATCATCTTCTCTTCATCATTGTATATCCCATAATACGATTAGGGTTTATTCTGTTATTGGAAAGGGAATGTGTGAGTTTTTGTTATAAATATGTATATATGTTCCCATTGCTTTAACAGTGAGCTGGTCTGGTCTTTTAGCTTCAATATTTTCTATTTTATACTATACTGAATATAAATTTTGTATGGCTTTTAATTTCAGCTATTTTTACTATAGTACGAATAGAAAATAATACAAATGATCTAAAATGACTCTGAAGTTTGAATCTTGTGTAGTTGACCACATTATTGGTGTCCATCAAAACGAATTCAAGTGAATGTAAATGTCAGGGACACGTCTGACTCCCATTTATTACCTTTTCAGATGGACAAATTACTTGTTCGAAAGCATAGCTTGGTGTGAGCCCTATATGAGGTGTATGGTCACCTTGACATGGCTTTTGAATATTTGGATTGGTTGGCTCTGCTTAGTTTTATGTTCGTCTATGGGTAACTGAACTTTCCCACTGATACCCTGAGAATCTCACGGCAAATAAAGTCAGCAGATTACAGCATTGTGTAGTGTCTGAATGGGATCTAGGTTACAGATTATTGTAAATTGTCAGATGTCTGGAAAGCCAACTGAAATCAATAGCAATCATTTGCATGGAGTTGTTCTGATGGCAAGGAGATGGATTTCTGCAAGGTCCAGCATAGATAAATGGAACAGTTAGTGAAATTTCTGTTGTGTGTTAACCCCTTCCTGGCGTATGACATATATGATATATATTGGGTGCAAGTATATGGAGAAGGCTAAGGATCTAAACAGTCACTGCTGCTTATCCACTTAAAGGTCAATCTCTGACAGCTGCATTTAGGTGCCACTATCTCATGATGTGACCAATATATGGTATATGCGATCAAACAATTGCAAGTTCAGATCCCTTATGCCGATGAAAAATTAAAAATATTAAAAAGTTACCAGAGACAAAAGATTGAATCACTTCCTACCCCCTTTCCCTTTTGACAAATAAATAGATTTGGTACACTGCATCTGTAAATGTGCAATTTATGAAAATATAAAATACAAATTAAATAACCAATACAGTAGACGCAATAGAGAAAAAAAACAACAGATTTAACATTTTTCAGTCACTCCACTTTTTTCCAAAAATGCAATAAAAATAGACTAAAACCTGATATGTACCTAAAAAATAAAAACTTTAGCTGGCTGTAAAGTTGGTGATATTTCTTGTAAATGTCACCTAGTATAGTGGATTAGGGTGGCCCTAGATGAAATATATTTACGAATACATAGAAATACAGGGTAGGCCATTTATTTGGATACACCTGGGTGGGCCATGTATATGGATACATCTAAATTAAATGGGAATGGTTTGTGATACCAACTTCCTGCTTGGGGCACATTAGTTTATGGGAGGGGGAAAACTTTTCAAGATGGGTGGTGACCGTGGCGGCCATTTTATAAATAGCCTACCCAGGTGTATCCATATAAATGGCCCACCCAGGTGTATGCATGTAAATGGCCCACCCTGTACATGCCGCACACTCCGGTCCCGAGTGCCGGAAGCAGTGCCGGGTATTGAGATGCGGGACTCGTGCAAGTTTCTCTCAAGTGTGACCCCGGCCTTATACTCACGAGTCTCTCGAATAAAAACCTATCACTGCCGCCGGTACTGGGACCGGAGAGTGCGGCGGCATAGAAATACATGTAGCCACACGCTCCGGTCCAAGTGCCGACGGCAGTGGCAGGTTTTCATGCGAGAGACTCGCACAAGAATCGTGCGAGTCTCTCGCAAGTGAGTATGAGCCCTTAGAGAGATTATCACAGTTCTGTGTTGCAAAATTGTGCTACACTACCAAACTTTCTGGGCTGTTAGCTACTACACAAAACCAATTTACAGCATGGTATAAATATAGAAAGAATCAGTATTGGTTATGCATCATTGTTCCTTACTAATTGCACAATAAAATACATGATGCAATTAAACATGTGCAAATCTAAAATAGAAATAAAAATGAGAGGAGCAATAAATGGAGTCAAGGGCACAAATACCTTCATTATAGGAACAAATATTTATTAACCCCTTAACAACACCCATGTTAAAATTTTTCATACACTTTACACTGGCTGCCGCACTTCATGTCCTCAGAACTACCAACCCTTTTCCTGGGAGACTTCAGCATCCCCATTAACAGCCCCACTTTCACATCTGCATCCCAGCTTCTATCACTTTCAGACTCCCTACAATCTTCCCTGTTCCCAATCTCCTTTTTCCTGTCCTGATCTGGCTGTTCATCTGACAATCACACTCTTAGAAGTACCCTTGACCAAGTAGTGCCTCTCACCCTCAGAACCTCTGAACACAGAGTAAAACAGCCCTGGCTCACATCGCAAACTCGACTTCTCCCGCGATGCTCTAGGAGTGCTGAACGCAGATGGAGAAAAATCCGCACAGAAGACTTCATCCACTTCAAATTTATGTTAAGAACCTATAACTCTGCCTATCACTTCGCCAAATAGATCTACTTCACCACCTTGTTGTCCTCACTAGCCAACAACCTCAAGAAACTTTTTGACACCTTTCACTCCCTCCTCAGGCTAAAAGCACCAGCCCCTATCACAGACATTTGTGTGGATAACCTGGCCTCCCACTTTATAGAGAAAATAGATAATATCCATCAGGAAATCCACTCCGAACCACCAAGTGCTGTGTCTCCCATCTCTCCCTGCATTTCCCCTGGCTCACTTTCCACATTTGATCCCATCACAGTAGAAGTCTCCAGACTCCTCTCTTCTTCTCGTCCGACTACATGCACTACAACCCAATTCCCTCACATCTCCTCCAGTCTCTCTCTTCAGTCGTCAAAACTCACCTAACCACAATCTTTAATCTCTCCCACTCCTTGGGCATTTTCCCATCCTCCTTCAAACATTCTATCATTACTCCATTACTAAAGAGACCCGCTCTTGGCCCATCCTGCACAAACAACTACAGACCAGTGTCCAATCTCCCCTTCGTCTGTAAACTTTTGGAGCGCCTAGTCAACTCCCGCCTTACCAGTTACCTCTCCACTAACTCCCTCCTAGACCCTTCACAGTCCAGCTTCCGCCCCCTAAATTCGACTGAAACTGCAGTGAAAATTAACAATGACCTTATGACAGCAAAATGTAATGGTGACCACTCTCTGCTCATTCTTCTTGACCTTTCTGCAGCTTTCGACACTGTTGACCACTGTCTCCTACTCTCTAGGCTCCAGTCACTAGGCATTAAGGACACCGCTCTCTCCTGGTTCTCTTCTTATGTTTCTGATCGCTCCTTCAGTGTTTTGTTCACTGGCTCCATGTCATCTCCTCTTCCTCTCGCTGTTGGTGTACCTCAGGGCTCATTCCTTGGCCCCCTTCTCTTCTCTCTCTACATGGCCCCAATTGGACAGACCATCAGCAGATTTGGCTTTCAGTACCATCTTTATGCTGATGACACACAACTATACATGTCATTACCCGACCTTACCCCTGCGGTACTACAGAACGCCAGTGACTGTCCGCAGTCTCTAACATCATGTCCTCACTCTATCTGAAACTTAACCTCTTAAAAACTGAACTACTTCTGCTCCCGCTGTCTACTAATCTCCCTAAATCTGACATTTCCTTCTCCGTGGGTGGCACCATAATAACACCCCGGCAGCAGGCGCGCTGTTTGGGTGTTATGTTTGACACCAATCTCTCCTTCACATGCCATAGACAATCTCTTGCCCACTCTTGCCGTTTACACCTAAAGAACATCTCCAGAATCCACCCTTTTCTCACCATGGAAACAACAAAAACCCTCACTGTCGCATTGATCCATTCCCACCTGGACTACTGCAATGCTCTTAATTGGCCTCCCTGTTACTCGACTTTCCCCTCTCCAGTTCATACTTAATGCAGCAGCCAGGGTCATCCATCTGGCTAATCGGTACTCGGATGCGTCCGCTCTTCGCCAATCGTTACACTGGCTGCCCATTCATTATAGGATCCAATTCAAAGTACTTGTTCTCACCCACAAAGCTCTCCACAGTGCGGAACCCCCTGCATCTCCTCCCTCATTTGTCTATCGGCCTAACCGACTGTTGCACTCTGCAAATGACTTTTGGCTAACCTCTGCATTAATCCGCACCTCCCACTCCTGACTCCAAGACTTCTCCCGCGCTGCGCCAATCCTCTGGAATGCTCTACCCCAAGAAATTAGGACTATCCACAATTTGCACAGTTTTAGGCGCTCCCTCAAAACACATTTGTTCAGAGTGGCCTATCACGTTCACTAATCAAAGTCATTTTATGTGTAAGTGTGCATGTGTAGCCCATTCACTATCTGCATCTATCCCTCACTCCCTCAAGATGGCTGGACCATCATTGTAAATACATCATTGTTAATACACACCTGTACTCTGTATCTCCCCCACCTCATTGTAGATTGTAAGCGCTCACGAGCAGGGTCGTCTTATTTTGTTTAAATTGTTGTATTGTTAACGTTGTTACTTAGGACTTGTGTTTTGAAACTGTTAAACTGTAAAGTGCTGTGGAATATGTTGGTGCTATATAAATAAAGATTATTATTATTATTACTTTATCATTCCTGTATTTATAAATAATTTTCATGTCAATCCCATTTGTACTAAAGTCTGCAAACATTTTCAACCTTGAGGGATAAAATGGAGAAAGCTTTAAGGATCTGATATTAAGTGTAAGTGCTAAGTATTGTGATCTGAGAGAGTCAACAACTCAAACACAAGCTCAGTAGGATCCATCTTACAGCTAAAAATGTTCACCATCCAAAAGACAATTGGCCAATTAAAGGCCAATGAAAGTGGAAGGATGCTAATTTTGACTTTGCACAGTAAGGTGCATTTATACTGGTCAATTTGTGGCTTTAAACAACTGTTGATTGGCTACATATTTGCCGATCAGTGGATGAGTAAAGGGGTTTTCCGGTAGAGAATGACAAGTTTGCGGTCACTCTGTAACTGCAGAATTTTGAATCCTCCCAGAGCTCGCACTGTACATTGCCAGGATTCACCGATGTCCTTCCCAGGAACGGCAATCAAGTATGCGATATGCATACTCCCCGACAGAACCTATCTATTTGGTGTGGCCTTGCTCTGTACAATTGCTCGCCATTCCTGCTGCAGACACCGGCAAATTCTTTCATAGCACAGTGCGTGCGCTGGGAGAATTCACAAGTCTGCAGTCACACAGAGTGACCGCAGACTTGTCATTCTAGACCGAACAACCTCTTTAATGGCTTTTTAGACAGGCATACTGCTTCTCCCATGTGCACAAAATAGTTCTGTGTGGATTGTGGTCTTTGTTAACACAGAATATTGTGATGCCAAGAATGATGATTTTTTTCAGCCAAAGGGCCAACACACATATAATATTAAGGTAATATGCAGGTGCACATATACTAAGTAGCCATTATGAAACACACATATATATATACACACACACATGCCGAAAAACACTGTGCATCAGCAGACTGTGATAAATAAATGCAAAAATGCCACCATTGCCATACACAGAAAAACATGTAATAGTTAATTAACAATTTTTTTAATCAAAAAGTTTGAAAGCCATCCCACTGCAACAAGTTGTAACCAGTCTGCATAGTCCCTAACTCTGGTATCCAGAGGCGTATCTAGGCTTTCTGGCTTTCTGGCACCCGGGGCAAGAATTCGGTTCGGCGCCCCCCCCTCGGCCCAAGTACATATGCGACTTGCACACTTATCCATGTACCCACGAGCTGCTCTCCCTAATGCTCTCAATGTTGAGCAAAAAACTTAGAGAAGCAGGAAGAGAAGCTAGTTGTCACAGGACCATAACTATGATAATCACATATGAGTGAAGTGTCTATGTGATGAGTACTGGAATCTGCAGAGCTGAATCCTGACATTGCAGCTTCTGAATTCTCACAACTAATGCACTGCACGCATTTAGTATTCTCCCTTGCCGATGTACAATCATGTCAGCACAAGTATGTGATTTATATACTTCTGGCCACATTCCGACTAGACGTGCCCGGCCTCGCTCTGTTCGTTTTCATTGAGTGAGGCCACACATGTCTAGTCAGCATGTGACCGCATGTATGTAAATCACTGGCATGAGAGAATCCTAACAGCGTTCAGTGAGCACTGTGAGAATTCAGAAGTCTGCAGTCACATAGAATGACAGCAGACTCAGCACAAACCTGGACAACCCCTTTAATGTTCCTAACATAAATAAAAACAAGAGAATTAGTCAGTATCACAAATAGTATTTACATCCAGGTACCTTATAGATGACGTCGTCTCTGCAGTCGTTCTCCTTTTCTTCTTCTTGTCCAGACCCCATGATGAGTTTTCTCATCACCAGCCGTCTCTGCAGACTTCCATCTTCTCCGGTCTTCTGCAGCAAATCTCCACACGATCCCATTAAAGATAGAATTGTCATTATAATGCTCCTAAATACAAATATACAGTTGTGGCCAAAAGTATTGACACCCCTGCAATTCTGTCAGATAATACTCAGTTTCTTCCTGAAAATGATTGCAAACACAAATTCTTTGGTATTATTATCTTCATTTAATTTGTCTAAGGCCTCTTTCACACATCAGTTTTTTGCCTTCAGGCGCGATCCAGCTTTTTTTTGTAAAACCGGATCCGGCAAAATGCAATGCCGGATCCGGTTTTTCCCCATTGACTTGCATTAGCGCCGGATCGTGCCGGATGGCATTGCGTTTCATCCGTTTTTTGCCGGATCCGGCAACTTGTCTCATTCCGGCGTCTGGAAAAAATGGCTACTGTAACGTTTTTTGTCTCCGGCGAAAAAGCCGGAAGCGCCGGATCCGGCGCTTCCAGCTTTTTGCTACAATGAAAGTCTATGGGCGCCGGAATGCGCCGGATCCAGAAAAAGACGGATCCAGCCACCGGATCCGGTTTTTTTAAGTCTGCGCATGCTCAGATCCAATTGGCCAGCCTCCAGGAACAGAGACGGATCCAGCAAAAAAACGGATCCGTTTCTACAGTTCTCCAAAATTTATGCCGGATCCGTTTTTTCTAAAAAAAGCCGGATCCTGCCTGACGGCAAAAAACTGATGTGTGAAAGTAGCCTTAAATGAAAAAACACAAAAGAGAATGAAGCAAAAAGCAAAACATTGATCATTTCACACAAAATTCCAAAAATGGGCCAGACAAAAGTATTGGCATCCTCAGCCTAATACTTGGTTGCACAACCTTTAGCCAAAATAACTGTGACCAACCGCTTCCGGGAACCATCAATGAGTTTCTTACAATGCTCTGCTGGAATTTTAGACCATTCTTCTTTGGCAAACTGCTCCAGGTCCCTGATATTTGAAGGGTGCCTTCTCCAAACTGCCATTTTTAGATCTCTCCACAGGTGTTCTATGGGATTCAGGTCTGGACTCATTGCTGGCCACCTTAGAAGTCTCCAGTGCTTTCTCTCAAACCATTTTCTAGTGCTTTTTGAAGTGTGTTTTGGGTCATTGACCTTTCTGGAAGACCCATGACCTCTAAGGGAGACCCAGCTTTCTCACACTGGGCCCTACATTATGCTGCAAAATTTGTTGGTAGTCTTCAGACTTCATAATGCCATGCACACGGTCAAGCAGTCCAGTGCCAGAGGCAGCAAAGCAACCCCAAAACATCAGGGAACCTCCGCCATGTTTGACTGTAGGGACCGTGTTCTTTTCTTTAAATGCCTCCTTTTTTCTCCTGTAAACTCTATGTTGATGCCTTTGCCCAAAAAGCTCTACTTTTGTCTCATCTGACCAGAGAACATTGTTCCAAAACGTTTTAGGCTTTTTCAGGTAAGTTTTGGCCTACTCCAGCCTGGCTTTTTTATGTCTCGGGGTAAGAAGTGGGGTCTTCCTGGGTCTCCTACCATACAGTCCCTTTTCATTCAGACGCCGACGGATAGTACGGGTTGACACTGTTGTACCCTCGGACTGCAGGGCAGCTTGAACTTGTTTGGATGTTAGTCGAGGTTCTTTTTCCAACATCTGCACAATCTTGCGTAGAAACCTCTTGTCAATTTTTCTTTTCTGTCCACATCTAGGGAGGTTAGCCACAGTGCCATGGGCTTTAAACTTCTTAATGACACTGCGCATGGTAGACACAGGAACATTCTGGTCTTTGGAGATGGACTTGTAGCCTTGAGATTGCTCATGCTTCCTCACAATTTGGTTTCTCAAGTCCTCAGACAGTTCTTTGGTCTTATTTCTTTTCTCCATGCTCAATGTGGTACACACAATTACACAGGACAGAGGTTGAGTCAACTTTAATCCATGTCAACTGGCTGCAAGTGTGATTTAGTTATTGCCAACAGCTGTTAGGTACCACAGGTAAGTTACAGGTGCTGTTAATTACACAAATTAGAGAATCATCACATGATTTTTCGAACAGTGCCAATACTTTTTTCCACCCTCTTTTTTATGTTTGGTGTGGAATTATATCCAATTTGGCTTTAGGACAATTCTTTTTGTGTTTTTTCATTTAAGACAAATTAAATGAAGATAATAATACCAAAGAATTTGTGTTTGCAATCATTTTCAGGAAGAAACTGAGTATTATCTGACAGAATTGCAGGGGTGTCAATACTTTTGGCCACAACTGTATGCAATATACTGTCGCCTCACACTGTTCCCCTCCTTTCTCATACTGTCTCCTCTTACATCCCTCCTGTTCACCATACTGTCTCCTCCTATATTTACCCCCTCACTCTCTATACTGTCTGCTCACACATATCCCCGACTCCCCATACTGTGTCTGCACACACCCCATCACCCTCACTCTCCATACTGTGTCCACTTACATTAACCCGTTCGCTCCCCATATTGTCTGCACCCATCATACTGTGTCTGCACCATTTTCCCATGCTGTTTCCTCATACATACTCTTCATTTTGTGTCCTCAAATCTCCCCACACATTAAATCCCCCCATCCCCACTCCAAATCCCCCCATCCCCAATCCACCACACACATTAAGTACCCCCATCCCCACTCCAAATCCCCACACACATTAAATCCCACATCCACACTCCAAATCCCCACACACACATTAAATCCCCCATCCACACTCCAAATCCTCCCCACACATTAAATAGCCCCCATCCACACTCCAAATCCCTCACACACATTAAATAACCCCCCATCCCCACTCCAAATCCCCCCCACACACATTAAATCCCCCATCCCCACTCCAAATCCCCACACACATTTACCCCATCCCCACACATTAACCCCCATCACCACTCATTAACCCCCACACAGATTAACCCCCATCCCCACTCATTAACGCCCCCACACATTAACCCCCATCCCCATTCATTAACCCCCCATACATTAACCCTTATTCTCACTCATTAACCCCCACTCATTAACACCCCCACACATTATCCCCCATCCCCACACATTAACCCCCATGCCCTCTACAAATCCCCCCCACACATTAACCCCCATCCCCTCTACAAATCCCCCCTATCTCCCATCTTCGGTCATTCTTCAGCTCCACAGTGGAGCACACTTACCACCAGGGTTCTCTCTGGGCACTGGGGAGTGATGTCAGCAGCGTGATCACATGACCTGATCACGCTGCTAACGTCGCTCTGACCCGGCAGTCAGAGCTGCAATTGCACTGACAGACGCCAGTACAATTGCTCCTTGGGAGCCGGCATGCGCTCCTTCTCTGCGCTGGCTGTCAGCTTGACAGCTGACACAGAGAACTGCCGACTCCCAGGCCGGGGGGGGCGGCAGAGCGCAGCTGCCAGGGAGGACACTGCAGACCGCCGCATTAGGCGGCCCAACTGCGCCCCCCTGCTGGCTGCGCCCAGGGCAAGTGCCCCGGCTGCCCCCCCTAGATACGCCGCTGCTGGTATCTCACCCTAGAGCTGCATGGATAGCAATAAATGTATTTTGCATCATTAATTTATTGCAGTGTGCCTATGAATTGTGTATTTATGTTGTTTATGCTAGAAGAAAAATTATTTCACCTGTGGAAGGTCAGCTCACTTAGCTGCTCCTCAATGTAGACATGGGCACATGTGAGTTAAAGTCTCTGGTTGGCGTATTGTATAATAAACCCAAAATGGTAACAGAAAAGCAGACTTTCTGGCTTAAAAGGAAATAAAAAGTTCATAGAAAGTCCTGCCCAGTACTTCTGGGCCAACACATATGTTAGCTCGCACAGGAGCGCCAGCCTAGAGGCTTGCTTGCCTCCACACAACACAGACCACAGAAAAGAAAATTGGCTGGACATTCACTTCCCCAGCCACACCCTTGAGGTGGAGATATAGTGAGTAGGTGTCACGCCCATCTCTTACCTACTCACCTAAAAATCCCACCCATAACATGGCTGCTTAACTTCTTCCTCACATATAATGCTGAAAAGAAACTTATGGGTTTCTAGATCATGGAGGAAAGCAGTCTCGGTGACACATATCTCCCCTCACATACCGTGCCAGTGACCTTGTAACATATTCCCCCCCTCTGCCTAAAGCCAGGAGTTTTGGCACGTTCAGACACCAAACAGGGAATTCAGGAGAGGGCATCTGCATTCCCATGTGACTTCACAGGCCTGTGTTCTACACGGAAGTTGAAATCCTGGAGGACCAAGAACCACCTAGTCACCCGGGAGCTCTTACCCTTTTTCTCCCTTAACCATCTCAGAGGGGATCGGACACAAGTTAGAACCTCTGGCCTAGTATTAGATAGTACCTCAATGTATCCATGGCCCATTTTATGGCTAGACACTCCTTCTCGATGATGGCGTTTTTCTTCTCACATGATGAGAGCTTCCGGCTCAAATACAGGATTAGAAGTTCTTCTCCATTTATTACTTGAGACAGCACAGCTCCCAAGCCAACTTCTGACACTTCCATCTGGACCATGAACTCTTTGCTGAAGTCTGGTGTGACCAGAACTGGATGTTTACGCAGAGCTCTCTTCAGTCCATGGAACACCATCTCTGTTATCAGACAATTTAACCGTCATCAATTTGGTGCCTTCAAGAAGATCTGTTAATGGCGCGGCCATCATAGTGAAATTTGGAATGAATCGCAGATAGTACCACACAATTCCAAGAAATGCCCTCACTTGCTTCTTGGAAAGCGGTTGCGGCCACTCTTGGATCACCTCGATCTTGTTGATTTGCAGCTTAATTTCACCTCTCCCAATGACATAGCCTAGTTACTTGGCCTCTTGCTTCACTATGGCACATTTTTTCAGATTTATTGTGAACCCCGCATTTCTTAAAGCATCCAGACCGCCTGTACTTTTGGCAGATGACTAGCTCAGTTGGGGCTAAACACCACTATGTCATCGAGGTACGCTGCGGCATACTTCTTATGTAGAGCGAGGATCTGATACATTGCCCTTGGGAAGGTGGCCGGGGACCCTGCAGACCGAAGGGCATTCTGATGTATTGAAAACACCTATCAGGCGTTGAGAAGGCTGTCTTTTCCTTGGCACTCTGGGACATGGGGATCTGCCAATAGCCCTTCATCAGGTCCAGGGTTATAATGTACCTCGTGGGTCCAAGTTTTCTCAATTAGCTTATCCACCCGAGGCATCGGGTAAGCATCAAAACTAGAGACTTTATTCAGCTTGCAGTAGTTGTTACAGAACTGCCAGTCACTGTCAGGCTTCGGTACGAGAACGATGGGACTCGATCATCTACTTTTCAACTCCAATATCACCCCGAGGTCTAGCATCCTCTTCACCTCATTGGATATCACCTCTCTCCGTGCATCTGAAATTATATAGGGCTTGAGGTTCACTCTTATGTGTGGTTCTGTCAACACGTCATGCTCGACCACCTGTGTATGCCCTGGCAACTCTGAGAATCGGTCCCGGTTCTGCTGCCTCTGGGCCGGTGTCAGAGTCTCTGCAATGGTGATATCATCCATGGTGACTTTGGGACTTGCTCCCAGGCAAGAGGTGTCCAGCGATTCTCAGTCTCGCCAGGGTTTTAGCAAGTTCACTTGATAGACCTGGTGTGGCTTCCTTCTTCCCGGCTGGTGTACCTTATAACTCACTTCGCCCAGTTGATCCACTACCTTGTATGGACCTTGCCACTTGGCTAGGAACTTGCTCTCCACCATGAGGATAAGCACTAATATGCAGTCCCCTGGCTGGAATTGCCTTAGCCTCACTGATCGGTTATACACCCTTGCCTGTACCTCCTGTGCCTGGAGAAGATGCTCCTTCACAATAGGCATCACTTTCGCCATCCTCTCCTGCAGCTGGGTGACATGCTTTTTGATGCTCTGGTGTGGCGTGGCCTCAGCTTCCCACATTTCCTTGGTGATGTCCAGGAGCCCTCGAGGATGTCGACCATTCAGGAGCTCGATCGGTGAGAAGCCAGTAGAGGTCTGGGGAACTTCCATGATAGAGAAGAGCAGAAACGGAAGCAGGTAGTCCCAGTCTCGACCGTCCTTCTCAATAACCTTTTTGAGCATGGCTCATGGCTCATGGTTTGCAGCTAGCCAATCTGGAGGACCCTATGGAGTTCTTTCATATCTTTGCTCATGAAGGGGTTCCCTGGTCGATCAGAATCTCCTTCGGCAGGCCAGTCCTAGCAAAAATATGGACAAGGTCCCGGGCAATACTCTTAGCAGTAGAGTTCCTTAGGGGTAATAATAATATAATAATAAAACATTTTATTTCTATGGCGCCAACATATTCCGCAGCACTTTACATTTCAGAGGGGATTTGTACAGACAATAGACATTACAGCATTACAATAATCACATAGATTATAACAAATACCAAGAGGAATGAGGGCCCTGCTCGCAAGCTTACAGTCTATGAGGAAAGAGGTAGACACGAAAGGTGGGTGGTAACAATTGCCCTGATTGTATGGGCCAGCCATAATGTTAAGTGTGTAACAGTACAGACACACAGGGCTAATGGATGCATAAAGCATGTGGGAACATGATGCGGGGAACCTGGTTATGGTAAAACTTTTGGCTGTGCCACCCAGGGATAGATTAGGTTAATGTGTTGAGGCGATAGGCCAGTCTGAATAAATGCGTTTTCAGGGCACGCTTAAAATTGTGGGGATTGGGGACTAATCGTATTAACCTGGGAAGTGCATTCCAAAGAATTGGCACAGCACGTGTAAAATCTTGGAGACGGGAGTGGATGAATATCTGATTATTGAGGATGCTAACCTCAGGTCATCAGCAGAACGGAGGGCGCGGGTAGGGTGGTATACTGAAACAAGGGAGGAGATGTAGGGTGGTGCTGAGCCATGGAGGGCTTTGTGGGTGAGGGATTAAGTTTATACTGAATTCTGGAGTGGATGGGTAGCCAGTGTAATGACTGGCACAAGGTAAGGCATTGGTGTAACGATTGGTGAGGAATATGATCCTGGCTGCAGCATTCAAGACAGATTGGAGAGGGGAGAGTTTGGTAAGAGGGAGACCGATTAGAAGAGAGTTACAATAGTCGAGACGAGAATCAATAAGAGAAATAGTAAGAGTTTTTGCAGAGTCAAAAGTAAGAAAAGGTCGAATTTCAGAAATGTTTTTGAGGTGCAGATGACAAGAGCGAGCCAGTGATCGAATGTGGGGGGCAAAGGAAAGCTCGGAGTCAAGTATGACCCCAAGACAGCGGGCATGTTGCTGGGGAGTAATAGTGGAATTACACACGGAAATGGCAATGTCGGGTATAGGTACATTTGTAGAGGGAGGAAACACAAGGAGTTCAGTCTTTGACAGGTTCAGTTTCAGATATAGTGAGGACATGATGTTAGACACAGCATTTAGACATTCGCCGGTGTTTTCTAGAAAGGCTGGCGTGATGTCAGGAGATGAAGCGTTTAATTAGGTGTCATCAGCATAGAGATAGTACTGGAAACCAAATCTACTGCTTGTTTGACCAATAGGGGCAGTGTACAAGGAGAAGAGGAGGGGACCTAGAACCTATCCTTGAGGAACCCCAACAGTAAGGGGAAGGTGAGAGGAGGAGGAACCGGCAAAAGATACAGTAAAGGAGCGGTCAGAGAGATAGAAGGAGAACCAGGCGAGAACGGTGTCCTTGAGGCCAATGAAACGGAGCATAGTGAGGAGGAGCTGATGATCCACAGTGTCGAATGCTGCAGAGAGATCCAAGAGAATTAGCATGGAGTAATGACCATTTGATTTAGCTGTTAGTAGATCATTAGAGACTTTAATGAGGGCAGTTTCAGTAGAGTGTAAAGAGCGGAAACCGGATTGGAGAGGGCAGAGAAGAGAGTTATCAAAGAGATAGCGGAAAAGACGGGAGTGGACCAGGCGTTCCAGGAGTTTAGAGATGAAGGGAAGATTAGAGACAGGTCTGTAGTTAGCGGCACAGTTTTGGTCAAGAGATGGTTTTTTAAGTAGTGGATGTATGATGGCATGCTTAAATGAGGAGGGAAAGATTCCAGAAGAGAGAGAGGTTAAATATTTTAGTTAGGTGAGGGGTGACAGCAGGGGAAAGGGACTGGAGGAGATGTGAGGGAAATGGGTCACTGGTGCAAGTGGTTGGGCGAGAAGATGCCAGGAGCCTGCTTACTTCTTCTTCTGTGACTGGTTCAAAATCAGAGAGTGAGCTAGATGCAGTGGGGGAGGGAGGACAGTGCATGGTATGAGGTGATTGGGAGATAATTTCCTGTCGATTCAGGTCAATTTTTTCTTTGAAGTAATTGGCCAGATCGTCAGCTCGGAGCTCTGTGGTTGGGGCCTGTACTCTTGGGTTGAGTAGAGAATGAAAAGTGTCAAAGAGACATTTCGGGTTATTGGACACTGCTTCAGGGTACCGGGTCGCATAGTCCATGACCACTAGGATATATCGTGCCCTTGTGCAGAGTTAACTAACGGACCTACTAGGTCAATGGCAATATGCTGAAACAGGATGTCTATTACCAGTAATGGGACTAGAGGATTTCGGAAGTGCACAGAGGGAGAGGTTATCTGGCAGGTGGGGCAGGTTCTACAATAATTCAGGAACTCCCAATAACATCCCGGGCAATAGAACCTCTGCAGTATTCTCTCCTGCATTTTCTCCACCCCAAGATGTCCCCCCAAAACATGCGAATGGGTCATACTGTATCTAGAACCCTCCGCCGGTATGGCCATGGAACCAATAGCTGCTCCACTATTTTACCTCCCATCAGTGTAGTCACTCTATACAGCAATTCGCTATTGACTGCAAAGTGTGGGTACCTGGTGTCAGCCCCAGGCTCTTGAGCAACCCTATAAATCACAGACACATTTTCAAAAGCCCCTTTTAGGGTAAGATCCCGCATTTTAGCAGTCCCAAAATTTTCACCAGAAACCTTCAGATCAGGAACCTCGGCCTCATTTGTCACCGTTTTGTCCTCATCGCCAGATAGGACACACAAAGGGAACTCATCCACCTCTGACTGTGACGGAGATTCTTCAGGGTGGCACTGGCTCCTGCCTGAGCCACTAGGCAACCCTGCCTTTCCCCACAAGTCCAAAAATAGGCTTAATTCCCACCCGATTATTACGGGTTGTAGTAAGTCTCTGACTACCCTGACTTCATGAAACACTATACCACTGCCCATTTTAATCAACACTCTGGCAACCAGGTAGTCTTTTGCATCCCCGTAGATACAGCGTACACCCACATATTTCCCTGGGATCAACTGGTGGGGAAGTGTGGCCCTTCTCAAGGTCACCAAACTCCAGGAGTCTAAGAGTCCTGATACCAGTACTCCATTTATGGTCACAGGGCATGACTGCGGCCCCTCTCCGGGCTGATAGTCCACACTACAGGCTGGGTAGGCATAATACGAGCAAGGCCTGCTCAGGCTATAATCCATCTGCTCGGCAGACATAGGACAATGGGCCGCTATGTGTCCAGGACTGTGACCCCACCAGCAGATCAGGTCTTTACCAGCAGCCTTTGGTAGCCCCACAGTGGCTCCTTGGGACCTTGGACTCCTCCCCAGTGGTGGCTCTATTACCCCTCTTTTGGGACTTGGGCTCCCGCTGGGTATCGCAGCATGGAGATGTACCACCCCCTGGCTTCCTCAGGGACCCCTCAACCTCCTTGCGCAACCCAGGTCTGCACTGGCCTGGGGAGAGAGTGACAAAATCTGTCCATGATGACCCGCTAGACCATCTGGGCTGGAGTAGAGGACTCCGGCTGCAACCATTTCTGGACCAAATGCAACAAGTCAAACAATTGTGCACGGGGAGGCTTGTCACCACAATATGCCCAGTGATGAATCCTTTGGGCTCTGACAGACACAGTGATCCCTGACATGCCAATATCTCTGTTTTCAACTTGGCATTCTGCAAAACCAAGTCAAAATAGGCTTTCTTGGGTTCTCCTGTCAGATATAGGGGGCCAGCAATTCTGCACACTGCTCCGGGGGCAGCCTCTCCCACTCTGCAACCCGTTCAAAAACAGTCAAAAATGCCTCTATATCATCTCCTGGGGTCATGTTTTTCATGTCTCGTCTTACCGCTTTCCGGACGCAGGAGTCATCACCTTGACGTGGGAGAGGGGCGGTTTCTCTGCTGCGGACCTCTCCCATCAGGAGTTCCATCTGCCTTTGCTGTTGTTGCGGCTGATGCATTAGGAGTTTATTAGTCACGTACTGTACCTAGTGCTGTTGCTGCTGGCTCAGCATCAGGTGCTTGAGTAGCTCGTCCATTTTGTCCGACCGATATTCCATTTCGGAGCTGCCTTAACCCAGGACATATGATTTGTCCACCACTGCTGCACATGTTCCTGGAACATTTGCCCGCATTCAAAACACCACTTGTTGGAGGTCGACTCACTTAGCTGTTCCTTGAGGTAGACACGGGCACACATGGGTTAAAGTTTCTGGTTGGTTTATTGTATCATAAACCCAAAATGGTAACAGAAAAACAGTGTGAGGCCAGGTTACCCGCCCATCTCTTAGGCTGGTTTCACACTTGCGTTTTATCACGCAGTGCATAGTGCGCTAACGATCGCATGCGCAATTGTCCCCTATCTTTAAAATGTTGGGCGCACTGTCCAGCGATTGCACGCGTGCCTCAGCGTTTCAGTGCGCTGCGCATTTTCCACGTGTGCGATCAGACGCGCCGGATGCTACATGTTGCATTTTTTGTTCCGGACAACGTCGTTAAAAAATCGCATGTGCATGTCAGCGCATGCAATGCGCAAAAAAATAGCATTAGAGTCTATGGTGGCGCTGATGTGCGCTGTGTACTGCGCATCTCAGCGCATTGTGAGCGCGCGCGATTTCAGAGTAAACAATGTCTAGACTCTTGGTTAATCCACCCCTTAAACAAGCAACATTGTTTTGGAGGAGGGGAGATGAAATAAGGGCTTTGTAGTGCCAGATCATCACTCTCCAGACAGACAGCAAGAAGACAAGACACCCACCCAGCCAGAGACCATCCACAACTTTAGAGAAAACAGCAGCTTTAATGTGAGTATTCTAAAATCAATTTATGTGAGGCTGTCCTTTAAAATATATAATGTACTAATGTTTTTTTTTTTTCCCAGCATGTCTTCTGGATCAGAATATGCTCCTCCACAGGAAGAATTGGAAGAGGCAGAGCGTGAGGTGAGTATTTTGCTGCCTTTGTATACCTGCCTCTACAAATGGCTAATAATTTCTGCTCTTTTACAGACCTCGGAATCGGACCAGGCAAGTGAGCGGGACAGCCGGAGCAGCTTACACAAGGTACGGCGGGGAGGAGACGCAATGTAAGGATACATTCTACCTGTTTTTATTTTTCAATAATTTTTTTCTATTCCTGTTTTTCTGCCCTGCTTTTCTCTCTTTTTTTTACTGTATTTCCCATCTCTATAATTCGCCACAATTTCCAAGATTCTAAATGTATTTCTTTTCTAGGTTCCACAACGGGATGAAGACCTGTGTATTGGCAACGAGCAACTGATCAGCCTTGTCCAGGAGCGTGTCCCATTGTGGGACAGCCGTGACCAACAGTACAAAGATATTGTGGTGACCCGGCAGCTCTGGAATGAAGTGGCCGCAGCGTTGATGGAGGGCTGGAACAGCGCCTCTGCAACTTTAAAAAAGGCGTTCAGTAAGTATTTCTCTGTTGTGTGATACTGCATTGACTCTTGCTCCTGATGATACTTGTGTCACGGTCACACGTGGCTGGACACAGCGCCTCCAGCAGGGCCGATTTAGATGACACGCGCGACCCTGGATACACCGCCTTCAGTTGGGTGAATTTAAATAAGAAAACGTGCAGCTGGATACGCTGCCTCCAACAGGCGAATTTCGGAAATACACATATGTCTGGAAACCCTGCCTCCAGTAAGGCGAATTTAAACAATAAACGGGAAAACCTGGGTAACAATAATAATGGAGGCCCTGCGATAGGGAACGGAGGACGTGGAGACCTCCTGCACTCCCCAGAGTAAGTGTCTCTACACTCCTAATGTTCCCTAGGCCGGTTCCGCACCGGGCGACGTTCAGGAACCTAAAAACCCTGACTCGCCCTGCACCTAAACCCTCACTAGTGAAGAGGACGGTGCGGAAACTAATCCCACCACTGCAGTAAAACACAAATAAGGGAAAGAGACAAAACAGGGAAACACCACTTAGCTTTGCTCTGTTGCTTACGCTCCCAGCAACAGAGCCCACCACCTGCGTGCATCTTTTCCTCCGACCGGATCCAACACCACAGTGCAGCCTTGGAGCAAACAGAGTCCACCACCTGCGTGCAGCTGTCCAGAAATAGAGTCCAGCATATGAGTCCAGCTTTCCAGCAACTGAGTCCAGCATCATGAGTGCAGCTCTACACCATAGCTGCCACTCCACCCAGTCATGCAAGAACTCCTTGCTGACACCATAGCTGCAACTCCATCAAGCCATGCCAGCCCTCCTCGCAGACACCATAGCTGCCACTCCAGGACTCTCACTGAGCTGCCCGGGACTATCACCAACCGTGATTACCACACCTGACACTCTTCTATAGAGCAATCACACCTGTTTTATAATTGCGTGCACAAAACTAAATTAACAAAAGTGCAATGACCCTAATGGCCACCGGGGGGAAACTAAGAAAAAGACACCACTGTGTAATAACCCTTAATGGCTACCGGGGGGCCAAACCAACCCTGAGCAAACAGCTCACAGAAAAAAAGGTTCCTTGTGCATTTTCTCTGTCATATCCAACCTGAATCATGACACTTTTTTGACAACACTTTTTTTTTTAAATTTTTTCAACAGTGAACAAAGTCCACACACATTGGCGCTCGATGAAGGACCACTTCAACACTGATGTTCGGGCTGAGGGACAGGTTCGCAGTGGCTCAGTGGCAAGGACAAGAACAAAGTACCGCTACCATAGCGCGTTGGAATTCTTACGACCGGTCCTTGCCACCAGAGCGTAAGGCTAGTTTCACACTAGCATTTTGGGCCA
Organism: Dendrobates tinctorius; assembly: GCF_039654945.1. Lineage (NCBI taxonomy): Eukaryota > Metazoa > Chordata > Amphibia > Anura > Dendrobatidae > Dendrobates > Dendrobates tinctorius. The sequence continues at coordinate 9,288,339 of NW_027361728.1, forward strand.
CAGCGCACGGCCGCTGCTAAGCCCCACCACCCTGCCCGCCCCCTCTGGTCATCTCCGCCTAGTATCTCACACGGCTGCATGCGATCTGCACACCCTATCTTTAGCATAGGGTGGGCAGACCGTGCGCTGACCGTGTGCTAGTAGAATTTTGCATGTGCTGGGCCTTTTTGACGGTGCTCCGAGCGCACCAAAATGCAACATGGTGCGTTCGGCGCACTGTCAAAAGGGCGCAGCGCACGCAAAATTCTAGCGCACGGTCAGCGCACGGTCTCTGCCACTGGTTATGCGGGCACTACGCGCCAGCGGCAGAGGGCCTCGGACAGGCCTGTCTTGCCCGAGTTCATGCGCTTGAGCGAGGCCTTTCATGCCAGTCTCAAGACGCTGTCCGAAAGCGTGGAAAGTGTTTTTTCACTAATGGAACGTGGTTTTAACCACATGGAACACCTCATCCACTCTTCCGACCAGCGCCTTGAACAGCAGGAGGCCGGCCTCAATAGACCAGCGCACCATTTCTTTAGTAAAATTGAACGGGGCATGGCGGATCACCTTAGTCCTGAGCAACAGCTGAATGTGTTACACGCCTGCAACACTTCTTTCTTGCAGGCTATGCAGCAGAATCAGTATGTGCAGCAGTCAGTGTTGTCATTCCCACCTGTGCCACCACTGTCTCCCTTCACCACAGTACTGACTTCTGCTGCATATCACTGCACGGCCACATGCATTCCTAGCCAAGCCGGACTCCACTATACAACACCAATGTCGAGTGCTGCTAGACTCCACCCCCGCCACCACCATGTCAAGCACTGCTCCTGTCTGGAGCACCAGTACTGCCACCGTTATTACCTCATCTTGGCGCACCACAAGCGCATAATCTGCTTGGGCCACCGCCACCTCTTCTCCTGTTCGGAGCACAGAGTCACCATCATCTCCGGATCGGAGCACCGCCACTTCTCATCAGTATGAGAGCACCGGCACAAATCCTCATCATTCAAGGAGCACCTCCACCACTCATCAGAGGAGCACCGCTACCACATCTCCTCATAGGAGCACCACCACCACTACTCTTCACAGGAGCACCGCCACCACATCGCCTGATAGGACCACTGCTACCACTTCTCCCACCAGAAGCCCCGCACACACTTCTCCTTCGTTGAGCACCGACACCACAATTTCTCCTTTAAGGAACACCGCCAGCGCCACCACCGAGCAGCCTACTCACATTCCGTATTTTATTCTTCCAAGACACGGTCCACCATCTCTAGTCGGTCATCCAATGTAAGGCGGTCATACGGTGTAAAGGCCCCGTCACACATGACGATTTATCGGCGATCCCGACAACGATATCAACGTGTCAGGATCGCTGGTAAGTCGTTATGTGATTGCTGGTGAGCTGTCAAACAGACAGCTTCACCAGCGATTAGCACAGCGATGCCGAGCGGCCGGCATTGCTGTGTTCTGTTAGTTTCCAGCATGCTGATGCAGGCAGCTGGTAAATAACGTACACATCGGGTATCCAAGGGACGCACGTCCCTTGGATACCCGATGTGTACATTAGTTACCAGCAGATGGCTGGGCTCCCGGCGGTCACACGCAGCGATGCGTGCTGGCCAGCGGGAGCCCAGCGACCAAAGAAATGTCCTGGGCCTTCCTGCAGCGATCAGCGATACCGGCAGGGGTGACGGTCGCTGATCGCTGTCACACACAGAGATCTCGCTGGTGAGATCACTGTTGTGTCACAAAACTTGTGACTCAGCAGCGATCTCGCTAGCGAGATCGCTGTGTGTGACTGGGCCTTTAGTCGGTCCAGGCAGGTTACTCCTGCCCCAAAGAAGAAGAAGCAACATCATTTCACTTTTTGGGATACAATCCAAGGTTATTCTAGGTAGACGTTGTAATTAACCTCACTCTCTATTCAGTGTGTGTTGAAAAACTGAGGAGATGATGTGGAAAATACACGCCATATGTGCAATACCCTGGCCTTTTATCATAACTATCACACCTGGCCAGGTGAATACACATGAGTTTTAAACCGCAGCGTTACTTCAGTCTGCATATATTTCTATCAGACTGTAGCGATGCTGCAGTGTACCTCTTATGTGTATTCTCCTGACAATGTGTGATAACTTTATGAAGTCTGGATGCGTTACTTTAGGCGTCCTCGCTTCAGCATGGCACCAGGCCTGGGTATTCTAGAAGTTGCATCAACTTTATTATGTATACAGTCTTGAGTTCAAACTGGCCACAGTGATGAAAATACAACTAATATCGATAGTCACAGCGTTCTGTATGATAAATACTTTGGGATGAAGATTTTTTTAATCCTGACAGGTGACACAAATATTAGTTGTATTATCTCCACCGTCGCATCACATTGAACTCAAAGTGTAAAGATAAGAAAGATCATACAAGTTGTGTGTATGTATAGTCACCTGGTCAGGAGTACTAGTAAATTCATGATGCACAAAACCCAGCATCGTGAATTCACTATTACACCTGGCCAGTTGATTATTGTATTGAAGTGTAAAAAGACAGAGTGCACTCAGTACAGGTATCAACACAGGTTTTTTATTAACATACACACGAAAGTAAACTGGGTTACACCATTTTCTCTTGCCAGGCCACTCGTCCTACATCTGAGTTGAAGTAGGCCGCAAATTGGTCCCTCGTTTGGCCTACTCCAACGGATGACCTACTCCGGCCCATGTCAGAGTTCTTAAAAGCCTGGGAGTCATTCCCACGGCCAAATGCACCAATGTCCACTGCCACAAACTTACAGTCTGCATCAGAAATGGCCATGAGAACTGTAGAGAAGTACTTTTTATAGTTATAGTACTCCGAGCCTGTTCTTTTGGGTTTTATAATCCGGATGTGTTTCCCATCCACCGCACCTAAACAGTTAGGGAAATTGCAGACTGTCCAGAATCTTTCAGCATTTTCAATCCACTTTTCCACGGTGGGCAGGGGCAGAAATTCTGGACAGAGAACGTCCCACGAAGCCCGGCAGGTGTCCGCAACTATCCCAGACAAGGTGGAAATTCCAAGCCAGTTCTGGAAGTGCAGTGAAGAGAGAGTCTCTCCAGTAGCCAGGAATCTGCAACACAAAGAAACAGCAAAAATTAATATTTGTGCATATGGTTTTTAAACCACACCATAAAAAAAAGTTAACCCCAAAAAAAGGGCATTAAACAATAAATCTTCAGCCTTTTCTTTACTAAATGGCATAAAAATAATGCTGCAGCCTTTGGTTAAGTATGTGGCAGATAAAGAATTCAGCAAGCTTTGGAATATTACATCTGAGAACAGATAAAATTATGCAGGCATTGGTTTTTAAATACTACGCACCGTAATGTAATCAGGAGCCGTTCCTCGGTAGGAATCGCACAACAGAGCTGTGTGTCCTGTCTCCGGATGACATCTTGGACACGACCAAGCAAAAACATGAAGCTTTGTTGGGACATCCGTGTATAGTCCATAAATTTCTCCGGGTTTGCCTGTAGCTCACTGTAGAGGGTGTGGCACACTCCACGGCTCTCACGGAGTTCAACAATCGGATGTATCCACAAACGCCGCCACTGCCGTCTTCGCTGTCTCTCTCTCTCCCTTTATTCATGGCAAGCAACTGCATAAGCCTGAGCCATCCTGATGTCCAAGATCCAAGTTCAAGTGAATACTTTTCCAGCGCAGATCCGTGTTGTCAATATAAAAAGCAAACAAATGTGAAGAATTAAGCTGAAAACAGGGTCTATATAAAAAATTCCCATAACACACGCCCACTGCTGTCCAATTGGTGGAGTCTGTTGCACTAATTGGTCAAGGATTTTTCCTCCTGTGACTGTGACATCATGCGCATAAAAAAGCAAATGCATGGAAAACGCTTGCATACGCATACAAACGCGGCGTTTTTTGCTTAACGCGCACGATGATGCGAAAAAAAAGCAGCGTTTACATGCGTGTGTATGTGTTTTTGCCATGTGTTTGATGTGCGCACCAAACGCAGCGCAGAAAAACGCTAGTGTGAAACTAGCCTTACCTACTCACCTAAAAATCCCACCCATAACATGGCCGCTTAACTCTTTCAGCACATATCATGCTTAAAAGAAACTTACGGGTTTCTAGATCACAGAGAAAAGCAGTCTCTGTGACACATACAGTGGGGCAAAAAGGTATTTAGTCAGTCAGCAATAGTGCAAGTTCCACCACTTAAAAAGATGAGAGGCGTCTGTAATTTACATCATAGGTAGACCTCAACTATGGGAGACAAACTGAGAAAAAAAAATCCAGAAAATCACATTGTCTGTTTTTTTTTTCATTTTATTTGCATATTATGGTGGAAAATAAGTATTTGGTCAGAAACAAAATTTCATCTCAATACTTTGTGATATATCCTTTGTTGGCAATGACAGAGGTCAAACGTTTTCTGTAAGTCTTCACAAGGTTGCCACACACTGTTGTTGGTATGTTGGCCCATTCCTCCATGCAGATCTCCTCTAGAGCAGTGATGTTTTTGGCTTTTCGCTTGGCAACACGGATTTTCAACTTCCTACAAAGGTTTTCTATAGGGTTGAGATCTGGAGACTGGCTAGGCCACTCCAGGACCTTGAAATGCTTCTTACGAAGCCACTCCTTCGTTGCCCTGGTGGTGTGCTTTGGATCATTGTCATGTTGAAAGACCCAGCCACGTTTCATCTGCAATGCCCTTGCTGATGGAAGGAGGTTTGCACTCAAAATCTCACGATACATGGCCCCATTCATTCTTTCATGTACCCGGATCAGTCGTCCTGGCCCCTTTTCAGAGAAACAGCCCCAAAGCATGATGTTTCCACCACCATGCTTTACAGTAGGTATGGTGTTTGATGGATGCAACTCAGTATTCTTTTTCCTCCAAACACGACAAGTTGTGTTTCTACCAAACAGTTCCAGTTTGGTTTCATCAGACCATAGGACATTCTCCCAAAACTCCTCTGGATCATCCAAATGCTCTCTAGCAAACTTCAGACGGGCCCGGACATGTACAGGATTAAGCAGTGGGACACGTCTGGCACTGCAGGATCTGAGTCCATGGTGGCGTAATGTGTTACTTATGGTAGGCCTTGTTACATTGGTCCCAGCTCTCTGCAGTTCATTCACTAGGTCCCCCCGCGTGGTTCTGGGATTTTTGCTCACCGTTCTTGTGATCATTCTGACCCCACGGGGTGGGATTTTGCGTGGAGCACCAGATCGAGGGAGATTATCAGTGGTCTTGTAAGTCTTCCATTTTCTAATTATTGCTCCCACAGTTGATTTCTTCACTCCAAGCTGGTTGGCTATTGCAGATTCAGTCTTCCCAGCCTGGTGCAGGGCTACAATTTTGTTTCTGGTGTCCTTTGACAGCTCTTTGGTCTTCACCATAGTGGAGTTTGGAGTCAGACTGTTTGAGGGTGTGCACAGGTGTCTTTTTATACTGATAACAAGTTTAAACAGGTGCCATTACTACAGGTAATGAGTGGAGGAAAGAGGAGACTCTTAAAGAAGAAGTTACAGGTCTGTGAGAGCCAGAAATCTTGATTGCTTGTTTCTGACCAAATACTTATTTTCCACCATAATATGCAAATAAAAATGAAAAAAAAACAGACAATGTGATTTTCTGGATTTTTTTTTCTCAGTTTGTCTCCCATAGTTGAGGTCTACCTATGATGTAAATTACAGACGCCTCTCATCTTTTTAAGTGGTGGAACTTGCACTATTGCTGACTGACTAAATACTTTTTTGCCCCACTGTATCTCCCCTCACATACCATGCAAGTGACCCTGTCACACTCCCAACACTCATTCCTGATAACCATGCCCCCTTAAGATGGTTTTATACCAGCAACTTGCAGCATTGAAATACATATTTATTGATCGGTGGTCATTTACCATCCCGTTAAAAAGGGCAAACTGTGCTGAATGATAACAATTGAACAATCTGTAATATGCATAGGCTGCCATTTTTCTCAGAAGTGCGAGTCATGTTTACACAGGACGATGTGTAGCGCAGTCTGTGGTAGTAGCGACGAGCGAGTCACTGGTCTTCTCCTGTCGCGATCCTGTGAGCTACATGAAAGAGTAGGTCCTGGCTGGGTGTCGGTGTTAGTATTATGTGGGCCTTATGCCTGTGCAGGCCGCCTTTAGCCAATGGTGCTGGCTAGCCAGGAACACAGATTAAAGGGAATCTGTCACATCATTTTTCCGCCATCAGTGGCTTATCTACAACATTCTGTAATGCTGTAGATAAGCCCCGATGTAACCTGAAAGATAAGAAAAACGAGTTATATTATACTCACCCGGAGGGTGGTCTGGTCCAATGGATGTCGCAGGTACGGGTGCGGTGCCTCCCATCTTCTAGTGATGATGTCCTCCTCCTTGCTTCTTTGCATCCATAATTCTCTGCCCTGTTGAGGGCAGAGTAAAGTACTGCAGTGCGCAGGCCACGGACTTCTCTGACCTTTCCCGGCGCCTGCGCACTGCAGTACTCTGCTCTGCCCTCAACAGGGCAGAGAATTAAACCTGCGCAGCAGCTCGACAGGAAGCAAGGAAGAGTACATCATTGCTAGAAGATGGGAGGCGCTGGACCCGGACCGCGACACCCATCGGACCGGACCGAATGCTGTAGATAAGCCCCTGATGGTGGTGGCTGCATCTCATAGGGGAAAAATGAGGTGACAGATTCCCTTTAATAAAGGAGACTTCCGTTCAAACATGGGGACTTTACTGAACTTGATAAGGGTTATGTACAAGGGATGGCGGTACACTGTCTTAAGCAGTGTAGAAGCCTTTTCATTCCCACTGTAGACTTCCTCTGTAGGCTACTCCAGGGCTATACAGCTTATCTGTTTTGTTTCTATGTTGCCACAACCCAGCTTCTAGGCCACAGTCCTGATCAGCGAGTTTCTGTCTACTCACTCAGTGGTTCTGCTTCCTACTATTATTGACACCCTGGATCTACTACTCGGGTCCCCCACTAGTCCCATGCTCTCAGCCCTCTTTAGGTCCATTTCCTTCAGCACTAGCAAGCTTTCAGGTTTCTTGTGACTCGGCATCTTATTCGATAACGCCTTCTGGAATGTTTCTCAGTCTCGTAAGTAACTATCTTTAGGATCTCGCTATTCCTTGCTCCAGTTTCTTCTACCTATCACCCCTTGGCAGTACTGCACACTTGTTACTCTTCAAACTCTATGTCCTATCTGACTAACTATCGGGAAGCAGTCTGCTATCTATGCCTGAAAAACACTATTTTAAAGTCAACTATCTTTTTCCTATATTATACCTTACACTCTCTATCGTATACACTAAATCTCACCCTAATGTCACTCTCAATGTCTTATACTGTACACAACCAGCACTATGCATTAATGTATCACACTCTATGCCATAATACATTGCAATTCACATTACATGACATGACTACCTAAGATTCAAGATCAGATTCACGCATCTCTCTAAGATTACAGTACGTCTCGACGGAAATCTGATCCCAGGTTTCTTCTACACGTTCCCAAAGTTGGTGCATACTGGTTAACTCACTTGAGTATGCATACAGTTTTTTCTTGAAATCTACCCACAAGTGCTCATCAAGCTTTGTTGTATACATGATTCTATACCCTTGTGGGTTAGTTTATATTGGAGAAACCATGATGGAAATCAGAGCGCATATAAGGAAACATAAAAGTACTATCAAGACTCAATTCACCGATATGCCTGTACCAAGACATTTTCTTGATAGCAGGCATTCGGTGAATCAATTGAGATTTAGGGTCTTTGATAGTGTCCTTGTTCAGAGAAGGGGAGGGGATAGACAAAATGTTTTGAGGAAAAAATAATTAAGGTGAATTTCTGAATTGGAGGCCTTACAACCCAAATGTTTAAATATTGAATACAATTTATATAATTGCATGTCTTAAAATTCCCCTCCTTTTTTGTTCTCATTTTGGTTTCAACATTGTTTTTTAACATTTCAGATGGTCCCCCCTTGCAGAACACAGTTTGAGTAGAAGAAAGTTGTGGGGAGTTCGATGGACATTACTGGACATAGACTATATTTATATTATGAATATAATGTTAGTGGTTTTGATATAATACAATTTACTATGATTGACTATGTCTGTAACTGGATTTCTCCCCCACCTTTTTGTCCCTCCTTCAATGTTTTGCTTTATAAATTTGTATGATATATTGTGGGTTGCTATAAGTTACTATGTTTGTATGTAGTCAGAAATTATTGCGATCACATGGCCTGGATGGGTTGATCCCCCCCGACATCATGTGGGCGTTACCTGTGCTGTGGTCATTACCATGATTTAAATGACGCAATGTGATGTGACCTGGCATTGTGTGCAGTCTGCGCAGATATCATTGGGATTGCGGTTATGGGACCATGGTCATGTGAACTCTCCCGTGTGACGTGTGATGGCAGGGGCGTATTCTGGAATGGTATGCAGGCTTGGTAAAATGGGATTTCAGCAATAAGACTGGTGTTTCCATGACAACATGATGCTGTTCAATTTTTGGATGAGAGAGGATACACCGCTTTCATACCTCTTCATTATGAATTTGGCACACTTATGCTAGCAATTGGCTCTCCATATGGTGCTAACTGCATATTCATGATTCACTATGGATGGTTTTAATCTTGGTAATTATGACTATTAAAATACCATTATTAGATTGGTCACAATTTCTGTGTAAACAATGGATGTTCTACCAAATAGGAGTATTTTTCCATCTTTTCAACTCACAATGTGTTGCTAATGTAAATCATAACTAGGGTTTATGTGCCCTGTATTGATGTAAATGTGAATGATGTATTTAACCCCTTTACCCCTCAAGGGTGGTTTGCATGTTAATGACCAGGTCAATTTTTACAATTCTGACCACTGTTCCTTTATGAGGTAATAACTCTGGAACGCTTCCATGGATCCCGGTGATTCTAACAATGTTTTCTCATGACATATTCTACTTCATGATAGTGGTAAAATCTCTTTGATATGATTTGCATTTATTTTTGAAAAAAATGGAAATTTGATGAAAAATTTAGAAAAGTTTGCAATTTCCCAACTTTTAATTTTCATGCCTTTAAACCACAGAGATTTGTCACATAAAATACTTAATAAGTAACATTTACCACATGTTTACTTTACATCAGCACAATTTTGGAACCAAAATTTTTTTTGTTAGGAAGTTATAAGGATTAAAAGTTAAACAGCGATTTCTCATTTTTACAACACAATATTTTTTACGGACGACATCACATTTGAAGTCACTTTGAGAGGTCTATATGATAGAAAATACCTAAACGTGACACCATTATAAAAGCTTCACCCCCTGAATGTGCTCCATACCACATTCAAGAAGTTTATTAACCCTTCAGGTGCTTCACAGGAATTTTTGGAATGTTTAAAAAAAATGAACATTTAACTTTTTTCACAAAAAATTTACTTCAGATCCAATTTTTTTGATCTTCCCAAGGCTAACAGGAGAAATTGGACCATAAAAGTTGTTGTGTAATTTCTCCTGAGTACGCTGATACCCCATTTATGCAGGTAAACCACTGGGTGCATGGCAGAGCTCGGAAGGGAAGGAGCACCGTTTGACTTTTCAATGCAAAATTGGATGGAAATAAGATCGGATGCCATGTCCGCCACAAGTGAAACCATTTTGGAAAGTAGACCCCCTACTTATATATGTGTGATAAGCACTTTTAACCCCCAAGTGCTTCACAGAAGCTTATAACGTAGGGCTGTAAAAATAAAAACTCACAAAAAAGATGTTTTCGCCCCCAATTTTTTATTTTCCCAAGGGTAACAAGAAAAATTGGACCCAAAAAGTTGTTGAGCCATTTGTCCTGAGTATGCTGATACCCCATATGTGGGGGTAAACAACTTTTTGGGCGCATGGCAGATCGGACGCCATGTCGAGTTTGGAGAGCTTCTGATGTGCCTAAACAGTGGAAACCCCCCACAAGTGATTCAATTTTGGAAACTAGACCCCATAAGGAACTTATCTAGATTGTGATGAGCACTCTTAACCTCCAAGTGCTTCACTGAAGTTTATATTGTAGAGACGTAAAAATAAAAAATCATATTTTCTTCACAAAAATGATCTTTTCGCCTTTAATGTTTTTTTTCCCAAGGGTAACAGGAAAAATTGGACCCCAAAAGTTGTTCTTCAATTTGTCCTGAGTACACCGATACCCCATTATGTGGGGGAAAACCACTGCATTGGGTGCATGGCAGGCTCGGAATGGAATGAATGACGTTTTCGATTGCAGACTTTGATGGAATGGTCTGCGGGTGTCATGTTGCGTTTGAAGAGCCCCTGATGTGCCTAAACAGTGGAAACCCCCAAATCTAACTCCATCCCTAGACTAAACACACCCCTAACCCTAATCCCAACTGTAACCATAACCCTAACCACAAACCTAGCCCTAACACACCCCTAACCCTAATCCCAGCCTTGTCATGATCCAGATTTTGCTCAAGTAACCTTTTTTTTCCTTTAAGCTGTTGGCTTAAAGTTAGTTTTGCCCCCGGTGTCTGTTAGGGTCATTACACTGTGGTTGTTTTAGTCCTAGTTTTGCCCCCGGTGGCAGTTACGGTCATTGCACTCTGGTTACTTTAGTTTAGTTGCCCCCGGTGGCCGCTAGTGTTATTGCACGTGATAATTAAGCAGGTGTGATTCCCTGGCTGCTACCTATAAAGGAGTAGCAGGTTGTCTCACTCATTGTTGGTGCTCATTTCCAACCAAGTCTGGTGAAGGAAGGAACTACAGAGAGGAGTGCCTGGCAGCTCAGGGGAGCTCTGGTGTAATAGCTTCAGGCGGAAGCTGAATTCAGGTGTTGAGCTTCAGGGGTGAAGCTGAACTTTGGTGTCGTACTCTGTTGCTGGGAGCAATAGCAACAGAGCAAAGCTAAGTGGTGTTTTTCCCTGTTTGTTACTTTCCTTGTGTGTGTATATTAGTGCAGTGGTGGGATTAGTTTCTGCACCGTCCAGTTCACTAGAAAGGGTTAGGTGCAGGGTGAGCTAGGGATTTGAGGTATCCAGCTCATTGCCAGGTGCGGAACCTGCCTAAGGATCGTCAGGAGTGTAGGGATACTGACTCAGGGGAGTGCAGGAGGTCTCCACATCTCCGTTCCCTATTGCAGGGCCCTCCATTGTAACGGTTTCCCCAGTGTTTCCCTTAACTCTGTTTAAATTCCCCCTGCTGGAGGCGGTGTATCCAGGTTCACGGGTGTTATAGAAATTCGCCCTGCTGAAGGTGGTGTATCCAGTCACACGTGACATTACAAGCCTTAACCGTAATCCAAACCCTAACCTCAACTCTAGCCCCAATCCTAACCCTAACTTTAGCCCCAACAATAACCCTAACTTTGTGAAGGGTTAAAACTAAGATCAGAGCTGAAGTTTCACTTCTCCATTTCTCTGAAGGTTTCGTTTCTTCATTTTTGTTGCTGTAAGATAAATTTTTGTAATTGGCATGGGCTGTCATGAAACCAGACTGTTCTCATCAGGTGCAAAGATAAGGGGCTCGGGGGGTGTATTGCTCTGAATATGCCATTATACTACTTTCTACGCTATCTAGGTACGGACATATAAGCAGTTCCGGTTTCCTTGCAATATTATTGACTTATAAAATGAAATGATTTTATTGGTAGTTGAGAACTTTGCATAATTAAGCAAAATATTATAAAAGAAGTGACTACAATAAACAGGTTACCGATCTCTTTGGATCGTCCCATACAGAGACACGTCTCCGTTTGGTCATTTGAGTTGCTAGCAACACTCTGTGGAATAATTTGGATATCACTGGCTCAACCGTGAAGGGTTAATTTAACTCTCTCCCTAACAGTTTTAGCCCCAACGCTAACCCTATCCCTATGTGACGAACAGCCCACCGCTGTTCGCCCAATACGGAGACTAACGGGGTCCCGCTGCCACCAAAACGCGACGGACAGCGGACCCTGTGTCACCACTATGTCACAATCCCACCACTGACACAGGTGTATCAGCGGACGGAGGGACGTGACACACTGCCGGCACACGGCTATCACAGGTGCAGTGGGGGCTTATCTTAGTTATCCCACCACTGGCACCATGTGACAAAAATATCCAGCAAGCTAATCTCGCTCTACAATTTGCTGCAGGGGGGTATTTTGGATGCCCCACCACTACTATCAATCTTCTAAGTACTGCGGGGAGTTACGTACATCCCACTTTCTCAGTTCCACTTTGGAACTCGCAGCTCTCCGGCACCCCCTTACCCTCAGGTCAGTCAGGGAACTGCACCTAGGATAATTAGTCGCCGCCGGGCTGCTTGTTGTGAACCAGCAATTAGGCTTCTGCAGTCAGGGAATTATCAATGCTGTGGCCGCAGCCCCTCACTCAGCAATATAAGACGCTTCTGGACTGCCAGCAAGCCGCAATAACCGTACACAACGTGCTGCGCTGCCACCAGCTCCTGGTTTCTCCGCTTAAGTTATAGACTCAAGGGAGGGGTTCGAAGCCAACCCGACAATTTAGTAGCGATTATCTAACAAAGGCGTATAGTTCGATTCTTAGAGCATGGAGACAGAACTAAATATTAAATCATTTATTCCCCGAAAGAGGGCAGTGATTATACAGATAAAAGTTGCTATAAAATTGAGACATTACATATGTACAGTTACAAATATAAAATAAAAGATGGATGAACATAGAAAGTAACACTCACGGTTGTTCATGACTCTTTAGGCAAAACCAAGTGGCTGAGTGGGGGAAGGAGAAGGTGGAGCCACACGTCTCCACTCATCTGGGTTCTGCTCAGCACGGACTCTGCAGCTGTTCTGAGCTGGTTTTGCCAAGGGAATGCCTTATAGACTCTGCTATGTGACATCACGGAGAGATGCATTCTGGGGTAGTCACACCTCTCTCTTTCCAAGGTAGAAATATTACCAAACTTTATAATCGTCATAACTTAGCGAGGGAAGCCCGCACAGACACATATATGGTATCATTGGTTGTAATTTGTCGAGTACAATCATTCAAGCCCAAATATGCAGTATTTCTGATACACCGTTTAGCAGGAACCCATATCTCAGGTTCTGATGATCCGAGAGTTTTGCAACAAAGAATTATGATCATTGTTTCTCTGTCATGTATGGTTTGCGAGCCAGGCTTCTTTTTAATATCTCCTATATTGATCCCAGCACACTTTCAGAGAACAAAGGGTTCTTTTCCCCCTAGCTAATTAACATTCCTGCTCTTCCAGAGGGAGTGGCAGGGTTGATAACACTTGGGGGGAAGGGATTCCTACTACCTACAGTTTACAGTGTCATAGAATGGAGGATCTCTAGCACATTCCAACAGAAAACATATTTTGCAGACATTGTATATCACACCTCCCCCCTTAAGAGGGCGCTAAGGAGGCATTACCTCTCGGTAATCGGCCATGCGCACCTCAGCGGGTTCGCCCCGGCGGGACAACCCATCGGCATTGCCATTTTCCCTGCCCTTCCGATGTTTTACAGTAAAGTCGTACTGTTGAAGGGCAAGGCTCCAGCGGAGCAACCTTCCATTGGTTCCGGACACTGTGCAACCAGCTCAGAGGGTTGTGGTCAGTTACCATCGTGAAGGCGCGCCCGTACAGGTAGGGCTGCAAACGTTGCAGTGCCCACACCATGGCCAGACACTCCTTCTCGATGGTCGAGTATGCCACTTCCCTCAGCAGAAGTTTCCGGCTCAGGTACAAAACGGGGTGCTCCTGGTCCCCCAAGTTGACCTGGCTGAGCACAGCACCGAGGCCAAACTCGCTGGCGTCGGTCTGTACCAGAAACGGGCGACTGCTGTCGACTGCTCTCAACACTGGAGAGCTGCACAGGGCTGCTTTCAAAGCTTGGAAAGCCGCCTCACAGTCATCTGTCCAGTTGACTGTTTGGGGTAGCCTCTGCTTGGTGAGGTCAGTCAAGGGTTTTGCAAGGGTGCTATAGTCCTGCACGAACCGCCTATAGTACCCTGCAGTGCCCAAGAAGGACTTCACCTGTTTCTTGGTCCTGGGGGTGGGCCAGGACACGATTGCGTCCACCTTTTCTGGCTCCGGACTCATGAAACCCCCGCCTACCCGGTGCCCCAGATAGTGGACCTTGTGCATGCCTATCTGGCACTTTCCCGGCTTGATAGTCAGACCTGCCTGGTGAAGACGCTTGAGCACCTCCTGGAGGTGCTGAAGGTGTTCCTCCCAGGTGGAACTGAAGATGACAATATCGTCTAAGTACGCCACCGCGTACTCCTCCAGTCCCGAAAGTCCCGAAAGTGGCAGGGGCATTTTTCATGCCGAAGGGCATGACTATAACCTCGTACAGTCCAAAGGGGGTGATAAAGGCAGATTTCTCCTGCGCCTCAGGGCTCAGGGGAATCTGCCAGTATCCCCGACTCAAATCCATGATGGATATGTACTCGGCTTTCGCCAACCGCTCAAGCAAATCCTCGATGCGCGGCATTGGGTGGGCATCAGAGGTTGTGATGGCGTTGAGCCCCCTGTAGTCCATGCAGAACCAGGTGGTTCTATCCTTTTTAGGCACGAGGACTACAGGTGAAGCCCACGCGCTTTTTGTCCGTCGAATCACCCCTAGCCTTAACATCTCATCGATCTCTTGGCGCATGACTTGTTGCACCACCTCAGAGATCCGATAAGGTGTTCGCCGTAATGGGGCGTGATTCCCGGTGTCCACCTCATGAACCGCTAACTCCGTCCTCCCAGGTTGGTTGGTGAACACGGCCCGGAAGGGTTCCAGAATGGCCATCAACTGCAACCGCTGGGATACAGTTAGTGTTATGATTGAGTCACCGTAGGAGACAGACACAAAAATAGAAGCTACGTCCAGAAAACCAGAGAAGTTGGCAACTATCAGATTGCAGACCACTGAACCTATCAACACAACTAGCAGTAGCCGTGGGGGATTCCTACGATGCCCTAGACCCCTCGATCACAGCCGGAGCGCTAAATAGCCTAAAGACAGAAAAGGAAATCTAAACTGCCCCAGAGCAGACCCCAAAGTAAAAGGCAGCCCCCAACATATAATGACGGTGAAGCAAGATGAAAAAACACTCACACAGATAGAAAGATAGGCTGAGCAAACGATGGGGCCCAAGCTAGCTAAATAGAACAGGAAAGGAAGGTTGCTGTCTGCAATCTGCCAAAACCCTATCAAAGACATAAGCCAACAAGCTGATATGAAAAAGACCCTGAAGCAGCTAGGCTTCAAAAACTAAATCAGCACTCAGGTATTTTCAGAAGACAGAGCTAAAGGAATTCAGCACACCCCAGCAGGGAATGGCAGAAAGCCAGAAAAAAGCAAAACAAAGTCTAAGCACAAATGCAAAAGGCCGAGCAGAAAACTTAGCTTTAGAGGAGCAGGAATTCAGACTGGTCTCCAAGGATCCCACAGAGAAATCACCCACAGGGCAGAAGGGCGTCGGCAGCCTTATATCCAGTCAGTAACTCCACTCAGCCAGTCATCATCATCAGACTCAGGTGTTTGATAATCAGGCTCACTACCTTTCTTTACCAGAAGAGGGAGTTCCTCGGGCCTCAGTAGTGAAGGGGAAAATGAACTCACAACAGTACCTCCCCCTTGAGGAGGGGTCACCGAACCCTCAACCACGCCACCAGGGCGATCAGGGTGAGCCCAATGAAAGGCACGCACCAATCTTTTGGCATGAATATCAGAGGCAGAGACCCAGGAATTATCCTCCTGACCATAACCCTTCCACTTAACCAAATACTGGAGTCTCCGTCTAGCCAGACGGGAATCCAGTACTTTCTCTACCTCATATTCCATGGTACCTTCAACCAATACAGGGTCTGGAGGTGCCACCCCCGGAACAACAGGTTCAACAAACCACTTCAACAAAGATTTATGGAACACATTATGGATTTTAAATGTGACAGGAAGAGCCAAACGAAAAGAGACTGGATTAATAATCTCCAAAATCTTGTAAGGTCCAATAAATCTAGGCTTAAACTTAGGAGAAGCCACCTTCATAGCAATATTTTTTGATGATAACCACACCATATCACCAACCTTAAACTGGGGACCAATGGTCCTATGTCGGTTGGAAAACCGCTGAGCCTTTTCCTGGGAGAGAGATAACTTATCCACCACTTGGTCCCAGATCTGGTGCATTCTCTCCACCACAGTGTCAACACCTGGGCAGGCAGAGGGCTCCACCTGCCCTGAAGAAAATCGAGGATGGAACCCAAAGTTACAAAAAAAAGGTGACATCAAAGTGGCAGAACTAGCTCTATTATATAAAGCAAATTCGGCCAAGGGCAAAAATGAAACCCAATCATCATGATCAGCAGAAATAAAACATCTCAAATACGACTCCAAGGTCTGGTTTGTTCTCTCTGTCTGCCCATTGGTCTGAGGGTGAAAAGCAGAGGAGAAGGACAACTGAATTCCCAGCTTGGAACAGAAAGTTCTCCAAAATCTAGACACAAACTGGACTCCTCTGTCAGATACAATGTTCTCAGGAATCCCGTGCAAGCGAACCACCTGTTGCAAAAACAAGGGCACCAACTCTGAGGAAGATGGCAACTTAGGGAGTGGTACAAGATGGACCATCTTGGAGAATCTATCACAAATCACCCAAATAACAGTCAATCTCTGAGAGACAGGCATATCAGAGATGAAATCCATTGAAATATGGGTCCATGGCCTCTTGGGGACAGGCAAAGGCATCAACAACCCACTAGAGCGAGAACATGATTTAGACCGGGAGCACGTCCCACAGGACTGCACAAAATTCCTGACATCACGAGACAAGGAGGGCCACCAAAAAGACCGACTCACCAGATCTCTAGTACCAAAAATACCTGGATGACCAGCCAAAGCAGAGCAATGAACTTCAGACATCACTCTCTTCTTCCACTGGTCAGGAACATACAACTTTCCACTGGGACAATGCTCAGGTTTGTCCTCCTGGAACTCTTCCAGAGCACGTCTCAAATCGGGCGAGATGGCAGAAAGAACTACCCCTTCGCCTAAGATGGTAGCAAGCTTGGTCACCACAGGAGAATCAGCAAAGAAGCTCCTAGAGAGGGCATCTGCCTTGACATTCTTAGTTCCAGGAAGAAAAGAAACCACAAAATCAAAACGTGTAAAAAACAAGGCCCACCTAGCCTGTCTAGGGTTCAAGCACTTAGCCGACTCTAGGTAAATCAAATTATTGTGGTCAGTGAGGACCACGACTTGATGCTTAGCTCCCTCCAACCAATGTCTCCACTCCTCAAATGCCCATTTCATGGCCAACAGTTCCCGATTCCCCACATCATAGTTACGTTCAGATGGAGAGAACTTTTGGGAAAAGAAAGCACAGGGATTCATTTTAGATGTTACAGGATCCTTTTGGGACAAAACAGCTCCTGCACCAATCTCAGAAGCATCCACCTCTACCTGGAACGGAAGTGAGACATCAGGTTGCCGCAAAACCGGGGCGGAGGTGAATCTTCGCTTCAGCTCCTGAAAGGAAGAAACAGCCTCCGGAGACCAATTTAACACATCAGCACCCTTCTTAGTCAAATCAGTCAATGGCTTGGCAATACTAGAAAATTTTGCTATAAATTTCCGATAAAAATTAGCAAAACCCGAAAACTTCTGGAGGGCCTTCAAAGAAGTGGGCTGAACCCAATTGTAAATGGCCTGTACCTTGGCCGGGTCCATTTCAATAGTTGACGGGGACAAAATAAATCCCAAAAAAGAAATCCTCTGTACTCCAAAAAGGCATTTGGATCCTTTGACATACAGGGAATTCTCCCTCAAGATCCGGAACACAGTCCGAATATGTTCCACATGAGAATCCCAATCCTTGGAGAAGATCAAAATATCATCCAGATAGATAATCAAAAATTTATCGACAAAATCTCGGAAAATATCGTTCATGAAGCACTGGAAGACAGAAGGGGCATTAGTGAGCCCAAAAGGCATCACCAGGTACTCAAAATGTCCCTCCGGAGTATTAAACGCCGTCTTCCATTCATCCCCATGCTTAATGCGAATAAGATTATTCGCCCCCTGAGGTCAAGCTTGGTAAACCAGCAAGCACCTTTAACTCTGGAGAATAGATCAGAAATCAGGGGTAACGGATACTGATATTTAACAGTAATTTTGTTGAGGGCACGATAATCAATACAAGGTCTTAATGATCCATCCTTTTTGGCTACAAAAAAAAAAACGGCACCTAAGGGTGACGAGGATGGTCTAATATGACCCTTCTCCAACGCCTCCTTAATATAGGATCGCATAGCCTCGTGCTCGGGTACTGATAGATTGAAGAGCCGACCCTTGGGAAATTTACACCCCGGGCTCAGTTCAATTGCACAGTCATAACTCCTATGAGGAGGCAGAGACGCAGACTCATTCTCACTAAATACATCATAAAAGTCCGCCAAATAATCAGGAACATCATGCGACTGAGGAGAGGTGGAAAACACCGGAGCCTCACTAAAGGCACACCGACAACCCCAACTCACCACAGACACAGATTTCCAATCCAAAACTGGATTATGAATTTGTAACCAGGGAAACCCCAGAACAATAGTATCATGCAGATTATGCAACACCAAAAATCTGCAATTTTCTTGATGGTCTGGGCCGACCCGCATTACCACCTGGGTCCAAAACTGAGGTTTATTTTTAGCCAAAGGAGTAGCATCAATCCCCCTCAAAGGGATAGGCGTCTGCGGAGGTGTCATCGGAAATCCACAACGTTTAGCAATATCCAAGTCCATTAGGTTTAGGGCTGCTCCCGAATCCACAAAAGCCTTGGCGGAAAATGTGGACAGGGAGCAGATCAGAGTAATTGCCAGAAGAAACTTAGGTTGAACACCACCAACAGAACACGTGTGTGCAAAACGTTTCTCTCGTTTAGGACAGACAGAAATAATATGCGAGGCATCTCCACAGAAAAAACACAACTTATTACGCCTTCTGAACTCCTGACGCTGCTCTCGGGAAAAAACTCTATCACATTGCATAGGTTCAGGCATTTGTTCAACAGGTGGCAACACCTCTCGTGCAGCTTTGCGTTCGCGCAAACGCCGATCAACCTGAATGGCTAATGACATAGAATCGTCAAGACCAGAGGGAACAGGAAATCCCACCATAGTATCTTTTACGGCTTCTGACAACCCCTTCCAAAAGAGAGCAGCCAAGGCATTATTATTCCAGGTAGTAAGTACTGCCCACTTTCGGAATCTTTGACAGTACAATTCTGCAGAATCACGACCCTGGTTCAATGCCAGCAGGGTCTTTTCAGCCTGATCAATGGCATTAGGTTCGTCATACAACAACCCCAAGGCCTGAAAAAATGCGTTCACATTAGTCAGAATAGGATCATCTGGTTTCAAAGAAAACGCCCAATCCTGGGGATCGCCACGCAGCAAAGAGATGACAATTTTAACCTGCTGCGCGGAGCTCCCTGACGAGTTAGGCTTCAAGGCAAAAAATAATTTACAATTATTTTTGAAAGTCAAAAATTTAGACCGATCCCCAAAAAATACATCAGGTGTAGGAATCTTTGGTTCAGCAGCATGTGAATGAGCAAGGTAGGCGGAAATTCCCCGCACTTCCGCAGCGAGCTGCTCCACACGATCAGATAATTGCTTTATCTCCATTGAGAGAAAAAAAAAAAATTCCCCCTACGGCCTCAGAGATATAGAGGAAAAAATATACACACTTTTTTTTTTTTTTTTTACAATTCTTTCCTGCTATTGAGTACCCTAGGATCTGCGGTATGGCGGGTGATTCTGTTATGATTGAGTCACCGTAGGAGGCAGACACAAAAATAGAAGCTACGTCCAGAAAACCAGAGAAGTTGGCAACTATCAGATTGCAGACCCCTGAACCTATCAACACAACTAGCAGTAGCCGTGGGGGGTTCCTACGATGCCCTAGACCCCTCGATCACAGCCGGAGAGCTAAATAGCCTAAAGACAGAAAAGGAAATCTAAACTGCCCCAGAGCAGACCCCAAAGTAAAAGGCAGCCCCCAACATATAATGACGGTGAAGCAAGATGAAAAAACACTCACACAGATAGAAAGATAGGCTGAGCAAACGATGGGGCCCAAGCTAGCTAAACAGAACAGGAAAGGAAGGTTGCTGTCTGCAATCTGCCAAAACCCTATCAAAGACATAAGCCAACAAGCTGATATGAAAAAGACCCTGAAGCAGCTAGGCTTCAAAAACTAAATCAGCACTCAGGTATTTTCAGAAGACAGAGCTAAAGGAATTCAGCACACCCCAGCAGGGAATGGCAGAAATCCAGAAAAACAAAGCAAAACAAAGTCTAAGCACAAATGCAAAAGGCCGAGCAGAAAACTTAGCTTTAGAGGAGCAGGAATTCAGACTGGTCTCCAAGGATCCCACAGAGAAATAACCCGCAGGGCAGAAGGGCGTCGGCAGCCTTATATCCAGTCAGTAACTCCACTCAGCCAGTCATCATCATCAGACTCAGGTGTTTGATAATCAGGCTCACTACCTTTCTTTACCAGAAGAGGGAGTTCCTCGGGCCTCAGTAGTGAAGGGGAAAATGAACTCACAACAGGTTAGCAAACCACTTATCTCCATGTCCTCCATGGACCCATCAGCCTTGGCTTGGGCCAGCATGTCCAGGAGGGGATCTTCCTCCCCATCCTCTGGCAGATTGCAGACCGGTAGGACGCAAGCTTCACGTTCGTAGTGCACCTTCAGCATGTTGACGTGAAAGGCCTTGCGCCTACCCCGAGCATGGTCAAGCGTGACCACGTAGGTGACCTGGTTGAGCTGTTGGTGGACGACGTATGGGCCTTCCCAGGCTGCCTGAAGCTTATCCGTTGGTACAGGGACCAGCACCCACACCTTTTGACCCACCTGGTAGGTCCGCTCCCGGGCGTTCTGGTCGTACCACTGCTTCTGGTCAGCCTGAGCCTGCGTCATGTTGTCATGCACCAACTGCGTCAAGGTCTGCATCTTGTCACGGAAGCGCATGACATAATCCACGATGGACACTTCTGTGGGGTTTGGCTCACCTTCCCAGGATTCTCTTATCAACCCAAGGGGTCCCTGGACTCGCCTGCCATACAGGAGCTCGAAGGGGGAGAACCCGGTTGAGGCCTGTGGAACTTCTCTGTAAGCGAACAGCCGGTGTGGGTGGTACCGCTCCCAGTCGTGCCCTTGGGTCTCAACCAGTATGCGCAGCATCTGTTTGAGGGTACCGTTGAAGCGTTCACACAAACCATTAGTCTGTGGGTGATACGCACTCGATACCAGGTGCTTCACCTGCATTTTCTCACAGAGAGCCTCCATTAGGCGAGACATGAATTGGGTCCCTTGATCGGTAAGCATCTCCCTGGGAAATCCTACCCTTGAAAAGATGGTCACCAGTGCGTCAGCCACCTTATCTGCCCTGGTTGAAGACAGAGCTACTGCCTCTGGGTACCGGGTAGCGTAGTCTACCACGGTGAGAATGTATCACTTTCCAGAGCTGCTGGGGACGGCCAGCGGGCCTACAATGTCCACCGCGATTCTCTGGAAAGGCTCCTCTATCACCGGCAAAGGAATAAGGGGAGCCTTAAGAGCAGGCCCCGCCTTACCCACTTTTTGACAGGTGGCACAGGAGCGGCAGTAGTGTGTTACATCTGTCCCCATCTTGGGCCAATAGAAGTGTTGAGACAGCCGTGCCTTTGTTTTGGTGATCCCCAAGTGTCCAGCGAGTGGAATCTCATGGGCAATCCGCAACAACTCAGTTCTGAACTGTAGGGGAACGACTAGCTGTCTCTGCCTCAACCACTCCTTTTGGGGATCTCCGGGTACTGTCTCCCAGTACAATCTTCCTCGTTCCCAGATCACCCTCTCCTTATCAGACTCGGAGGTGGGCGTCTTGGCGAGACCTCTCAATTTCTCCAGACTCTCATCTGAGTGCAGAGCAGCCTGGAACTCCTTGCTGGAGGCTGCCAGAAGTGACGTCAGGGTACCTTCCTTACTGGGACCCTCTGGAACCGGCTCTGGGTTCACCTCTGGCTCAGTCTCTCCTGTAGCAGCAGAGGGTCCAGAAGACAGTGCGTTACCTGCGATCTGGGCACTCTGACTGCGTGTGACAGCTGCTATGTATGCTGCCTCCCTGGGGATTTCTACAGACCCACCAGCCGGTGCTGCCCTGGGCTCTACCTCCCCATCCACCCCCAACACTTCAGGAGCAGTGCTACTTATGGGCCAGTTACCTTCCTCGGTGGCACTGGTCAGTTGCATGGCATTACCTTCCTCATTGTCCCCATGCACCTCCACCATTCCCTTGAGCACCATTGCTTGCTCCTGCCAGGGGTTCCTCAGCCGTCTCACTCCGCAGAGTAACGGGGCTGAGCACTTCGGTACCTGTGGACACATCTACCGTTTCAACGAAAGGGTTAACGGGTTCAGTCGGCACAGATACATCAACATCATTATCACCATTCCTAGGACAAAAATGGTTATCAGATTGCTTTGGTACATTCACATCACCATCAGCATCATCAACATCAGGGTTAACGTTACCCTTATTATCAGATTGGGGAAGGGTGTCAGGAACATAGTATGCAACCATCCGCCCCAAGTCAGTCCCCAATAAAACATCAGTGGGCAGGTTTTCAGACACTCCCACCTCCCTCAACCCGCTCCCAGCACCCCAATCAAGAAAAACCCGGGCCACTGGCAAGGGACAACGGGTGCCTCCAATCCCGGTGACAGACAGGGTTTTCCCCTCAACAAACTCTTCAGGGGCCGCCAGTCCAGGACGGATGAGGGTTCGTTCAGCCCTGGTGTCCTTGAGGCCTGTAGCAAGACGGGCCCCCACCTGAACAGGTTGAACGTTGTCATCAGCCCTCCCAACCACACCTCCCACCAAAAGAACAGAGGCGTTGGGCCCGGGGGCCTTGGCTGGGGGGTTCTTCGGCCTATTCGGACAGGCGTAAAAGAAGTGACCAGGCCGCTGGCAGTGGTGACACAGGCGACTGTCAGTAGCCGGCCTGTTGTTGGCAACAGGGACAGGGCCTCCGGAGGGATGGCTAGCTGGGGCATTCGGGTTGGGTGCAGGCTTACCCCCTCTCCAGCTGGTGGTGACTGGACTCCGCGTCTCTGGCTTCCGGTTGGCCTCGTAGTTGTCGGCGATCTGCGCCGCTTTGTCCGCATTCGTTGGTTCGCGGTCCAGGATGAACTGTTGGACCTCAGCTGGGCAGAGATGCAGGAACTGGTCTTTGATCATCAGGTCCCGTAGCTGCTCAAAGGATTCAACGGACAGTCCATGGATCCACTGGTCAAAGTGGGTCCTGAGTCCTTGCACCACATCACTGTAGCTATCGTGTGGGCCACGTTGGAGGTGCCGGAACTTCTTTCGGTATACCTCAGGTGTCAGCCGGTATTTGGCGATCAGCGCCTGCTTTATGGCGTCATAGTCGTCATCGGCTTCTGGCGGAAGAGAAGCAAATGCCTCCAGGGCTTTGCCTTTTAGCCCTGGGGTCAAGTACCTTGCCCATTGGTCTCTAGGCAGCTGGTACTGTCTGCAGGCTTTCTCAAAGGCTCGCAGAAACGTGTCCAAGTCCCCGTCCTTTTCCATCACGGGAAAATGCTCTGGCCGGGGTTTAGGAGTCTGGACGCTGCTGAGCTCCCTGCTTCGGGCTGTGGGGGCATTCCACCCCCGCTGGAGCATCTCCAGCTCATGGGCTCTCTGAGCTTGGCGCTCGGCTTGGGCCTCCTGCCGGTATAGCTGGATCATCTGCAGATGTCCCACATGGTCTTCGGCAGGGAGTTGCTGCAGGGCCAATTGCAGATAGGGGTCCAGGACTTCCTGGCTTCCGGACTGCACCAGCTGGACCCCTGCGGCTGCACCATCAGCACTGGTGCTGCCTTCTGCGCCCTGGCTCTCTTCCCATTGCACTAGAGCCGTGACCAACTGGGCTTTGGTCTTGTCGGTGACATCAATCTGCCTTGACGTGCACAGGGACCTCAGGGTGTCCTTATTAAGCTGCTTATAATAAGATTCTCCCCGCATAGCCATGGTTGCCAAATAAAAGATAGGAAAGAAAAATGAAGAAACGGGAGGGGATACTTGCACGTACACAAAAATGTCTCAGGACTAATAACCACTGAGTCTGTTCTCCAAAACCTATGATGCAGTATTCGCGCAGGAACCGTGCAGGTTTTTAGTGAGAGGAATGATTGCTCAATCCAAATCACTAATGCTCTAGGATTATCCCAGTGCTGCCACCAATATGTGACGAACAGCCCACCACTGTTCACCCAATACGGAGACTAACGGGGGTCCCGCTGCCACCAAAACGCGACGGACAGCGGACCCTGTGTCACCACTATGTCACAATCCCACCACTGACACGGGTGTATCAGCGGACGGAGGGACGTGACTCACTGCCGGCACACGGCTATCACAGGTGCAGTGGGGGCTTATCTTAGTTATCCCACCACTGGCACCATGTGACAAAAATATCCAGCAAGCTAATCTCGCTCTACAATTTGCTGCAGGGGGTATTTTGGATGCCCCACCACTGCTATCAATCTTCTAAGTACTGCGGGGAGTTATGTACATCCCACTTTCTCAGTTCCACTTTGGAACTCGCAGCTCTCCGGTGCCCCCTTACCCTCAGGTCAGTCAGGGAACTGCACCTAGGATAATTAGTCGCCGGACGGGCTGCTTGTTGTGAACCAGCAATTAGGCTTCTGCAGTCAGGGAATTATCAATGCTGTGGCCGCAGCCCCTCACACAGCAATATAAGACCCTTCTGGACTGCAAAGCAAGCCGCAATAACCGTACACAACGTGCTGCGCTGCCACCAGCTCCTGGTTTCTCCGCTTAAGTTATAGACTCAAGGGAGGGGTTCGAAGCCAACCTGACAATTTAGTAGCGATTATCTAACAAAGGCGTATAGTTCGATTCTTAGAGCATGGAGACAGAACTAAATATTAAATCATTTATTCCCCGAAAGAGAGCAGTGATTATACAGATAAAAGTTGCTATAAAATTGAGACATTACATATGTACAGTTACAAATATAAAATAAAAGATGGATGAACATAGAAAGTAACACTCACGGTTGTTCATGACTCTTTAGGCAAAACCAAGTGGCTGAGTGGGGGAAGGAGAAGGCGGAGCCACACGTCTCCACTCATCTGGGTTCTGCTCAGCATGGACTCTGCAGATGTTCTGAGCTGGTTTTGCCAAGGGAATGCCTTATAGACTCTGCTATGTGATATCATGGAGAGATGCATTCTGGGGTAGTCACACCTCTCTCTTTCCAAGGTAGAAATATTACCAAACTTTATAATCGTCATAACTTAGCGAGGGAAGCCCGCACAGACACATATATGGCATCATTGGTTGTAATTTGTCGAGTACAATCATTCAAGCCCAAATATGCAGTATTTCTGATACACCGTTAAGCAGGAACCCATATCTCAGGTTCTGATGATCCGAGAGTTTTGCAACAGGCACCACAGCGAAGCTGGGTCCACTCGGATCAAAGAATTATGATCATTGTTTCTCTGTCATGTATGGTTTGCGAGCCAGGCTTCTTTTTAATATATCCTATATTGATCCCAGCACACTTTCAGAGAACAAAGGGATCTTTTCCCCCTAGCTAATTAACATTCCTGCTCTTCCAGAGGGAGTGGCAGGGTTGATAACACTTGGGGGAGAAGGGATTCCTACTACCTACAGTTTACAGAGTCATAGAATGGAAGATCTCTAGCACATTCCAACAGAAAACATATTTTGCAGACATTGTTTATCACACCCTAACTTTAGCCCCAACCCTAACCCTTACTTTAGCCCCAATCATAACCCTAATTTTAGCCCAACTCACTTTAGCCCAACTCTAACCCTAATGAAAAAAAGGAAATAAATACTTTTTTTATTTTATTATTTTTCCCTAACTAAGGGAGTGATAAAGGTGGGTTTGATTTACTATTTTTATTATTTTGATCACTGTTATAGGGTCTATCACAATGGTCAAAATGAACCAATAGGAAAAAATCTTCTATTGTTGCCGGCCGGCACATGTTGGCGGGCGCACTGCGCATGCACCCGACATTTTCTCCTGGAAGAAGAAGCCGGTGGTCCAGGGGACTTCAGGGAGCTTGCAGGGACAACAGAGGTACCGATTGTTGATCGGGGGACCACATCAGAGGAAAGAGAGATTAAATGGAAAATCTGACTTTTATTTTTGCGGTCGCAATTATACTGTTAATAACGACGATCGCAACACCGGGGTCAGTAAAAACCAACCTGAATCATATTCTCTGGGGTCTCGGCTACCCCCAGCAGCTGAGACCCCTGAGAAATTCTGATGCTGGGGGGCACTATTACCTTAAACCTCAGCGCCATTAAAAAGCGGCGCTGTGGTTTAAGTACCCTTAACTACTGACGTTAAAAGGCGTATCGGCGGTCGTTAAGGGGTTAAATGTAACTCTCATCATTGTCCCCTGCTCGTGCCGATCGCCAGCAGAGCAGAGGAGAATGATGAGAACCGTGTTCAGCACCTCGCGCTGGGAAACAGCGCTTACTGCAATGCTTCTTCCCTGGCACGAGTCCCTACTCGCAAAAGTGGGGACCTTTGACGGAGGTTGCGAGCATACGCATTGTGGCCATTATATAAACTAATACCTCTCATGTATCACTGTGTTTTTTGCACTGTATAATTTTTCTGGGTGCAGCTGGGCCCAGATGGCTCTGCAAACTGTGGCCTCTGTTCAGACTGTATCCATATTTTAGCACTGGCTGGCCCGCCTGATCTAATAGTCTGGGCGTCACTAATAGGTTCAGCCGGATGCTTTGCATTTTCTATGTGAACACTGCCACACACAGATTATATTTTTTGTGCATTATCATACCAAGCGGTCATGTCCTGATTGGAGGCTGGCTGCCTCATCAGGTATTTTTGCACCTGTGCCATCTTAATGGGTTTGCTGCACCTTGTTAGTGCATTTGTTCAGTGGCCTGGGCAGGTAAGCATCTTTGCCTGCCTGCTGGTGTTTTATCTAACTTAGTCATGTTTGGTGTTTTTCACAATCATTTTTTGCAGGCTGACCTCTTCTATAGCATGCAGATGAAGCAGCATCTGCATGCTATAGAAGGTGTCAGTGCTGCACTTTCTGCACACTGACCTGAGAGACTTCCTGACATGCACTGCACATGACAGGAAGTTTCTCAGGACTGGTAACCTGGATGTCGTCATGACGACATCGGGTTACCATGGCAGCGATCGGGACTCCACGTCATGCCACGGGGTCTTTGATCCAAATACAGAGGGGTTGTCAGCCCTCTGCCTGCTTCCAGAATGCTGCGATAGTGCTGGGTGTCAGCTATGAGAATCAACTGACACCCAGCCACAATCAGCCGCACACCACCCGTTTGTGTGGCCGAATGCTATGACGTACTATACCGTCCATGGTCAAATTGTGCCGGGCACATGGACGGTATAGTACGTCAACTGTCAGAAAGGGGTTAATATGAGTGGGTTTGGCTTCTGTGGGGATTGGTGTTATCCGCCATTTAAGCCAGCCCTATATGTTTCTGTGTATACTTGATAAAGACCTAATGTAGTCGCAATAAACTTTGTCATTTGGAATTCATCACCCTGGATTGGACGCTGTTTACTTACCTTTATGCTGCTGGAACACTATGATGTCCTTTTCATACCCATAGTATGAAGTAATTCATCTTGAAGGATACTCACATATAGCTCAGCATTGACAACACCATCGATCCTGGTCAAGGATCAAATGCTTTTGGCAGTTAAACAACCCCATATCATCAGACTTCCTCCTTCAAACCTGACAATTCCTTTAATTTCTCAATCCATTAGCCCCTTTTTCCCTTGTTTCTTCCAGACCTTTTTGCACCAATCAGAGCCTAGTCTATTGACTTTTGTCTTATTGCTCCAAATCACCCCTTTCCAATCTTCTACTGACCACTTTTCAGCAAACTCAAACCGACGCTTCTTATAACAATATTGAAGTAAAGCCTTCACCTATTTTCAAGCCACCATTCCAGACTTGTGTAACATGCATCACATGATACTTTCCTGGATGTCTGTGATCTCACTATTACGACGCATACGAGCCACCTCCGCTGCCGTGTTTGTTGCGCCAGAACTGATAGACCTTGTGATGAGCCGACATGATGACTCAGATATTTTGCCTGGATGTCCACTTCTTGCCTTTTGAATTTATGGATGGGCTTCATTCCGTATAATTCCAATTGTCGTAGTACTCACATGATGCAGTTGGGCAATTTTCTTGGCCGAGAGACTACTAGCGATGAGCTGGATGATGCTATTTCTCTTTTCTTGGGAAATCTTCTTCATGCCTGCTTCTCAATTCAAACCAGTGACCTTTCACTTGGGAATCATCCTAATAACACACTGAGCTAGTAGGGAATGTTAGAACAGATTGTATTTTGTAGTATACGGGAAGAAAAAGAGTTTTATACCACCAGGAGCAAAACAGTAACAAAGCAGTGACATGACAAAAATCTGCTTAACTATGGCTGGTTTCACACTAGCGTTTTTTAGAGCAGCACATCGTGCGCGTCCCTGCGCCATGCTCCCCTATGTTTAACATGGGGAAGCATGGTCTAGCGTTTGCATGCGTTTGTATGTGTTTTTGTGCACATGCGTTTTTTTTTAGTGTGCGCCTAGGCGTGCCGGACGCAACATGTTGCATTTTTGGTCCATCCAACATGTGTCAAAAAAACGCATGTGCACGGAATGCACACGCCTGTGTTTAAAATCGCACGCGTTTTAAGAGTTAACATGGCTACAAACTAGTTAAAATGCATGCGCCTAAAAAAAGCAAACGCATGCAAAACGAATGATGTGTTTTTCGCATGCATTTCTATTGCGCACGAAGCTCTGCGCTAAAAAAACGCTAATGTGAAACTAGCCTGATCATATGCAAAATAGTTCCAAATCAAAATTATGTATGACGCAGCTAAGGTTATTGTCTATAAAATGATGGTAGTCTCACGTTATAAGCAATAGTGGATGGTGAAATATGGAGCCTGAAAGTTAAAAGTTCAAAAAATGGTTACACTTTTGCTTGCAAAATTTTTAA
Organism: Dendrobates tinctorius; assembly: GCF_039654945.1. Classification (NCBI taxonomy): domain Eukaryota; kingdom Metazoa; phylum Chordata; class Amphibia; order Anura; family Dendrobatidae; genus Dendrobates; species Dendrobates tinctorius. The sequence goes on from NW_027361728.1 coordinate 9,317,464, forward strand.
ATGTATTTAACACAATACATTTATTTTCGACATGGTCATGAAACCTTTAATTTGGATATCTGAAGTTATTACAGCTTCACATGATGAGATGATCAGACTCTTTTTAGGTATTGAAATAGCTGTAGATTTGTGCAGAAAACAAAGCCATTGTGATCAGTTGTGAGAAGGTCATTTTAGTGTCTCTAAAGGCCCCGTCTCATATAGTGAGATCGTTAACGAGATCGCTGAAGTGTCACCGATTTTGTGACGCAACAGTGACCTCGCCAGCGATCTCGCTACGTGTAACACGTAGCTGCGACCAGGCCCCCGCTGTGATGTTGCTGATCGTGCTCGAATGTCCTGGGCCATTTTTTGATCGCTGGTGTCCCGCTGGCCAGCGCGCATTGCTGTGTTTGACACCGACGAGCGACCTCGTTAGCGACTCAGACATCATGGACGCAGGCGGGAGTCGTCAGAATTGCTGCTGTGTGACAAGGTCCCAAGGACCGCGGAGGTCGTTATACGGATCGCTGGATCATTACTGCATCATTGGGTAAATCTGCCTGTGTGACAGCTTACTAGCGACCATTTAGCAACGCACCAATGATCCTTACAGGTCGTATCGTTGTCGGGATCGCTGGTGCGTCGCTAAGTGTAACGGTACCCTTAGTCCAAGAGCTACAAAACTTTCTTAGGCCATTGTTACTGATAAATAGCCTTTGTCTCTCTTTTCCAAACTAATTATTCTGTTTTATCTCTGAATCTGCTTTCACTGGTCATACATGGGTCTTTGACAAAGATTTGTTGATTTTCTTCTTTGACCACTTATAGTATTTTGTGATGTCCCTTTATTGTAGTTCGTTATTTTAAAGGGGGGTAATGGAATATTTCTGTCTATATAGCAAGGTATCAAGAGATAAAAGATAGAAATGCAAAAGGCCTGTAATATAATGTGATTGCACTATTGTAAACTTTGTGCTTCATTTACCAACTTTAGAAGAACCTCATGGTATATCTTCAGTTCAGAATTGCGCCATTTTCCATTAAGACTCCTAACTTTCTTTATACCTTTACTAGACCTTTATTGACTTAATTAGAAACAATTTCCAAAAGGCCATACCTGGGTCCCTTAAATCTAAAAGACCTAATTGATGCTGATTTATAACAGTAACAACCACCAATGACAACTATTAAAATGCACAAAATGGTTGTCACAGAAGTGTGCCAAGAGTCTGCTTTCTGCAGACTTAGAAATGTAGAAACCTAGTTTAGTTCTATACCCTGTCTGGTTACATGTTTCTTGCTATCAGAGTTCTGTTGTTTGTGTAGTTTAGCTATGAACCACAAGGCTGCAGAAGAATAAGACCATATATAGGAAATACGGGAAATAGCTCATCCCCTGGGCCCATTGTCTATAACCCCTGTTAACACCGCTGCATATAGTGAGATATCTCTCCTGCAGCAGACTTTGCAGGGATAATGTAGCGCTATATGCCAGTTGTTCAGATGAATGGCATGTAATGCAAAGATGTGCAGGGGCCAAAAAAAACTGGAATCAGTCTCTACATTCTGCAACCCAAAAGTGGGCAATATCAGAAGACCCCCGATTTATGAAGGCAATTTACTCATGACATATTGTATGTACAAAGTAAGTACGATTATTTATTAGAGATGAGTGAATGGTTTCAAGTTGACTTGAAATTGCCTTGACTTTTATTTAAAAAAAATCCGATTTGCTTGAATCCAACTCTTTTTCGTGATTCGCTTCATGCGAATCGTGCAAAATAGTGGCCTGCTACCATTTTGGTGTACAGTAAAGTACTGTGACAGGGTTAAAAACAAAATAGTACCATCACTTCACTGCTCACCTTTATCGCAGTTGCAATTCTCAGGTGATTCATATCAAGGCATTATGATGTCAATACTTCAGGAAGAACATCGCCCTAGGCCCAGCTAAAGCTTTGGGCGATGCACATCATGATCTTGTGATATCACAACATTTTATTTTTTAGCTGCACTGAGATCTGTGGTCACCTCTGAGTATAACATGGCAAATTCAATTGACAATGAATAAATTCAATGCAAAAATAATTTCCTGGCAAAGTTCAAAAGAACTGGTAAATTCTCATTTTGGCAGCTTCGCTCAGCCTAATACGTTATCTATCAGCTAAGTTCAGTTTAACATCTATGATTAAAGTTGAAATATGGATATTTTTGCTCATATTTATCTCAAAATTTATGTTATGTTAAAAATAGGGATGTAAAAATTATTTCTGTATTGATACCAAAAGCATCCAGGTTTAGGCTGGTTTCACATTAGCGCTTTTTAAGCGCACGCACGGCCGGGGGTAGCTCCGCCCCCGAGCCGGCTCTCTGCCCGGCGTGCCCGCCCCTTGCTTGTAGCGCCGCCTCCTAGCGCACAGCGGCGCCTGCGATCGGCGCACCCTATCTTTAGCATAGGGTGCGCAGATCGTGCGCAGGCCGTGCGCTAGTTGCGCTTTGACTTGTGCTGCGCACTCTTGACGGTGCGCCGTGCGCGCCAAAATCAAACTTTTCGGATTTTGGTGCGCACGGCGCACCGTCAAAAGTGCGCAGCGCAGGTCAAAGTGCAACTAGCGCACGGCCTGCGCGCGATCTGCGCACCCTATGCTAAAGATAGGGTGCGCCGATCGCAGGCGCCGCTGTGCGCTAGGAGGCGGCGCTACAAGCAAGGTGCGGGCACGCCGGGCAGAGAGCCGGCTCGGGGGTGGAGCTACCCCCGGCCATGCGTGCGCTTAAAAAGCGCTAATGTGAAACCAGCCTTAGACCTTCCAAATATTAAACTAAAATGGACATGGAATACACATTCCTTCTTCTTTATAAGAAAAGCAGTTGTCTTCATGGGCATGTAAAGGGGTGGCATTGCTATGGACAGTAGAGACAAACTGCCACTTTAAGAGACAGAACCCCCTTGGCTAGAGCAATGGGACATTCGGCTCCCCCTGCAATAAGAATGTTTTGGTTTGTTCTGCCAGCTAGGAGAGGGGAGGGGCTGTTTTTCCTGTGATTGTTCTGAGCTGGGAGTCTGCAGGAAGCTGGCGTGCTGGATTCTGTGAGGAAAAAAACATGCAGCTTGCAACTGACTGAACTTGTGGGATTGTGTATACTCTACTGCGAGAAGCCACGAAGATATACAAGGAAGGAATCCAGAGGAGGGAATTCACCGTTTCTAGGAACAGGCTCGGAATCTTCACACAAGGACAAGAACACATTGCACAGAGCTTCCAGGGAGGACTTCGCATCATCTTGCAGAGAACTACAGGGGCCCCCCCAGGAAGGAACTGAGACACCAACTTTACTGTGAGTGTTAACCCCGTGTGCGCACATGTTAGGGATTAGGATAGGCTGCAATAGACAGAGCACGGTAGCCGTGCAGCCGGACTAGCAGTGGCCAGTCAGGCTATAGTTAGAGTAGCAGCATACTGTGCTTTATTGTATTGTTTTGCCTTTTGAAAAATACACTGATCTGTAATAGTTGGTGCACCGTGCCATTTGTACGGTCAAGCTAGAGAATATCACTTTTGTAAATTGTTTTATGTCATTGCATACCCCTGTTTACACTTTCCTAACACTGCATTCCTTGCCTGTAAATAAATTAACCCTTTGTTGTTTGCACCTCATCTTGCGTACTATAGTCTCCCTGCATTGTGGTGGTCCCCCGGCCATCGCATCAGACACGACAACAGACGGAAGCATCTCTCTGTGCATTTATAAAAACCTGCTATTTTGTCTTTATTTAATGTCTTTTGGTTCTCACATTTTCTGGTTTCATATTATCTTTACTTTACAGACAAGGTTGCCTGCCTGGAAGTAGCCATATGGAGAAGACCAGGATGGTTGTGCCTGAATCTTTCCCCATTTTTTGTCCATATGAAGAAGACACGTCTTCTGTATAAACAGATTACATTGTATATAGATATGTGTATAATGTAGCATGTACACTGTTCAAAAAAATAAAGGGAACACTTAAGCAACAGAATATAACCTTTATTATATATACTCTATTTATTTTTCATATACTTTTATCTATTTATTTGCACCTATGATTAGAAATGCAATACATGAAATAATAGTGATAATATATATATATATATTCTAATTAAATGAGCAATTCAGAAACTCATTTTTAATTCATTTTAATTTTAAATTGTTATTTTTATTTTATGCACACACATGTGTAAACAAACTTATATTATTTTAATACTAAAAGTAATAAAGATCATTTTTTAGTATAGGGATAATTTATATATAGATATATATACACACTGCTCAAAAAAATAAAGGGAACATTTAAACAACAGAATATAACTCCAAGTGAATCAAACTTCTGTATAATCAAACTGTTCACTTAGGAAGCAACACTGATTGACAATCAATTTCACATGCTGCTGTGCAAATGGAATAGACAACAGATGTAAATTATTGGCAATTATCAAGACACCCTCAATAAAGGAGTGGTTCTGCAGGTGTGGACCACAGACCACATCTCAGTACCAATGCTTTCTGGCTGATATTTTTGTCACTTTTGAATGTTGATTGAGCTTTCACACTCGTCTCAGCATGAGACGGACTCTACAACCCACACAAGTGGCTCAGGTAGTGCAGCTCATCCAGGATGGCAAATCAATGGGAGCTGTGGCAAGAAGGTTTGCTGTGTCTGTCAGCGTAGTGTCCAGAGGCCGGAGGCGCTACCAGGAGACAGGCCAGTACACCAGGAAACATGGAGGGGGCTGTAGGAGGGCAACAACCCAGCAACCGGACCGCTACCTCCATCTTTGTGCAAGGAGGAACAGGAGGAGCACCGCCAGAGCCCTGCAAAATTACCTCCAGCAGGCCACAAATGTGCATGTGTCTGCACAAACGGTTAGAAACTGACTCTGAGAGGATGGTCTGAGTGCCCGACATCCACAGAGGATTCTGCTGCCTGCAACATCCTTCAGCATGACCGGTTTGGCAGTGGGTCAGTAATGGTGTGGGGTGGCAATTCTTTGGAGGGCCGCAAAGCCCTCCATGTGCTCGCCAGAGGTAGCCTGACTGCCATTAGGTACCGAGATGAGATCCTCAGACCCCTTGTGAGACCATATGCTAGTGCGGTTGGCCCTAGGTTCCTCCTAATGCAGGACAATGCCAGACCTCATGTGGCTGGAGTGTGTCAGCAGTTCCTGCAAGATGAAGGCATTGAAGCTATAGACTGGCCCACCCATTCCCCAGACCTGAATCCGATTGAGCACATCTGGGACATCATGTCTCGCTCCATCCACCAACGTCACGTTGCACCACAGACTGTCCAGGAGTTGGCGGATGCTTTAGTCCAGGTCTGGAAGGAGATCCCTCAGGAGACGATCCGCCACCTCATCAGGAGCATGCCCAGGCATTGTGAAATAGGGAAGTCATACAGGCACATGGAGGCCACACACAACACTGAGCATCTTTTCCTTGTCATGAGGCATTTCCACTGAAATTGGGTCAACCTGTAATTTGAGTTTCCACTTTCATTTTGAGTATCATTCCAAATCCAGACCTCCTTCAGATATTCATTTTGATTTACATTGATAATTGTTATGAACACATTCCACTATGCAATGAATAAAAATTTGCAACTGGAATATTTCATGCAGAGATATCTAGGATGTGGTATTTAGTGTTCCCTTTATTTTTTTGAGCAGTGTGTATCAAATGCCCCAGAACATGGGAGTATCATTGCTGTTCATCATATTTGAGGATAGTGCTCAGAAGGTGATTTGGATGTCCCTCATCAGAATTAGTAGACCGTACACATACAGTGGGGCAAAAAAGTATTTAGTCAGTCAGCAATAGTGCAAGTTCCACCACTTAAAAAGATGAGAGGCGTCTGTAATTTACATCATAGGTACACCTCAACTATGGGAGACAAACTGAGAAAAAAAAATCCAGAAAATCACATTGTCTGTTTTTTTTTCCTTTTATTTGCATATTATGGTGGAAAATAAGTATTTGGTCAGAAACAAAATTTCATCTCAATACTTTGTGATATATCCTTTGTTGGCAATGACAGAGGTCAAACATTTTCTGTAAGTCTTCACAAGGTTGCCACACACTGTTGTTGGTATGTTGGCCCATTCCTCCATGCAGATCTCCTCTAGAGCAGTGATGTTTTTGGCTTTTCGCTTGGCAACACGGACTTTCAACTTCCTACAAAGGTTTTCTATAGGGTTGAGATCTGGAGACTGGCTAGGCCACTCCAGGACCTTGAAATGCTTCTTACGAAGCCACTCCTTCGTTGCCCTGGCGGTGTGCTTTGGATCATTGTCATGTTGAAAGACCCAGCCACGTTTCATCATCAATGCCCTTGCTGATGGAAGGAGGTTTGCACTCAAAATCTCACGATACATGGCCCCATTCATTCTTTCATGTACCCGGATCAGTCGTCCTGGCCCCTTTGCAGAGAAACAGCCCCAAAGCATGATGTTTCCACCACCATGCTTTACAGTAGGTATGGTGTTTGATGGATGCAACTCAGTATTCTTTTTCCTCCAAACACGACAAGTTGTGTTTCTACCAAACAGTTCCAGTTTGGTTTCATCAGAACATAGGACATTCTCCCAAAACTCCTCTGGATCATCCAAATGCTCTCTAGCAAACTTCAGACGGGCCCGGACATGTACAGGCTTAAGCAGTGGGACACGTCTGGCACTGCAGGATCTGAGTCCATGGTGGCGTAGTGTGTTACTTATGGTAGGCCTTGTTACATTGGTCCCAGCTCTCTGCAGTTCATTCACTAGGTCCCCCCGCATGGTTCTGGGAATTTGGTTCACCGTTCTTGTGATCATTCTGACCCCACGGGGTGGGATTTTGCGTGGAGCACCAGATCGAGGGAGATTATCAGTGGTCTTGTATGTCTTCCATTTTCTAATTATTGCTCCCACAGTTGATTTCTTCACTCCAAGCTGGTTGGCTATTGCAGATTCAGTCTTCCCAGCCTGGTGCAGGGCTACAATTTTGTTTCTGGTGTCCTTTGACAGCTCTTTGGTCTTCACCATAGTGGAGTTTGGAGTCAGACTGTTTGAGGGTGTGCACAGGTGTCTTTTTATACTGATAACAAGTTTAAACAGGTGCCATTACTACAGGTAATGAGTGGAGGAAAGAGGAGACTCTTAAAGAAGAAGTTACAGGTCTGTGAGAGCCAGAAATCTTGATTGCTTGTTTCTGACCAAATACTTATTTTCCACCATAATATGCAAATAAAAGGAAAAAAAAACAGACAATGTGATTTTCTGGATTTTTTTTTTCTCAGTTTATCTCCCATAGTTGAGGTCTACCTATGATGTAAATTACAGACGCCTCTCATCTTTTTAAGTGGTGGAACTTGCACTATTGCTGACTGACTAAATACTTTTTTGCCCCACTGTATTTAATGATGTGTAAAAGTCCAAGAGTTCACCTCCTGGAATATAAAGTGAAGTGATAGATAAGGTTTGAGTAATGTAAGGTATTTGTCATGCACTTATGCAGTATTTCATTCCACATTCTTGACTTTTGACTAGTGTTGAGCATTCCGATACTGCAAATATCGGGTATCGGCCGATATTCGCTGTATCGGAATTCCGATACCGAGTACCGATATTTTTTCAATATCGGATATCGGAATCGGAAGTTCCCATTATGCAAAGAGCCACTGCTGTGGCTCTGATTGGCTGCTGAAATGACGTAATCATGATGCGCGGTCTGTGCGCATCATGATGCGCCGTCAGTTCGGGCCTTCCGGGGGGGTCTATGCCGACTGCCCGGGGGTCTGTACCGGCCTGCCCGGGGGTCTGTGCCGGCCTGCCCGGGTGTCTGTGCCGGACTGCCCGGGGGTCTGTGCCGGCCTGCCCGGGGGTCTGTGCCGACTGCCCGGGGGTCTGTGCTGACTGCCCGGGGGTCTGTACCGGCCTGCCGGGGGGCTGTGCCAGCCTGCCGGTGGTCTGTGCCGACTGTCCGGGGGTCTGTGCAGGCTGCGGGGGTCTGTGCAAGCATCGTCCGATGGGACTACAAGTCCCATCGGGCGATGCCTGCTACGATGACGGTGATTGACACATTAGCCAATGATGGGACAGTAGTAGTCCCATCATCCAGCTAATGTGTTGAATGTAAAAAAAAACATACTACATACATACTACATACATACTACATATATGCTACATACATGCTACATACATACTACATATATACCACATGCATGCAACATACATACATACTACATATATACTACATACATGCTACATACATACATACTACATATATACCACATGCATGCAACATACATACATACATACTACATATATACCACATGCATGCAACATGCATACTACATATACACTACATGCATGCAACATGCATACTACATATATACCACATGCATGCAACATGCATACTACATATATACCACATATATACTACATGCATGCAACATACAACATATATACTACATGCATGCAACATACATATATAGTACATGCAACATGCATACTACATATATACTACATGCATGCAACATACATACATACTATATATATACTACATTTATGCAACATGCATACTACATATATACTACATGCATGCAACATACATATATAGTACATGCAACATGCATACTACATATATACTACATGCATGCAACATACATACTACATATATAATACATGCATGCAACATGCATACTACATATATACTACATGCATGCAACATACATACATACTACATATATACTACATGCATGCAACATACATACATACTACATATATACCACATGCATGCAACATGCATACTACATATATACCACATGCATGCAACATACATACTACATATATACCACATATATACTACATGCATACTACATATATACCACATGCATGCAACATACATATATACAACATATATACTACATGCAACATACATACTACTAGTGTTGAGCATTCCGATACTGCAAATATTCACTGTATCGGAATTCCGATACCGAGTACCGATATTTTTTCAATATCGGATATCGGAATCGGAAGTTCCCATTATGCAAAGAGCCACTGCTGTGGTGCTGATTGGCTGCCGAAATGACGTCATCATGATGCGCGGTCTGTGCGCATGATAATGCGCCGTCAGTTCGGGCCTTCCGGGGGGGTCTATGCCGACTGCCCGGGGGTCTGTACCGGCCTGCCGGGGGGTCTGTGCCGACTGCCCGGGGCTCTGTACCGGCCTGCAGGGGGTCTGAGCGGACTGCCGGGGGTCTGTACCAGCCTGCCGGGGGGGCTGTGCCGGCCTGCCGGTGGTCTGTACCGACTGTCCAGGGGTCTGTGCAGGCTGCGGGGGCTCTGTACCGGCCTGCAGGGGGTCTGAGCGGACTGCCGGGGGTCTGTACCAGCCTGCCGGGGGGCTGTGCCGGCCTGCCGGGGGGCTGTGCTGACTGTCCAGGGGTCTGTGCAGGCTGCGGGGGTCTTTACCGGCCTGCTGAGGGGCTGTGCCGGCCTGCCGGTGGTCTGTACCGACTGTCCGGGGGTCTGAGCGGACTGCCGGGGGTCTGTACCAGCCTGCTGGGGGGCTGTGCCGGCCTGCCGGTGGGCTGTGCCGACTGCCGGGGGTCTGTACCAGCCTGCCGGGGGTCTGTACCGGCCTGCCGTGGGGCTGTGCTGGCCTGCCGGTGGTCTGTACCGACTGTCCAGTGGTCTGTGCAGGCTGCGGGGGGTCTGTACCGGCCTGCCGGGGGGGCTGTGCCGGCCTGCCGGTGGTCTGTACAGACTGTCCGGGGGTCTGAGCGGACTGCCGGGGGTCTGTACCGGCCTGCCGGGGGGCTGTGCCGGCCTGCCGGGGGGCTGTGCTGACTGTCCAGGGGTCTGTGCAGGCTGCGGGGGTCTGTACCGGCCTGCTGAGGGGCTGTGCCGGCCTGCCGGTGGTCTGTACCGACTGCCCGGGGGTCTGAGTGGACTGCTGGGGGTCTGTACCAGCCTGCCGGGGGGCTGTGCCGGCCTGCCGGTGGGCTGTGCCGACTGCCGGGGGTCTGTACCAGCCTGCCGGGGGTCTGTACCGGCCTGCCGTGGGGCTGTGCTGGCCTGCCGGTGGTCTGTACCCACTGTCCAGTGGTCTGTGCAGGCTGCGGGGGTCTGTACCGGCCTGCCGGGGGGCTGTGCCGGCCTGCCGGTGGTCTGTACAGACTGTCCGGGGGTCTGAGCGGACTGCCGGGGGTCTGTACCGGCCTGCCGGGGGGCTGTGCCGGCCTGCCGGGGGGCTGTGGAGACTGTCCGGGGGTCTGTGCAGGCTGCGGGGGTCTGTACCGGCCTGCCGAGGGGCTGTGCCGGGCTGCCGGTGGTCTGTACTGACTGTCCGGGGGTCTGAGCGGACTGCTGGGGGTCTGTACTAGCCTGCCGGGGGGCTGTGCCGGCCTGCCGGTGGTCTGTACCGACTGTCCGGGGGTCTGTGCAGGCTGCGGGGGTCGGTACCGGCCTGCCGGGGGGCTGTGCCGGCCTGCCGGTGGTCTGTACCGACTGCCCGGGGGTCTGTGCAGGCTGCGGGGGTCTGTACCGGCCTGCCGGGGGGCTGTGCTGGCCTGCCTATGGTCTGTACTGACTGTCCGGGGGTCTGTGCAGGCTGCGGGGGTCTGTACCGGTCTGTCGGGGGGCTGTGCCGGCCTGTCCGGGGGTCTGTGCAGGCTGCGGGGGTCTGTACCGGCTTGCCGGTGGTCTGTACCGACTGTACGGGGGTTTGTGCAGGCTGCGGGGGTCTGTACCGGCTGCTGGGGGGATGTGCCGGCCTGCCGGTGGTCTGTACTGACTGTCCGGGGGTCTGTGCAGGATGCGGGGGTCTGTACCGGTCTGCCGGGGGCTGTGCCGGCCTGCCCGGGGGTCTGTACCGGCCTGCCCTGGGGTCTGTGCAGGTTGCGGGGGTCTGTACCGGCCTGCCGGTGGTCTGTACCGACTGTCCGGGGGTCTGTGCAGGCTGCGGGGGTCTGTACCGGCCTGCCGGGGGGATGTGCCGGCCTGCCGGTGGTCTGTACTGACTGTCCGGGGGTCTGAGCGGACTGCCGGGGGTCTGTACCGACCTGCCGGGGGGGCTGTGCCGGCCTGCCGGTGGTCTGTACCGACTGTCCGGGGATCTGAGCGGACTGCCGGGGGTCTGTACCAGCCTGCCGGGGGGCTGTGCCGGCCTGCCGGTGGTCTGTACCGACTGTCCGGGGGTCTGTGCAGGCTGCGGAGGTCTGTACCGGCCTGCCGGGGGGCTGTGCCGGCCTGCCGGTGGTCTGTGCCGACTGTCCGGGGGTCTGTGCAGGCTGCGGGGGTCTGTGCAAGCATCGTCCGATGGGACTACAAGTTCCATCGGGCGATGCCTGCTACCATGACGGTGATTGACACATTAGCCAATGATGGGACAATAGTAGTCCCATCATCCGGCTAATGTGTTGAATGTAAAAAAACCCAAAAAACATACTACATGCTACATACATACTACATACATACTACATATATACTACATACATGCTACATACATACCTACTACATATATACCACATGCATGCAACATACATACATACAACATATATACTACATGCAACATACATACTACTAGTGTTGAGCATTCTGATACTGCAAATATCCGGTATCGGCCGATATTCGCTGTATCGGAATTCCGATACCGAGTACCGATATTTTTTCAATATCGTATATCGGAATCGGAAGTTCCCATAATGCAAAGAGCCACTGCTGTGGCTCTGATTGGCTGCCGAAATGACGTCATCATGATGCACGGTCTGTGCGCATCATGATGCGCTGTCAGTTCGGGCCTTCCGGGCGGTCTGTACCGGCCTGCCCGGGTGTCTGCGCCGGCCTGCCCGGGTGTCTGTGCCGGCCAGCCCGGGTGTCTGTGCCGGCCTGCCCGGGTGTCTGTGCAGGCCTGCCCGGGGGTCTGTACCGGCCTGCCCGGGGTCTTTACCGGCCTGCTCGGGGGTCTGTACCGGCCTGCCCGGGGGTCTGTGCCGGCCTGCCCGGGGGTCTGTACCGGCCTGCCCGGGGGTCTGTGCCGACTGCCCGGGGGTCTGTGCCGACTGTCCGGGGGTCTGTGCGGACAGCCTGGGGTCTGTACCGGCCTGCCGGGGGGCTGTGCCGGCCTGCCGGTGGTCTGTGCCGACTGTCCGGGGGTCTGTGCAGGCTGCAGGGGTCTGTGCAGGCATCGTCCGATCGGACTACAAGTCCCATCGGGCGATGCCTGCTACCATGACGGTGATTGACACATTAGCCAATGATGGGACAGTAGTAGTCCCATCATCCGGCCTATGGGTTGAATGTAAAAAAAAAAAAAAATACATACTACATGCTACATACATACTACATGCATGCAACATACATACATACTACATATATACCACATGCATGCAACATGCATACTACATATATACCACATATATACTACATGCATGCAACATGTATACAACATATATACTACATACATACAACATATATACTACATGCATACTACATATATACTACATGCATGCAACATACATATATACTACATGCAACATGCATACTACATATATACTACATGCATGCAACATGAAAACTACATATATACAACATAAATACTACATGCAACATACATACTACATATATACTACATGCATGCAACATACATACATACAACATATATACTACATGCATGCAACATGCATACTACATGCATGCAACATACATATATACTACATGCATACTACATATATACTACATGCATGCAATATACATACATACTACATATATACCACATGCATGCAACATACATACATACTACATATATACTACATGCATGCAACATGCATACTACATATATACTGCATGCATGCAACATACATATATACTACATATATACTACATGCAACATACATACTACATACATACTACATATATACCACATGCATGCAACATGCATACTACATATATACTACATGCATGCAACATACATATATACTACATACAATGCATTCATACAATACATACATATAGACATACAGTACATATAACATAGAGTACATACTCACCATCACTTGTCACTTTGATCCCCGAAGCCATTGTTATCTTTGGAATAAATATTAAAATAACAAAGCACCAATATACTTACCCCTGATCCGCCGAAGTCCACGAGTGTCCCACGACGATCTTGCGTGGAGAACAGCAGCATCAGCTGATGCTACCGTTCTCTACGGGCTCCAGGAAACCAGTGTCGGGAGGTAGGTATCCTTCCGCCCTGTATTCCTCCGCCACTGTAAAAAAAAAAAAAGTCCCTAGTCTCATTGTATGGCATTGCTGTGTGAGAAATTTCCCATGCAGCTTTTGCCATAAAGTGAGACTAGGGACTTTTTTTTTATTTACAGTAGCGGAGGAATACTGGGCGGAAGGATACCAACCTCCTGACAATGGTTTCCTGGGACCCGTGGAGAATGGTAGCATCAGCTGATGCTGCTGTTCTCCACGCAAGATTGTCGTGGGACACTCGTGGATTTCTGCGGATCAGGGAGTATATTGTTTGTTTGTTATTTTATTATTTATTCCAGTGATTGATTCTGGAGACATACTGTACTAAAGAAGCAAAGAATAAGAAGTGTTGTGCCAGAAACTGCATGTTACAGTCTGATGAACATAAACTGCCCAATAAATGTTTGCTTGTTACAATGAACTGCGTGTTCCCTTAGTTATGTGTGGTGTCTCCTTAGGAGGGAGATCTGGGGAAAGCAGAGGTCTGCGGTCTACAGGTGAATGTGATGCACCCCACAATTGCCAGTAAGTTGGGACTGGGAGCAGGGCCAGTTTTAGACAAAGTGGGGCCCTGGGCAAAAGTTTAAAGTGGGGCACTAAATGCTCACATATTGCACCATCACCATTTACATGCGCAGAGCTCAGGCCACTAAACGAGCGTGATCATTAATACTGAAGTCGTTCGATGCTTGTTTCCCAGTCTCTTTACTCCGGCTCGGGAAGAATGATGGGAACAGGTGTAGAAATCTACAAGCCATTAACCCTCATACACTTTCAGACTCCCTACACTCATCACTGTCCCCAATCTCCTCTTTTTCATGTCCTGATCTGGCTGTACATCACTAAATGACACTCTCAGAAGCAGGCTGGACCAAGTGGCACCCCTCACCCTCAGAACCTCCAAACACAGAGTAAAACAGCCCTGATTCACATTGCAAACTCGATTTCTCCAGCCATGCTCTTGGAGTTCCGCACGCCTATGGAAGAAAACTCGATCACCAGGAAACTTTATCCAAAACAGATTTATGTTACGGACCTATAACGCTACCCTTCTCCTCGCCAAACAGACTTACTTCACCACCCTGATCTCCTCATTGTCTAACAACCCCCCAAAAATTACCTCCTCAGTCCAAAAAAGCAGGCCCTATCACAGACATCTGAGCTGATGAACTGGCCTCCCACTTTATAGAGAAAACAGAGAATAACTGTCAGGAAATCAGCTCCCTGCCATCAAGTGCCACAACTCCAATCCCTCCCCACATCTCTTCTGGCTCACTCTCCACATTTGATCCCATCACAGAAGAAGAAGTCTCCAGGCTCCTCTTTTCTTCTCATCCGACTACATGCACTACTGACCCCATTCCCTCACATGTTCACCAGTCTCTTTCTCCTGTCGTAACTACCCATCTAACTACAATCTCCAATTTCTCCCTCTCTTCTGATATTTTCCCCTCCTCCTTCAAACACTTTATCATTACTCCATTAAAAAAAACCTCTCTCGACCCATCCTGCACAAATAACGACAGACCAGTCTCCAACCTCCCATTCATCTCTAAACTCTTGGAACACCTGGTCCACTCCTGCCTTACCCGTTACCTCCACACTCACTCTCTGCTAGATCCATCACAGTCTGGCTTCCGCTCCATACATTCTACAGAAACTGCACTCATCAAAGTGACTAACGACCTTCTGACAGCAAAACATAATGGTGACCACTCTCTGCTCGTTCTTCTCAACCTCTCTGCAGCTTTCAACACTGTTGACCACCATCTCCTACTCTCTATGCACCAGTCAAAAAGCGTAAAGGACACTGCTCTCTCCTGGTTCTCTTTCTATCTTTCTGACTGTTCCTTCAGTGATTCGATCGCTGGCTCCACTTTCTTTCCTCTTCCTCTAACTGTTGGGGTCTCTCAGGGCTCAGTTCTTGGCCCACCTCTCTTCTCTCTCTACATGGCTCCAGTTGAACAGACCATCAGCAGATTTGGCTTTCAGTACCATCTTTATGCTGATGACACAACTATACATGTCAACCCCTGACCTGCTGTACTACAGAACATCAGTGACTGTCCACAGTCTCCAACATCATGTCCGCTCTCTATCTGAAACTCAACCTTTCCAAAACTGAACTTCCTCTGCTCCCGCCGTCTACTAACCTCCCTAAATCTGACATCTCCTTCTGTGTGGGTGGCACCACAATAATGCACTGGCTGCAGGCAGCACTGTCTGGGTGTTACGTTTGACATCAAGCTTTCCTTCACATCCCATATCCAACTCTTACCCTCTCTTGCCGCTTACACCTAAAGAACATTTCTAGAGTCCGCACCTTTCTCACCATGGAAACAACAAAGATGCTCACTGTTGCCCTGATCCACTCCCGCATAGACTACTGTCCACATGCAATGTGTGTGACGACAAAGAAATCAGGAAAGGGCAGGAGGAATGCTGTGTGGATTGTAATGTAACTGATGTGTCCGGGACCGTTGAAGAGAAAATCGTTTGGTTGACATCTGAACCAGTATATGTGTCCATTCTTTCTACCCTGTGCACAGAAGCTGATGACACGCCCCCAGAGGCCGTGGGGTACTCGGTACCGGGCCCGTTGATTTCAATGGAAGATGTCACAGTGGCAGTGACCCGGTCCGTGGCCTCAGGCGGTCAATGTAAAAGGGGTAGAGTGATGGGGATACAGTTATTGTGATGATTCGTGACGGTCCCCGAGGTTGTATGGATACTAATGGTCCTGCAGCAGACACCGGAGGAATAGAAGTAGTGACCACTTTATTCCCACACCAGACTTGGGGGCACAACAGCAACGTGTGTGAGCCGGGACTAGGTAGAAGGAGTCTCCGAAGTAGGCTACAGCTGTCTGCCGTACAAGTAGAGTTCATAGGAACATCTGACAGGAGGAACTCCAGTGTAACTCAGTACTGTGAGTACTTCACTCAAAGGCGCTAAGAGGGAGACGTTCAGAAAAGACACATATGTTGGCGGAGTGTTGGAAAGGAGTACTTCATCTTGCCTGGAAGCTGGCTGAGCTCCTGACCCGGAGGACACGGCACGCATGCGGGCACCTGTACCACAACAGACTGTGAGTAAAGCTTTGGAACTACATGCCCTGGTGTCCTCCACTTATTCCTGCGCCAGCCTGCCCGACTCTGCTACATCCCTCCTGCGCCCGACACTACACCATCTAAGTGTCACTTCACCTACACTGCCCTGGGACTACAGCCCTGCCTGTGGAGGGCTATAACATCATTTCTGCACTACACCATCTGTCCCAGAGGATCTGTCTGCAGCGTCGGCTTATCATTTGCCAAACACCACAGGTGGCGTCACGAATCACTTATAAACTTTCACCACTATAAGCACACTGAAACAACCCCTTTTGCAATGGAGCCCCAGGGCCACGGACCAGTTCACTGCTGCCGTGACAACTCCCGTTGAGCAGATCAACCGGCCCGGTACCGAGTACCCCACGGCCCTGGCGAGTGAGGGCGCTCCAGGATACTACACCTCAGAAGGAGGTGCAGTACCTCTGTGGCAACAGAGCCCTCAGGGGTGCCACACTAAGTGTGGAGGAGCTGTGCAACACCGCAGTGAAATTCCTGATGGTGAACCAGAACCCTGAACAGGTACGCCGGTAGAAGCCGAAGGTGTTTCTGTAGGAAGAGGCTAGGACACCAAGGCCCTGGTGTCCACGGCCATGACTACCGTCTTGGCCCCTCCTTACCAGTGCACAGTGAAAAAATGCTTCCTGCAAACGGAAAAGGTTTTGGACTCAAATATCACATTTTTAAACCCCCTAGGAGGAAGGCCAATAGATATATACCCAGCAATGCAAATACTGTATGTTGCTATTTTATACTACGAAGTGATCCAAGCACAAATATATACTGCCTTAATAAGAGAGGTAGTGAGAAGGGCACAATGCGAAAGAAAAGGAATCATTATTGTGTTACTTGCTATAAAGCTGGAATAAGGGCAGGTGCAGCGGGTCTGTGACTGTGCATAATAAATTATGTTCTTAACCGCTCCTGACAGTGATTACCGGGTCTCAGCTATTACTTACACCAAGCTGCCAGTGGCGATCGCGTGGGTCTAGAACCCTCTATCTACCATGAGTGGGTTCAGAGCCGGTACAAAGTATTCTGGTGCCCTAAGTAGATGAAGCGAATGGTGCTCCCCATCACAAAGCACAGGAATGGCTCAGAAATTAAAGTAACATTAACCCTGATGCACATCTCCACTTCCCCTCCGATGAGTTAGGTAGCCAAATTGATGACTGCTTTCCCTAGAATTGTTACCTTTTTCACAAAAAAAATCAAATGTAAAAAAAAAAGGAAAATAAACAGACCCCCATTATAAATAAAAGGATACATCTGATGTTTTTTGTGCCCGTCATGTGACATATACAGCTTGCACATTATCAGCTCTAAAAATTACACCATCCTATACCATGGCTGCCCCATCTCTAATTTTCTATTCCACTTTCTATATCTCCACACTGTCCCCCCACCATGCTAACCCCTCTCCATATTTTGCCTCCATTTCACGCTGTCCCCTCTCCATATCCATTCTGTGCCTCTTTGACCTCCACAGCCCCATATACAGTATGGTCACCACAGGTACTCATATATACTTTACTGTCCCACATTCACAGCCCCTCATTTAATGGCCAAACTGCGCATCCCCTCATTTTATGGCCCAAATGGACATCCTCTCACTTTATGGCCCCCCCCGCACAACCCCTTATTTCATGTCCACCCCCGCACTGCCTCTCATTTCATGCACCCCTGCACAGCCCACGTGTATTTATATGTGTTTTGTGCAGTTTTTATATTTTTCGGGGTTCCGTTTGTGCCCAGATGGTTCTGTAAACTGTGGCCTCTGCTCACACAGGATGCATTATAGTTAGCATTGGGCAGCCCACCATAGGGCGTCATTAATAGGCTGTAAGCCAGATGCTCTGCATCCTCTGTGTGTGAGTAGTGCCGCATACAGATTATATTTGTTTGCACTGGTGTACGAAATGGCCAATCCCTGATTGTAGACTGGGTGTCTTATCGGTATTACTGCACCTGTGTAGCCGTCATCTTTATTTGGGTCCACTGCACCCTGTTCGTGCATTTGTCTTGAGGTTTAGACAGTTAAGCATCTCTGCCTGTTTTTTGCTGTGTTTTTTCTAGATTGTTGGAGGAATTTCAAGTCCTCCTTTTGTGGTTTTGCTGTTAGAGTAGGACTTGCAATTGTGGGGACCCATGACGTGGGTTGCAAGCTTCCATATTTTGGCCAGAATATCAACTAAGACCTTACATGTATTTATATGTGTTCTTTGCACTTTTTATATTTTTCGGGGTGCAGTTGGGCCCAGTTGGCTAAGTAAACTGTGGCCTCTGTTCACACAGAATGCATTATAGGTAGCACTGGGCAGCCCGCCATAGGGCGTCATTAATAGGCTGTAAGCCAGATACTCTGCATCCTCTGTGTTTGAACAGTGCTGCATACAGTTTAAATTTGTTGGCCCTGATGTACCAAATGGCCAATCCCTGATTCTACAATGGCTGGCTGGCTGTCTTTTTGGTATTACTGCATCTGTGTAGCCGTCATCTTTTTTTAGGTCCGCTGCACCCTGTTAATGCATTTGTCTTGAGGCCTAGACAGGTATCTCTGCCTGTTTTTTTGGTGTGTTTCTTCATTTCTTGACCCCTGCACAGCCCCTCATTTTATTCATCCCATCTGCACATTACCTCAGTTTATTGCCCCATCTGCTCAGCCCATTTATTCCCCCATCTGCACAGCCACTCATTTTATTTTTCCCATCTGCACAGCCCCTCATTTTACCCCCTCTTCACAGTCCCTCAGCTGATTCTCCCATCTGCACAGCACCTAATTTTATTCCCTTATCTGCACAGACCATCAGTTTATTTCCCCCATCTGCACAGACCATCAGTTCATATCCCCACTTACAAAGCCCCTCAATTTATTCACCTGCATGTGCACAGACCTTAATTTTTCCCCCTCTGCCCAGCCCCCCCAGCTTATTCCCCCATCTGCACAGCCCCTCATTTTATTACCCCATCTGCACAGCCCCTCATTTTTTCCCCCTCTTCACAGCCTCTAAGATTATTCCACCCATCTGCACAGCCCCTCAGTTTATAAACCCCATATACACTGCCCATCAGTTTATTCCCTGGATCACCCCCCTAAACCTGTGGGTTACTCGGTACCAGGCCAGTGTCTTAAAGGGGAAGTGTTGCTGCGGCATTGACCCGGTCCGTGGCCCTGTGTGTCCATGTAAAATAGGTGGAATGAAGCTGAATAAAGTTTATAGGTAGATAGCTCATGATGCCACCTGTGGTATCTGGTCAGAAGTGGACCAGCGCTGCAATGCAGATCCTCTGGGACAGATGGTGTGGTGCAGCAAAGATGTAATAGCTCTCCACAGGCAGAGCTGTGGTCCCAGGGCAGCGGTAGTAGATATTGAGGTAGATGATGTAGTGTTGGGCACAGAGATGTAGCAGTGCTGATTAAGTTGGCGCAGGAAGAAGGCAATGACACAGCTGAATGCAGTTCCAGTACTTTACTCACGTTTCTGGCACAGACAGGTGCCCGCTTCAGTGCTGTGTCCTCCAGGTCAGGGGCTCAGTCAACTCCCAGGCAGATGGAATACATCCTTCCAGCAGTCGCTTCCAAATGTGCCTTTTCTGAATGTCTCCTTTCTAGTGCTAACCTGAAGTACTTGTAGTTATGAATTACACTCAAGTTCCTCTTTCTTGCTGTTACTTATAACTCCACTTGCATGACAGGCAGCTGCAGCCTTCTTCGGGACTCCATACCATCATGTCCCAGTTCACACACATTGCTGCTGTGTCTTCGAGTCTTAGGTGGGAATAAAGTGGTCACAACTTTTATTCCTCCGGTTTCTGCTGTAGGATCATTAGTATCATACACAGCCTCAGATACCGGCGCCCAGCCTTTGGCGCATTAAACTTAGGAATGGTCTCTGCTCTAGCTCCAACCCCAGTCTCTCTCCTCCTCACGTTCCGTACTTTTCTATCTTTCTTCGGAACAACTGATCCTTCTTTCTTCCTTTTTCCTTGCCAGCAGCTCATGCTCACAGGAGGCTGCTGCATCTACATCCTTTCCCTGCTTCCTCCAGTGGGGGAACTGTCTTTCTCCCCCTCTCTGGGGATTCTGACCTAACTTCCTGTCAACTTTCCCCTCTAGTGTAATATAAGCTCCACCTACTACCCAGCACCCTTCATGAACCAATGCAGCTGCCATAAAGGGTGCTCTGCTGTTCTAAGGTGTCTGTGCTGGATGTAGGTGCTGGAGTCTGGTCAGGTGTTACCGTCTTACCTGGGGAGTGGGATACTACACCTCAGGAGGAGGTGCAGTACCTCTGTGGTGAATGAACCCTCAGAGGTGCCACATACCCCACCCTTTAACCACAGCACGTCCGCTGGCTGTAAACAAATGAGAAAGACAAGTTGATATTGGAACATACAAATCTTGCTTTTTAAACTAACAGTAGTTAACAGTTATTATGGAACATTTTCTCTTAAGGAGAGGTACTATTGCTTGAACGTTACTGAACGTAATTTTATCTTATGCTAATATTCTATCTAATGACTATACATTCCTATCTTATTAAGTGCTTGTAGCTAGCAACCGCTAACAAAGTTCACTACCAGTTTAATGTGCTATTCTCTCTTCAATTTCTATTTATTCTACATTCACAGTATCAAAAATTCTTTTGTGACAGCCGCCAAGCTAAGGTTCGCCACTTGCTACAAATTCTCTTTCTACAAAAAAGTGCTTTCAGATTCTCATTGTCATGTCGCATTACACAACAAAAGGTATCTGTTACCAAAAACTTATCAACACTATAAAACATCCTATACTTAGCATACTTTACAATCATAATAACACTTTTATTTGTACAAAAACTGCAATAATCAATGAGAAATGACAGATACTATCCCAGCCGGGGTATCTTCAAGTGACCTTGTACTTTGTGAAGGACCCGCTTAAAACCTCCAACGGTGGTCCTGGGTGGGCTGCAGGACATTCTGGTCTTCCCGCTTAGACCTCATCTTTGGCCACACCTAATGGGTTTTTCTTCAGTTCTACTGTAATGATGAGTTGATGAAAATTGAAAATGACTTAATGTTCCTAAAAGGCACAAGTAAAACCAAGAAGGAGCACCTAAATAGGTGCTGAACTATATACAAATAAGAGTGTCCGGATCACTCACTGTTCATGAGTCTGTGTTTAATTAGAGAAAACTGGAAAACTTGATTAAATACCCTCCTGGGTAAATATATGTACATGGACTTGCTGAAAAAGTCAGTTCAGTTCTATTAATTAGCTTTGCTGCCTACTGACCAGAAGCATCTGGCATTTGTTGCTTCCAGGGTAAAACTTGGGTAGTCTTCTTTATGGGACAAAGGAGACTGGCATTATCTGTATTATTTGTTGAAGAGCTTCTGTTAGTTGAGCTGCAGTAAAAGTTGTTGACTTTGGTACCACATTAGCAGTTGGTTGTGAGGTTGCAGCCTGTCTTGGGGTTGCTGCTGTTGCCCCCTGTTGGGCAGTTGCAGCCTTTCTTGGCGTTCGCAGTAGCGACGCTGCACACACAGTAGGTCTAGCTGGACGCAGCCCCTCTGTCTTAGTTCCTGCTCCTGTGATCTTATGCCGTGTGTGCATTTACCTGAGGCCTGTGACTCTAACAGGCTCAGCCTTTTTGTATGTTTTTGTTGCGGCTCCTCTGTGTGTGAACAGAGCCCGCTCTGCTCACTTCGGGTGAAGTTGAACCTGTGCACATTATATCAACATATTGCTCATCTGCAATTACTCAGCAGCGGTTGTAACACCTACTGCACGGTGGACCCCGAGCGGCGAACGCACTTTATTATTATTTTTATTTAATGCATTCCGCCGTTACTAGCAGCAGACCCCTGATCCTGTCCACACAACTAGCAGTAGCCATGGAGCATGCCTACGATGATCCTAGACGCCTCAGCACAGCCAGAGAGCTAACTAAGCCTAAAGCAAGAAAGGGGAAATCTAAACTGCCCCGGAGCAGACCCCAAAGGAACAGATAGCCCCCAAACATATATTGTCGGTGAGACAAGATGAAAACACAAACGCAGGCAGAAAAATGAACTGAGCAAACGATGGGGCCCAAACTGACTAGAAAGGACAGGAAAGGAAAGACACTGTCTGAAATCATGCAAAAAACCCATGCAAAAAGTCCAACACATCTGATGCACAAAAAACACTGAAGTCGCACGACTTCGCCCCCACTATATCAGCACTCTGGTATATTCTGAAAAACAGGGGACAAAACAAACTGGCACATGCAGTAACATATGGGCAGTGATTCAGCACAGCCCCAGCCGGAGCTGGCTGACCGGCACAAAGCAGAGATAAACAAAACCAGATCAAATGCAAACAGAATAACAAATGAACCACTTAGATGAACCATGCAGGGAACAAGCAGGAGACATAAGACCTCAGAAGGCACAGGAAGAAAATCAACAGCAGGGATAGAGGGAGTCAGCTGTCTTAAATCCCAATCAGAAACCCCAGATCTCCAATCGTCTTCCTCATTATCAGGTGGCAAGCCTCTGTCAATCAGATCAGCTCCACTACCTCCAGTAACCACCAGAGGGAGTCCAGAAAGATAACTCGCAACCCCTCTGTCGATCTGACCAGCTCCACTACCTTCAGTAATCACCAGTAATCGCCTTTTTCCTTTGCCGCCATACCAGGTTAAAATCCGGACCCCTCTCTGGGTCGGCCATGACACAGTAGCATAGAAGTACAGGCAGGGGAGGTTCATGTTGTTTCGCGCTCTTTCTTGGGTGCTGCACACGAAGGCACACCTTACTTCACCGCCATGGTGGCCATCTATACAGTCAAAATCACAGTTAAATAAATTGATTCCTTTGCACATTTTAGGTTTAGCATTTCTCAAATCAATCAAATCTTCGGCACACAGGACCCGGTGGCACCGGGCTTCGTAGTCCTGTTCGTGATGCCAAAATAGATCATCCCCCAGGGCTGTGAGTTACTCGGTACCGGGCCGGTGTCTTAAAGGGGAAATGTCACGGTGGTGAAGACCCGGTCCACGGCCTTTGGTGTCCATGTAAAATCGGTGGAATAAAGCTGAATAAAGTTTATAGGTAGATAGTTCGTGATGCCACCTGTGGTTTCTGGTCAGAAGGGGACCAGCGCTGCAATGCAGATCCTCTGGGACAGATGGTGTGGTGCAGCAAAGATGTAATAGCTCTCCACAGGTACAGCTGTGGTCTCAGGGCAGCGGTAGTAGATATTGAGGTAGATGATGTAGTGTTGGGCACAGAGATGTAGCAGTGCTGATTAAGTTGGCGCAGGAAGAAGGCAATGACACAGCTGAATGCAGTTCCAATACTTTACTCACGTTTCTGGCACAGACAGGTGCCCGCTTCAGTGCTGTGTCCTCCAGGTCAGGGGCTCAGTCAACTCCCAGGCAGATGGAATACACCCTTCCAGCACTCCCTTCCAAATGTGCCTTTTCTGAATGTCTCCTTTCTAGCGCTAATCTGAAGTACTTGTAGTTATGAATTACACTCAAGTTCCTCTTTCTTGCTGTTACTTATAACTCCACTCGCATGACATGCAGCTGTAGCCTGCTTCGGGGACTCTATACCATCATCACGTTGCTGCTGTGTCTTCGAGTCTTAGGTGGGAATAAAGTGGTCACAACGTCTATTCCTTCAGTTTCTGCTATAGGATTATTAGTATCACACACAGCCTCAAATACCGGTACCCAGCCTTTGGCGCATTAAACTTAGGAATGGTCTCTGCTCTAGCTCCGATCTCAGTTCTCTCTACTCCTCACGTTCCGTACTTTTCTATCTTTCTTCTAAACAACTGATCCTTCTTTCTTCCTTTTTCTTTGCCAGCAGCCCCAGCTCAAAGGAGGCTGCTGCATTTACAAACTTTCACTCCTTCCCCCAGTGTGGCATCTGTCTTTCTCCCCCTCTCTGGGGATTCTGACCTAACTTCCTGTCAGCTTTCCCCTCTAGTGTAATCTAAGCTCCACCCACCACCCAGCACCCTTCATGAACCAAAGCAGCTGCCATAAAGGGTGCTCTGCTGTTCTTAGGTGTCTGTGCTGGATGTAGATGCTAGAGTCTGGTCAGGTGTTATCATCTTACCTGGGGAGTGGGATACTACACCTCAGGAGGATGTGCAGTACCTCTGTGGCGACTGAACCTTCAGGGGCACCACACCCCCATCTGCACAGCGCCTCACCTCATTTTAATCCCCCCATTAGCACAACTCCTCACCTCATTTTATTTTCCCCCATTAGCACAGCCCCTCACCTTATTTTATTCCCCCTATTAGCATAGCCCCTCACATCAATTTATTTCCATTGGTACAGCCCCTCACCTAATCTTATTTCCACATCAGCACAGCCCCGAATCTCATTTTATTCCCTCTATCACCACATTCCCTCCACTCATTTTATTCCCCCCATTAGCACAGACCCTCATCTCATTTTATTCCTCCATGTACACAGCCCCTCAACTTATTTTATTTCCTCATCAGCACAGCCCCTCCACTCATTTTACCCCCAATCTGCACAGCACCTCCCTTCATTTTATGCCCTTCTGCACAGCAATATACAGTCATATGTTAAAGTTTGGGCACCCCTATTAATGCTAAACTTTTTTCTTTATAATAATTTTGGTTTTTGCAACAGCGATTTCAGTTTCATATATCTAATAACTGATGGACTCAATTATATTTCTGGATTCAAATGAGGTTTATTGTACTAACAGAAAATGTGCAATCTGTATTTAAACAAAAACTGACTGGTGCAAAAGTATTGGCACCCTTATCATTTTCTTGATTTGAACACTCCTAACTACTTTTTACTGACTTCCTGAAGCACTAAATTGGTTTTGTAACCTCATTGAGCTTTGAACTTCATAGCCAGGTGTATCAAATCATGAGAAAAGGTATTTAAGGTGGCCACTTGCAAGTAGTTCTCCTATTTGATTCTCCTTTGAAGAGTGGCATCATGGGCTCCTCAAAACAACTCTCAAATGAACTGAAAACAAAGATTATTCAGCATAGCTTTTCAGGGGAAGGATGCAAAAAGTTTTCTCAGAGATTTAACCTGTCAGTTTCCACTGTGAGGAACATAGTAAGGAAATGGAAGAACACAGGTACAGTTCTTGTTAAGCCCAGAAGTGGCAGGCCAAGAAAAATATCAGAAAGGCAGAGAAGAAGAATGGTGAGAACAGTCAAGGACAATCCACAGACCACCTCCAAAGACCTGCCGCATCATCTTGCTGCAGATGGTGTCACTGTGCATCGGTCAACAATACAGCGCACTTTGCACAAGGAGAAGCTGTATGGGAGAGTGATGCGAAAGAAGCCGTTTCTGCAAGCACGCCACAAACAGAGTCGCCTGAGGTATGCAAAAGCACATTTGGATAAGCCAGTTACATTTTGTAAGAAGGTCCTGTGGACTGATGAAACAAAGATTGAGTTGTTTGGTCATACAAAAAGGCGGTATGCATGGAGGCTAAAAAACACAGCATTCCAAGAAAAACACTTGCTACCCACAGTAAAATTTGGTGGAGGTTCCATCATGCTTTGGGGCTGTGTGGCCAATGCCGGCACCGGGAATCTTGTTAAAGTTGAGGGTCGCATGGATTCAACTCAGTATCAGCAGATTCTTGACAATAATGTGCAAGAATCAGTGACGAAGTTGAAGTTACGCAGGGGATGGATATTTCAGCAAGACAATGATCCAACACACCGCTCCAAATCTACTCAGGCATCCATGCAGAGGAACAATTACAATGTTCTGGAATGTCCATCCCAGTCCCCAGACCTGAATATCATTGAACATCTGTGGGTTGATTTGAAGCGGGCTGTGCATACTCGGCGACCATCAAACTTAACTGAACTGGAATTGTTTTGTAAACAGGAATGGTCACAAATACCTTCATCCAGGATCCAGGAACTCATTAATAGCTACAGGAAGCGACTAGAGGCTGTTATTTTTGCAAAAGGAGGATCTATGAAATATTAATGTCACTTTTATGTTGAGGTGCCCATACTTTTGCACGGTAAAATTTTGTTTAAATGCAGATTGCACATTTTCTGTTAGTACAATAAACCTCATTTGAATCCAGAAATATAACTGAGTCCATCAGTTATTAGATATATGAAACTGAAATAGCTGTTGCAAAAACCAAAATTGTTATAAAGAAAAAAGGTTAACATTTATTGGGGTGCCCAAACTTTAACATATGACTGTAAGAATTACAAAAAAGCTCATACTCACCAAATCCAGACTCCTGGTCTACCGTCTTCTCCGTGCAGCAGTAAACGCTGGATGGTGCGATGACACTGCGCCGTGCCATCCAACATCCTCTGCGTGTGCATCTTCTCCAACAAAGCGTAGTCCAAATGTGGCCTGTGTATTGCTGGAGATCCCGGCGGAGCAGGGGAGATGACAGTTCCTCTGCTCATGTCCCATGCTGCACACACAGCACATGGAGGGGGTGATGGTCGGTACGCGGGACAGATAGAGGGGTGAGTTGTGACAGTGGCTGACATTGCTCACCTCCGTGCCTGCGCACCCCTTGGGTAGGCAGGAGGAAGTGCTCTAGGCAGGTGCTTACCCTGCCTACCCCTCATCCTAGCCAAGTGTAGGTTATATCATGCTCTACCTGCCCTCTGTGTGGAGTCTGTCACTATCTACCTGCCCTTCATGTGTAATGCAGGGGTCTGTCACTATCTACATGCCCTGCAGCTGTAGTGCAGAGGTCTGTCACTCTCTACCTGCCTTTGATGTGAAGTGTGGGATCTGTAACTATCTACCTTTCCTCCATGTGTAGTGCAGGGTCTGTCACTCCCTACCTGCCATCCATGTGTAGTGCGGGGTCTGTCATTGTCTACCTGCCCTCTATGTGTAGTGCGAGTTTCTGTCATTCTCAGCCGCCCTCCTTGTGTAGTGCAGGGTTCTGTCACTCGTTACCTGCCCTCTGTGTACTGCACTGCAGACCCCTGCCGCTCACAAGGTACAGCCCCTAACTGGGACTCTGAAATTTATTTCCCTATCTTTCACCTTGAAACTTCCATTGAGTATGGTTTGAGAAAGACCTAGGTTTAGGTCGAAACGTAACCACATAACACTCTCACGTCTGGAATATTTCTTTAGTTCGCGGTGTTTCACTATTTTGATCCATTGTAAAATTCAAATAAAAAAAATTGTAATAATTTTTTTCAAAGAGTCTTTTGCAAGAATAATTCATTTTTGAGTGCGACCGTTCATTCATTGACTAGTGCGGTGGTCGGTCACTCCCTACCTGCTCTCCATGTGTAGTGTGGGGTTTGTCACTCCCTTCCTCCCCTCCATGTGTAATGCGGTGGTCTGTCACTCACTACCTGCTGTCTGTGTATTGTTGGGTCTGTAACTACCTCTCTGCCTTCCATGAGTAGTGCAGGGGTCTGTCACTATCTACCTTCCCTCCATGTGTAGTGTGGGTCTGTCAGTCCCTACTTGACCCTCCATGTTTACTGGGGGTTCTGTCGCTCTACTACATGCCCTCCATGTGTACTGCAGGGTTCTTTCACTCTCTACCTGCCCTCTGTATAGTGCAGGGTCTGTCTCTCACTCTCTTACCTGCCCTCCATGTGAAATGTTCTCTCACCATCTATCTACACTTCCAGCAAGCATCGGACTAGAGCACCCTGGGCCTACCAAAGAAAATCATTCTTGGGGCCCACTTTGTAGCTACATAGAAATAAATACAATACCACCAATTGTATGGTTATACACACTAATATCAGGGTATAATATAAGGTAGTACACTTCTTAATAATAAAGTAGGGATTGGCACCCACATTGTGGTACAAACTCTGCCTACAGAGGTGCATTATACAGTATAGAATCTGCCATTGGGGTGTGCATTATACAATATAGAGTCTGCCTATGGGGGGGTGCAGTATCCAATAAAGAGTCTGCCATAGAGGCCTATAGGGAGTGCATTATACAATATAGAGTCTGCTTATGAGTGGTGCATTATACAATATGGCATCTGGCTATGTGGGGTGCATTATACTATTTAGAGACTGCCTACTGGCGTGCATTATATAGTATAGAGTGTGCCTATGGGGGTGCATTATTCTATACAGAGTCTGCCAATGTGGTGCATTATACTACAGTTGAAACTAGGTAAATAAAATGCCTTAAAACATTCTCTCTCTTTCATTATTCTGGCATTTCGCAAATATTAATAATTATGGTAATCCTAAATGACCTAAAATGGAAAAGATTTATTCTGATTTCATGTCAGATATTTAGAAAAACATGCATATGTGTTTTATATAGTGTATGTAAACTTCTGGTTTCTTACATACAGTATATATGTGTCCCTATAGTTAGATTTCCTTTCTGTGGTAGAAAGATAAATAGCTTTGTATGATTACCATTGTCCCTTCATTGTCTGTGCCGTTGCATTGAAATAACCTGTTCACAATATCAAAGTATGTCATTGGGTGGGCAAGGGTTAAACAGTCAGTTTTGATGACATCACAAAGCACATAAACATCATAGGCATCATATGACATCACAATAGGCATAGAATGAGGAAAGTGCAACACATGAGCCATCTTGTTTCATTAGAGCCTGACACCTTGAAGGAAACAAGTCCAGGTAGGGAACTCTTCACTTATGACCCCACTCACAAATTGTTTAGATGGGGATTAGAAGTGGGATTCATAACTGCATCATTCATCTGAAGATCTTATCAAAAAGTGCTATAGCCTGTGTCCTGTGAAATTCATGATTCTATGATAAAAAAATGCTGTTTATCAGATTTTAAGGAAAATCTGCACATTTGGGTTCTTTCTAAGCGAGTGTGAGCCCGGCCAAACAGGAGCTACCAATCTGGACCACCCCTTCCCTAAATGAGGACTTGCTGGCGATCAACTGATCATTGTCACTGGTCTTGAAGACCCTCAGCAATCGGCTGGTTTTGCCCTCTATGACACCCATGTACTCTAATAAAAGCATATAGGAAGTGGTCGGCCAGTGAGACAACTCCTATGGACTGCTACAGTTCTCCATTGTCAGCGCTCTCTTGGTCCTGTTGGATCAGGGGTGACCAGGGACTGACGGTTTATCATGATCAGGAATTGCAATATGGCATTCTGTGTTTTCCTTTCGTGCATAGAAAAGTAGGTGATACAGATTAGAAAAATTGGGTGCAAACGCTTAGGTTTTAATATGGGTCATGACTCAATAAAAAATGAGGCTGGTGGTTATTTGCGGCCTGTGATTTTGTTTTATTAATTCTACTCTTGATGTTGGAAACTTGATACATAACACACCAGTGGCAGTTATTACGACAGGACACATGACATCACAGGGCACATGACATCATACATATCACCTGACATCACATCATACATATCACAATTGGTACAGAATGTATAAAGTTATTATCCTGAACCACCTTGTGTCCCCAACTGAAGCATCTTGAGGAACACAAGTCCAAGTAGGTAGCTGCCCAATTAACACTAAGGCCCCATTCACACATTGTGTAGCTGTGGCGTGTTTGTGGTGAAGTTTAGAACTGCACCATTTACCTCTAAAAAATCTCAGCAAACATCTCTCTTTTGTGTATTAGAAAGATTCCTTAAATAGAACCTACCATTTAATCCTCTTTTTTGTACTGATAGGTGTTATGCCTCATCTAGTTCATATGATCTGCTGTAATGAAGCACAGACAGATGACGGTGGTGCAGCAGGAAGGCTGAGCAGAAACGACGGAGAACGTAGTGGCATGATGGAAGCAGGAGGACCAGAACTGGAACCACAGGATATCATGAGCAGAATTGATTTAACGGCAACTGCAGTAAGAGTTGCAGACTCCGATCAGGCACAGATCAGAATTGCATCAGTTTTTCTTGGGCGTGGAGAGGGGGAAAAAAGGTTTCTCCACCTTCTGCATTATGTCAGTCTGTGAAAATCAGACACACTTAGATGTCATCCAAGTGAGGTCCAATTTTTTCATGGGCCCATAGACTTGAATTGATGATTTTGATCTGACACTGGGATCAAAATAGGACTTGTCTCCGATTTTCTCCAAGGAGCACTGGGTCCGTGGAAAAAATCTGACATTTGCACAGGCCCATAGAATATCATAGGTACAAGTGTTATCTGTCAAAACCACGGACAGCAAACTCATATATATTTATTTATTTTACTCGTTTACATAGCGCCATTTATTCCACAGCGCGATGTATACATACTATAAATAGAAATGAATTAAATATTTATAAATAAGTATGAATTTATAAATATATATTCACTCATATGTATGCTCTTCGATTTTCACAGACTGACAAAATGGAGAAACCCCCCCCCTCCACCTCCAAGAAAAACTGATGCCACTCTTATCACACTCTAATCAAAGCCTGATCAGAGTCTGCAACTCTAATATGTATGTGTGTATGTGTGTGTATAATACAGTATATGTATTGCATAGTATATGTGTATGTCCACTGTATAGTATACAAGTATGTCTGTTGCATGGCATAAGTCTGTGTCACTTGCATAGCATAAGTCTGTCTCGTGCATAGCATAAGTCTGTCTCTTGCATAGCATGCATCTGTCTCTTGAATAGTATACGTCTATGTCTCTTGCATAGCATACGTCTATGTCTCTTGCATAGCATAGGTCTATGTCTCTTGTTAGCATAGGTATGTCTCTTGAATAGCAAACGTCCACGTCTTTTGCTTAGCATACGTCTGCGTCTCTTGCGTAGCACAGGTTTATGTCTCTTGCATAGCATATGTCTGTCTCTTGCATAGCAGACATCTACGTCTCTTACATAGCATACGTCTGTGTCTCTTGCATAGCAGACGTCAATGTCACTTGCATAGCTTAGGTCTATGTCTGTTGCATAATGCAGGTGTATGTCTCTTGCATAGCATACGTCTATGTCTCTTGCATAGCGTAGGTCTATGTCTCTTGCATAGCGTAGGTCTATGTCTGTTGCATAGCGTAGGTCTATGTCTCTTACATAGCATACGTCTGTCTCTTGCATAGCAGACGTCTATGTCTCTTGCATAGCATACGTCTGTGTCTCTTGCATAGCAGACGTCTATGTCTCTTGCATAGCATATGTCTGTGTCTCTTGCATAGCTTAGGTCTATGTCTCTTGCATAGCATACGTCTGTGTCTCTTGCATAGCATACATCTATGTCTCTTGCATAGGATATGTCTGTGTCTCTTGCATAGCATACGTCTGTGTCTCTTGCATAGCAGACGTCTATGTCTCTTGCATAGCATATGTCTGTGTCTCTTGCATAGCAGACGTCTATGTCTCTTGCATAGCTTAGGTCTATGTCTGTTGCATAATGCAGGTGTATGTCTCTTGCATAGCATACATCTATGTCTCTTGCATAGCATACGTCTATGTCTCTTGCATAGCATAGGTCTGTGTCTCTTGCATAGCATACGTCTGTGTCTCTTGCATTGCATACGTCTATGTCTCTTGCATAGGATATGTCTGTGTCTCTTGCATAGCATACGTCTGTGTCTCTTGCATAGCATACGTCTACGTCTCTTGCGTAGCACAGGTTTATGTCTCTTGCATAGCATTGGTCCTAGCCTATTGCATAGCATATATTTATGTCTCTACATAGCATACATCTATGTCTCTTGCATAGCAGACGTCTATGTCTCTTGCATAGCTTAGGTCTATGTCTGTTGCATAATGCAGGTGTATGTCTCTTGCATAGCATACGTCTATGTCTCTTGCATAGCTTAGGTCTATGTCTGTTGCATAATGCAGGTGTATGTCTCTTGCATAGAATACATCTATGTCTGTTGCATAGCGTAGGTCTATGTCTCTTGCATAGCATACATCTATGTCTCTTGCATAGCATACGTCTATGTCTGTTGCATAGCATACATCTATGTCTCTTGCATAGCATACGTCTGTGTCTCTTGCATAGCATACGTCTGTGTCTCTTGCATAGCATACGTCTCTGTCTCTTGCATAGCATAGGTCTATGTCTCTTACATAGCATACGTCTGTCTCTTGCATAGCAGACGTCTATGTCTCTTGCATAGCTTAGGTCTATGTCTGTTGCATAATGCAGGTGTATGTCTCTTGCATAGCATACACCTATGTCTCTTGCATAGCATACATCTATGTCTCTTGCATAGCATACGTCTGTGTCTCTTGCATAGCATACGTCTATGTCTCTTGCATAGCATACATCTATGTCTGTTGCATAGCATACGTCTGTGTCTCTTGCATAGCATACGTCTATGTCTCTTGCATAGCATAGGTCTATGTCTCTTACATAGCATACGTCTGTCTCTTGCATAGCAGACGTCTATGTCTCTTGCATAGCTTAGGTCTATGTCTGTTGCATAATGCAGGTGTATGTCTCTTGCATAGCATACATCTATGTTTCTTGCATAGCGTAGGTCTATGTCTGTTGCATAGCGTAGGTCTATGTCTTTTACATAGCATACGTCTGTCTCTTGCATAGCAGACGTCTATGTCTCTTGCATAGCATACGTCTGTGTCTCTTGCATAGCATATGTCTGTCTCTTGCATAGCAGACGTCTATGTCTCTTGCATAGCATACGTCTGTGTCTTTTGCACAACATACGTCTATGTCTCTTGCATAGCATATGTCTGTGTTTCATGCATAGCCTACGTCTGTGTCTCTTGCATAGCATACGTCTGTGTCTTTTGCACAACATACGTCTATGTCTCTTGCATAGCATATGTCTGTGTCTCTTGCATAGCATACGTCTATGTCTCTTGAATAGCATACGTCTATATCCTTTGCATTGATTAATCCTATGTCTCTTGCATAGCATACATCTATGCTCTTGAATAGCATAGGTCTGTGTTTCATGCATAGCCTACGTCTGTGTCTCTTGCATAGCTTACGCCTATGTCTCTTGCATAGCATAGGACTATGTGCCTTGCGTAGCATAGGGCTATGTGTCTTGCATAGCATACTTCTATGTCTTTTGCATAACATAGGTCTATGTCTCTTGCATAACATGGGTCTTTGTTTCTTGCATAGCATACGTCTATGTCTCTTGCATAGCATACGTCTATGTCTTTTGTATGGTATTCGTCTATATCTATTGTGTAGTATTCGTATATATATTTTGTATATTAGTCGTATAAGTCTGTTTTATAGTATTCGGATATGTCTATTGTATAGTATATGTCTATTGTATAGTATACGTCTATTGTATAGTATATGTATATGTCTAATGTAAAGTATTTGCATATGTCTGTTGTATAGTATATGTCCAGTATATGTCTATTGTACATTAGATTGTAAGCTCAAGATATAGTATATGTATATGTCTATTCTGTAGTACTCGTACATGTCTGTTGTATAGTATTCATATTTTTAATGTCAAGTATCCGTATATGTCTATTATATAGTTTTCGTATAAGTCTATTGTATATTATTCGTATATGTCTATTGTATATTAGATTGTAAGCTCCTAGGAGCAAGGTGCATTTATCTTTTCCCTTCCAGATCGACTCTCCTGAGCTTATAATACATGCAGATATACAGCAATATGCAGCAGGATAGATGTGATCCAGGGAAATATCCGATCGCCACAACTGGGGTCAGGAAGGAATTTCCCCCCCCCCCCCGAGGCAGAACTCTCCGGGGGGTTTCTTTGCCTTCCTCTGGATCTTGTGGTCCAGTGGCTCTCAGCCGGTCCTCAATGCCCACAGCTAGTTCTGTGGTCTGTATAGGGACTGACCTGAGAGTCATTGTGATTATGGTTTAATTTCTTAAAGGGCCAGTAATATTTTTATTACAGTGTTGCTTATTGCTATTCCAATAAAAAACAATAAGAAAGAAAATAAAAGTGTCATGGGATCGTTTTTCTATTCACTCTATTTTTACACAGTTACAATGATGGGAGTGATCATTACTACCCTCAGTACTCTACAAGTTGAACCAGGAATTATGGGGGTGCCATTTACAGAAGGCAGACCACATAAATCTCCACCCATTGTGATATCGTAATGTCAACTCCTGTCCCAAGTTTCAGTAAAATTGTTATGGAGGCAGTGCCCTAAAATAGCATATGTCCTACACAAAAAAAACTTCCCGAAGACAGGGACACAGAGCTGCAAAATACAAGAGATACAAGCAGTGTCGGTCTGGGGTGCCAAGGGCCCTCTGGTAACCAACTCCAGGGCACCACTTTTACAGCTACATGCAAATGTGACATTATACTCAATCACAAATTTATGTAACAATGAACTGGGAAGAATGTTACATGAATAATATGCTGCTTCTGTAAGTACATAGTGAATAAAGGATATTTTTCCAAGTGCTGCTATATAAGAGGTTGGTGGCCAACTAATGCACAGTGACCCTGTTCCTGTTCTCCTGTGGGCCAGTTTAAGCCTATATGTGTAATATATTTAAATGTAATACTTTGTGTTTATGGTGGAGATCTGCGCATGATTGGCCCATAGTGGGAGGGGAACCCACCAGTAAAAGAAGACTACTTCCTGATAGTCAGGGAAGTACAGTAACCAAGGTCAAGTTCAAGTTGCAGTGGGAGGGCACTTATCATTCAAGGCAGTGGAAGGCCTTACTAGAATCTCTTGCGGACATTCCTGCAACATCCGGTGTCTAGGGTTCGGTTCAGATACTGCCAAGAGTGCCTTATCTTCTAGTGTACAGAGGAAAAGGATATGAAACTGCATTAAGAGAAGGTAAAGGATGCCCGGTGCACTGAGGAACTGGACAGGAAATCCCTGGAAATCCAGTTAACGTGAGGATAGTCCAGGAGGAACGGAGAGCGATGCTGGTGACATACTGTACTAAAGAAACAAAGAATAAGAAGTGTTGTGCCAGAAAATGCATGTTACAGTCTGATGAACATAAACTGCCCAATAAATGATTGCTTGCTACAATGAACTTCATGTTCCCTTAGTTATGTGTGGCGTCTCCTGAGGAGGGAGATCTGGGGAAAGCAGAGGTCTTTGGTCTACAGGTCTATGTGATGCACCCCACACTTGCCAGTAAGTTGGGACCAGGACCAGGGCCAGTTTTAGACAAAGTGGGGCCCTGGGCAAAAATTTAAAGTGGGGCCCTAAATGCTCACATATTGAACCATCACACAGTCACATTTCTGTTGTATTTACATGCGCAGAGTTCAGGCCGTTAAGCGAGCGTGATCGACAATATTGAAGTCGTTCGACGCTTGTTTTGCGGCCTCTTTACTCCGGCTGGGGAAGAATGATGGGCACAGATGCAGAAATCTACAAGCCATTAACCCTCATAGACTTTCAGACTCCCTACATTCAACACTGTCCCCAATCTCTTTTTCATGTCCTGATCTGGCTGTACATCACAACAATGACACTCTCAAAAGCACCCTGGACCAAGTGGCACCCTCAGAACCTCCAAACAGAGTAAAACTGTCCTGGTTCACATTGCAAACTCAATTTCTCCAGCGATGCTTTAGGGGTAACGCACGTCTATGGAAGAAAACTCCATCACCAGAAAATTTTATCCACTACAAATTTATGTTACGGACCTGTAAGGGAGCACACCCTAGGGCCGTGGGTTGCTCGGTACCGGGCTGGTGTCTTAATGGGATGTGTCACAGTGGCAGCAGTGACCCGGTCCGTGGCCCTGGGTGTCAAATGGCAGAGGAAATATTTACAAGGGAGATAAGAAATAAAGAGTTTGTAAAGTGTTCGTGATGCCACCTGTGGTTTCTGGTCAGAGGTGACCAGCGCTGCAGCGCAGATCCTCTGGGACTGATGGGGGATGCAGCAGAGTTGGAATAGCTCTCCACACGCAGAGCTTTAGGCCCAGGGCAGTAGTGATGGAATAATTGATAATGGTAGCATAATTGATGATGGTAGGTGGAGCAGTGCTGAGTAGGTTTTGCAGAAAGAATTCAAAGGACACAGCTGGGTTCAGTTCCAAAGCTTTACTCACAGTTGTGGTGCACATAGATGCCCACTTGGTGCTGCATCTTCTTGGTGAGAGGTCCAGTCAACTCCCAGGCAGATGGAGAACACCTTTCCAGTAATCCCTTTAGTATGTGCCTTTCCTGGCTGTAAAACGAAAAAAGTGGTTTGGTACCGTGTTAGCCAGTAGAAAAAAATATATATAAAGTGCTCTCAGTGAGAGAAACAAAATAGGAATCTTGTGGGTATGATACCTTTTAATGGCTAACAAATAATAGTGAATGTTGTTACAAAGCAAGCTTTCGGGACTGCTTATGTCCCTTCATCAGGCTGATATTTATTGAAATGTTGTGCTTTAAACTGTATATAAATAAGGTTTCTTCAAATATTTTGTCATATCAGCCTGATGAAGGGACATAAGCAGTCCCGAAAGCTTGCTTTGTAACAACATTCACTATTATTTGTTAGCCATTAAAAGGTATCATACCCACAAGATTCCTATTTTGTTTCTCTCACTGAGAGCACTTTATATATATTTTTTTCCTGGCTGTCTCACTGTGCTGGCTTTTCTACTCCTCTTCCTTCCTAACACCTCACAGTCAGTGTCCCAGGCCAGCAGCCGCGGACCTTATTGGGTTACGTCCTCACTGCGTTCTCTTGCTCCCTTATGGTTGCTTTTCCAGAGGAGATAACTGTGGCTTTTGGTTGAGGTACCTAAAAGGTGCCTCGACCTCTGGCTTGCTAGTTGAGTCTGACGATATCGCCACTAGGCTAGGGGGCCGGTACCCCTCTGCGACCTGATCCCTCCACCCGACGTCTGTCAGTGTGGAATGACAAAGTGGGGCCCTGGGTAAAAGTTTAAAGTGAGGCACTAAACGCTCACATATTGCACCATCACCATTTACATGCACAGAGCTCAGGCCACTAAACGAGCGTGATCATTAATATTGAAGTCAATCGATGCTTGTTTCCTGGCCTCTTTACTCTGGCTGGGGAAGAATTATGGGGACAGATGCAGAAATCTACAAGCCATTAACCCTCATACACTTTCAGACTCCCTACGCTCATCACTGTCCCCAATCTCCTCTTTTTCATGTCCTGATCTGGCTGTACATCACTACAATGACACTCTCAGGAGCAGCCTGGACCAAGTGGCACCCCTCACTCAGAACCTCCAAACACAGAGTAAAACAGCCCTGGTTCACATTGCAAACTCGATTTCTCCAGCAATGCTTTTGGCGTTCCGCATGCCTATGGAAGAAAAATCGATCACCAGAAAACTTTATCCAATACAGATTTATGTTACGGACCTATAATGCTGCCCTTCTCCTCGCCAAACAGACATACTTCACCACCCTGATCTCCTCATTGTCTAACAACCCCAAAAATTTTTTTGACACAGGCCATATCACAGACATCTGAGCTGATGAACTGGCATCCCACTTTATAGAGAAAACAGAGAATAACTGTCAGGAAATCAGCTCCCTGCCATCAAGTGCCACAACTCCAATCCCTCCCAACATCTCCTCTGGCTCACTCTCCACATTTGATCCCATCACAGAAGAAGAAGTCTCCAGGCTCCTCTTTTCTTCTCATCCGACAACATGCACTACTGACCCCATTCCATCACATGTCCACCAGTCTCTCTCCTGTCGTAACTACCCATCTAACTACAATCTTCAATTTCTCACTCTCTTCTGGTATTTTCCACTCCTCCTTCAAATACTTTATCATTACTCCATTATTAAAAAAAAAACCTCTCTCGACCCATCCAGGACAAATAACGACAGACCAGTCTCCAACCTCCCATTCATCTCTAAACTCTTGGAGCGCCTGGTCCACTCCTGCCTTACTCGTTACCTCTACACTCACTCTCTGCTAGATCCATCACAGTCTGGCTTCCGCCCCCTACATTCTATAGAAACTGCACTCATCAAAGTGACTAACGACCTTCTGACAGCAAAACATAATGGTGACCACTCTCTGCTCGTTCTTCTCAACCTCTCTGCAGCTTTCAACACTGCTGACCACCATCTCCTACTCTCTGTGCTCCAGTCAAAAAGCATAAAGGATGCTGCTCTCTCCTGATTCACTTCCTATCTTTCTGACTGTTCCTTCAGTGATTCGATCGCTTGCTCCACTTCTTTTCCTCTTCCTCTAACTGTTGGGTCTCTCAGGGCTCAGTTCTTGGTCCACCTCTCTTCTCTCTCTACATGGCCCCAGTTGAACAGACCATGAGCAGATTTGGCTTTCAGTACCATCTTTATGCTGATGACACAACTATACACGTCAACCCCTGACCTGCTGCACTACAGAACACCAGTGACTGTCCGCAGTCTCCAACATCATGTCTGCTCTCTATCTGAAACTCAACCTTTCCAAAACTGAACTTCCTCTGCTCCCGCCATCTACTAACCTCCCTAAATCTGAAATCTCCATCACTGTGGGTGACACCACAATAACGCACCGGCTGCAAGCAGCACTGTCTGAGTGTTACGTTTGACATCAAGCTTTCCTTCACATCCCATATCCAACTCTTGCCGCTTACACCTAAAGAACATCTCTAGAGTCCGCCCCTTTCTCACCATGGAAACAACAAAGACGCTCACTGTTGCCCTGATCCACTCCCGCCTAGACTACTGTCCTCATGCAATGTACATGAGGACAAAGAAATCAGGAAAGGGAAAGGGCAGGAGGAATGCTGTGTGGATTGTAATGTAACTGAGGTGTCCGGGACCGTTGAAGAGAAAAGTAAAATCGTTTGGTTGGCATCTGAACCGGTATATGTGTCCGTTCTTTCTACCCTGTGCACAGAAGCTGAGTGTGGAGGAGCTGTGCAACACTGCAGTGAAATTCCTGATGGTGAACCAGATCCCCGAACAGGTACGCCGGTAGAAGCCGACGGTTTTTCTGTAGGAAGAGGCCGGGACACCAAGGCCCTGGTGTCCTCGGCCACGACTACCGTCCTGGCCCCTCCTTACAAGTGCACAGTAAAAAAATGCTTCCTGCAAACAGAAAAGGTTTTGGACCCAAATATCACATTTTTAAACCCCCTAGGACGAAAGCCAATAGATATATACCCAGCAATGCAAATATGTTGCTATTTTATACTACGAAGTGATCCAAGCACTAATATATACTGCCTTAATAAGAGAGATAGTGAGAAGGGCACAATCCGAAATAAAAGGAATTATTATTGTATTACTTGCTATAAAGCTGGAATAAGGGCAGGTGCAGCGGGTCTGTGACTGTGCATAATAGATTATGCTCTTAACCGCTCCTGACAGTTATTACCGGGTCTCAGCTATTACTTACACCAAGCTGCCGGCGGCGATCGCGTGGGTCTAGAACCCTCTATCTACCATGAGTGGGTTCAGAGCCGGTACAAAATATTTTGGTGCCCTAAGCAGATGAAGCCAATGGTGCCCCCCATCCCAAAGCAAAGGAATGGCTCAGAAATTAACGTAACATTAACCCTAATGCACATCTCCACTTCCTCTCCGATGAGTTAGGTAGCCAAATCGATGACTACTTTCCCTAGAATTGTTACCTTTTTCACAAAAAAAATCAAAAGTAAAAAAATGGTGTACTTTAGGGATCCTAATGGAAAATAAACAGTCCCCCATTATAAATAAAAGGATACATCTGATGGTTTTTGTGCCCATCATGTGACATATACAGCTTGCACATTATCAGCTCTAAAAGTCACACCATCCTATACCATGGCTGTCCTATCTCTAATTTTCTATTCCACTTTCTATATCTCCACACTGTCCCCCCACCATGCTAACTCCTCTCCATATTTTGCCTCCATTTCATGCTGTCCCCTCTCCATATCCATTCTGTGCCTCTTTGACCTCCACAGCCCCATATACAGTATGGTCACCACAGGTACTCATATATACTTTACTGTCCCACATTCACAGCCCCTCATTTAATGGCCAAACTGCGCATCCCCTTATTTCATGACCCAAATGGACACCCCCTCATTTTATGCCCCCCCGCACAGCCCCTCATTTCATGTCCACCCCCCGCACTGCCTCTCATTTCATGCACCCCTGCACAGCCCACATGTATTTATATGTGTTTTGTGCACTTTTTATATTTTTCGGGGTGCTGTTGGGCCCAGATGGCTCTGTAAACTGTGGCCTCTGCTCACACAGGATGCATTATAGGTAGCACTGGGCAGCCCACGATAGGGCGTCATTAATAGGCTGTAAGCCAGATGCTCTGCTCCCTCTGTGTTTGAACAGTGCTGCATACAGATTATATTTGTTGGCACTGATGTACCAAACGGCCAATCCCTGATTGTAAATATATGTAAAACACAAGCCGCGGAGACACCATCACATGTTTCTCAACGCAAGCAATGACTAGCCAGGTCTTTCCCCGGGAGGGAACAACCACAGGAAGGGCAGTCTCCAATGAAGGAAACCACCTATGCCAAAATATGGTATCCATCCACATACAGCTGTTTCGGGGTATTGCCCCTCATCAGTGTGGAGTAGGAAACTGGCCAGTAGGAGCAATGCCTAGTAGAAGACTGTGAAAAATGAGGATGAATGAACTCATGTAGATAAGCATCCAACACTGCGGAGACACCATCACGTTTCTCAACACAGTGATTCTAGGGCAATGCCCCCACCTTTATGGGAAATATGTAAATATATGCAAAACACAAGCCGCGGAGACACCATCACGTTTCTTCCACTTACAAAGCCCCTCAATTTATTCACCTGCATGTGCACAGACCTTCATTTTTCCGCCTCTGCCCAGCCCCCCAGCTTATTCCCCCATCTGCACAGCCCCTCATTTTTCCCCCTCTTCACAGCCCCTAAGATTATTCCACACATCTGCACAGCCCGTCAGTTTAGAAACCCCATCTATACAGCCCATCAGTTTATTCCCCTGGATCACCCCCCTAGGGCTGTGGGTTACTCGGTACCGGGCCAGTGTCTTAAGGGGGAAGTGTCGCGGCGGCAGTGACCCGGTCTGTGACCCTGGGTGTCCATGTAAAATAGGTGGAACTGAAGCTGAATAAAGTTTATAGGTAGATAGTTCATGATGCCACCTGTGGTATCTGGTCAGAAGGGGACCAGCGCTGCAATGCAGATCCTCTGGGACAGATGGTGTGGTGCAGCAAAGATGTAATAGCTCTCCACAGGCAGAGCTGTGGTCCCAGGGCAGCGGTAGTAGATATTGAGGTAGATGATGTAGTGTTGGGCACAGAGATGTAGCAGTGCTGATTAAGTTGGGGCAGGAAGAAGGCAATGACACAGCTGAATGCAGTTCCAATACTTTACTCACGTTTCTGGCACAGACAGGTGCCCGCTTCATTGCTGTGTCCTCCAGGTCAGGGGCTCAGTCAACTCCCAGGCAGATGGAATACACCCTTCCAACACTCCCTTCCAAATGTGCCTTTTCTGAATGTCTCCTTTCTAGCGCTAATCTGAAGTACTTGTAGTTATGAATTACACTCAAGTTCCTCTTTCTTGCTGTTGCTTATAACTCCACTTGGATGACAGGCAGCTGTAGCCTGCTTCGGGGACTCCATACCATCATGTCCCGCTTCACACACGCTGCTGCTGTGTCTTCGAGTCTTAGGTGGGAATAAAGTGGTCACAACTTTTATTACTCCTGTTTCTGCTGTAGGATCATTAGTATCACACACAGCCTCGAATACTGGCGCCCGGCCTTTGGCGCATTAAACGTAGGAATGGGCTCTGCTCTAGCTCCGATCCCAGTTCTCTCTCCTCCTCACGTTCCGTACTTTTCTATCTTTCTTCTGAACAACTGATCCTTCTTTCTACCTCTTTGCTTGCCAGCAGCTGCTGCATCTATGTCCTTTCCCTCCTTCCCCCAGTGGGGCAACTGTCTTTCTCCCCCTCTCTGGGGATTCTGACCTAACTTCCTGTCAGCTTTCCCCTCTAGTGTAATCTAAGCTCCACCCACCACCCAGCACCCTTCATGAACCAAAGCAGCTGCCATAAATGGTGCTCTGCTGTTCTTAGGTGTCTGTGCGCGATGTAGGTGCTGGAGTCTGGTCAGGTGTTACCATCTTACCTGGGGAGTGGGATACTACACCTCAGGAGGATGTGCAGTACCTCTGTGGTGACCAAACCCTCAGGGGCACCACACCCCCATCTGCACAGCGCCTCACCTCATTTTAATCCCCCCCATTAGCACAGCTCCTCACCTCATTTTATTTTCCCCCATTAGCACAGCCCCTCACCTCATTTTATTCCCCCTATTAGCATAGCCCCTCACATCAATTTATTTCCCCCATTGGTACAGCCCCTCACCTAATTTTATTTCCATATCAGCACAGCCCCGAATCTCATTTTATTCCCTCTATCACCACATTCCCTCCACTCATTTTATTCCCCCCATTAGCACAGACCCTAATCTCATTTTATTCCTCCATGTACACAGCCCCTCAACTTATTTTATTCCCTCATCAGCACAGCCCCTCCACTCATTTTACCCCCCATCTGCACAGCATCTCCCTCCATTTTATGCCCTTCTGCACAGTAATATAAGAATTACAAAAATGCTCATACTCACCAAATCCAGGCTCCCGGTCTACCGTCTTCTTGGTGCAGCAGTGAACGCTGGATGGCGCAATAACACTGCGCCGCTCCATCCAACGTCCTCTGCGCATGCATCTTCTCCAACAAAGCATAGTCCAAATGTGGCCTGTGTATTGCTGGAGATCCCGGCGGAGCAGGGAAGATGACAGTTCCTCTGCTCGTGTCCCATGCTGCACACACAGCATATGGAGGGGGTGATGGTCGGTATGCGGGACAGAGAGAGGGGTGAGTGGTGACAGTGGCTGACATTGCTCATCTCCGTGCCTGCGCACCCCTTGGGTGTTAGGAACGGTGGAACGTACTAAATAAAAATAAATAATAAAGTGCGTTCGCCGCTCGGGGTCCGCCGTGCAGTAGGTGTTACACCGCTGCTAGGTAATGACAGACGAGCAATATGGCGGTATAATGCACATGGGTTCAACTTCACCCGAAGTGCGCAAAGTGGGCTCTGTTCACACACAGAGGCGCCGCAACATAAATATACAAAAACGCTGAGCCTGTTAGTGTCACAGACCACAGGGAAATTCACACACGGTATCTGGTCACAGAAGCAGGACCAAAGGCAGAGGAGCTGCGTCTGCCTAGACCTACCATGTGTGCGGCGTCGCTACTGCGGACGCCAAGGAGGGCTGCAACTGCAGCGCGGCGTAGGACACAGCCGCTAGTCGACAAAGCTAGGAAGCAAGCGGAATGTCGGACACTAGAGTAAAGGTGCGGTGTGCACAGTGGCCTAAGGCTTGCCACTGACTGGTGCTTACTGCTGCACTAATTCCCTATCCACATGCGTAATATCAGAGGGAAGGGGTTTCAAATGAGTCAGTCACCAGAGTCATACATCCGTCACCATTCACACATTTAGCTTGAAATTTCTATACTAGCGCATGGCCGAACGGTCATGCGCGCTTTTTATAGCCGTGCGGGACCTTCCATATCTCCGAGATGGACCAATGAGATCTGGAGCAGGACCTGGGCACATGACTCCCGATCTCCA
Organism: Dendrobates tinctorius; assembly: GCF_039654945.1. Lineage (NCBI taxonomy): Eukaryota > Metazoa > Chordata > Amphibia > Anura > Dendrobatidae > Dendrobates > Dendrobates tinctorius. The sequence goes on from NW_027361728.1 coordinate 9,361,328, forward strand.
ATGGGAGATCATCTCGTGAGCATGCCCAGTAGGAGCACAGAGGAACTTAGTCTCTGGAGCGGTCTGCTGCAAAGTAATCTTCTCTGCAGTAGATAGACAGCAGGAGACTGCAGAATGTGAGGCTCTGGATTCCTGCAGAGCAGACGCAGAAACCTGACGCCTAGCATTGGGCAGGCAGGAGGAAGTGCTCTAGGCCGGTGCTTACCCTGCCTACCCCTCATCCTAGCCAAGTGTGGGTTATATCATGCTACCTGCCCTCTGTGTGGAGTCTGTCACTATCTACCTGCTGTTTGTGTATAGTGCAGGGGTCTGTCATTCCCTACCTGCCCTCCATGTGTAATGTAGGGGTCTGTCACAATCTACATGCCCTGCATCTGTAGTGCAGAGGTCTGTCACTCTCTACCTGCCTTCGATGTGTAGTGCAGGATCTGTAATTACTGTATCTACCTTTCCTCCATGTATAGTTCGGGGTCTGGCACTCTCTATCTGCCCTCCATGTGTAGTGCAGGGTCTGTCACTCCCTACCTGCCATCCATGTCTAGTGCAGGGGTCTGTCACTGTCTACCTGTCCTCTATGTGTAGTGCGAGGTTCTGTCATTCTCAACCTGCCCTCCTTGTGTAGTGCAGGGTTCTGTCACTCGTTACCTGCCCTCTGTGTACTGTGGGGTCTGTCACACACTACCTGCTCTCCATGTGTAGTGCAGCAGTCTGAAACTCCCTACCTGCCAACCATGTGTAGTGTGGGGTTCTGTCACTCTATATACTGCCCTCCATGTGTAGTGCGGGGTCTGTCACTGCCTACCTGCCCTCCATTTGTATTGCAGGGTTCTTTCACTCTCTACCTGCCCTGCTTGTGTAGTGCAGTGGTCTGTCACTCTCTACCTGCCCGCTATGTGTAGTGTGGTGGTCAGTCACTCCCTACCTGCCCTCCATGTGTAGTTTGGGGTTTGTCACTCCCTTCCTCCCCTCCATGTGTAATGCGGTGGTCTGTCACTCCCTACCTGCTGTCTGTGTATTGTTGGGTCTGTAACTACCTCTCTGCCTTCCATGAGTAGTGCAGAGGTCTGTCACTATCTACCTGCCCTCCATGTGTAGTGTGGGGTCTGTCAGTCCCTACTTGACCCTCCATGTTTACTGGGGGTTCTGTCGCTCTACTACATGCCCTCCATGTGTAATGCGGGGTTCTTTCACTCTCTACCTGCCCTCTGTGTAGTGCAAGGTCTGTCTCTCACTCTCTTACCTGCCCTCCATTGAAATGTTCTCTCACTATCTACCTACACTTCCAGCAAGCATCGGACTGGAGCACCCTGTGACTACCAAAGAAAATCATTCTTGGGGCCCACTTTGTAGCTACATAGAAATAAATACAATACCACCAATTGTATGGTTATACACACTAATGTCAGGGTATAATATAAGGTAGTACACTTCTTAATAATGTAGTAGGGATTGGCACCCACATTGTAGTACAAACTCTGCCTACGGGGGTGCATTATACAGTATAGAATCTGTCTATGGGGAGTGAAGTATACAATAAAGAGTCTGCCATAGAGGCCTACAGGGAGTGCATTATATAATATGGCATCTGGCTATGTGGGGTGCATTATTCTGATTTATTCTGATTTCATGTCAGATATACAGAAAAACATGCATATGTGTTTTTATATAGTGTATATTTGTGTCCCTACAGTTAGATTTCCTTTCTGTGGTAGAAAGATAAATAGTTTTGGATGATTACCATTGTCCCTTCATTGTCTGCGCCGTTGCATTGAAAGAACCTGTTCACAATATCAAAGTATGTCACTGGGTGGGCAAGGGTTAAACAGTCATTTTTTATGACATCACAAAGCACATAAACATCATAGGCATCATATGACATCACAATTGGCATAGAATGAGGAAAGTGCAACACATGAGCCATCTTGTTTCATTACAGCCTGACAGCTGGAAGGAAACAGGTCCAGGTAGGGAACTCTTCACTTATGACCCCACTCACAAATTGTTTAGATGGGGGATTAGAAGTGGGATTCAGAATTGCATCATTCATCTGAAAATCTTATCAAAAAGTGCTATAGCCTGTGTCCTGTGAAATTTATAATCATTCTATCATTAAAAAAAATGCTATTGATCAGATTCTAAGGAAAATCTGCACATTTGGGTTCTTTCTAAGCGAGTGTGAGCCCGGCCAAACAGAAGCTACCAATCTGGACCACCCCTTCCCTAAATGAGGACTTGCTGGCGATCACTTGATCATTGTCACTGGTCTTGAAGACCCTCAGCAATCGGCTGGTTTTGCCCTCTATGACACCCATGTGCTCTAATAAAAGCATATAGGAAGGGGTCAGCCAGTGAGACAACTCCACTTGGTTCCATTTTTTGGGAGCTTTATCATTAATGTTGTGAAATTGTTATCATAGCATAAATTTAACTGCAGACTGCTATAGTTCTCCATTGTCAGCGCTCTCGGTCCTGTTGGATCAGGGGTGACCAGGAACTGACGGTTTATCGTGATCAGGAATTGCAGTATGGCGTCCTGTGTTTTCCTTTAGTGCATAGAAAAGTAGGTGATACAGATTAGAAAAATTGGGTGCAAATGCTTAGGTTATAATATGCGTCATGACTCAAGAAAAAATGAGGCTGGTGGTTATTTGCGGCCTGTGATTTTGTTTTATTAATTCTACTCTTGATGTTGGAAACTTGATACATAACACACCAGTGGCAGTTATTACAACAGGACACATGACATCACAGGGCACATGACATCATACATATCACCTGACACATCACATCATACATATCACAATTGGTACAGAATTTATAAAGTTTTTATCCTGAACCACCTTGTGTCCCCAGCGGAAGCATCTTGAGGAAGACAAGTCCATGTAGGTCGCTGTCCAATTAACACTAAGGCCCCATTCACACATTGTGTAGCTGTGGCGTGTTTGTGGTGAAGTTTAGAACTGCACCATTTACCCCTAAAAAATCTCAGCAAACATCTCTCTTTTGTGTATTAGAATGATTCCTTAAATAGAACCTACCATTTAATCCTCTTTTTTGTACTGATAGGTGTTATGTCTCATCTAGTTCATATGATCTGCTGTAATGAAGCACAGACAGATGACGGTGACGCAGCAGGAAGGCTGAGCAGAAACGACGGAGAACGTAGTGGCATGATGGAAGCAGGAGGACCAGAACTGGAACCACAGGATATCATGAGCAGAATTGATTTAACGGCAACTGCAGTAAGAGTTGCAGACTCCGATCAGGCACAGATCAGAATTACATCAGTTTTTCTCGGGCATGGAGAGGGGAAAAAAAGGTTTCTTCACCTTCTGCATTATGTCAGTCTGTGAAAATCAGACACTCTTAGATGTCATCCAAGTGAGGTCCAATTTTTTCATGGGCCCATAGGCTTGCATTGCAGATTTTGATCTGACATTGGGATCAAAATAGGACTTGTCTCCGATTTTCTCCATGGAGCACTGGGTCCGAGGAAAAAATCTGACATTTGCACAGGCCCATAGAATATCATAGGTACGAGTGTTCTCCGTCATAACCACGGATAGAAAACTCATATATATTTATTTATTTTACTCGTTTACATAGCGCCATTAATTCTACGGCGCTATGTATACATACCATATATAGAAATGAATTGAATATTTATAAATAAATATAAATATATTTATAGATATATATTCACTCATATATGCTCTTCGATTTTCACAGACTGACAAAATGGAGAAACTTTTTCCCCCCTCTCCACCGCCAAGAAAAACTGATGCCACTCTGATCACACTCTAATCAAAACCTGATCGGCGTCTGCAACTCTATTATATATGTGTATGTGTGTGTATAATACAGTATATGTATAGTATAGTATAGTAAATGTATGGTATATATGTATGTCTACTGTATAGTATACAAGTATGTCTGTTGCATAGCATACATCTATGTCTGTTGCATGGCATAAGTCTGTCTGTTGTATGGCATACGTCAATGTCTGTTGCATGGCATAGGTCTATGTCTCTTGCATAGCATACGTCTGTGTCTCTTGCATCGCATACGTCTGTGTCTCTTGCATAGCATACATCTGTCTCTTGCATAGCACACGTCTATATCTCTTGCATAGCATATGTCTGTCTCTTCCATACCGTCTATGTCTGTTGCATGGCATATGTCTGTCTGTTGTATGGCATACGTCAATGTCTGTTGCATGACATAGGTCTATGTCTGTTGCAAGGCATAGGTCTATGTCTCTTGCATAGCATACGTCTGTGTCTCTTGCATAGCATACGTCTATGTCTCTTGTATAGCATAAGGCGATATGTCTTGCAAAGCATACGTCTATATCTCTTGCATAGCATATGTCTGTCTCTTCCATAGCATACATCTGTGTCTATTGCATAGTATACGTCTATGTGTCTTGCATAGCATACGTCTGTATCTCTTGCATAGCATTAGTCTGTGTCTCTTGCATAGCATAGGTCTATGTCTCTTGCATAGCATAAGTCTGGGTCATTTGTATAGCATACGTCTGTCTCTTGCATAGCACCTGTCAAAGACTGAACTCCTTGTGTTTCCTCCCGCTACTAATGTACCTATACCCGACATTGCCATTTCCGTGTGTGGTTCTACTATTACTCCCCAGCAACATGCCCGCTGTCTTGGGGTCATACTTGACTCCGAGCTTTCCTTTGTCTCCCACATCCGATCACTGGCTCGCTCTTGTTATCTGCACCTCAAAAACATTTCTAGAATTCGACCTTTTCTTACTTTTGACTCTGCAAAAACTCTTACTGTTTCTCTTATTCATTCTCATCTCGACTATTGTAACTCTCTTCTAATCGGTCTCCCTCTTACCAAACTCTCCCCCCGCCAATCTATCTTGAATGCAGCTGCCAGGATCATATTCCTCGCCAATCATTACACCGATGCCTCTACCTTGTGTCAGTCTTTACACTGGCTACCCATCCACTCCAGAATCCAGTACAAACTTATTACCCTCACCCACAAAGCCCTCCATGGCTCAGCACCACCCTACATCTCCTCCCTTGTTTCAGTATACCATCCTACCCGCGCCCTCCGTTCTGCTGATGACCTGAGGTTAGCATCCTCAATAATCAGAACCTCCCACTCCCGTCTTCAAGACTATACATGTGCTGCACCATTTCTTTGGAATGCACTTCCCAGGTCAATACGATTAGTCCCCAATCCCCACAATTTTAAGCGTGCCCTGAAAACGCATTTATTCAGACTGGCCTATCGCCTCAACATATTAACCTAATCTATCCCTGTGTGGCACAGCCAAAAGTTTTTTTTTTTTTACCATAACCAGGTTCCCCGCATCATGTTCCCACATGCTTTATGCATCCATTAGCCCTCTGCATCCGTACTGTTACACACTTAACATTATGGCTGATCCATACAATCAGGGCAACTGTTACCACCCACCTTTCGTGTCTCCCCTTTTTCCTCATAGACTGTAAGCTTGCGAGCAGGGCCCTCATTCCTCTTTGTATCTGTTATGATCTATGTGATTATTGTTATGCTGTAATGTATATTGTCTGTACAAGTCCCCTCTGAAATGTAAAGTGCTGCGGAATATGTCAGCGCTATAGAAATAAAATTTATTATTATTATATTATGTCTCTTGCATAGCATAGGTCTTAGTCTCGTGCATAGCATATGTCTATGTCTCCTGCATAGCGTAGGTCTACAGTATGTCTGCTGCATAGCGTAAGTCTATGTCTCTTACATAGCATACGTCTGTATCTTGCATAGCATACGTCTATGTCTCTTGCATAGCATACATCTATGTCTCTTGCATAGCATAGGTCTGTGTCTCTTGCATAGCATACGTCTGTGTCTCTTGCATAGCATATGTCTGTGTCTCTTGCATAGCATTAGTCTATGTCTCTTGCATAGCATACGTCAATGTCTCTTGCATAGCATACACCTATGTCTCTTGCATAGCATACGTCTATGTCTCTTGCATCGCATATGTCTATGTCTCTTGCATAGCATACGTCTATGTGGCTTGCATAGCATACGTCTGTGTCTCTTGCATAGCATACGTCTGTGTCTCTTGCATAGCATAGGTCTATGTCACTTGCATAGCATAGGTCTATGTCTCTTGCATAGATTAATCCTATGTCTCTTGCATAGCATACGTCTGTGTCTCTTGCATAGCATAGGTCTTAGTCTCGTGCATAGCATATGTCTATGTCTCTTGCATAGCGTAGGTCTACAGTATGTCTGCTGCATAGCGTAGGTCTATGTCTCTTACATAGCATACGTCTGTATCTTGCATAGCATACGTCTATATCTCTTGCATAGCATACATCTATGTCTCTTGCATAGCATAGGTATGTGTTTCTTGCATAGCCTATGTCTGTGTCTCTTCCATAGCATACATCTATGTCTTTTGCATAGCATATGTCTGTCTCTTGCATAGTATATGTATATGACTATTGCATAGTATTCTTCTATGTCTATTGTATAGTATTTGTATATGTCTATTGTGTAGTATTCGTATATGTCTTTTTTTCACGTAGTATTCGTATATGTCTTTTCTATAGTAGTCGTATATGTCTATTGTACAGTATATGTCTATTGTATAGTATTCGTATAAGTCTAATGTAAAGTATTTGTATATGTCTATTGTACACTAGGCCTGTTTCATACAACAGTTTTTTGCTTCAGTTAAAATCCGCTAAAATGGCGGACAATGGATCCGTTCTTGGACTGATGACCACGTTTGTCACCGGACCGTTATTTTAACGGATCCGTCGAAGGAAGAATTTTAAAGGAACCGCTGCCTGGGGGGGGAGAGAGAGAGAGAGAGAGAAAGAGAGAGAGGGAGTTTTTTTTGCACAACGGCGGATTTTGACGGATTTCAAAAAACTGATGTGTGAAACAGGCCTTAGATTGTAAGCAACTAGGAGCAAGATATTGTATATGTATGTCTATTCTGTAGTATTCGTATATGTTTATTGTATAGTATTTGTATATGTCTATTGTATAATATTCATATGTTTATTGTATAGTATTTGTATATGTCTATTGTATAGTATTCGTATACGTCTATTGTATAGTATTCGTATATGTCTATTGTATAGTATATGTATATTTCTATTGTATAGTATATGTATATGTCTAATGTAAATATACTATAGCGTAAGCTTCTAGGAATAGGTTGTATATTGTATATTAGATTGTTAGCTCCTAGGAGCAAGATGCATTTATCTTTTCCCTTCCAGATCGACTCTCCTGAGCCTATAATACATGCAGATATATAGCAATATGCAGCAGGACAGATGTGATCCAGGGAAATATCCGATCGCCACAGCTGGGGTCAGGAAGGAATTTTTTCCCCCCCTGAGGCAGAACTCTCCGGGGGGTTTCTTCGCCTTCCTCTGGATCTTGTGGTCCAGTGGCTCTCAGCTGGTTCTAAATACCCACAGTTAGTTCTGTGGTCTGTACAGAGACTGACCTGAGAGTCATTGTGATTATGGTTTAATTTCTTAAAGGGCCAGTAATATTTTTATTGTGTTGCTTATTGCTATTCCAATAAAAAACAATAAGAAAGAAAATAAAAGTGTCATGGGAGCTTTCTTCTGTTCACTTTATTTGTACACAGCTACAATGATGGGAGTGATCATTACTACCCTCAGTACTCTATAAGTTGAACCAGGAATTATGGGGGGCGCCATTTGCAGAAGGCAGACCACATAAATCCCCACCCATTGTGGTATCGTTATGTCAACTCCTGTCCCAAGTTACATTAAAATTGTTATGGAAGCAGTGCCCTAAAATAGTATATGTCCTACACAAAAAAACTATCCGATAACAAACTGAAGACAGGGACACAGAGCTGCAGAACACAAGAGTCACAAGCAGTGTCGGACTGGGGTGCCACGGTCCCACTAGTAACCAACTCCAGGGCCCACTTTTATAGCTACATGCAAATGTGACATTATCCTCAATCACAAATTTATATAACAATGAGCTGGGAAGATTGTTACATGAATATGATGCTGCTTCTGTAAGTACATAGTGAATAAAGGCTATTTGTAATATATTTAAATGTAATACTTTGTGTTTATGGTGGAGATCTGCGCATGATTGGCCCATAGTGGGAGGGGAACCCACCAGTAAAAGAAGACTACTTCCTGATAGTCAGGGAAGTACAGTAACCAAGGTCAAGTTCAAGTTGCAGTGGGAGGGCACTTATCGTTCAAGGCAGTGGGAGGCCTTACTAGAATCTCTTGCAAACATTTCTGCAACATCCGGTGTCTAGGGTTTGGTACAGATACTGCCAAGAGTGCCTTATCCTCTAGTGTACAGAGGAAAAGGATGTGAAACTGCATTAAGATAAGGTAACGGTGCCCGATTCACTGAGGTACTGGACAGGAAATCCCTGGAAATCCAGTTAATGTGAGGATAGTCCAGGAGGAACGGAGAGCGATGCTGGTGACATACTGCACTAAGGAAACAAAGAATAAGAAGTGTTGTGCCAGAAACTGCGTGTTACAGCCTGATGAACATAAACTGCCCAATAAATGTTTGCTTGCTACAATGAACTGCGTGTTCCCTTAGTTATGTGTGGCGTCTCCTGAGGAGGTAGATCTGGGGAAAGCAGAGGTCTGCCGTCTACAGGTGAATGTGATGCACCCCACACTTGCCAGTAAGTTGGGACCAGGACCAGGGCCAGTTTTAGACAAAGTGGGGCCCTGGGCAAAAATTTAAAGTGGGGCCCTAAATGCTCACATATTGAACCATCACACAGTCACATTTCTGTTGTATTTACATGCGCAGAGTTCAGGCCGTTAAGCGAGCGTGATCGACAATATTGAAGTCGTTCGACGTTTGTTTCCTGGCCTATTTACTCCGGCTGGGGAAGAATGATGGGCACAGATGCAGAAATCTACAAGCCATTAACCCTCATAGACTTTCAGACTCCCTACACTCAACACTGTCCCCAATCTCCTCTTTTTCAAGTCCTGATCTGGCTGTACATCACTACAGTGACACTCTCAGAAGCACCCTGGACCAAGTGGCACCCCTCACCGTCAGAACCTCCAAACACAGAGTAAAACTGTCCTGGTTCACATTGCAAACTCGATTTCTCCAGCGATGCTTTAGGGGTAATGCACGTCTATGGAAGAAAACTCCATCACCAGAAAACTTTACAAATTTATGTTACGGACCTATAAGGGAGCACACCCTAGGGCCGTGGGTCACTCAGGACCGGGCCAGTGTCTTAAAGGGATGTGTCACAGTGGCAGCAGTGACCCGGTCAGTGGCCCTGGGTGTCCAATGGCAAGGGAAATATTTACAAGGGAGATAAGAAATAAAGAGTTTGTAAAGTGTTCGTGACGCCACCTATGGTTTCTGGTCAGAGGTGACCAGCGCTGCAGGGCAGATCCTCTGGGACTAATGGGGGGATGCAGCAGAGATGGAATAGCTCTCCACATGCAGAGCTTTAGTCCCAGGGCAGTAGTGATAGAATAATTGATAATGGTAGTATAATTGATGATGGTAGATGGAGCAATGCTGAGTAGGTGTTGCAGAAAGAATTCAAAGGACACAGCTGGGTGCAGTTCCAAAGCTTTACTCACAGTTGTGGTGCACATAGATGCCCACTTGGTGCTGCGTCCTCCTGGTGAGGGGTCCAGTCAACTCCCATGCAGATGGAGAACACCTTTCCAGTACTCCCTTTAGTATGTGCCTTTCTTGGCTGTCTCACTGTGCTGACTTTTCTACTCCTCTTCCTTCCCGACACCTCACAGTCAATGACACAGGCCAGCAGCCGCGGACCTTGTTGGGTTACGTCCTCACTGCATTCCCTGGCTCCCTTTTGGTTGCCTTTCCAGAGGAGATCGAAAAAGAATATATAGCCAAACAAGAATATATAGCATATAGCAGAAGCGATTTTTTTTTGGGAGGGAGTTCTATTCTTCATTCTGCACCTTATGCAAAGATCCAACTCTGGATTAAGCGATAAAGTCTCTGGCTGAGCCGAAACGTCTTGTTTATATCGCTTCTGCTATATGCTATGTATTCTTGTTTGGCTCCCACATATTCTATTTATAATAAAATGGGCATTTCTTCGTATGAAATCTATTTGAGTGTGCGATGAATTAGATTTTTCGAGGATTAGGACCTATTGGTCCATTACACCTGCACCTTGCTATTGGACAAGAATGCACACTAAACTTTTACTCTACGTTTCCAGAGGAGATAACTGTGGCTTGTGGCTGAGGTACCTAAAGGTGCCTCGACCTCTGGCTTGCTAGTTGAGTCTGACGATATCGCTACTAGGCTAGGGGGTCGGTACCCCTCTGCGACCTGATCCCTCCACCCGACGTCCGTCAGCGCGGAATGAGCCCCACGGGCAGTATGGTCACTGCTCCGTACCTCTAGGATCCCTTCCCTCTCCTTGGAGCCTCCTTCAGTCCCTTTCCTTCCAGCAGCTTCTCCTGACAGGGAGCTGCTTCACACACTTCCACCCACCTCCCAACACCCTTTACTACCCGGCAGTGTTGAGATCCTCCTCCCTTAGGGTCCATCCAGGGTGCCCTGCTGCTATAGGGTGTGTGTTGGGTGCAGGTGTTAGAGTACTGTCAGGTGCCCCCACCTTCCCTGGGAAGTGGGATACCACGCCTCTGGTTGAGGTGCAGTACCTCTGTGGCGACTAAACCCTCAGGGGTGCCACAATAACGCTGTCCTTCTCCTCGCCAAACAGACTTACTTCACCACTCCTCTCTGTCTAACAACTCAAACATTTTTTTGACACTCCATCCTCAGCCCAAAAACAAAGGCCCCTATCGCAGACATCTGTGCTGATGAACAGGCCTCCCACTTTATAGAGAAAATAGAGAATAACTGTCAGGAAGTCAGCTCCCTGCCATCAAGTGCCACAACTCCAATCCCTCCCCACAATTCCTCTGGCTCACTATCCACATTTGATCCCATCACAGAAGGAGAAGTCTCCAGGATCGTCTCTTCTTCTCATCCGACTACATGCACTACTGACCCCATTCCCTCAGATGCCCTCCAGTCTTTCTCTCTCCTGTCGTCACTCACTACCCATCTAACTACAATCTTCAATTTCTCCCTCTCATCTGGTATTTTCCACTCCTCCTTCAAACACTCTATCTTTACTCTAATGTTAAAAAACCCTCTCTGAACCCATCCTGCACAAATAACTACAGACCATTTTCCTACCTCCCATTCATCTCTAAGCTCTTGGAGCGCCTGGTCGACTCCTGCCTTACCCGTTACCTCTCCACACACTCTCTCCTAGATCAATCACAGTCCAGCTTCCGCCCCGTACATTCTACAGAAACTGCACTAATCAAACTGACTAATGACCTTCTGACAGCAAAATGTAATGGTGACCACTCTCTGCTCATTCTTCTTGACCTCTCTGCAGCTTTCGACACTGTTGACCACCATCTCCTACTCTCTATGCTCCAGTCAAAAGACATAAAGGACACTGCTCTCTCCTGGTTCTCTTTCTATCTTTCTGAGTGCTCACTGAGCTTTTCGTTCGCTGGCTCCACTTCCTTTCCTCTTCCTTTAACTGTTGGAGTCTCTCAGGGCTCAGTTCTTGGCCCACTTCTCTTCTCTTCTCTCTCTACACGGCTCCAGTTGGACAGACCTTCAGCAGATTTGGCTTTCAGTACCATCTTTATGCTGATGACACACAACTATACATGTTATCCCCTGACCTTACCCCCCCGCTGTACTATAGAACATGGTTCGCCAACTCTAGTCCTCAAGGCCCACTAACAGGTCAGGTTTTCAAGAATTCCTTAGTATTGCCCAGGTGATAATTGCATCACCTGTACAATACAAGGGAAATCCTGAAAACATGACCTGTTGGTGGGCCTTGAGGACCGGAGTTGGGGAACCCTGCTATAGAACACCAGTGACAGTCTGTCCGCAGTCTCCAACATCATGTCCGCTCTCTATCTGAAACTCAACCTCTCCAAAACTGAACTTCTTCTGCTCCCGCTGTCTACTAACCTCCCCAAATCTAACATCTCCCTCTCTGTGGGTGGCACCACAATAGCGCCCCGGAAGCAGGCAGCACTGTCTGGGTGTTACGTTTGACACCAATCTTTCCTTCACCTCCCATGTACAATTTCTTGCCCACTCTTGCCGCTTACACCTAAAGAACTTCGCTAGAATCTGCCCCATTCTCACCATGGAAACAACAAAGACCCTCACTGTCGCCCTGATCCACTCCCGGCTGGACTACTGTAATGCTCTATGAACTGGCCTCCCCCTCAGTCGATTTCCCCCTCGCCAGTTCATCCTTAATGCAGCAGCCAGGGTCGTACATCTGGCTAATTGGTACTCGGACGCATCCGCTCTTTGCTAGTCATTGCACCAGCTGCCCATTCATTATAAGATCCAATTCAAACTGCTTGTTCTCACACACAGTGAGGCACCCCACTACATCTCCTCCCTCATTTCTGTTTATCAGCCTACCCGCTCATTACGCTCTGCAAGCGACTTTCGACTAACCTCTGCACTAATCCGTACCTCCCACTCCCGGCTCAAAGACTTCTCCCGAGTCACGCCAATCCTATGTAATGCTCTACCCCAAGAACTTAGGACTATCCACAACTTACACAGTTTTAGGCACTCCCTAAAAACACGTCTGTTTAGGGCAGCCTATCACGTTCCCTAATCGAAGTGTGTGTATGTGTGTGTGTATGTGCGTAAGTGTGTGTGTATGTGTGTATAGCCCATTCACTATCTGAAAATAACCCGAATGCTCGAATGTCCTGGGCCATTTTTTCATGGTCGGCATCCCGCTGGCCAGCATGCATCGCTGTGTTTGACGCCAACGAGCGACCTCGTTGGCGACACAGAACTCAGGGACGCAGGTTAGAATCATTCAGAATAGCTGCTCTGTGACAAAGCACCAGCGATCCTTACCAGGTCGTATCATTGTCGGGATCGCGGGTGCGTCATTGAAGAGATCTGCCTGTTTGGCAGCTTACTAGCGATCATGTAGCAACACACCAGCGATCCCTACAGGTCGCATCGTTGTCGGGATCACTGGTGCGTCGCTATGTAAAACGGGACCCTTATGATTTTTGTATGAACTGTTAAACTGTAAAGCGCTGTAGAATATGTTGGCACTATACAAATAAAGATTATTATTATGTATTTATATAGTCCTTGATACAGTGTAATGCAGGTTCTATAAAGTACATATAGTTTAATGCACTGAGCTTGGTTCTTGATAAAGTAAAATGCAGCCTCCCTTATAAAGTATAATACAGCCCCCTTCATAGAATATAATGCAGCCCCCCTCATAGAGCATAATGCAGCCCCCTTCATAGAGTATAATGCAGCCCCCTCAGAGTATATTGCAGCCCCATCATGGAGTATAATGCCACTCCCTCATAGAGTATAATGCAGCCCCACACACAGTATAAGGTAGCACCCTCATAGAGTATATGCAGCCCCCTCAGAGTATACTGCAGCCCCCCTCAGAATATACTGCATCCCCCTCAGAGTATACTGCAGTCCCCCTCAAACTATAATGCAGCCTCACACACACAGTATAATGTAGCCCCCTCATAGAGTATAATGCATCCACCATCATAGAGAATAATGCATCCCCCCTCATAGAGTAATATGCAGCCCCCTCAGAGTATAATGCAGCCACACACACAGTATAATGTAGCCCCCTCATAGAGCATAATGAAGCCCCTTCATGCAGTATAATGCAGACCCACACACAGTATACTGTAGCACCCTCATAGAGAATAATTCAGCCACCATCATAGAGAATAATGCAGCTCCCTAGAGTATAATGTAGCCCCCCTCACAGAGCATAATGCAGCCCCACACACAGTATAATGTAGCCCCCTCATAGAGCACAATGTATCCCCCTCATAGAGCATAATGCAGCCCCCTCAGAGTATAATGAAGCCCCCACAGAGTATAATGCAGCCCCTTCAGATTATAATGCAACACCCTCAGAATATAATGCATGCCCCCACACACAGTGAAATGCAGCCCCCAGAGTATAATACAGCCCCCCACACACAGTATAATTCACCCCCCCCCACAAACACACAGACAGTATAGTGCAGGCCCCCATACACAGTATACAGTGGGTACAGAAAGTATTCAGACCCCTTTAAATTTTTCACACTTTGTTTCATTGCAGCCATTTAGTAAACTCAAAAAGTTATTTTTTCTCATTAATGTACACTTTGTATCCCCCATCTTGACTGAATAAAAAACTGAAATTTAGAAATGTTTGCAAATTATTAAAAAAGAAAAATTGAAATATCTCATGGTCATACTTATTCAGACCCTTTGCTCAGTATTGAGAAGTAGCACCCTTTTGAGCTAGTACAGCCATGAGTCTTCTTGGGAATAATGCAACAAGTTTCTCACACCTGGATTTGGGGATCCTCTGCCATTCTTTCTTGCAGATCCTCTCCAGTTCCGTCAGGTACAGAAAGTATTCATACCCCTTTAAATTTTTCACACTTTGTTTCATTGCAGCCATTTAGTAAACTCAAAAAGTTATTTTTTCTCATTAATGTACACTTTGTATCCCCCATCTTGACTGAATAAAAAACTGAAATTTAGAAATGTTTGCAAATTATTAAAAAAGAAAAATTGAAATATCTCATGGTCATACTTATTCAGACCCTTTGCTCAGTATTGAGAAGAAGCACCCTTTTGAGCTAGTACAGCCATGAGTCTTCTTGGGAATAATGCAACAAGTTTCTCACACCTGGATTTGGGGATCCTCTGCCATTCTTTCTTGCAGATCCTCTCCAGTTCCATCAGGTTGGATGGTGAATGCTGGACACCCATTTTCAGGTCTCTCCAGAGATGCTCAATTGGGTTCAGGTCAGGGTTCTGACTGGGCCAGTCTAGAATGGTCACAGAGTTGTTCTGAAGCCACTCCTTTGTTATTTTACCTGTGTGCTTAGGGTCATTGTCTTGTTGGAAGGTGAACCTTTGGCCAAGTCTGAGGCCCAGAGCACTCTGGAAGAGGTTTCCATCCAGGATATCTCTGCACTTGGCTGCAATAATATTTCTGTCAATTACAACCAGTCATCCTGCCTCTGCAGCTGAAAGACACCCCCATAGCATGATGCTGCCACCACCATGTTTTACTGTTGGGATTGTTTTGGGCAGCTGATGAGCAGTGCCTGTTTTTCTCCACACATACCGCTTAGAATTATCACCAAAAAGTTCTATCTTTGTCTAATCAGACCAGAAAATCTTATTTCTCATAGTCTGGGAGTCCTTCATGTGTTTTTTAGCAAACTCTATGCGGGCTTTCATATGTATGGTACTGAGGAGAGGCTTCTGTCGGGCCACGCTGCCATAAAGGCCTGACTGGTGGAGGGCTGCAGTGATTGTTGGCTTTGTGTGCGGAGACACGTGTGTCTTAACCATTGCCTCCCCCCCCGACCAACCTCATAATGAAACACAGGCAGGCTGTCACAGTTTATGAATTACATATGCAGAGAAAGGCAATTACGTTTCACAACAGGCTCATCGCCAAAGGCCCTGACTGCGAGCAACATGCGAGCCGGCCAATGAGTGGTTACGAATCTTTCCCCCTCTCTGCACTTCCGCCATGGATGATCATGTGTATGATCTACACAGGACTCCGACCCCCACCCATCAGCATTAGGACCTGTTCCACTCCATCCTGCAAGCTGGAAAAAAAACTTGTCAAGCCCAATGTCAGTGAGGTGAATTCCATCCGGCCTCAATAGTGCCGTGTTATCGCATTCCAGCTGGTGGTGGCGAACCACAATGCCATATCTTCCCTTTACACATTTTGCCATCCACGCATTGATCTTTCTTCTTAATCTCTCAATGGCTTTTGCGTCCCTTGCTCCGTGTCAGACGACTCGTGGCGCTATCTCCGACCACACCAATACCATATCCTGTAAAAGATTTAAAACACTCTGTCTCTTACCCAGATCATTGCCACCGGCATGTAACAATAATATCACCGGCCCTTTGACCCTCTTAGCTAGTAGCCAAAGTTGGAGTGCGTAACTGCTGGCAAATGCTGTGCTCTCGAGCCTCAGTGAAACCAAGTGATGGCATAACTCCGGCTCCCTCTTGGGTGATGGCATGGTGGTTGACTTGGCTGGAGGCCCTGGGAGATGTGGATGGGTCTCCGCAGCTGACAGTCCCTGATGGAGCACGTGACCACTGGCATCTGTCGTGTGCCCGAGCCTGCCTGTCGGGACTCTGCAATGCGTTGAACCACTCAGTAGTGGATGGGTAACGCCTTCCAGAGGACAATGAAGGCTCCTATGGTGGTAACGGGAGGAACGCCCTTTATGAGGCAGGAATAATGGCAGGGGTCGACAGAGGAAGACGTGTCGCATCTATGCCTGCATCCGCTATGGCTATGGGATGTGTTGGGGCATTTGAATTAGCAATAAGGAGTGGTTTACGAGCCATATCTGGTAACTCTGTGCTGGTTAGTATTGGGGATGGTTACAGTGTTACCGTAGTCAATATTATGGGTGTAACATGAGAGGGCGTTGGTTAATGTGCACCCTTTATTAGTTATTTGGGAAAGGGGTGGTGTGAGAAATGGTATTGGGCTTACAATGGGAGCATTAGGGGTGTCGGATGCAATCGCAGAGTTAGTGGTGCTTGATGCATTCACATGTTGATTGAAGCTGCAGAGCGCGCTCATCGGTCGGGTCGGACTGATCAGCACGCTCTGCAGCTGTATACAGAGTCCTCTGCCCTGTCCCCCATGTCCCCTTGTGCAGGCAGTGCAGTTATGCCTGCAAGTGGAACAGAGCTGGACTGACACACACAGGAAGTAATGTAGGGATGTAGGCGGAGCGTCGCGGTGACACGCTAGAAGTGGGGCGGGATCTGCAGTGGCCTGGGCCCGGCGCGTCCCAGCCTGCACCTGCCGTGAGTCACAGAAAAGGGGGCAGAGCCCCTGCATGCAACATGGAGTAGGCCCAAGCTGGGGCCTAAATTTGAATGCTGGCCTCATGCGCCCAGGAGAGAGGAGGAGAAAGACAACAATACCCGAGATGCAACCGGAGCCCACCGCCCATGCCGCCAACTGGACCCACAGCCACCGAAAGGAACGCATCCCGGCACCGAAACAGCCACAGTGCAGGACCTGCATAGCGGAGCTGAATCACGGCACAGGTCAGCTGAAGGCCAGACGGTGGATGGTGGAGGGGGCTTGAGCCGCAAGCGACCCAACCGGAGGGGAGGCTATTGGAAGATGGCACAGGGATGCTGACCGAGGCCAGGACAGGGGGTCAGGAGAGGGCACAGAGAGGTGAGGGCTAAGGCCAGTAATAATGGCTTGAGGTCAGGGCTCACCTTCCCATGTTGCCCTCCACAGGGGAAACGTGCAGCCTGGCCTGTGGAGAAGTCAGGAGGGGCAGGGGAGGAAGCCTGGGGAACAGTTAAGGGGTCATGAGAAGGCGCAGGGAGGTGAGCGCCGAGACCAGTCATAAGGGTTTGCAACCATAGCTCACTTCCCTGTGCTGCTTTCTGCAGCAGGACCTCAATCATGGCGTCAGACATGGCTGAAGGGGGCTCCGGGGTCCTGAAGAACAACAGCTTTCAGGGGTCAGCTGGGGAGAAAGTGAAAGGCACTGACCCCAGGCACCTGAATTTAACCAATGTAGGTGTGGCCGGACACCACTTCCCCTTTAACCCCATTGGTCAGTTGGGCATCCCAATTAGTGTATCACCTGGGGGTGTAGTGGGAAGAGGGGAATTGGGCATTCAACAGTATTTCCTCTAGCTTTGGTTATAGGGGCTCTGCAGTCAGAGGCATGTTCCTTAATCAGTACCTTGCCTGCCATTCTCCCATCTCCCTACTGCATCTGTGGAGCTCAGCCACAGTGATCTTGGTGTTCTTCTTTACCTCTCTCACCAAGAATCTTCTCCTACGTTTGCTCAGTTTGGCTGGACGGCCAGGTCTAAGAAGACTTCTGGTTTTCCCAAACCTCTTCCATTTAAGGATGATGGAGGCCACTGTGTTCTTAGGAACCTTGAGTACTGCAGAAATTCATTTGTAACCTTGGCCAGATGTGTGCCTTGTCACAATTCTGTCTCTGAGCTCCTTGGCCAGTTGCTTTGACCTCATTATTTTCATTTGGTCAGACATGCACTGTGAGCTGTAAGGTCTTATATAGACAGGTGTGTGCCTTTACAAATCAAGTCCTATCAGTTTAATTAAACACAGCTGGACTCCAATGAAGGAATAGAACCATCGCAAGGAGGATCACAAGTAAATGGACAGCACGTGACTTAAATATGAATGCATGAGCAAAGGTTCTCAATACTTATGACCATGTGATATTTCAGTTTTTCTTTTTTAATAAATTCGCAAAAATGTTTACATTTCTGTTTTTTTCAGTCAAGATGGGATGCAGAGTGTACATTTATGACAAAAAAATGAACTTCTTTGAATTTACCAAATGGCTGCACTGAAACAAAGAGTGAAAAATTTAAAGGGGTCTGAATGTTTTCCATAAACACTGTAATGCATCCCCCCCAAACACACTATAATACAGCTCCCCTCCCACACACAGTGTAATGCAGCCCCCACACACAAAGTATAATGCAGCCCCCCACACAGTATAATGCAGCCCCCACACACAGACAGTATAATGCAGCCCCTTCTCACACACACACACACACACACACACACTATATTGCAGCCTCCCTACATGGACAGCATTGTGCAGTCTCCCCACACACAGTATAATGCAGCCCACACACAGACTCACACACTATAATGCACACATGCAGACACACACACAATCCTTACCTCTCCTCCTTGTCCCCCCACTGCTCTGGCTTCTGCAGTGTGTCTCATCAGCTCCACTACTGGCACACACTGCTGAGTTAGAGGCAGAGGGGGAGTGATGGGACAGGCAGTGTCATCTGACGCTCCCTCCTCCCTCACTGAGGGGTGGTGCTGGGCCCCTCTTACAGGCCCTATAGTGGCTACGTGGTGTGCTGCTATTAGCGCCACATCTCTCGCTGGGGGTCCCTGGAGGAGTGGGGACCCTAGGCAGATGCCTGGTCTGCCTGCCCCTAACACCGGCCTTGACTGGAACACGATTTTCCTGTCAAGAGCCAGTGTGCAATGGAGCAGCCGCTCAACCATGGCTACCACCCGCGGTCACTTTACATCAGCATGGTAGTAAATTCTTTGTGAAAGTTTAATTCAATTTCTAGCCACCTAGACAAACTGACAGCTCCTCAATTTCCTTTCTCCCTTTTAAAATCTTGTGAATACAAGTTGCAGCTGTCATTCATGCTGGGTCAGAGGTTTTTTTTTGCATGATAAAGAAATGTCTCATCTGAACTATATCTGAACTACAGTCATATGTTAAAGTTTGGGCACCCCTATTAATGTTAACCTTTTTTCTTTATAACAATTTTGGTTTTTGCAACAGCTATTTCAGTTTCATATATCTAATAACTGATGGACTCAGTTATATTTCTTGATTCAATTGAGGTTTATTGTACTAACAGAAAATGTGCAATCTGCATTTTAACAAAATGTGACCGGTGCAAAAGTATGGGCACCTCAACATAAAAGTGACATTAATATTTCGTAGATCCTCCTTTTGCAAAAATAACAGCCTCTAGTCGCTTCCTGTAGCTATTAATGAGTTCCTGGATCCTGGATGAAGGTATTTGTGACCATTCCTGGTTACAAAGCAATTCCAGTTCAGTTAAGTTTGATGGTCGCCGAGCATGGACAGCCCGCTTCAAATCATCCCACAGATGTTCAATGATATTCAGGTCTGGGGACTGGGATGGCCATTCCAGAACATTGTAATTGTTCCTCTGTATGAATGCCTGAGTAGATTTGGAGCGGTGTTTTGGATCATTGTCTTGCTGAAATATCCATCCCCTGCGTAACTTCAACTTCGTCACTGATTCTTGCACATTATTGTCAAGAATCTGCTGATACTGAGTTGAATCCATGCGACCCTCAACTTTAACAAGATTCCCGGTGCCGGCATTGGCCACAAAGCCCCAAAGCATGATGGAACCTCCACCAAATTTTACTGTGGGTAGCAAGTGTTTTTCTTGGAATGCTGTGTTTTTTAACCTCCATGCATAACGCCTTTTTGTATGACCAAACAACTCAATCTTTGTTTCATCAGTCCACAGGACCTTCCAAAATGTACCTGGCTTGTCCAAATGTGCTTTTGCATACCTCAGGCGACTCTGTTTGTGGCGTGCTTCCAGAAATGGCTTCTTTCGCATCACTCTCCCATACAGCTTCTCCTTGTGCAAAGTGCGCTGTATTGTTGACCGATGCACAGTGACACCATCTGCAGCAAGATGATGCTGCAGGTCTTTGGAGGTGGTCTGTGGATTGTCCTTGACTGTTCTCACCATTCTTCTTCTCTGCCTTTCTGATATTTTTCTTGGCCTGCCACTTCTGGGCTTAACAAGAACTGTACCTGTGTTCTTCCATTTCCTTACTATGTTCCTCACAGTGGAAACTGACAGGTTAAATCTCTGAGACAACTTTTTGTAGCCTTCCCCTGAAAAGCTATGTTGAATAATCTTTGTTTTCAGATCATTTGAGAGTTGTTTTGATGAGCCCATGATGCCACTCTTCAAAGGAGACTCAAATAGGAGAACTCCTTGCAAGTGGCCACCTTAACCCCTTAACGACCGCCGATACGCCTTTTAACGGCGGTAATTAAGGGTACTAAAACCACAGCGTCGTTAATTCACGGCGCTGTGACTTAAGTGAATAGCGCCCCCCAGTGTCAGATTTTCTCCGGGGTCTCGGCTGCCAGGGGTAGCCGAGACCCCAGAGAACATGAATCGGTCGGTTTTTACCGACTCCCACTTTTGCGATCGCCGTTATTAACCCTATAACGGCGACCGCAAAAAAAAAAGCGCCCGATTTTACATTTAATGTCTCTCTCCTCTGATGTGATCGCACATCAGAGGAGAGAGAAATAGGGTCCCCAATCCCCCCCCGGTACCTCTCCGTGGCCCTCCGTCCCCTCCCGGTGGTCCCACGTCCCGCCGGCATCCTCCGATGGGCGCCGCCATCTTGAAAATGGCGGGCGCATGCGCAGTGCGCCCGCCGGGAATCTTCCAGCTCCGGCTGGCAGATTCCATTCATTATTTTGATCACTATGTCATAGTGATCAAAATAAAAAAAATAGTACCTAACCCCCCCGTTTATCACTCCCTTATATAGGCCAATATAATGAAATAAAGAAAATATTTTTTTCAGTTTTCCATTAGGGTTAGGGTTGGGCTAGGGTTAGCATTAGGGTTAGGGTAGGGTTAGGGCTAGGGTTAGGGTAGGGTTAGGGCTAGGGTTAGGGTTAGGGTAGGGTTAGGGCTAGGGCTAGGGTTAGGGTTGGGCTAGGGTTAGGGTTGGGCTAGGGTTAGGGTTAGGGTTGGGCTAGGGTTAGGGTTGGGCTAGGGTTAGGGTTGGGCTAGGGTTAGGTTAGGATTGGGCTAGGGTTAGGGCTAGGGTTGTGCTAGGGCTAGGGTTGAGCTAGGGTTAGGGCTAGGGTTAGGGCTTGGGTCACGACTAGGGTTAGAATTAGGGTTAGGGCGAACTAGAATTAGGGTTAGAATTAGGATTAGGGATTAGGGTTGGGATTAGGGTTAGGGTTGGGATTAGGGTTAGGGGTGTGTTGGGGTTAGGGTTGGAGCAAGAATTGAGGGGTTTCCACTATTTGCCAACTTTGGGGGTCTAAAAATTGGGGTCTAAAAAATCACTTTTGTGTAAATAAAAAAAGACTTTTTATTTTCACGGCTCGGCGCTTATAAACTTTTGTGAAGCGCTTGGGGGTTCAAAGTGCTCACCACACATCTAGATAAGTTCCTTAGGGGGTCTAATTTCCAAAATGGGGTCACTTGTGGGGGGTTTCCACTGTTTAGGCCCATCAGGGGCTCTGCAAGCGCAACATGATGCCCGCAGACCATTCCATCAAAGTCTGCATTCCAAAATGGCACTCCTTCCCTTCCGAGCTCTCCCATGCGCCCAAACAGTGGTTCCCCCCACATATGGGGTATCGGCGTACTCAGGACAAATCGCATAACAACTGTGCGGGTATGATTTCTCCTGTTACCCTTGTAAAAATAAAAATTTGGGGGCGAAAAGATCATTTTTGTGGAAAAAAAATGGATTTTATATTTTCACGGCTCTACGTTATAAACTTCTGTGAAGCACTTGAAGGTTCAAAGTGCTCACCACACATCTAGATAAGTTCCTTAATGGGTCTAGTTTCCAAAATGCGGTCACTTGTGGGGGGTTTCCACTGTTTAGGCCCATCAGGGGCTCTGCAAGCGCAACATGATGCCCGCAGACCATTCCATCAAAGTCTGCATTCCAAAATGGCACTCCTTCCCTTCCGAGCTCTCCCATGCGCCCAAACAGTGGTTCCCGCCCACATATGGGGTATCGGGGTACTCAGGACGAATCGCATAACAACTGTGCGGATATGATTTCTCCTGTTACCCTTGTAAAAAATAAAAATTTGGGGGCGAAAAGATCATTTTTGTGGAAAAAAATAGATTTCTTATTTTCACAGCTCTACGTTATAAACTTCTGTGAAGCCCTTGGGGGTTCAAAGTGCTCACCACACATCTATATAAGTTCCTTAATGGCTCTAGTTTCCAAAATGGGGTCACTTGTTGGAGTTTTCCACTGTTTAGGCGCATTAAGGGCTCTCCGAACGCAACATGGCATCCGATCTCAATTCCAGCCAATTCTGCGTTGAAAAAGTCAAACGGCGCTCCATCCCTTGCATGCTCTGCCGTGTGCTGAAAAAGTGGTTTACCCCCACATATAGGGTATCGGCGTATTCAGGAGAAATTGTACAACAAATTTTGTGGTTGATTTTCTCTTTTAACACTTGTGAAAATAAAAAAAATTGGTTCTGAAGTAAATTTTTTGCAAAAAAAAGTTAAATGTTAATTTTTTCCTTCCACATTGCTTTAGTTCCTGTGAAGCACTTAAAGGGTTAATAAACTTCTTGAATGTGGTTTTGAGCACCTTGAGGGGTCTAGTGTTTAGAATGGTGCCACTTTTGGGTATTTTCTGTCATGTACACCCCTCAAAATGACTTTAAATATGATGTGGTCCCTAAAAAAAATGGTTTTGTAAATTTTGTTGCAAAAATGAGAAATTGCTGGTCAACTTTTAACCCTTATAACTTCCTAACAAAAAAAAATTTTGCTTCCAAAATTGTGCAGATGTAAAGTAGACATGTGCGAAATGTTATTTATTAAGAAATTTGTGTGACACATCTCTCTGATTTGAGGGCATAAAAATTTAAAGTTTTAAAATTGCAAAATTTTCAAAATTTTCGCCATATTTCCGTTTTTTTCATAAATAAACACAAGACTTATCGAAGAAATTTTACCACTAACATGAAGTACAATATGTCACGAAAAAACAGTCTTAGAATCAGCGGGATCCATTAAAGCGTTCCAGAGTTATAACCTCATAAAGGGACAGTGGTCAGAATTGTAAAAATTGGCCTGGTCATTAAGCTGCAAACTGGCTCTGTCGCTAAGGGGTTAAATACCTTTTCTCATGATTTGATACACCTGGCTATGAAGTTCAAAGCTCAATGAGGTTACAAAACCAATTTAGTGCTTCAAGAAGTCAGTAAAAAGTAGTTAGGAGTGTTCAAATCAAGAAAATGATAAGGGTGTCCATACTTTTGCACCGGTCAAATTTTGTTAAAATGCAGATTGCACATTTTCTGTTAGTACAATAAACCTCATTTGAATCCAGAAATATAACTGAGTCCATCAGTTATTAGATATATGAAACTGAAATAGCTGTTGCAAAAACCAAAATTGTTATAAAGAAAAAAGGTTAACATTAATAGGGGTGCCCAAACTTTAACATATGACTGTATAAACCCGTTCACCCCTCCCAGCCTGTTTGCACCTTCATGACCAGGCCATATTTTACAATTAAGACCAGCCTCAATTTATGTAGTAATAACTTTGAAACGCTTCAACAAATCTCAGTAATTCTGAGATGTTTTTTTTCGTGACACATTGCACTTTATGTTAGTGGTAAATTTATGTTTATATTTTTTGTATTTATTTGTAAAAATATTATAATCTTAGCAAAAATTTAGCAGTTTTCAAACTTTTAATTTTTATGCCCTAAAAATAGTTATATCACACAAATTAAAAAATTAACATTTCCCACATGTCTGCTTTACATCAGCATCATTTTTAAAGCAATTTGTTTTATTAGGAAGGTAGAAAGGTTAAAACTGATCAGCAATTTTTAATTTTTCCACCAAAATTTAGAAAATCATTTTTTTAGGGACCACATGCCATTTGAAGTGACTATGGGGAGCATATGTGACAGAAAATATCCTAAAGTGACAACATTCTAAAAACTGCACTCCAAAAAGTGCTTGAAACCACATTCACGAAGTTTATTAACCCTTCAGATGTTTCACAGGGTTGCATTTTCTCAAGGGTAGCAGGAGAAAATTTACCATACAGTTTGTTGTGCAATTTCTCTTCAGTGCGCTGACATGCCAAATGTGGTGGAAAACCATTGTTTGGCACCATTTCACTTTTGGAACACAAAATTGGCTGGAATAGACAGGGGCGCACTATGTCATGTTTACAGAGCCTCTGATGTGCCTAAATAGTGGAAACCCCCCACAAGTGACTCCATCTTGGATACTACTCCCCTTACAGAATTTATTTAGCTGCTTGGTGATCACCTTGAACCTGCAGGTGCTTCACAGAGTTTTATAACATTGAGCCGTGAAATAAAAAATTACATTTTCCCGAAAAAAAGTTGTCCCAAATTTTCCATTTTCATAAGGGTAACAGACGAAAATAGACCATATAATTTGTTGTGCAATTTCTCCTGAGTAGAGATGAGCGACTTTGCCTTTTTTCGGGTCGAGTCGGGTTTCATGAAACCCGACTTTCTCAAAAGTCGGGTCGAACGAAATCGGCCGATTATCGTGAAAAGTCGAAGGCCGGCTGAAACACGAAACCCAATGCAAGTCAATGGGTAACCAAGGTCGGCAGGGAGTGGAGGACAGGAAACACACCTACAGTGCCCATTTTAATGCCAAAAACATAAATTCTTATTAGTTAAGCTTGTCAACCTTAATTTACTTTATAATAATAATTAGGCATTGAAAACTGGGGGTTATTTGGCTAAAGTTGTGTGGGGGGGTAGGGTTGGCTCCAGATTTTCGTGGGCCCTGGGCCAAAGAGTGTCACTGGGCTCTTTTAACACATGCCACAATTCATGATCCTCTGATACAGCAGAGAAATAGCGGTATAGTACAATGAAAAATACTTCACTTCTTACATCTCATGACTGATATCCATTTTAAATTCTCCAATAGCACCAAAAACGGACAGTATATTACTCCATACAGTATTATGGCCACGGCATAGTGCACTATACAGAGTAATGAGGCCCATATATTTCTCCATACAGAATCATTGGTCCCATATAATGTTTGAAACAGTATATGATGAGCTCCACATAATGCTACAGTATATGTTGGTCCCCATGGATGAAGCTCCACTGTGTTATGGGCCCAAATAATGCTCCATATATAATGGGCCCCATTTCTAATGCTCCAGTGCATAATGGGCCCTGTAAATGCTGCTCCAGTGTCTGATGTCCACCTTTGGAATGCTCCAGTGTATGGTGGGCCTCATATATCATTCTCCAGAGTATAGTGCTCCCCAAAAATAGCTGTCCCAACATTGAAAACAACTAAATAAGTCTCCTCACTAGGGAATCCCTGTACTAGTCTGGACTCCTCAACGTCCTCATCTTCCATCTCACTGCACTTGGATTGTTTAGGCAGAGGGCGTACAGACGTGATGTCATCCCGCTCTCTGACCAGAATGTCACTGTCAGGAAACGCGGAAGACGTCACGGCGGTGGAGCAGGGAGAGGTAAGTATTTCTACTTTGCAAGTGCTGTGATCCTGAGCAAGCAGAGGGGCCCACTTGTTGGCGACAGCACTGGCACAGGGCCCCTCATAGTACGGCGGTGTGTGGTGGTGTGTCTGATGGCGGGTGGACCCTCCCACTGGCAGAGACACTTTTGCGTACTATGAGGGGCCCTGTGCCAGTGCCGTCGCCCATGAGTATGCCCCCCCACCTGCTCAAGGAATCTGCACTTTCATCTGCACCTTCCTCTTTGTCTCCGTGTAAGGTGGTATCGTATGTGGGAAGGGGAACCTGAGTTTCATCAGGGTCAGATTCTGGCTGTGAGAAGTGTGAGGGGAATGTAGTGGTCTGGGTCAATGTACCAGCAGAATCATCTAGCAGTGGCTGGGCATCAGTGCACTTGTGGCGCCCCCAGGAGTACGGTCACCACAGTGGCATTACCTTCCTCCTAGGGAGTGTGATGTCATGCTTGGGAGCAATGAAGGATCTCTCTAGCAGTTAAACCAACACACAACACAGTTCCCACTCCAGGCAAGCAGGGAGACCTCTGAACCTGACTGCTGAGGAGCTGCTCTCTGTGGTCGGGAGGAGGTAAGTTAGGGCAGTCTGTGAAGGGAAGGGGAAGTGTGTGGATGTGAGAAGGGGAGCTGGAGGATGAGCAGAGTTAAGGCTCACTCCTAGCTGCAGTACATGGTTGGGATTCCAGTCTCCGAGTTTGTAGGGACACTGACGGTCCTGCAGAAGAAACCGGAGGAAGTAGCAGCTGTAAATGCTCAGTTCCCAACTAAGGCTCAGAGGCCCCAGCAGCGACGTGTGTGAGTCAGAAGGAAAAGGCTATGGCTGCCTGCGATATGAGAAAGTTCCAAAAGAGAGTCAACAGCAGGAACTTCAGTGAACTCAGTACTGCGAGTACCTCAGATAAGCGCTAGAACGGAGGCCACACTACCTATCTGCAGAGAGAGAATTCCAAATTTGCTTCCAGGCTGACCAACTCCTTCTCCATCTGTACTCTGGGTCCTGGACGGCACTTACCAAGTACAGGTAAAGGAACTGCACGACTATGTCTGTCATCTTTCTCCTACGCCTGGCACACGGCTCGGCTACATTGTGCATTGCACACCATCTACCAACTCTTTCATCTGCCCTGTGACTACGGCCCTACCTGTGCAGGGCTTCTACATCTTAGCTGCACCACAACATCTGTCCCAGAGAAGCGACACTGCAGCGCGGGTCAATGTGATCAGAAACCACAGGTGGCGTCACGTGTCATTCACCTATAAATGTTATTCACCCCTTTGCATGGAAGCCCAGGGCCACGGAACGGGTCATCACCACCAACGTGACACATCCCTCTGAGATACCGGCCCGGTACCGATTAACCCCACTGCCCTGGCTGGCCACCCACACTCCATGTCAGATTCATCTTGAACTGGGGAATTCACAATTTGACTTGATAACCCAGGCATGGTATGATAGAAAGAGCTACATGGACTATTGTGAAGTGTGGCCTGCTGCATCATTCACTTTTGGTGGAGGTGAAGGACACAAGGAAAGAGGTTCTTCCTGACCAGGAGCCAGCACTTGACGACTCAGTGCTTGCATTTTTTGAAACTTTAGAAGAGGAGGGCATATTTGCTGGAGTCTGTTTCGGCAATGTAAGCCAAAACCAGTTCCTAATGCTCCGGCTTTAAAAGCAGTTAACCTACTCCCAGAAAAGGTAGCCTTCCAGGCGTTATGGAGCCAGACCATGATGCAGGCTCAACACCTCCTGCCTTAGCTGCTATTGTGCTTTTGCCACTACCAGCAGATGCACCACCACCATCAGCACCAGCTGGCTCCCCCACGCCCACGTCCGCGGCCTCTTCCACCAAACTTCAAAATGTTGCAGAACATGAACCCAAAATAACATCAGATATATGGTACTGTATCAAAAGCGTACAGCTCTATACAGTCAAAGGATGATTATCAATCTCCCTATCTATACCATCAGTCACACAGAGATGCTCACAGGCTCAGTATGGATTAGACAAGAATATAAAAAGTAGAAAAAGTGTACAGTATCATCAGATAGCAGGTATATATAGTATCGTTTAAACATTCTAAATCTCCGTAGAAATTTCAGGAGGCAGACACAGACGCTCTCAGGCTCAGTATGGATTACAACACAATATAAAAAGCCATAAAACGGTAATGGATCTGAAGAGTACAGCTGTACACAGTGTTATCATTGTTGTCAATCTCAGTATTTATTTCCACAGTCAGAAAATAACTCTCACTTGGTCAGTTTGGATTAGACCAGAATATAAAAAGCAGTAAATGGGTAATGTATCACAAGCGTAGAGCTGTATACACTAGTGTTGGGGTAATTTTTAAATGTACATCTAAATTGCAGGAGTAACCCACAGACTGTCACATGCCCAGGATGGATCACATCACAATTAGTGTTGAGCATTCCGATACTGCAAATATCGGGTATCGGCCGATATTCGCTGTATCGGAATTCCGATACCGAGTACCGATATTTTTTCAATATCGGATATCGGAATCGGAAGTTCCCATAATGCAATTAGCCACTGTTGTGGCTCTGATTGGCTGCCGAAATGACGTCATCATGATGCGCGGTCTGTGCGCATCATTAAGCGCCGTCAGTTCGGGCCTTCCGGGGGGGTCTGTGCCGACTGCCCGGGGGTCTGTACCGGCCTGCCCGGGGGTCTGTACCGGCCTGCTGGGGGTCTGTGCCGACTGCCCGGGTGTCTGTGCCGACTGCCCGGCGGTCTGTGCCGGCCTGCTGGAGGACTGTGCCGACTGCCCGGGGGTCTGTGCCGACTGCCCGGGGGGCTGTGCCGGCCTGCCGGTAGTCTGTGCCGACTGTCCGGGGGTCTGTGCAGGCTGCGGGGGTCTGTGCAGGCATTGTCCGATGGGACTACAAGTCCCATCGGGCGATGCCTGCTACAATGACAGTGATTGACACATTAGCCAATGATGGGACAGTAGTAATCCCATCATCCGGCTAATGTGTTGAATGTAAAAAAAAAAAACATACTACATACATATTACATGCTACATACATGTTAAATGCTACATACATACTACATACATGCTACATACATACTACATACTACATACATACTACATACATGCTACATACATGCAACATGCATGCTACATATATACCACATATATACTACATGCATGCAACATACATATATACTACATATATACTACATGCAACATGCATAAACATATATACTACATGCATGCAACATACATACTACATATATACCACATGCATGCAACATGCATACTACATATATACCACATATATACTACATGCATACTACATATATACCACATGCATGCAACATACATATAAAACATATATACTACATGCATGCAACATACATATATATACTACATGCAACATACATACTACATATATACTGCATGCATGCAACATACATATATACTACATGCAACATACATACTACATATATACTACATACATGCAACATACATACTACATACATGCTACATACATGCAACATGCATACTACATATATACCACATGCATGCAACATGCATACTACATATATACCACATATATACTACATGCATGCAACATACATACAACATATATACTACATGCATGCAACATGTATACTACATATATTCCACATATATACTACATGCATGCAACATACATATATACTACATATATACTACATGCAACATGCATACTACCATATACACTACACGCATGCAACATACATACATACTACATATATACTACATGCAACATGCATACTACATGCATGCAACATACATACTACATATATACCACATGCATGCAACATGCATACTACATATATACCACATATATACTACATGCATGCTACATATATACCACATGCATGCAACATACATATATACAACATATATACTACATGCATGCAACATACATATATACAACATATATACTACATGCAACATACATACTACATATATACTACATGCATGCAACATACATATATACTACATATATACTACATGCAACATGCATACTACATGCATGCAACATACATACTACATATATACCACATGCATGCAACATGCATACTACATATATACCACATATATACTACATGCATACTACATATATACCACATGCATGCAACATACATATATACAACATATATACTACATGCATACAACATATATATACTACATGCAACATACATACTACATGCATGCAACATACATACATACTACATATATACTACATGCAACATAGATACTTCATACATGCAACATACATGCTACATACATGCTACATACATGCAAACATGCATACTACATATATACCACATGCATGCAACATGCATACTACATATATACCACATATATACTACATGCATGCAATATACATATATACTACATATATACTACATGCAACATGCATACTACATATATACTACATGCATGCAACATACATACTACATATATACCACATGCATGCAACATGCATACTACATATATACCACATATATACTACATGCATACTACATATATACCACATGCATGCAACATACATATATACTACATGCATGCAACATACATATATACAACATATATACTACATGCAACATACATACTACACATATACTACATGCATGCAACATACATACATACTACATATATACTACATGCATACTACATATATACCACATGCATGCAACATATCTATATACAACATATATACTACATGCATGCAACATGCATACTACATATATACCACATATATACTACATGCATGCAACATACATAAATACTACATATATACTACATGCAACATACATACTACATATATACTACATATATACTACATGCATACTGCATATATACCACATATATACTACATGCATACTACATATATACTACATGCATGCAACATACATATATGCTACATATATACTACATGCAACATACGTACTACATATATACTACATATATACTACATGCATGGAACATGCATACTATATATATACCACATATACTACATGCATACTACATATATACCAGATGCATTCAACATACATATATACTACATATATACTACATGCAACATACATACTACATATATACCACATGCATGCATACTACATATATACTACATGCATGCAACATACATATATACTACATATATACTACATGCAACATGCATACTACATATATACTACATGCATGCAACATACATAATACATATATACCACATGCATGCAACATGCATACTACTTATATACCACATATATACTACATGCATACTACATATATACCACATGCATTCAACATACATATATAAAACATATATACTACATGCATGCAACATACATACATATATACTACATGCAACATACATACTACACATATACTACATACATGCAACATACATACTACATACATGCTACATACATGCAACATGCATACTACATATATACCACATGCATGCAACATGCATACTACATATATACCACATATATACTACATGCATGCAACATACATACAACATATATACTACATGCATGCAACATGCATACTACATATATTCCACATATATACTACATGCATGCAACATACATATATACTACATATATACTACATGCAACATGCATACTACCATATACACTACATGCATGCAACATACATACATACTACATATATACTACATGCAACATGCATACTACATGCATGCAACATACATACTACATATATACCACATGCATGCAACATGCATACTACATATATACCACATATATACTACATGCATGCTACATATACTGTATACCACATGCATGCAACATACATATATACAACATATATACTACATGCATGCAACATACATATATACAACATATATACTACATGCAACATACATACTACATATATACTACATGCATGCAACATACATATATACTACATATATACTACTTGCAACATGCATACTACATGCATGCAACATACATACTACATATATACCACATGCATGCAGCATGCATACTACATATATACCACATATATACTACATGCATACTACATATATACCACATGCATGCAACATACATATATACAACATATATACTACATGCATACAACATATATATATATATATATATACTACATGCAACATACATACTACACATATACTACATGCATGCAACATACATATATACTACATGCAACATACATACTACATACATGCAACATACATACTACATACATGCTACATACATGCAACATGCATACTACATATATACCACATGCATGCAACATGCATACTACATATATACCACATGCATGCAACATGCATACTACATATATGCCACATATATACTACATGCATGCAACATACATACAACATGCATGCAACATGCATACTGCATATATTCCACATATATACTACATGCATGCAACATACATATATACTACATATATACTACATGCAACATGCATACTACCATATACACTACATGCATGCAACATACATACATACTACATATATACTACATGCAACATGCATACTACATACATGCAACATACATACTACATACATGCTACATACATGCAACATGCATACTACATATATACCACATGCATGCAACATGCATACTACATATATGCCACATATATACTACATGCATGCAACATACATACAACATATATACTACATGCATGCAACATGCATACTGCATATATTCCACATATATACTACATGCATGCAACATACATATATACTACATATATACTACATGCAACATGCATACTACCATATACACTACATGCATGTAACATACATACATACTACATATATACTACATGCAACATGCATACTACATGCATGCAACATACATACTACATATATACCACATGCATGCAACATGCATACTACATATATACCACATATATACTACATGCATGCGACATATATACCACATGCATGCAACATACATATATACAACATATATACTACATACATGCAACATACATATATACAACATATATACTACATGCAACATACATACTACATATATACTACATGCATGCAACATACATATATACTACATATATACTACATGCAACATGCATACTACATGCATGCAACATACATACTACATATAGACCACATGCATGCAACATGCATACTACATATACCACATATATACTACATGCATACTACATATATACCACATGCATGCAACATACATATATACAACATATATACTACATGCATACAACATATATATATATATATATATATACTACATGCAACATACATACTACACATATACTACATGCATGCAACATACATATATACTACATGCAACATACATACTACATACATGCAACATACATACTACATACATGCTACATGCATACTACATATATACCACATATATACTACATGCATGCAACATACATATATATACTACATATATACTACATGCAACATGCATACTACTTATATACTACATGCATGCAACATACATACTACATATATACCACATGCATGCAACATGCATACTACATATATACCACATATATACTACATGCATACTACATATATACCACATGCATGCAACATACATATATACTACATGCATGCAACATACAGTACATATATACAACATATATACTACATGCAACATACATACTACACATATACTACATGCATGCAACATACATACATACTACATATATACTACATGCATACTACATATATACCACATGCATGCAACATATCTATATACAACATATATACTACATGCATGCAACATGCATACTACATATATACCACATATATACTACATGCATGCAACATACATATATACTACATGCAACATACATACTACATATATACTACATATATACTACATGCATACTGCATATATACCACATATATACTACATGCATACTACATATATACCACATGCATGCAACATACATATATGCTACATATATACTACATGCAACATACGTACTACATATATACAACATATATACTACATGCATGCAACATGCATACTACATATATACCACATATACTACATGCATACTACATATATACCACATCCATTCAACATACATATATACTACATATATACTACATGCAAAATACATACATACTACATATATACCACATGCATGCCACATGCATACTACATATATACTACATATATACTACATGCATGCAACATACATATATACTACATACAATACATTCATACAATACATACATATAGACATACAGTACATGTAACATAGAGTACATACTCACCATCACTTGTCACTTTGTTCCCCGAAGCCATTGTCATCTATGGAATAAATATTAAAATAACAAACCACCAATATACTTACCCCTGATCCGCAGAAGTCAACGTGTGTCCCACGATGATTTTGCGTGGAGAACAGCAGCATCAGCTGATGCTACCGTTCTCTTCGGGCTCCAGGAATCCAATGACGGGAGGTAGGTATCCTTCCGCACTGTATTCCTCCGCCACTGTAAAAAAAAAGTCCCTAGTCTCAATTTATGGCAAAAGCTGCGTGGGAAATTTCTCACACAGCAATGCCATAAAGTGAGACTAGGGACTTCCGGTGCCTGCGGTCACAGTGAGCGCGTCACCGGAAGTGACGTTCATACGGCAGTGTCCGACAGCGCATGCTCCGCTCTGATCAGGCAGAGATACTATGGAACTAAGCGCTTTATGTAATGTGCTTCTCTGATTGGACAATAGCACTATTTAAACACCGCCCGCCCGTCCTTGGGACACGCCCCAGGAAGAAGCTTATTGCAAAACGCGCGTTGGTGTGGAGGAGGCTGCAGCGCTCTCCGTTACTTGTGTCCACAGCATTTAGGTAATATCACTTTTGGCTCATTCATCCGCATTTGGTTCACTGGGTAATTAGTTATTATTTGTAGGGGTATAGGGACTTAGGCTTAGATGTCACATTTTCCGCTGCACCTTATTTACTTTGGTTACACACCTTTACTGATATAGGAATTTATACTCAGCAGTTACTTTGCGGCTGTACTTTATTCACTTAATAGATTGGCTTTACTTTCTGAGGATGTTTGGAGTTTATTATGATTTTTTGTATGCTTTGCATATTTGACCTCATTACCTATATATGCTGCATATTTACTATATATGTTAGGGCATTTGAGCGCCTCCTACTGGGCATTTTCTTTATATTTTATTTATGTGTATTTAATAAATATGTGATTTTAATATATTTCTCTGGATCTCTTCATTTTTTTCGGCTAATATTATTATGTATGTCCGGAATTCTTTCCATTATATGTCTCTAGGAAGTGCCAGATTCTTATCTATAGGACTATTCTAGTGTAATTATCTTGTTTTCTGTTTTATAACAGATTGGTCCGTTTACTATGGATTTAAAAGCCAAAGAAACGTTTTGGCGTACTAAAGCATCTGATATTTTTAAAGTGAATGCCCAGAGTGTTTCGTCTGATGCCACTTTGGACCATAAAAAACAAATGTATCGATATAGAAAGATTCTGTATCGTAAAACAAAAATATGGTGGAATAGAAGTTCACTGGAGAATTATCTAACTACTAAAATAATTCCCAGAGGGTTGAGAATTAATTTATACCCCACATATGAATTTGAAAGTGATGATTTTATTAAAAGATGGATAACAGCGGCTACTACCTGTTCTCTGCAGTTCATTCAAATTTTGGTGGATAAAAATACAGTCTCCCTGCAGGAAATTGATGAAGAGTTAGAAACTATTCAAAAAAGTTTGCTAAAGGATATTTCTAAGGAGAATTTTTAGAAATGGTTAAAGGAGCTTGAGGAGGATTCTGCTAAATGGGATGAAGAGGTGAGCCTCAATAAATTAAAGAAATTTCAACGTGATTCTAGTGATTTTGAAACTGGCAATATTTATAAATTGCAGCAGAAAAAACTTATGCCTCAGGCACATAGATCACGGGAACCTTCTGAGACATCTGCTTCTGGTACTGAGAGTAATGTCTCACAGAGTGATGGTGAATACAGAAGAGATTTTTCACTCAGAAGTACCAATCAGAAAAGGAAATTCCCAGATATGTTTAATAAACCTCAACGTGGACGCAAAGGGAAAGATCATTTTAAGGTAGTTAATTTATCTCATCAAGTCTTATCTCCAATTCAATTGAATGTATTGGAGAAGGGGTTAACGTTCTCACCCTCTACAAATATTGATTCATTTACAGCGGTAAAGGATACACATTTATTTTCAAGAAAACTGATACTGAAGAAATTACATTTCAAAAATCCAAGCAATAATATTTTCAATACTAAAGAGGAAATTGAAGCTTTGGAAATTTTGAAAACCCTTGAAGAAGAAAATTCCAATAAACAAGTAAGTTTGATACCTAGCCATTTATTTGACAAGTCTAAAAAATTCCCGGCTTTGGGGATATGTCCAGCTATTGATATATTCACACAACTAGTGACTAGTGATATTGAAGTGTTGTGCAAATCTAAGTATGGTAAATCTAATCTGACTAGGAAAGAGAAATTAGCTCTAGAGGAGCTTAGAACATGGGATGATGTCGTTTTTAAAGCGGCAGATAAAGGAGGCAATCTAGTTATCTGGCCCACTGATCTATATGAAAAACAAGCTAATCGGTTGCTTAATGATACTAGATGTTATCGTAAATTAACATACAATCCGATGTCTTCATTTCAGGCTGAATTGGTCAGCATCCTTGAGGATGCTCTTTCTCGGGACATTATCTCTAAGAAGTTACTGGATAATATACGAAATCTTCATCCCAGATTAGCCACTTTTTATCTTATCCCTAAATTGCACAAAGATACATTGGACCCACCAGGACGTCCTATTGTGGCAGGTAATTCCAGCCTGTATGAAATAATTTCAGATATTGTTGATTTTTTTCTGAAACCTTTGGCTGCAGAAGTGCCGTCATTTGTTAGGGACACCACATCTGCGCTGCAAAGAATCGATCAGATGCAATTGGATAATAACATGATTTTGGTTACAGCAGATGTGGAGTCCCTATATACGTCGATTAAGCATCAGGATGAATTAGCAGCTGTCAAATTGTTTTTGAGCTCCAGTAATATTGATCACCCCACTGCTGACCTAATTCTTATTCTATTGGAATACCTCCTTAGTCATAACATCTTCACGTTCAATGGAGGAATTTTTTTAAAATTACAGGGTACAGCTATGGGGGCATCAAGCGCCCCAGCTTACGCCAATTTGTTTTTGGTGGCATGGGAGCGGAGTATTTTCCAAGATGACCTCATCCAGGGTATGGACCATGTCCATAACTGGACGAGGTACATCGATGATATTCTATTCATATGGGAAGGTTCCAATGATGATCTGTGTGCTCTTATTAACAGGCTTAACCATAATGACATCAACGTGAAACTTTCTTTTAAATATGGAAGAACTTTGGAATTTTTAGATATCCTCATTTCAGCCTCTCCAGATGGGCATTTGTATACGGACGTATTCCACAAACCAACGGCAACTAATTCATTTTTGCTGGCACAATCTTCACATCCAAGATTGATGATAAAAGGAATACCTATCAGTCAGTTCCTTCGTATTAAAAGAATTTGCTTGGACACTGAGACATTTGAAAGACAAGCAGAGTACCTCTCTAGGAGATTTATGGAGAGGAGTTATAGTAAAAAATCCATCAAACGGGGATATCTTAGAGCTTCAAAGGTTCATAGAGATCAATTATTATATGGATCTTCTAACAAACAGGAGGAACTTTCAAATTCAAATACTGTACGTTTCATATCTACATTTAACAACCAATGGAAAAATTTGACAGATATTGTACGAAAGCATTGGCATACGCTTCTTGTTGATCCTATTCTGAAACAGCTACTTCCATCTGCTCCCACTTTTGTGGCAAAAAGGTCCAAAAATCTGAAGGATATTTTAGTGCATAGTCACTATACATCAAGTGACTCTAGGAAGAAAATCCTCAAACATTCAGGTAAACCGGGCTTTTTTCCATGTGGCATGTGTAAGGGGTGTTTGAATTTGATTAAAAGTCATTCTTTCTCTAGCCAAGATGGATCCAGGACATTTTACATCAGGGAACATATCAATTGTTCCTCACATGGGGTTATTTATTATGCCCTATGTCCGTGTGGTAAGATATATGTTGGTCTTACCACACGTGAACTTAAAGTTAGAGTACGAGAACATGTGAGGGACATTGAGAAGGCCAAACATATATTGGATGACTCTAATTTAAAGACCTTACCAAGGCATTTTAAATGTTATCATCAGTGCAAAGCCAATGGATTGGTAGTTAAGGAGATTGATTTGGTCTCCCTTGATATCAGAGGGGGTGACCTTGGTAGAATCCTGGCCCAAAAAGAAAGCCAGTGGATCTACCTATTAGGTACTATGAGTCCCTTTGGTCTCAACGAAAGCTTTGGATTTGTATCCTTTCTATAAATTTTGTTAAGGTTTGGTACTTATATCTTGTATATCCTTAGTGGCATTTTTTATGGGTGGGTTGGTTTGTTGTTTTATGTTTTACTAATGTATTGTTGTTTTATTTAGATATTGTTGTTTTTGGAGTCTTTGCTCAATTAGTCCTCTATGAATTGATCGCATCGGGACATCCATGTGGAACTTCTGCTTTGTGCTTTTCTGACAAAGTTATACCCTTGGGATCGATGGATGTGTTCCTTGATCTTCTTTACAACAAGTGATGACACAACCTTCGGATACATCTTCAAGAATTTTTTTCTATATGGACTTGAGCATGTAGATAATTCTCTACCTTATTGCCTTATATTCCAGGTATTTCTATGTACTTGATTTATAATATAGTAGGTGAAGATACATTTCACTTATTATATAGAATTTAAATATATTTGCTATGTATATGTTTCTTCTTTTCATTATATGCTTAAATGTGGCATTTATAGATATCTATATACTAGTAAAACACTAACTGTGGTAATATTCTGGAACAATTATTTTTTACATTGTTAATAGGTTTGAGCATGCTTAGATAATAGTGGAGTAGTTGTGGGATTTGTTGATATGTAAGATTCAAGCATGCTTGTATAATAGTAATATACCTTTAACATGTTTTTGTCTTATGTGGTCTGCTGTTATTTTACCACTTGTTCTATCAGTTGTATATCTGGAATAGAATAACTATAGATTTGGTACATCTAAATTGAGCATGCCCTTTTGGGAGGAAGTATATGTCTTGCGATTTTCTTTTTATGAACACTTTTTGGATATTTAGCTTGTTCCTTGATGAGTAGTTTTGCACAAGCACTTATGCACTTTATGGTATTTTGAGCATTTTTTATTGCTCATTTACATTTTATTCAGTAGGGATGCACTTCTGTAAAATTTCATAATTAATAAAGGATATACTAAACATATGTCACTTATGCACTTTTTTCACCTTTTATATTACGGAGATATTAATTTTATATATTACTATTGTATACCCTCACTGTCACTTGTATATTATTCACTGTTTCACCATCTCTGCACTGATTGTGCGCTTGCGCAGTTCTGTCATCGCCGTTCATTTCCGGGAGCGCTCTATACTGTGCGTCATGGGCTTTCTGCCTGCGGTCACAGTGAGCGTGTCACCGGAAGTGACGTTCATACGGCGGTGTCCGACAGCGCATGCGCCGCTCTGATCAGGCAGAGATACTATGGAACTAAGCACTTTATGTAATGTGCTCTGTGATTGGACAATGGCACTATTTAAACACCGCCCGCCCGTCCTTGGGACACGCCCCCGGAAGAAGCTTATTGCGAAACGCGCGTTGGTGTGGAGGAGGCTGCAGCGCTCACCGTTACTTGTGTCCACAGCATTTAGGTAATATCACTTTTGGCTCATTCATCCTCATTTGGTTCACTGGGTAATTAGTTATTATTTGTAGGGGTATAGGGACTTAGGCTTAGATGTCATGTTTTCCGTTGTACCTTATTTACTTTGGCTACACACCTTTATTGATATAGGAATTTATACTCAGCAGTTACTTTGCGGCTGCACTTTATTCACTTAATAGATTGGCCTTACTTTCTGAGGATGTTTGGAGTTTATTATGATTTTTTATATGCTTTACATATTTGACCTCATTACCTATATATGTTGCATATTTACTATATAGGTTAGGGCATTTGAGCGCCTCCTACTGGGCATTTTCTTTATTTTTTATTTGTGTGTATTTAATAAATATGTGATTTTAATATATTTCTCTGGATCTCTTCATTTTTTTCGGCTAATATTATTACGTAAGTCCGGAA
The DNA here is from genome assembly GCF_039654945.1 of Dendrobates tinctorius. NCBI lineage: Eukaryota > Metazoa > Chordata > Amphibia > Anura > Dendrobatidae > Dendrobates > Dendrobates tinctorius. Next base: position 9,401,655 of record NW_027361728.1, read on the forward strand.
TTCTTTCCATTATATGTAGTATATATGTAGTATGCATGTTGCATGCATGTAATATATATGTTGTATATATGTATGTTGCATGCATGTAGTATATATGTTGTATATATGTATGTTGCATGCATGTAGTATATATGTTGTATATATGTATGTTGCATGCATGTGGTATATATGTAGTATGCATGTAGTATATATGTGGTATATATGTAGTATGTATGTTGCATGCATGTAGTATATATGTAGTATATATGTATGTTGCATGCATGTAGTATATATGTGGTATATATGTAGTATGCATGTTGCATGCATGTAGTATATATGTATGTTGCATGCATGTAGTATATATGTATGTTGCATGCATGTAGTATGCATGTTGCATGTAGTATATATTGTCGGGATCCCTCAGATTACTCTTTCATCTGAAGGACCGATGTTCTTAGGTGTGAAGCATCATATGTCTCTAATTAAATCAGCTCCGTCGAGAAGAACTACACAGACACCAGCTGTATAATACCACTCGGGATGCCTGCCAAGACGCCTCTGGCTTATCAGTTAGGCTTCCGTCTTTTATAGTAAAGAATTTAAACATTTTACAGACATGCGCAGTACAAATGATTTTACAACTTGTTTTCGACAAAGAAAGTCATTTAGGCGAAAAAGCAGAGGTATTTGACCTTGGTTCACAAGGGAGATGTCTGAGACATCTCCTCGAAGAACAGATAAGGTTTTAAACAAGAGAATGCAACATAGACAGAACTCAATTTAACTCCTTCAGTTCCTATCATTCCCCCCTTTGACATCTTCATTTTCCACAATCTGGAACACTGGATCCTGCAACAACAGCGGATAGTGGCTCGTTCACCAGGTACTATCCCAGGCCGACGGGTTGCCCAAGGGAGACAGGTCTTCTACCTTCTCCATCCCCCAGATACTGAAGCCACGTCCATCATTGCAAGAGTACGCTCCTTCATGCCAGAAATGAGATGTCAACCTGAAACCTAAAGAAAACAGTTATCAATTTTGGCATATGTTCTGTCATTAATTTATCTATTTCATCTATACCTGTACTTTTTCTTACATACAGAAAAACACCAAAAAACAAGTTTCAATAGCACATATATTACGAAGATACAAACAACAATACGTAATAGACTTAGTATAATCCCAGCTATCCAGCCTCCAATACCCTTAAACCAATTAGCTGGATTAAGAAAGGAGAATGTATCTGACCACCAACTATCCTTAGTACGATCATTGTCTTTATCGTACTGATCTCTAAGTTTTTGAACATCCTCTATTTTTGATCTTAACTTTAAACTACTGTTGGGATCTATATAATGACAGCAAGCGGGTCCGATGACTTGACACATACCTCCTTGCGCTGCAGTTAAATAATCTAATACTATGGTATGCTGATTAGTGGCTATGATGAGCTGATTTTGGACAGCAACGGTGGTGTTCAATATATCCAATATATCCCATATTTGGTCATCTAAGTAATCTGTAGCCCTGACTAATTTATCCCACATTTGAGTGATCATAGGATAAATAAAAATAGAGCTGACAATTTTATTGGTCACACTCATCTGCACTATATGTGGTCTCCCAGAGAGGCGAGTTGTATTGTCAGCAGCTCTTTTGTACAACGTGTGTTTAGGTATGCTCTGAGTATTCAACTGGTCATTCGGAATAACAAAGGTAGCTGGAGTCAAACGACCCAGGGTACAAGCACCTTTTACCCCTACTGGCAACCATTTATATGCATTGTCTCCACATACCCAGTACATGTCACTAGGTAGGTCCCATAGGGCTGAATGTTGTAATACCAGTCTATGAACTAAATCTATGAACGCAGATACATTCTGAAGCATACACCAATTTGGAAGTTGTCCTAAAGGGCTACAATACCCTACATCGGGATTTCCACAGGTGGGAGTTCCTTTCTCATATCCAGATGACTCGTTGCAAGGTATATTACCTGAAATATTAAAACAAGTTTCATTATTGCCCTGGGGAAATAAATTGGAATACTCCCAGGACGTGTTATGCAACCTTCTTTCTAGCAGTATTGGCTTAAAGGCGTCAGTAGAGTGAGAAGTTACACTAAAACTAACTTGTAGGCTATACATTGGAATTTGCCCCAGGTAGGTTAATCGAGTTCTATTCCTGGGTACCCAAGCTCCCCCTTTATATGCCAGATATTGAAGGTGTGTATTACTTCCTGAAAGGTTACCCTGCCACCAAGGGTATCCTACCCATCCCACAATAGGTATACCAACAGTTGTGTTCCATAACTTCACATTATTTGTGGCATTATTAGCAAGTGTATCAGAACAACTGGTCCAGGCAAATAATTCCTCGGGTGGCACAGGAATAACAAGGAACGGAATACTAGTGGCTGATACTGGTGAATGTGTGCAGATCCAGCAGTCTGCTGGAGACTGAGTGTCTTTTGACCAATCATTTAGTATTTTTTCTTGATGTTGTATAAACTTATTATTCAAGGACATTGGAGAATTTAGACTATCCCACGCAGCTACCATTATTACAGATAATGCAACAAAACCAAACCAAAACATTATGCACTCTTATGCTTTGTTAATTCCTGTGGCTAGTTTGCAATGCGATGCGTGGATCCAGGTTGGTCGTCCTTCCAACTTAACAGAAGTAGGCGTTGTTAGGAGTACTTGGTAAGGTCCTTGATATCGGGGTTCAAGGGTCTTTCTGGAGTGTTTCTTGACATATACGTAATCACCAGGTTGTAGACAATGAGTTCCTTCCACACTATCTGGATCTGGAATGGAAGAGAAAACTAGAGAATGCATTTGAGTTAAATGCTTTTGCAACTGGATTACATAACTTGTCAAATTATCCACATTGAGTGTTAAGACCTGTGGGTAGTACAACCCTGTGTTCGGTGGTCTTCCAAACAGTATCTCGAAGGGTGACAGTTTAGTTTTCCCCATGGGTGTGTACCTTACTGAGAATAATGCTAATGGGAGACACTCTGGCCATGGTCTATGGGTCTGCTCCATGGTTTTCTGTATTTTCAATTTCAGTGTCCCGTTCATTCTTTCTACCTTCCCTGAACTCTGTGGGTGGTAGGGTGTATGAAATGCTTGTTCTACACCTATCATTTGCATGACATTTTGCATTACCTCAGCAGTAAAGTGCGTACCTCTGTCTGATTCAATTGTTTCAGGGACACCGAATCGTGGTACTAGTTCCATCACCAGTTTCTTTGCAGTGGCTCGAGCTGTAGCCGTTTTCACCGGGTAGGCCTCTGGCCATCCAGAGAAGAGATCTACACATACTAGGATATTTGCATACACTCCTACCTTGGTAGCTGTATGTCGTCAATCTGCCGTCTCTGAAACGGGTAGAGAGGCCTAGGTGTCGCTTTCTTAGGGACTTTTACTGTTTTACCTGGGTTGTGCTGTGCACAGATGAGGCATGAATGTACAAGTTTCGCGGCTGCGCAACTGAAGCCAGGAGCGATCCAGAAGGCATCTACCATGGCACACATGTGACTTTTTGAGGTGTGATTGGGGCCATGTGCTGCTTGCGCCATGATTGGGAACAGGGACTTTGGTGGGCACATTTTATCCTTATTCTCCCATACTCCATTTGAGTTCAGCTCAGCTCCCAGTCTCCCCCGGTGTACCTTCTCTGTTTGGGCAGCCTTTTGCTGGAGGGATTTCAGGACATCTAGACCCAATGTGGCTGGAATACGCTGACTCCCCGCCACCGTCCACTGCTCTCTCTAGGCCGCCTTGTGCTATTTTAGCAGCCTCGTTCGCCCTTCTATTGCCCTCTACCTCCACGGAGTCACCTTTGTGTGTGCTTTTACCTTGACAATGCCAACCTGGACTGGTAACATCAATGCCTCCATCAATTGTTTCACCAGCTCTGCATTTTTAATGGGCTTCGAATCTGTGAAAATATTAGCGACTTTACCTGCAGCGGCTCTACACGCCTCAGTGAGTGCCTTCAACTCTGCCTCCTGCGCCGACATGTGAGGAGAGAGTGGTTCCGCTCGGATTACCTCATGTGAGGATACTACTGCATATCCAGTGTAGAATCGTCCATCCTGGTGGTATCTGGGGCCATCTACAAAAAAGAAACTCAAAGTCTGCATTAGGAACAGGTTTTTCATGAATGTGTGCAAACCCAACTGTCTCCTGACTCATCAGTTCTATGCAGACATGTTCATGCGTCATGTCAAAGTATCCTTCCTCACTTGCCAATACGGTCACCAATTCCCCCTTTTCTGAATCCACAGGCAGGAGGGTGGCTGGATTCAGAACGTTACATCTTTTGAGGAGTGACATACTCAGGAATTAGTAGAGCACACTCAAGTCGGAGCTGTCTGGCCATAGACAGATGTTTTGGTTGAACTTGTAGGAGTATGGCATGGATGTCATGTGGGGAATAGATTGTCAAAAGAAACGTCAGTGTCATCTCACATGCCTTCCCTATTACGTCTCCACTTTTTTCCTTGTGCTCCAGCATACATGACAGGTCGTTTTATTGTCCTTGTTTGCTCAATTTCTTTAGCTACCTTAAGGAGGTCTTTCGGATCTACATGTCTCCATTCAGGTCTGGCTGTCTGTACTGCGTCTCGTAAGTCTTTGTTCATACCGTCAATGAATGCATTCACCAGTATTCTAACATCAAGTGGGTTTATGCAAATGTACCCCATGTCTGCCCATTTCAGCTGTAACCGTCCAAGGTATATCTCTACTGTCTCTCCTCTTTGCTGTGTCACATTAGTCAGGAGTACAGACTGCTCTAATTGTTCCACTGCAGCCCATTGTCTTAGTGACTCACAGTACGTCTCCCCAGATCGTGCAGATTTATCATCCATGCCCCAAGCCTGATTCTTTGTCACATCTGTGTGTGTCTTAATTATATGATCTAATGTGTCACCTGCCTTTAAACTCACCAACCTCTCTAGGTCTGCCCAGGTACACTTATATGTCTGCTGTACTTCCTTTATGTGTCTGTAAAACGGGAATGGTTGGTCTTCAGGGGCAGGCAGCTGCTTCAGCAAAGCTAGCTGGTCAGAGGGGCTCCAGGGATAATACACCTGTATCTTTCTTATTCTAGTCACACTTCTAGGTCCTGCTGGGGTTGGCCGTCTGATGTCTACTGTCAGCTTACTCCTCAAGGGCCAATGTCCCCACTACCCACTATCCACACTATTATGTCAGCTTCTTATGATCTTGTCTGGATAGGATTTAGTGCAATTCTCTTAGGTCAGTAGCACAGGTCACACAAGTAGCTATTCAGTCTGGGTTTGTCTGAGTCTGACCACAGTGTTTACAAGTCCATCTGTTTTGTCTGGGTCTCTGGTTACACTTTGTCAATCAAACATTCATAATACACCTTCCACACTGCTGCACATTCTCAAGCATCATTTATTCACTTGCTATTTTCTTCCCTTGTCTGTGCCTTTTTGTACATCCAAACATTCACACTCTGGTATTTTTGCCTTTTTCAATGTTTGTCCCACTTGTTTTACTGCTTCCTTCCTTCTCTGTCTCTTGTAATTTGACACAATTTGCTATACAAATCAATCACACAACTAGAAGCAGGTTCAAACACATTAATGACCAAGCAATCACTTACAATTCCCTTCTAAATTAGGCACCATATCTTACTTTTAACTTCCAATCTTCAATTAAGTACTGTTGCTTTAAAATGCACAAATCTTTCAGCGTGTACCTTACGGATAGAATTACAGAGAATTTTGAGCACAGCTCACACTCAGCAGAGATAAGAGCGAAGGGAGAAGAAAAACTACGCAGCTCCATCCTTCACCCCTCCCGTCAGAATGCAGCGTCGTCCTTCACAGAATTCTGTAGTTCTTTAGACTTATCAAAATCAATTTCTACAAAGAAACTCAAAATCACGGGATTTCACTGTAAGGGCAGATAACTGTATAATGAGATTAACCATGTCTTGCCCTTTTTCTGGCCAAATGCATTCAGGAAACTTTACAATGTAATGCCACATATAACACGAACTATATCATTACTCAATTCATTCAGTCTCAGATGTAGATTTGAAATATCTATAACGCATCTGTCCGGGATTCCACCACAACTAGAAAGGTCACAAATCTCTTGACACAAAAATGATGTGTGATGATTCATTCATACGTGCTCATTCACTGATTTTTTTTTTTTTTTTTTTTTTTACTCAATTACTCATCTCTCATCTTATTCAGAGGTTCTCTTAGACATATATACAAGGATTCACACAGCCTGCCTATCTTGCACTTTGGATTTGATTAATACTTTTTCCAGGTTCTTTGCTGCACTACTTCCATATCTATCCTCAATTATATCACATAACCGATTTCCTTCTTCAGGTGTCTTTCCCTGACTGTTCCCCATCTTATCTTTTATTCTTATCCTGTCTCTCTTGTTGTCTTCCTGTTAGTCCCCTGCCTTAGGTGGTGTATTGGGTAAGCTCAAGACTAGGCTCTACTATACCTCGTTACCTTCTTCCTAAGGTGCTAACAGGCTAAATGGAGTGTCTGTTCCTCGGTGTACTACATGTTTCGTGTACTTATATGCTATGTAGCATCCGAACAGAAATACTCCCACAACACACAGGATTGTAAATAAAGTGTCCATCTACTGGGGTTCTTCAGTCATATCCTGTCACAGGCTCATTTCACGGTCCTGTGCTCATTCGGTCACACTCTTATCTGTCACAAGGTTTATTCGTAAAGGGTGTTGATTTAAGCTTAGGCGGTGACCTCCCCGAAAGGACGCTGTCACATGACCCAGTTAGGCAATATCACCACTCTTTGAACGAATACCTACTGTGCAGCTTATTTTTCTACTTTCCACAACCTTTCAAATCAAAGTAGCCATTCAACAACCTCCTCTATTCCTAGTGCGGAATCGTCTATTGTGAAAAACTTGTCCGTCGGGGCTTTGCAGCATGAACTGTTCACCCAGCCTTATATTCCGTAATGTCAGACCTCTCCCATTTTGATTTGCATCAGCTCTTCTTCTAAAAATAGCTGTGCACAGACAGAACCTACAGTAACCTCTCATTCGAGCAGAAATTACATATGCGTGTCACACCCGATTTCCTCAGAGTTCTTATATGGACCTGATTTTACGGCTCCCTCCTCTACTAGATTCCCCTTTATACGGACCTTAGTTATAATGATAGATTATGAAGAGCAGAGAAGAGAAAAATTGATCTCTTACCTGGCCAGGTGTTTAGGTCTGCTGTTCACAATTTCATCAGTAACTGGAGTGGTCTGTAGATCGGGTAGTCTTGGAGAGGTGCCTATATCAGGTCCCTGTTTCGGGCGCCAGGAAACTGTCGGGATCCCTCAGATTACTCTTTCATCTGAAGGACCGATGTTCTTAGGTGTGAAGCATCATATGTCTCTAATTAAATCAGCTCCGTCGAGAAGAACTACACAGACACCAGCTGTATAATACCACTCGGGATGCCAGCCAAGACGCCTCTGGCTTATCAGTTAGGCTTCCGTCTTTTATAGTAAAGAATTTAAACATTTTACAGACATGCGCAGTACAAATGATTTTACAACTTGTTTTTGACAAAGAAAGTCATTTAGGCGAAAAAGCAGAGGTATTTGACCTTGGTTCACAAGGGAGATGTCTGAGACATCTCCTCGAAGAACAGATAAGGTTTTAAACAAGAGAATGCAACATAGACAGAACTCAATTTAACTCCTTCAGTTCCTATCAATATGTAGTATATATGTATGTTGCATGCATGTGGTATATATGTACTATATACACTCACTGGCCACTTTATTAGGTACACCTGTCCAACTGTGTGTTAAGACTTAATTTCTAATCAGCCAATCACATGGCGGCAACTCAGTGCATTTAGGCATGTAGACATGGTCAAGACAATCTCCTGCAGTTCAAACCGAGCATCAGTATGGGGAAGAAAGGTGATTTGAGTGCCTTTGAACGTGGCAAGATTGTTGGTGCCAGAAGGGCTGGTCTGAGTATTTCAGAAACTGCTGATCTACTGGGATTTTCACGCACAACCATCTCTAGGGTTTACAGAGAATGGTCCGAAAAAGAAAAAAAATCCAGTGAGCGGCAGTTCTGTGGCCGGAAATGCCTTGTTGATGCCAGAGGTCAGAGGAGAATGGGCATACTGGTTCGAGCTGATAGAAAGGCAACAGTGACTCAAATTGCCACCCGTTACAACCAAGGTAGGCAGAAGAGCATCTCTGAACGCACAGTGCGTCGAACTTTGAGGCAGATGGGCTACAGCAGCAGAAGACCACACTGGGTACCACTCCTCTCAGCTAAGAACAGGCATCTGATGGCTACTTTCAGCAGGATAATGCGCCATGTCATAAAGCTCGAATCATCTCAGATTGGTTTCTTGAACATGACAATGAGTTCACTGTACTCAAATGGCCTCCTCAGTCACCAGATCTCAATCCAATAGAGCATCTTTGGGATGTGGTGGAACGGGAGATTCGCATCAGGGATGTGCAGCCGACAAATCTGCGCCAACTGTGTGATGCCATCATGTCAATATGGTCCAAAATCTCTGAGGAATGCTTCCAGCACCTTGTTGAATCTCTGCCACGAAGAATTGAGGCAGTTCTGAAGGCAAAAGGGGGTCCAACCCGTTACTAGCATGGTGTACCTAATAAAGTGGCCAGTGAGTGTATGTAGTATGCATGTTGCATGCATGTAGTATATATGTAGTATATATGTATGTTGCATGAATGTAGTATATATGTAGTATATATGTAGTATGCATGCATGTAGTATATATGTTGCATGTAGTATATATGTTGTATATATGTATGTTGCATGCATGTGGTATATATGTAGTATGCATGTGGTATATATGTGGTATATATGTAGTATGTATGTTGCATGCATGTAGTATATATGTAGTATGTATGTTGCATGTAGTATATATGTAGTATATATGTATGTTGCATGCATGTAGTATATATGTAGTATATATGTAGTATGCATGTGGTATATATGTAGTATGCATGTTGCATGCATGTAGTATATATGTGGTATATATGTAGTATGCATGTTGCATGTAGTATATATGTAGTATATATGTATGTTGCATGCATGTGGTCAGCGTCGGACTGGCCCACCGGGGAACCGGTGGATTCTCCGGTGGGCCCTGGCATCTGGTGGGCCCTGGCACCTGCTGGCATACAGGGCCAGCAGTTGCCTAGGGCCCCCGCTGCTCCAGGGGCCCCCAGCCAGTGGTGTGTCGCACACCATGCAGCTGCTATGGGGGCCCCTGCCAGCGGAGCAGCAGCGGGTGTCAGGAGGCAGGAGCCCCTGTCCCCGCTGCTAAAGAGAAATGAATATTCACTGCAAAGCAGTGAATCTCATTTCAGGTCTCCACCCCCAGAGGCCCCACCCCCAGCCCAGTAAGCTGCTCTGCATCAGGGCCGGCGCCGCCCTCAGTCCCCTCTGCTCCTGACTCACAGCCAGTGCGCGATGACGTCACTACATCGCGCACCCGCTGTGTGTCTGGCAGAGGGGGCAGCTCCTGACACTGAAGCCGGGATCAGCGTGGGAGCGAGGAGGAGAGGTGAGTATTGTGGTTTGTTTGTTTTTTTTTATATCTCTCTCGCTCTCTCTATCTATCTATCTATCTATCTATCTATCTATCTATCTATCTATCTCTATCTCTCTTATATCTACTGTATCTATCTTTCTATCTCTATCTATTATCTATATCTATCTATCTATCTCTATATCTATCTCTATCTATTATCTATATCTATCTATATCTATCTCTATCTATCGCTCTATCTTTATATCTATCTTTCTATCTCTACATCTATATATCTATCTATCATCTTTCTATATATATCTCTATATCTTTCTATTATGTCTATCTATCTATCTCTATATCTATCTATCTTACTCTATCTATCTCTATATCTATTATCTCTATATTTATTATCTATCTAGCTACCATCTATATCTATCTATCTTTATCTATATATATCTCTATCTAATATATATATCTATCTATCTCTATACCTATCTATCTATTTATCTATCCGTTATCTATCTCTATATCTTTTCTCTGTATCTATCTATCTCTATATCTATATATCTCGCTATCTATCGCTCTATCTCTATATCTATCTCTATATCTATCTTTATCTCTATATCTATCTCTATATCTATCTCTATATCTCTCTCTATAGCTATCTATCTATATATCTCTATCTATCTCTATATCTATCTCTCTGTATATCTATCTATCGCTCTATCTCTATATCTATCTTTCTATCTCTATATCTATATATCTATCTATCTTTATCTATTTATCTCTATATCTTTTCTCTGTATCTATCTCTCTCTATATCTATATCTATCTATCTCTATATATATCTATTATCTCTATATCTATTTCTCTCTATATCTCTCTCTATCTATCTATCTATCTATCTATCTATCTATCTATTTATCTCTCTCTATATCTATCTCTCTGTATATCTATCTATCTTTCTATCTCTATATCTATCTATCTTTCTCTATTTATCTCTATCTATTTATATCTATCTATCTCTATCTATCGCTCTATCTCTATATCTATCTTTCTATCTATCTCTATATCTATCTATATCTATATCTATCTATTATGTCTATCTATCTATCTCTATATCTATCTATCTTACTCTATCTATCTCTATATCTATTATCTCTATATTTATTATCTATATAGCTACCATCTATATCTATCTATCTTTATCTATATATATATCTCTATCTAATATCTATATCTATCTATCTCTATACCTATCTATCTATTTATCTATCCCTTATCTATCTCTATATCTTTTCTCTGTATCTATCTATCTCTATATCTATATCTCTCGCTATCTATCGCTCTATCTCTGTATCTATATCTATCTCTATATCTATCTTTATATCTATATCTATAAATCTATCTCTAACTATCTCTATATCTATCTCTATTTCTCTCTATATCTATCTCTATAGCTATCTATCTATATATCTCTATCTATCTCTATATCTATCTCTCTGTATATCTATCTATCGCTCTCTCTCTTTATCTGTCTTTCTATCTCTATATCTCTATATCTATATATCTATCTATCTTTATCTATTTATCTCTATATCTTTTCTCTGTATCTATCTCTCTCTATATCTATATCTATCTATCTCTATATCTATTATCTCTATATCTATATCTATTTCTCTCTATATCTCTCTCTCTATATCTATTTATCTCTATCTCTATATCTATATCTCTGTATATCTATCTATCTTTCTATCTCTATATCTATCTCTATATCTATCTATCTTTCTCTATCTATCTATTTATCTCTATCTATTATCTATATCTATCTCTATCTATCGCACTATCTCTATATCTATCTTTCTATCTCTACATCTATCTCTATATCTATCTTTCTATCTATATCTATCTATATCTATATCTATCTATTATGTCTATCTATCTAGCTATCTCTATTATCTATATCTACCTATCTCTATATCTTTCTATCTTACTCTATCTCTATATCTATCTATTATCTCTATATTTATTATCTATCTTTATCTATCTCTATCTATTATCTATATCTATAACTATCTCTCTATCTATTTATCGATCTCTGTATCTATCTCTCTATATCTATCTCTCTATCTACCGCTCTCTCTATCTCTATCTATCTTTATATCTATATCTATCTATCTCTACATCTATCTTTCTATCTATATCTATCTAACTCTATATCTATATAGCATTATTCCCTATGAGGGGGGCAGTATTATACCCTATGAGGGGGCAGCATTATACCCTATGAGGAGGCAGCATTATACCCTATGAGGGGGGCAGTATTATACCCTATGAGGGGGCAGCATTATACCCTATGAGGAGGCAGCATTATACCTTATGAGGAGGCAGCATTATACCCTATGAGGAGGCAGCATTATACCCTATGAGGGGGGCAGTATTATACCCTATGAGGAGGGCAGCATTATACCCTATGAGGAGGCAGCATTATACCCTATGAGGAGGGCAGCATTATTCCCTATGACGGGGTGCATTATTCCCTATGAGGGGGGCAGTATTATACCCTATGAGGGGGCAGCATTATACCCTATGAGAGGGTGCATTATACACTATGAGGAGGCAGCATTATACCCTATGAGGGGGTGCATTATACCCTATGAGGGGGGCAGTATTATACCCTATGAGGAGGGCAGCATTATACCCTATGAGGAGGCAGCATTATACCCTATGAGGAGGGCAGCATTATTCCCTATGACGGGGTGCATTATTCCCTATGAGGGGGGCAGTATTATACCCTATGAGGGGGGCAGTATTATACCCTATGAGGGGGCAGCATTATACCCTATGAGAGGGTGCATTATACACTATGAGGAGGCAGCATTATACCCTATGAGGGGGTGCATTATACCCTATGAGGAGGCAGCATTATACCCTATGAGGAGGGCAGCATTATTCCCTATGACGGGGTGCATTATTCCCTATGAGGGGGGCAGTATTATACCCTATGAGGGGGCAGCATTATACCCTATGAGGGGGTGCATTATACACTATGAGGAGGCAGCATTATACCCTATGAGGGGGTGCATTATACCCTATGAGGGGGGCAGTATTATACCCTATGAGGAGGGCAGCATTATACCCTATGAGGAGGCAGCATTATACCCTATGAGGAGGGCAGCATTATTCCCTATGACGGGGTGCATTATTCCCTATGAGGGGGGCAGTATTATACCCTATGAGGGGGGCAGTATTATACCCTATGAGGGGGCAGCATTATACCCTATGAGAGGGTGCATTATACACTATGAGGAGGCAGCATTATACCCTATGAGGGGGTGCATTATACCCTATGAGGAGGCAGCATTATACCCTATGAGGAGGGCAGCATTATTCCCTATGACGGGGTGCATTATTCCCTATGAGGGGGGCAGTATTATACCCTATGAGGGGGCAGCATTATACCCTATGAGGGGGTGCATTATTCCCTATGAGGGGGCAGCATTATACCCTATGAGGGGGGCAGCATTATACCCTATGAGGGGGATACATTATACCCTATGAGGGGGTGCATTATACCCTATGAGGGGGACAGTATTATACCCTATGAGGGGGACAGTATTATACCCTATGAGGGGGGCAGTATTATACCCTATGAGGGGGGCAGTATTATACCCTATGAGGGGGTGCATTATACCCTATGAGGGGGTGCATTATTCCCTATGAGGGGGCAGTATTATACCCTATGAGGGGGGCAGTATTATACCCTATGAGGGGGTGCATTATACCCTATGAGGGGGTGCATTATACCCTATGAGGGGGGCAGTATTATATTCTATGAGATGGATGCATTATATTCTATGAGGGGTCTACATTATATTCTATGAGGGGGCTGCTTTATATTCTATGAGGGGGCTACCCCAACTCCTGCTACATAATTAAGACATGTACAACCTTATACCCGGATATTAGCGTGTTTTACCGCACAATTGATGGTCTGGTATTTAACTATGCAGCTACATAGTGGGCCCCAAGAATGATTTTCTCTGGTGGGCCCAAGGTGTTCCAGTCCGACGCTGCATGTGGTATATATGTACTATATATGTACTATATATGTAGTATGCATGTTGCATGCATGTAGTATATATGTATGTTGCATGAATGTAGTATATATGTAGTATATATGTAGTATGCATGCATGTAGTATATATGTAGTATGTATGTTGCATGCATGTGGCATATATGTAGTATGTATGTTGCATGTAGTATATATGTTGTATATATGTATGTTGCATGCATGTGGTATATATGTAGTATGCATGTGGTATATATGTGGTATATATGTAGTATGTATGTTGCATGCATGTAGTATATATGTAGTATGTATGTTGCATGTAGTATATATGTAGTATATATGTATGTTGCATGCATGTAGTATGTAGTATATATGTAGTATGCATGTGGTATATATGCAGTATATATGTATGTTTGCATGCATGTAGTATATATGTGGTATATATGTAGTTTGTATGTTGCATGCATGTAGTATATATGTTGCATGCATGCAGTATATACAGTGGGGCAAAAAAGTATTTAGTCAGTCAGCAATAGTGCAAGTTCCACCACTTAAAAAGATTAGAGGCGTCTGTAATTTACATCATAGGTAGACCTCAACTATGGGAGACAAACTGAGAAAAAAAAAATCCAGAAAATCACATTGTCTGTTTTTTTTTCATTTTATTTGCATATTATGGTGGAAAATAAGTATTTGGTCAGAAACAAGCAAACAAGATTTCTGGCTCTCACAGACCTGTAACTTCTTCTTTAAGAGTCTCCTCTTTCCTCCACTCATTACCTGTAGTAATGGCACCTGTTTAAACTTGTTATCAGTATAAAAAGACACCTGTGCACACCCTCAAACAGTCTGACTCCAAACTCCACTATGGTGAAGACCAAAGAGCTGTCAAAGGACACCAGAAACAAAATTGTAGCCCTGCACCAGGCTGGGAAGACTGAATCTGCAATAGCCAACCAGCTTGGAGTGAAGAAATCAACTGTGGGAGCAATAATTAGAAAATGGAAGACATACAAGACCACTGATAATCTCCCTCGATCTGGTGCTCCACGCAAAATCCCACCCTGTGGGGTCAGAATGATCACAAGAACGGTGAGCAAAAATCCCAGAACCACGCGGGGGGACCTAGTGAATGAACTGCAGAGAGCTGGGACCAATGTAACAAGGCCTACCATAAGTAACACACTACGCCACCATGGACTCAGATCCTGCAGTGCCAGACGTGTCCCACTGCTTAAGCCTGTACATGTCCGGGCCCGTCTGAAGTTTGCTAGAGAGCATTTGGATGATCCAGAGGAGTTTTGGGAGAATGTCCTATGGTCTGATGAAACCAAACTGGAACTGTTTGGTAGAAACACAACTTGTCGTTTTTGGAGGAAAAAGAATAGTGAGTTGCATCCATCAAACACCATACCTACTGTAAAGCATGGTGGTGGAAACATCATGCTTTGGGGCTGTTTCTCTGCAAAGGGGCCAGGACGACTGATCCGGGTACATGAGAGAGTGAATGGGGCCATGTATCGTGAGATTTTGAGTGCAAACCTCCTTCTATCAGCAAGGACATTGAAGATGAAACGTGGCTGGGTCTTTCAACATGACAATGATCCAAAGCACACCGCCAGGGCAACGAAGGAGTGGCTTCGTAAGAAGCATTTCAAGGTCCTGGAGTGGCCTAGCCAGTCTCCAGATCTCAACCCTATAGAAAACCTTTGGAGGGAGTTGAAAGTTCGTGTTGCCAAGCGAAAAGCCAAAAACATCACTGCTCTAGAGGAGATCTGCATGGAGGAATGGGCCAACATACCAACAACAGTGTGTGGCAACCTTGTGAAGACTTACAGAAAACGTTTGACCTCTGTCATTGCCAACAAAGGATATATCACAAAGTATTGAGATGAAATTTTGTTTCTGACCAAATACTTATTTTCCACCATAATATGCAAATAAAATGAAAAAAAAACAGACAATGTGATTTTCTGGATTTTTTTTCTCAGTTTGTCTCCCATAGTTGAGGTCTCCCTATGATGTAAATTACAGACGCCTCTCATCTTTTTAAGTGGTGGAACTTGCACTATTGCTGACTGACTAAATACTTTTTTGCCCCACCGTATGTAGTATGCATGTTGCTTGCATGTAGTATATATGTTGTATATATGTATGTTGCATGCATGTAGTATATATGTTGTATATATGTATGTTGCATGCATGTGGTATATATGTAGTATGCATGTAGTATATATGTGGTATATATGTAGTATGTATGTTGCATGCATGTAGTATATATGTTGTATATATGTATGTTGCATGCATGTAGTATATATGTAGTATGCAAGTTGCATGTAGTATATACACTCACTGGCCACTTTATTAGGTACACCATGCTAGTAAGGGGTTGGACCCCCTTTTGCCTTCAGAACTGCCTCAATTCTTCATGGCAGAGATTCAACAAGGTGCTGGAAGCATTCCTCAGAGATTTTGGACCATATTGACATGATGGCATCACACAGTTGGCGCAGATTTGTCGGCTGCACATCCCTGAAAGTAGCCATCAGATGTTGGGTACATTGTGGTCATAAAGGGATGGACATGGTCAGCAACAATACTCAGGTAGGCTGTGGCGTTGCAACGATGCTCAATTGGTACCAAGGGGCCCAAAGAGTGCCCAGAAAAAATTCCCCACACCATGACACCACCACCACCAGCCTGAACCGTTGATACAAGGCAGGATGGATCCATGCTTTCATGTTGTTTACGCCAAATTCTGACCCTACCATCCGAATGTCGCAGCAGAAATCGAGACTCATCAGACCAGGCAACGTTTTTCCAATCTTCTACTGTCCAATTTCGATGAGCTTGTGCAAATTGTAGCCTCAGTTTCCTGTTCTTAGCTGAGAGGAGTGGTACCCAGTGTGGTCTTCTGCTGCTGTAGCCCATCTGCCTCAAAGTTCGACGCACTGTGCGTTCAGAGATGCTCTTCTGCCTACCTTGGTTGTAACGGGTGGCAATTTGAGTCACTGTTGCCTTTCTATCAGCTCGAACCAGTCTGCCCATTCTCCTCTGACCTCTGGCATCAACATGGCATTTCCGGCCACAGAACTGCTGCTCACAGCCTGCACAGACCCCCGGACAGTCGGCACAGACCACCGGCAGGCCGGTACAGACCCCTGGCAGTTCGCACAGACCCCCGGACCGGCACAGCCCCCCGGCAGGCCGGTACAGCCCCCCGGCAGTCCGTACACCCCCCCGAGAGGCTGTACAAGGACAGAAAAGGGTTTTTCTTATTCCGATACCGGAAGTCCCATAGACTTGAATGGGACTTCCGGTACCGGAATCGGCGATACCCGATACTTTTTTCGTATCGGGCCGATACCATCCAACCGATATTTTAGGGTATCGGATGGTATTGCTCAACACTAATCACAATATAAGAAGAAGATCCGCAAGAAATAATCACACATGTGGGACAATGTTCCAGGTGTCAATGATACACTTAGAGTGGTGGGTGGAGGAGGACTTCCTGGCAGAAAGGGTACAGTATCACCAGATATCAGGTATATATAGCATAGTTTAAACATTAAAAATGTATGTCTATATATTCAGGAGTTGTGTTGAGCCACCCCGCTAGTGTTCCAGTTCGTTTTGGTTCGTCAAACACGAGGCAAGTTCGTTGAATGTTTGTCGAACGTTCGACGAACAACGTCAAACACCATTGAAAACAATGGCAGGCAAACATAAACACATACAAACACATAGAAAACAATTACAAAATACCTTAAAAGGTGTCCCAAAGCAGACAAAATGCTCAGAATACAAAAATAACATATGGAAAGCTGCAACTACATATAGAAAACAGGTGGAGGAGTTAAAGGAGGAGGAGGAGACACAGATATAGGCATGTCATGCCCTTATGAAGTCAAGAAAGGCTGGAATAAAAATGTAAAATACCAAAAAACAGTAAAAATCTGAAATCGAAGACGATCATATACCGTCGAACTTCCCACCATAAATTAGGCCAACTGCTGATCGGGCGGCGTTATTCCCACCAACCTCCGAACAGCGTCCATGAAGGCAAAGTGTTTGGTTTCCTGGGGCAGTATGGTTGCAAAGCTGAACCTTAAAGGAATGTCCAGAAGGGCACCACCAGGAGTGGAGCCTGCGGCTTAATTCGACTCCACCCGGGAAACCTCAACCATGCCAGCTACACAAAAGATTGACAGATTGCAAGCTTTATAACACAAATCCCATGAATATAACATGGAACAAAGAAGAGATCCCAATAATGTTAGCAAATCATTTTATTCAAACAAATTTTTAAAAATGACAAAAGCATAATGCCATATAGGGGACGCCGTAAATACTCAAAAAATCATCATGAGGAGAAAATATACATGACCCAGACTAAAGCATGTGTGAGCCAATCACATAACAATACATGTCAATTATCCAGATTCCATACTATAAAAGACCATGGGTGATGTCCAAAATAGATGATTATATTCAAGAGATGTCCCTCCCCAAAAGTAAGGAAAGTCTCTCTGTGAACTAAAGGCATGAATGCTGCAAGGCCGTGTGTAATAACACAGTCACCATGTAAGGATTTTTTGCCTTACATGGTGACTGTGTTATTACACACGGCCTTGCAGCATTCATGCCTTTAGTTCACAGAGAGACTTTCCTTACTTTTGGGGAGGGACATCTCTTGAATATAATCATCTATTTTGGACATCACCCATGGTCTTTTATAGTATGGAATCTGGATAATTGACATGTATTGTTTTGTGATTGGCTCACACATGCTTTAGTCTGGGTCATGTATATTTTCTCCTCATGATGATTTTTTGAGTGTTTACGGCGTCCCCTATATGGCATTATGCTTTTGACATTTTTAAAAATTTGTTTGAATAAAATGATTTTTTAACATTATTGGGATCTCTTCATTGTTCCATGTTATATTCATGGGATTTGTGTTATATGATTGTGTGAAGTGCCCTTCTCACTAGGTTTTGGGACATTGTGGAGATTGCAAGCTTTGTTGATTCTTTGGGTGGTGGTGGATGTCCGTTTTTAGTTGTGCTAGCGATTTGTCAGCTAAATTCCGTTAACGAACGAGACTTCGGCATGCCCCTGCGGTACGCGTCAAGCTTACTAGAGGGACATGCGAGGCTCTGGAACGTGAGATCGAGCAATAACAGGTCTGTCATGCCCTTACATGTCCGGGGCTGCATGCGCACTACACTGAAAGGTCCAGCGTGTGTCGCTTACAGGTGCAGATAACCCGCTGAACCCCGTTAGTGATGGGGATCTGGGATTACAATTCTTCCCCGCGAACGAGGATTTCCCAGTAAGTGCAGGTCAACTGGAATTCCGGAATTAGGCCTAACCGGCATTCCAGAAAAAATGAAAAAATTAAGTGTCCAAACCACAGGTGCTGTAGCTTGCTTAACAGCTGGGCTCCTATGCTGAGTAGCACGCAGTTCTTACATAAACAGGCGGTATAGTTTGGTTCACTGGTGGGCTCCTCTGCTGAGTAGCAGACAGTGCTACAAGGCCCAAAAGGATTTTCTGGACAAGATGCTTTAAAAAATAATTAGAAACAAGAGAAAAAGAGGGACCAAATAGAAAAATGCACACCACCAATATGTATATATGCAAGGCAAAAAGCTTTATTAACCACAATGTCGATTAAAAACATGTAAAAACAGGAAAAAAAGATCCATCCAAATGTACCCTCATAATTACAACAATTAGATAAAGTCTCATACATGTGATCTCCATATAAATATATGAATGAATGAGTAGATGGGGGAGGCTATCCACACTCAGATATGGGCATATTAATCTATAAACATGTATAATCACAATCTGCTACCCCATATGTCATACATTATAAATCATCCCCATAGACACTCAAAGATAGAAATATCCCCCAGAAAGGATATCACAATGAAGGATATATATATCGGCCACAGTGGCCACATAACCCTGCCATGCAAGATCCAATGGTTCCATAAAACATGCGATAAAGAAATAAAACTGCCACTTATGAATCACTGCACAAAATGTGCAATAATATGTCCCATACCACAACAGCCACATGTAACCATGAAAAAACCGCACAAATTAGAGCCACCAAAAACAGCGGCAAGGTCAAAAAAGGAAAGAAAAATCCTAGTGCAGCCAGTAATGTAAGTGCAACAAACCATCCAGCTGCTTGAGGCAAGAGAATCACATGCGGAACAAAATCTGATAAAAAGCATGGGGGAAATCCATACCAGGGCGTCAGTGCAAGGAGGGTAACAGTTGGGAGAACCCAAGATTGTGATTATACATGTTTATAGATTAATATGCACATATCTGAGTGTGGATAGCCTCCCCCATCTACTCATTCATTCATATATTTATATGGAGATCACATGTATGAGACTTT
This sequence comes from Dendrobates tinctorius, assembly GCF_039654945.1. Taxonomy (NCBI): domain Eukaryota; kingdom Metazoa; phylum Chordata; class Amphibia; order Anura; family Dendrobatidae; genus Dendrobates; species Dendrobates tinctorius. The sequence continues at coordinate 9,421,709 of NW_027361728.1, forward strand.
ATCTAATTGTTGTAATTATGAGGGACAGGGTACATTTGGATGGATCTTTTTTTTCCTGTTTTTACATGTTTTTAATCAACATTGTGGTTAGTAAAGCTTTTTGCCTTGCATATATACATATTGGTGGTGTGCATTTTTCTATGTGGTCCCTCTTTTTCTCTTGTTCTTAATTCCATGGTTTGTGACCATTAATTTGCACCCCCGCTATGGATATTTTTCAACATTAGCAGTGTGCCCTTACAATTTTTATATTGCAGGTTTTTCCTCAACACCTTTTTAGGTGTTTTTCTTTGGGTAGCACGCCACCTATTTTGGTGTTATTGTATATTATATTGTTTACTTATTGTATTTTGCTTGGTCTTGCCAGTGTGTCAGGCATGGATTGGGAGAGTCGGGAGGCGGCCTGGAGAGCCTCTGCTTCAGAAGCTTTTCTAGAAGCTTCAAATACACATGTGGAGACAGATTTTTCCCGGGTCACCACTGATTTGATTGCAGCACAGAAACATGGGATTAGACTCTTATGGAACATTCGGTGTCTGGAGGAGTATTTAAAACTTAACCTAGTGCCAAGAGGTTTGAGAATCTCTATATTTCCAGCCTGGGAACCCTCTCCAACATTTAGGAGTACTTGGGAACATGGACTACTCCGTTGCTCACAAATTCTAATCAATATGTTGATCACACATGATAGAGATCTTTTAATTTCTGTCAAAGCTGACATTAAACGGTTGGAAGCTAAACTTATCACTTTTGATGAGGTGTCTCAGGTCCAACCCTTTCGGATCAAACTAAAGGATTTATTGGACAAATATGACAAAGAAATTATGAATAAAAAGCGATCCAAATTTTTGAGAGACAAATTGGATTTTGAGCAACAGACTGTGTTTAACTGGACGCACCAAGGGAACAAACGAAGGGGCCTCGGTAATAGACGTGGCCCCATGGAAACCACTAAAGAGACATCTGGAATGGAAGGACAGACTTCTAGCGATTTTTTATCATCAGCAGACAGCGAGTCAGACCCAGGACCAGGCGATGGCACAGGAAACACAGGCCTGTTTTGCCGTGTCACCAGGAACAGGGGTCACAGAACCCCCACGGCACAACCAGCGGAGGAAATATCGGAATTAGAACCATCGGTATCCACGGATACTTGTGAGTATAATACCCCTAATGTGATCGATTCTCTTCAAATTGTGAATTTATCACAATATTCATTGTCACCCACTGAAATTTCTGTTCTAGGTAGGGGTTTGACTTTTTCCCCAGTCCAACAGATGGACAAATTCACCCTAATCAAGGATCTTTTCTTGTTCTGTAGGAAAATTGTCTTGCAGGTGCTTCATAATAAGCCGCAGATATGTCCGTTTCTGGATAATGTTGATCAAAGAGTCTTTCAAGACCTGATGGATCTTTTGAATGAGGATCAAAACAGCTCAGGTAGGCCCAAGTGTTATGATTGAGTCACCGTAGAAGGCAGACACAAAAATAGAAGCTACGTCCAGAAAACCAGAGAAGTTGGCAACTATCAGATTGCAGACCCCTGAACCTATCAACCCAACTAGCAGTAGCCGTGGGGGGTTCCTACGATGCCCTAGACCCCTCGATCACAGCTGGAGCGCTAAATAGCCTAAAGACAGAAAAGGAAATCTAAACTGCCCCAGAGCAGACCCCAAAGTAAAAGGCAGCCCCCAACATATAATGATGGTGAAGCAAGATGAAAAAACACTCACACAGATAGAAAGATAGGCTGAGCAAACGATGGGGCCCAAGCTAGCTAAACAGAACAGAAAAGGAAGGTTGCTGTCTGCAATCTGCCAAAACCCTATCAAAGACATAAGCCAACAAGCTGATATGAAAAAGACCCTGAAGCAGCTAGGCTTCAAAAACTAAATCAGCACTCAGGTATTTTCAGAAGACAGAGCTAAAGGAATTCAGCAGACCCCAGCAGGGAATGGCAGAAATCCAGAAAAACAAAGCAAAACAAAGTCTAAGCACAAATGCAAAAGGCCGAGCAGAAAACTTAGCTTTAGAGGAGTAGGAATTCAGACTGGTCTCCAAGGATCCCACAGAGAAATCACCCGCAGGGCAGAAAGGCGTCGGCAGCCTTATATCCAGTCAGTAACTCCACTCAGCCAGTCATCATCATCAGACTCAGGTGTTTGATAATCAGGCTCACCACCTTTCTTTACCAGAAGAGGGAGTTCCTCGGGCCTCAGTAGTGAAGGCGAAAATGAACTCACAACACCCAAGTTTCCACACAGAAATAGGTCTCGGATTTCCCCACCTTTCTCTATTGTGTCTGCTGTGAGGATCTTCTTTGAAATGGTCAAGAAGGACATCGAAACATTATCGCCTAGAGACTGTAGGATGTCCAATCTAACTTCATCAGAAAAACGGGCTCTATTAAACTTGAAGTCCACTAGTGAATTCATCATTCGGGAAGCCGACAAGGGGGGGAATATAGTCTTATGGCCCCACAATTTGTATCAAGAGGACGCTCATAGACAGTTGGACAATCTTACATTTTATCACAAACTTCCCTCGGACCCAACTGGTCTGTATTCCACAAAATTGAGGTCTCTAGTGGATAAGGCATTGGCATTGGGCATCATTAGTTCTAGCGAATGTGATTTTATTTGGGTAGAACATCCCATCATATCTACCTTTTATATGTTGCCCAAAGTCCACAAGGACCTACATAAACCACCGGGTAGGCCTATGGTATCCAGTATTGGTAGTCTTTGTGAAAAGGCTTGCGTATACATAGATTTTTTTCTTGCAGCCTTTGGTACTTAAGTTACCTTCTTATATTAGAGACTCTTCACACTTTATTTCATCTCATCGGGATATTGTCTTATCGACTGATGATATCATGGTAACATGTGATGTCGAATCTTTGTATTCGAACATTAACAATGAGGATGGCATGCAGGCAGTTCTTTTCTTTTTGGATCATCAACAAAATTCAGATAGGATGCATGACTCATTCCTTCTGGATCTATTGAACTTTGCCCTTAAATACAATTACTTTTTGTTTCATAGGACATATTTTCTTCAAGTTTCCGCTGTGGCGATGGGGGCGCGTTGTGCCCCGGCATTCGCAAATTTGTTTTTAGGATGGTGGGAGGCCACCATTGTATACACCTCTAGATTGTTCCAGGATAGCATACGACATTGGTCAAGATTCATAGATGATGTGTTTTCCATCTGGTCAGGGTCTGTAGATGAATGTAAATCTTTCCTTAACACTTTGAATGACAATTCGTTCAACATTCATTTAACTTACACTATTTCATCTCTCACAGTGAATTTTTTAGACCTCTGTATTACCTGTCGTGATGGGGCTTTATCTACGTGTCTTTATCGCAAGCCCACCGCTACAAACAGCCTACTTGAATATGGAAGCTTTCACCCCGTACACACTAGAAATGGTGTTCCGGTGGGCCAATTTTTGAGAGCTAGGAGAAACTACATAAGCGATGCTGATTTTTGGAGAGAAGCACGCGACCTCACTGAGAGGTTAAAGAGGAGGAATTATCCGAAGAAGTCTACATCCCGGGTGTCAAGTTAAGCCTAGGCACTCTAGGCTGAAACCCCGGGGCTCCTGTGGTGTCCCTCAGACTAGAGGAAAACCCTGTCTGTCCCTCAACCCAGGGTGTACACTGAAGGTGTGCCTGCCTGGGCCTCCACCCTGTCCTTGTCTCCTGTCCAGCCCTAAGCTGAACACACCACCCTCCACCCAGTGAGGAGACTAAACACCAGACCCCACAAAAGTATGGACAAGGGTAAGGGAAACACACCACACCGCATACCACCAAGAGGCAACTTATAATGTGCAAGGGCAAATAAATAATACCTTACAGGAAGAGAAAAAATGGCAACAACGGAATATACTACACCAGATATTGTATGCTTCACAACCCACCACTCCAGACCGGTATCGCTAGCACAAAGCAAGAGCTATAGTTGGCGACGCCCCTAATCCCGCAGGACAACTTAAAGGCAGCGGGCGTGGCTAAGCCCTCACCTAGAATGATAACCTGGTTAACCCAATCCTAGCCGGATCAGGAGACCTACCAGCGGCGCTGAGAACAAAGTGGTAGGATGAGGTATTACCGCTGTCTGCCGGACAACCTGGTGCGAACCGTGTCCGACATGACTCTGGGCCTTTCAGAGGGCCAATTCACAGTCGCATGCATCTTTGCTCATACCCACTGAAAGAAGTATAGATATTAATATCCGGTTCATCACAGGCTTCAATACGCATTGGGCACAGGTGAGAAACATCCTACATAAACATTGGACTATTCTGACCACAGATTTACAGACTTCCCAGGTTGTGAGTCAACAACCTTTAATTACTGCCAGAAGAGCTTCTAATTTGAAGGACATCCTCACCAGTAGTTACTATAGGAGACCTTCTTTTAGACTAAACAGGGGGATTATCCTTAGAGGTTCCTTTCCTTGCGGGGAGTGCAATATCTGTCCCTTTATGAATCCTATTCTGGACGTCTTCTGTAACCCCATTGATCAGGTGCAGCACAAGCTTAAATTGTACATTAACTGCAAAACGACCAATGTTGTTTATGCTATTATATGTCCCTGTCCGCAGTTTATGTGGGTCAGACTTCACAAGAATTACGTCGTAGAATACAGAGACACTTCTCCTCAATCAATACCGCTTCAGTGGATGTCCGCAAAGGTAAGACTCTTACCTCGGTGGCTACCCATTTTTTAAATAAACATGTGGGAAGTTATCGCAATACGAGGATTTTAGGACTGGAACATATAAGATCATCAGATAGGGGAGGCCTTCTGGAAAGGAAATTGCTACAGGCGGAATTTCGATGGATTTTTCTGCTGAATTCTATGGCGCCTTCGGGCATTAATGAGGATCTTCTTTTTACAGGTTTCCTGGGATGATGTTTATGTTTCTGCCTGTGCCCGCTGATGTAATTATTACTTACTGCTTGGATGGATTCTTCAGCTTCTTCTCTTCTCAACGAACTGGCCTATCTATACATATTGGATTGATCTATGAACAGTTGGATGCTCATAAAGATTTCCACTGAGGATGTATATGCCTTGTACGGGTCCGTTGATGTAATGTCTACTTACCGTATTGATGGATTCTTCGACTTCTCCTCCTCTCAAGGAATTGTCTTGATTATATATACAACTGTACTGGTTTGGGGACAGTTTCATTATATGATCCTTGGCCCCTTCCTTTTTTCCTCTCGGGCCATTATTGGATATACCTCAAAACTAGGTGAGAAAAAAAAAATATATATAAAAAAAAAAAAAAAATTCCTCTTTGATTGAAGGATTTGGATTGGCGTCCTAGCACACTTATATAATTTTTTTATAGAATTGTATTAACATTTTTTGTTTGCAGATTTAGGCATTATCAGCCTCTGAGTAATTTTGGGCTTTGTTTCTTCATATGCCCTTATTTTTTCCACTTTACATTATGTGGGCTGTGGTTCATGTTTTTTGTACATCTCTTGCTGCAGAACTTTGTGCAAACATCACACACAATGGATAGTGGTTATTAAAATAAACACATATTATATATATATTTTTTTTATGTGCTTTGTGTATAGCCAGTATCTATGCAACATGTACATGATTGTAATTTATCTATGTCAGAACACTTATGGATATTGTTCTTATCAATATCTCCTTGCAGATTCATAATTTTAGAATATTATTCCTATTATGGTTACCTGATTTGGCATGCTGTATAATTCTATATTTATCCCCCAGTTCTATAGTGTTCATAGGGGACCTATTATATTAAAATACTAGCCGAAGAGCCTGGCGCTGCCCGGGCATAGTAACTAACTGTGGTTAGTTATAACAAATTATAATTATCTTCCATCCCATAGTCCTGTGCCCATATACCCATCATACATATCCACCATCCCATAGGCCCGTGCCCATATACCCATCATACATATCCTTCATCCCATAGTCCCATGCCCATATACCCATCATACATATTCTCCATCCCATAGTCCCATGCCCATATACCCATCATACATATTCACCATCCCATAGTCGAGTGCCCATATACCCATCACACATTCGTCATCTCATAGTCCCATGCCCATATACCCATCATACATACCCTCCATCCCATAGTCCCGTGCCCATATACCCATCATACATATCCTCCATCCCATAGTTCCGCGCCCATATACCCATCATACATATCCTCCATCCCATAGTCCAGTGCCCATATACCCATCACACATCCTCCGTCCCATAGTCCCATGCCCATATACCCGTCATACATATCCACCATCCCATAGGCCCGTGCCCATATACCCATCACACATCCTTCATCTCATAGTCCCATGCCCATATACCCATCATACATATCCTCCATCCCATAGTCTCGTGCCCATATACCCATCATACATATCCGCCATCCCATAGTTCCGTGCCCATATACCCGTCATACATATTCTCCATCCCATAGTCCAGTGCCCATATACCCATCACACATCCTTCATCTCATAGTTCCATGCCCATATATCCATCATACATGTCCTCCATCCCATAGTCCCATGCCCATATACCCATCATACATATTCACCATCCCATAGTCGAGTGCCCATATACCCATCACACATCCGTCATCTCATAGTCCCATGCCCATATACCCATCATACATACCCTCCATCCCATAGTCCCGTGCCCATATACCCATCATACATATCCTCCATCCCATAGTTCCGCGCCCATATACCCATCATACATATCCTCCATCCCATAGTCCAGTGCCCATATACCCATCACACATCCTCCGTCCCATAGTCCCATGCCCATATACCCGTCATACATATCCACCATCCCATAGGCCCGTGCCCATATACCCATCACACATCCTTCATCTCATAGTCCCATGCCAATATACCCATCATACATATCCTCCATCCCATAGTCTCGTGCCCATATACCCATCATACATATCCGCCATCCCATAGTTCCGTGCCCATATACCCGTCATACATATTCTCCATCCCATAGTCCAGTGCCCATATACCCATCACACATCCTTCATCTCATAGTTCCATGCCCATATATCCATCATACATGTCCTCCATCCCATAGTCCCGTGCCCATATACCCATCATACATATTCTCCATCCCATAGTCCCATGCCCATATACCCATCATACATATTCGCCATCCCATAGTCGAGTGCCCATATACCCATCACACATCCTTCATCTCATAGTCCCGTGCCCATATACCCATCACACATCCTCCATCCCATAGTCCCATGCCCATATACCCATCATACATATTCGCCATCCCATAGTCGAGTGCCCATATACCCGTCATACATATCCTCCATCCCATAGTCCCGTGCCCATATACCCATCATACATATCCTCCATCCCATAGTCCAGTGACCATATACCCATCACACATCCTCCATCCCATAGTCCCGTGCCCATATACCCGTCATACATATCCTCCATCCCATAGTCCAGTGCCCATATACCCATCACACATCCTCCATCCCATAGTCAACCATTATGACATCATAATGAGCGGCGGCGGGGCTTGCAACCTATGATGACATCAGCGTCGCCATGGCAACCATTGTGACATCATAATGAGGGGCGGGGCTTGACACGCACAAACTGCTTCCCCATTATGCAAATAGGGGCATTATGATATCACAATGAGGGGCGGGGCTTGACACGCACACACTTTTTCCCCAGTATGTAGATAGGGGCAAAATTGTTTGGAGAATTGGAATGCACGGGGTTAAAATTTTGCCTCACATCATAGCTTAGGACTCTCTCGGGGTCCAGACGTGCGACTGTGCCAAATTTTGTGGCTGTAGCTGCGACGGTGCGGATGTCTATCCCGGACATACACACACACACACACACATACATACACACATACATACTGTACATACATACACACTTTGAGCTTTATATATTAGACTAGCTGAAGAGCCCAGCGTTGCCCAGGCATAGTAACTAACTGTGGTTAGTTATAACAAATTATAATTATCCTCCATCCCATAGTCCCGTGCCCATATACCCATCATACATATCCACCATCCCATAGGCCCGAGCCCATATACCCATCATACATATCCTCCATCCCATAGGCTCATGCCCATATACCCATCATACATATTCTCCATCCCATAGTCCCATGCCCATATACCCATCATACATATTCTCCATCCCATAGTCCCATGCCCATATACCCATCAAACATATTCGCCATCCCATAGTCTAGTGCCCATATACCCATCACACATCCTTCATCTCATAGTCCCATGCCCATATACCCATCATACATATCCTCCATCCCATAGTCCCGTGCCCATATACCCATCTGTTGTGAGTTCATTTTTCCCTTCACCATTGAGGTCTGATGAACTCCCTCCTCTGGTGAAGGTAGTGAGGCTGATTACCAAACACATGGGCAGCTAGATGATGACTGGGTGGCTGGAATTGAGGACTGGATATAAGGCTGCCAACGCCCTTCTTCCTGGCTGGTGATTTTCCTGCTGGATTCTTGGAGACCAGTCTGATTCCTGCATCTCAAAGCTAAGTTTTGCTGTTCTGCTTGGTACTCTTCAGTTTTGCTTTTGTTTTGCCTTGTTTTTTTGGGAGTTCTGTCATCCCCGGCCGGGGGTGAGCTGAATTCCATTTTTGTCTCTGATCTGTTGATCTTTTGCTCTGTCTTCAGAATATACCTGAGTGCTGATATAGTCTTTTGAAGCCTAGAGACTTCAGGGCCTGTTTTTCCTATCAGTCGGTTGGCTCATTTTGCTAGGGTTTTTGCGGATGGCAGACAGCAGCTTTCCTATCCTGTCCTGTGTAGTTAGCTTGGGCCCCATCATTAGCTCAACCTATCTTTCTATCTGTGTTAGTGTTTTCACCTTGCTTCACCGTCATTATATGTTGGGGGCTGCCTATTGCTTTGGGGCAGCTTAGTTTTTCCCCTTTCTGTCTTTAGGCTATGTAGTTCTCCGGCTGTGATCGAGGGGTCTAGGGCACCGTAGGAACCCCCCCCCGGCTACTGCTAGTTGTTGTAGATAGGTTCAGGGGTCTGCAATCCGATAGCTGCCAACCTCTCTGGTTTTTCTGGACTTAACTGGTATTTTGTTTCTTCCTCCTTCGGTGACTCATCATAACAGAATCACCAGCCATACCGCAGATCCTAGGGTACTCAATAGCAGGAGAGAATTGTAAAAAAAAAAAAAGGAAAAAAAAAGTGTCAGAATTTTTTTTTTCTTGTGTGCATATTTTTTCCTCTATATCTCTGAGGCCGTAGGGGGAATTTTTCTCTCAATGGAGATGAAGCAATTGTCTGATCGTGTGGAGCAGCTCGCTGATGAAGTGCGGGGAATTTCCGCCTATCTTGCTCATTCACATGCTGCTGAACCAAAGATTCCTACTCCTGATGTATTTTTGGGGGATTGGTCTAAATTCTTGAATTTCAAGAATAATTGTAAATTATTTTTTGCCTTGAAGCCTAACTCGTCGGGGAACTCCGCGCAGCAGGTTAAAATTGTCATCTCTTTGCTGCGTGGCGATCCCCAGGATTGGGCGTTTTCTTTGAAACCTGATGATCCTATTCTGAATAATGTGAACGCTTTTTTTCAAGCCTTGGGGTTGTTGTATGATGAACCTAATGCTATTGATCAGGCTGAAAAGACCCTGTTGGCATTAAGCCAGGGTCGGGATTCGGCAGAGTTGTACTGTCAAAAATTCCGAAAGTGGGCGGTCCTTACTACCTGGAATGATGGTGCCTTGGCAGCCCTCTTTCGGAAGGGTTTGTCAGAAACTGTAAAAGATACTATGGTGGGATTTCCTGTTCCCTCTGGTCTTGACGATTCTATGTCAATAGCCATTCAGGTGGATCGGCGTTTATGTGAACGCAAAACTACACGAGAGATCTTGCCACCTGTTGAACAAATGTCTGAACCTATGCAATGTGATAGAGTTTTGTCTAGGGCGCAACGTCAGGAGTTCAGAAGGCGTAATAAGCTGTGTTTTTTTTGTGGAGATGCCTCGCATATTATTTCTGTCTGCCCTAAACGAGAGAAACGTTGTGCACACACATTTTCTGTGGGTGGTGTTCAACCCAAGTTTCTTCTGGCAATTACTCTGATCTGCTCCCTGTCCACATTTTCCGACAAGGCTTTTGTGGATTCAGGAGCAGCTCTTAACCTGATGGACTTGGATTTTGCTAAACGTTGTGGATTTCCTATGACACCTCTGCGGACGCCTATCCCTTTGAGGGGTATTGATGCTACTCCTTTGGTGAAGAATAAACCTCAGTTTTGGACCCAGGTGGTAATGCGGGTCGCCCCAGACCATCAAGAAAATTGTAGATTTTTGGTGTTGCATAATTTGCATGATACCATTGTTCTGGGGTTTCCCTGGTTGCAAATTCATAATCCAGTTCTGGATTGGAAATCTTTGTCTGTGGTGAGTTGGGGTTGTCGGTGTGCCCTTAGTGATGCTCCTGTTTTCTCCACCTCTCCCCAGTCGCATGATGTTCCTGACTATTTGGCTGACTTTTATGATGTATTTAGTGAGAATGAGTCTGCGTCTTTGCCTCCTCATAGGAGTTAAGGGTCGGCTTTTCAATTTATCTGTACCCGAGCACGAGGCTATGCGATCCTATATTAAGGAGGCATTGGAGAAGGGTCATATTAGACCATCCTCTTCACCCTTAGGTGCTGTTTTTTTTTCGCGGCTAAAAAGGATGGTTCATTAAGCCTTGTATTGACTATCGTGCCCTCAACAAAATTGCTGTTAAATATCAGTATCCGTTACCCCTGATTTCTGATCTATTCTCCAGAGTTAAAGGTGCTTGCTGGTTTACCAAGCTTGACCTCAGGGGGGCGTATAATCTTATTCGCATTAAGCATGGGGATGAATGGATGACGGCGTTTAATACTCCGGAGGGACATTTTGAGTACCTGGTGATGCCTTTTGGGCTCACTAATGCCCCTTTTGTCTTCCAGTGCTTCATGCACGATATATTCCGAGACTTTGTGGATAAATTTTTGATTATCTATCTGGATGATATTTTGATCTTCTCCAAGAATTGGGACTCTCATGTGGAACATGTTTGGACTGTGTTCCGGATTTTGAGGGAGAATTCCCTGTATGTCAAGGGATCGAAATGCCTTTTTGGGGTACAGAGGATTTCATTTTTGGGATTTATTTTGTCTCCGTCAACTATTGAAATGGACCCGGCCAAGGTACAGGCCATTTATGATTGGGTTCAGCCCACTACTTTGAAGGCCCTCCAGAAGTTTTTGGGTTTTGCTAATTTTTGTCGGAAATTTATAGCTAATTTTTCTGGTATTGCCAAGCCATTGACGGATTTGACTAGGAAGGGTGCTGATGTGCTGAATTGGTCTCCGGAGGCTGTTTCTTCCTTTCAGGAGCTGAAGCGAAGATTCACTTCTGCTCCGGTTTTGCGGCAACCTGATGTCTCACTCCCGTTTCAGGTGGAGGTGGACGCTTCTGAGATTGGTGCAGGAGCGGTGTTGTCCCAAAAAGATCCTGTGACATCTAAAATGAATCATTGTGCTTTCTTTTCCCGAAAGTTCTCCCCATCCGAACGTAACTATGATGTGGGGAATCGGGAACTGTTGGCCTTGAAATGGGCATTTGAGGAGTGGAGACATTGGTTGGAGGGAGCCAAACACCAAGTCGTGGTCGTTACTGACCACAAGAATTTGATTTACCTGGAGTCGGCCAAGCGCTTGAATCCTAGACAGGCTAGGTGGGCCTTGTTTTTCACACGTTTTGATTTTGTGGTCTCTTTTCTTCCGGGCACTAAGAATGTCAAGGCAGACGCCCTCTCTAGGAGTTTCCTTGCTGATTCTCCTGTTGTGACTAAGCCTGCTACCATCTTAGGCGAGGGGGTAGTTCTTTCTGCCATCTCGCCCGATTTGAGACGTGCTCTGGAAGAGTTTCAGGAGGACAAACCTGAGCGTTGTCCCAGTGGAAAATTGTATGTTCCTGACCAGTGGAGGAAGAGAGTGATGTCTGAAGTTCATTGCTCTGCATTGGCTGGTCATCCGGGTATTTTTGGTACTATAGATCTGGTGAGTCGGTCTTTTTGGTGGCCCGCCTTGTCTCGTGATGTCAGGAATTTTGTGCAGTCCTGTGGGACTTGCTCTCGGTCTAAACCTTGTTCTCGCTCTAGTGGCTTGTTGATGCCTTTGCCAGTGCCCAGGAGGCCATGGACCCATATTTCAATGGATTTTATCTCTGATATGCCTGTCTCTCAGAGAATGACTGTTATTTGGGTGATTTGTCATAGATTCTCTAAGATGGTCCATCTTGTACCACTCCCTAAGTTGCCATCTTCCTCTGAGTTGGTGCCCTTGTTTTTGCAAAAGGTGGTTCGCTTGCACGGGATTCCTGAGAACATTGTATCTGACAGAGGAGTTCAGTTTGTGTCTAGATTTTGGAGGACTTTCTGTTCCAAGCTGGGAATTCAGTTGTCCTTCTCCTCTGCGTTTCACCCTCAGACCAATGGGCAGACGGAGAGAACAAACCAGACTTTGGAGTCGTATTTGAGATGTTTTATTTCTGCCGATCAGGATGATTGGGTTTCATTTTTGCCCTTGGCCGGAAGGGTTATGGTCAGGAGGATAATTCCGGGGTCTCTGCCTCTGATATTCATGCCGAAAGATTGGTGCGTGCCTTTCATCGGGCTCACCCGGATCGCCCTGGTGGCATGGATGAGGGTTCGGTGACCCCTCCTCAAGGGGGAGGTACTGTTGTGAGTTCATTTTTCCCTTCACCATTGAGGTCTGATGAACTCCCTCCTCTGGTGAAGGAAGGTAGTGAGGCTGATTACCAAACACATGGGCAGCTAGATGATGACTGGGTGGCTGGAATTGAGGACTGGATATAAGGCTGCCGACGTCCTTCTTCCTGGCTGGTGATTTTCCTGCTGGATTCTTGGAGACCAGTCTGATTCCTGCATCTCAAAGCTAAGTTTTGCTGCTCTGCTTGGTACTCTTCAGTTTTGCTTTTGTTTTGCCTTGTTTTTTTGGGAGTTCTGCCATCCCCGGCCGGGGGTGAGCTGAATTCCATTTTTTTCTCTGATTTGTTGATCTTTTGCTCTGTCTTCAGAATATACCTGAGTGCTGATATAGTCTTTTGAAGCCTAGCGACTTCAGGGCCTGTTTTTCCTATCAGTCGGTTGGCTCATTTTGTTAGGGATTTTGCGGATGGCAGACAGCAGCTTTCCTATCCTGTCCTGTGTAGTTAGCTTGGGCCCCATCATTTGCTCAACCTATCTTTCTATCTGTGTTAGTGTTTTCATCTTGCTTCACTGTCATTATATGTTGGGGGTTGCCTATTGCTTTGGGGTCTGCTCTGGGGCAGTTTAGTTTTTCCCCTTTCTGTCTTTAGGCTATGTAGTTCTCCGGCTGTGATCGAGGGGTCTAGGGCACCGTAGGAACCCCCCACGACTACTGCTAGTTGTTGTGGATAGGTTCAGGGGTCTGCAATCCGATAGCTGCCAACCTCTCTGGTTTTTCTGGACTTAGCTGGTATTTTGTTTTTTCCTCCTTCGGTGACTCATTATAACACCCATCATACATATCCGCCATCCCATAGTCCCGTGCCCATATACCCGTCATACATATCCTCCATCCCATAGTCCAGTGCCCATATACCATCACACATCCTCCATCCCATAGTCCCGTGCCCAAATACCCATCATACATATTCTCCATCCCATAGTCCCGTGCCCATATACCCATCACACATCCTCCATCCCATAGGCCCGTGCCCATATACCCATCATACATATCCTCCATCCCATAGTCCCATGCCCATATACCCATCATACATATTCGCCATCCCATAGTCGAGTGCCCATATACCCATCACACATCCTTCATCTCATAGTCCCTTGCCCATATACCCATCATACATATCCTCCATCCCATAGTCCCGTGCCCATATACCCATCATACATATCCGCCATCCCATAGTCCCGTGCCCATACACCCATCATACATATCCTCCATCCCATAGTCCCGTGCCCATATACCCATCATACATATTCGCCATCCCATAGTCCCGTGCCCATATACCCATCACACATCCTTCATCCCACAGTCCAGTGCCCATATACCCATCACATATCCTCCATCCCATAGTCAACCATTATGACATCATAATGAGGGGCGGGGCTTGATACGCACACACTGCTTCCCCATTATGCAAATAGGGGCATTATGACATCATAATGAGGGGCGGGGCTTGACACACACACACTTTTTCCCCAGTATGTAGATAGGGCAAAATTGTTTGGTAAATTGGAACGCGCGGGGTTAAAATTTCGCCTCACAACATAGCTTAGGACGCTCTCGGGGTCCAGATGTGTGACTGTGCCAAATTTTGTGGCTGTAGCTGCGACGGTGCAGATGCCTATCCCCGACATACACACATATACACATACATACACACATACATACCTACATACACACTTTGAGCTTTATATATTAGAAGATGTGCAAGCATTCTTTCATAAGTGACCTATTATATTTAAATGCCCTTTTTTATGGGGGCTTTATAATTGTTGCTTATACCAGCTTCTCGTATTATATGTGTGTTCCATAGTCTTTCTATAAAATGATTATGTGTGTTATCTACATAGGGCACTGTGCGATCTACAGTCCTTCTTTACCATTCTATCATGTGTTGTGCTTTCTAGACTCCTTATTGTTTATAGAGGCTTTATAATTGTTGCTTATACCAGCTTCTCGTACTACATGTGTGTTCTACAGTCTTTCTACATTAAAATGATTATGTGTGTCATCCACACAGGGCACTGTGAGATCTACAGTCCTTTTTTTCATGTGCTGCACTTCCTAGACTCCCGGGAGCCGCGCACGCGCATTATACTCTTCATCCTTGTCATATGTATTTGATACTTTGGGCAGACGTCTGCCAGATCTCCAGTTTCTCGCGTCACTTCCGGTTCTGCCCTGACATGCTTTCTCACAGATGACTGGACTTTAGCGTTGTTATACAGGTATTTAAAGGCGGTTACAACAATCTTAGGCACACTTGCCCTGACGAAGCCGTCTGGGCACGGCGACACGCGTTGGGTTCTCCCAACTGTTACCCTCCTTGCACTGACGCCCAGGTATGGATTTCCCCCATGCTTTTTATCAGATTTTGTTCCGCATGTGATTCTCTTGCCTCAAGCAGCTGGATGGTTTGTTGCACTTACATTACTGGCTGCACTAGGATTTTTCTTTCCTTTTTTGACCTTGCCGCTGTTCTTGGTGGCTCTAATTTGTGCGGGTTTTTCATGGTTACATGTGGCTGTTGTGGTATGGGACACATTATTGCACATTTTGTGCAGTGACTCATAAGAGGCAGTTTTATTTCTTTATCGCATGTTTTATGGAACCATTGGATCTTGCATGGCAGGGTTATGTGGCCACTGTGGCCGATATATATATCCTTCATTGTGATATCCTTTCTGGGGGATATTTCTATCTTTGAGTGTCTATGGGGATGATTTATAATGTATGACATATGGGGTAGCAGATTGTGATTATACATGTTTATAGATTAATATGCACATATCTGAGTGTGGATAGCCTCCCCCATCTACTCATTCATTCATATATTTATATGGAGATCACATGTATGAGACTTTATCTAATTGTTGTAATTATGAGGGACAGGGTACATTTGGATGGATCTTTTTTTCCTGTTTTTACATGTTTTTAATCGACATTGTGGTTAATAAAGCTTTTTGCCTTGCATATATACATATTGGTGGTGTGCATTTTTCTATGTGGTCCCTCTTTTTCTCTTGTTCTTAATTCCATAGTTTAATAGAGGATGGAATCTCCAGCGCTGGACTTCAGTTAAAAATACATCATTTATTGTAAATTCTTAAAATCGAACAGAAAAAAGTATGGATAAGGACATACAGGCAGATGGGGTCTCTGGTGGTCTCCAACCAACGCGTTTCGACCTAGAGGGTCTTACTCATGGTTCACACTAGACCAATACTGACGACTACAAATAGTACAAAAACTAGTAAATCACAGGTGTTGGACAAAAGAATTAATGAAAATAGGGAGTATCCCTACCAGTTAACTCTTGCAAACACTCAGCCTAATGTGGAGCTGAAACAAAAACTTGTCGGAAAAACAGGAAAAAAAAAAAAAAAACTAATAAAAAGACATCATAAGAATATAATAACAATCACAAAAATATCAGCATGGTTTTTCAGGCTTTCACCATAGAGATCGCAGGGTCAGCTTCACCAGGTCTCATGATTCAACAGTGTCTTCCAGTTCTAATCTGAATACGTCAGAAGAGTTCTTAGATGCTTCCTTCAACACTAATCATTCTGAGGATATCCGTAGTGATGGAATTATCGTAAGGAGATCAAAAAACGACGGAGAAGAGCGGGGAGGAAACATAAAAAGAAACAACCACTTCAGAAACAGGAGGAGATATCAACATGCCCTGTAATAAATCTTTCAAGCTATATCCTATCAGAAGCTCATATGACTCTCCTGAGCAAAGGCCTGGGATTTAGCCCAGTCAACAAATTTGATATTTATCAGACTCTTCTAGATGTGAATAAGTTTGCCAGAAATTTAACTTTGAAATGTCATTTTGACTACCAGTCCACCTCTTCAGAGACCTTGTCACTGTCTGGATCTACAAATATTCCTGAGTTAATTTTTCCCTATGGAAATTTTTCTTTTAAAGATCTTATAGGCTATTCCACTCTTAGAGACTTACAATCACATTCCTTACCAAAAAATAGGACTTTAAATGATCTCTTTAAAATGCCCAATCCAGGGTTTTATCCAGTTCAGTCCAGACCTGCTATTCTAGATATATTCCAAGAACTAATAGAGAAAGATTTAGTGGAGCTTGATAAAATAACAGAAATGACATATGACAATTTAACAGCACAAGAGAGAGCAGCTATGAAAGAGTTAAAAGATAATGCTGACATTCTGGTGAGACAGGCAGATAAAGGGGGTGGAGTAGTCGTGCTTAATGCTGGTCTGTATTATTCAGAAAATCTGCGCATTTTGAATGATTCTTCTACCTATTCTAAGATTTCCAGTGATCCCACGTCTAAATTCCAGTGTGATCTGTCAAAATTATCAAGTGATGGTTTAGTCACAGGGGCCATAACACAGAAAATCTATGATTATGTTAATATCAAGAACCCTGTGGTTCCCATTTATCATGCATTTCCTAAAATCCACAAGGATTTGTTCCCCCCCCCCCCCCCCTTTAGAACTATAATTTCGGGGATAGGGTCTTTTTCAGAGAAATTGGCAGAGTGGGTTGATCATTACCTACAACCTTTGGTCATTGATCTTCCAGGATATATCAGGGACACCAAAATGTTAATCTCTGCCTTGGATGATTATCATTGGTCACCAGAATATTCATGGATTACTTGTGATGTGGTGGGCTTATACCCGTCCATACCACACAATGTGATTATTTCTAGTCTCACATTCTTTTTGGACAAATATAGCACATATGTGATAGAAATTCAATCCTTCATTGTGGATGCAGTTTCCTTTCTTCTCTCACATAATAATTTTTCATTTGATGGAATTTTTTTCTTACAAAAACAAGGAGTAAGTATGGGGGGTAAATGTTCCCCAGCTTTAGCTAATATTACAGTAGCTGTTTGGGAAGAGAAATATATCTTATGTAACAATAATCCCTTTTCACAAAATATACAACTATATGGTCGCTTTATAGATGACCTGATTTTGATTTGGAAGGGAGACATCTCAGGGATTAGTGATTTCATTAGCTATATTAATATGAATGATTTTAATCTTTCATTTACATTTACAGTGTCGGATTTTTCTATCAGTTATCTGGATGTGACTTTGTCTGTGAATTCTGACAGCCAAAAGGTCTGCGTTTTTCCTTTCAGAAAACCCACAGATACAAATTCAATTTTACAAGCTTATTCTTGTCACCCCAAGCACGTGGTTAAAAACATTCCAGTGGGAGAATTAATTAGGTTAAAAAGAAATTGTAGTTCACCTATAACATTTGCTAAAGAATCAAACAAAACCCTCTCTAGACTAAGGCTACTTTCACACATCAGGTTTTCGGCGTCAGGCGCGATCCGGCGTCGTGCCGGAATGCCGGATCCGGCAAATGTTTTGTAAAACCTGATGTGCCGGATCCGGTTTTCTGCCGGATCCGTCTTGTTCTTGACAGACAAAACCGGATTCGTCTCATCCGGTTCATCCGTTTTTCTATCCGTTTTTTCGACGGATTACGCCGGATCCGGTTTTTAAAATTGACCCTTGTGGCCCCTCAAGGCAGAGTACACTGGCAGGATGACAGAGTGTGAAAGATTTGTGCCCTAACCAAACTTGTGTACCTTCTGGACCAACAGTATATACCTTTGCCAACCAAAGTTGGCTATCTTGTCATGGTCTTACTATTTTTAGCTTTAGGCCACAGGTGTGTACCTGGTTGTGTTTTATGCAAAGTATTTCACCTTTTAACAAAAGTTGTGTACATTGTTAGGAAATCACCAACAATAAACACAACTTTTTAGGTGAAATACTTTGCTTCAAACACAACCAGGAACACAACTGTGGCAAAAAGCTAAAATTTACCCACAGTTATATACCTGGTTTTGAATACCTTTTTACCTTTGAAATACCCTGTATTTAACCTTTTTTTTAAACATAGTTCGCCGCAGAAAGAAAAGACAGACAACCATTGTGAAACGATAATTTAACTTTTATTTAAAATTTTTTTTTTTTTTTTTTAATTTTTTAAAGTGCAAATAACTTTTTTAATAAAGGTTTTAAACCCAATGGGCATTTTTATTAAAAAACACACATTACAATTCTGTGTATTGTGGGGTGGAAATACTGCTGGAGGGGCTGCGGGACACTTCGACACTGGGTGTGTGGAGAGAGGACTGGGATCGTGGTGGGGAAGGAACAGTTAGAGGTGAAGGTGTGGAAAAAACTACAGAATGGGTGGACATGTGGGAAGCAGAAGAGGTGGTGGGTGGTGGAGTGGAGGGTTGGGCAGGGACTGTAGGAGCAGATGATGTTCATGGAAAGTTGTATGGGGAAGGAGTTTGGTACGGGGAAGGAGTTTGGTACGGGGAAGGAGTTTGGTACGGGGCAGGTTGCTGGAAGTGGGGAGATGACTGGTACTGGGGAGGTTGCTGGTACTGGGGAGGTTGCTGGTACTGGGCAGGTTGCTGGTATGTAGTAGGAGGGGGAGGATGAAAAGTGGCTGGAGGGGGTGCAGATGTAATAGGAGGGGGAGGATGGAAAGTGGCTGGAGGGGGTGCAGGTGGAGGAACTACAGTGGTGGGAGGTGGAGGTTGGGAGGTAACCTGCTGTAGAGCACCGTGGCACGAATGCATTACATGCATCTGCTGGGCAGGAGAGAGCGTTTCCATGCGCTCCACAACAGACCTGAAAAAGGTGTGGTTTGGCGAAGATCTTGCTTCTGAATGCATGGTTTGCAGAAGTGTCTTCACCTCCAGAATGCTGGAGTTGATCTGCTGAAAGCCTGCGGAGATTTGCTCTGACAAGACTTTGAGACAGTTCTGGAAAGATGCATTCAGATGCAATAACTCTTGCGCATAACTCTTTTCCTGACCCCTCTGCCGCTGCCGCCCAGTACCCGCAGGTGTACTAGAGGCGGCAGGGGCAGAAGGGTGGGGTAAAGGGAAAGCGATCTCCTCACCAGCAGCTTCATGTAATGTAGGCGGCCACGATGCTCCTGTGCTGGTGGATGGGACAGATGGGTCGAATGTGTGGGAAGGCAGGGAAGGTGCAGATGTACCGGGGCGGTCGAAGTGTCCCTCGGTGCCGGTCTCCTCAGGGATCGCCTCAGAAGGGTCCAATCGTGCAGGCTCCCGAGTGCTGCTCACCGTGCTGTGGAATAAAGAGAAAAAAAAACAATTAAAATACTGACATGGCATGGCCCTGGCTGAAAAAAAAAAGTTACATCTTTTTCACATGTGGTGTGTAATATTTACCTTCTGGTGAGCATTGTTTCCCGGAGGAACGACAGGGCTTGTGCGTACTTGTACTTGCTCCTGCGTCCTTCAGATCCACTCGGGGCCCGCATCTCTTTATTGAACTCCTTCTTGAAACGATCCCTCACAGACCGCCACCGATTCACAATTCTGTTCCCTGAAACGAGAAAGGAGTGGTTAGTATACAACATCAGTGTTTCACAAACTCCAGTCCTCATGGTCCCCAGGGGTCATGTTTTCAGGATTTCAATAGTAAATAGAAATCCTGAACACATGATCCGTGGGGACCACGAGGACTGGAGTTCGGGAAACACTGGTTTACATCAAGCAACCGTTACTGTATATACTTACGCTCTTTAATCTGGTCCCGAGCTTCGAGGTCCTCCCAGCGGCCCACAAGGAGAGAACAGATTTCCTCCCAGAGTCGTCGGGTAATGATCAGGTCAGCGTGGCGGCGGTCAGCCATATTCCAGAGCGGCTCCCTTTCTCTGACGAGATCGATGAGGCGGTCCACATCAATCCCTCCATCCTCACCGTCAGAGTCGGGAGCACGCTGTGAAGGCTGTTAAAGAAAAAGACAAAAATAACATAATTAGCCTCCACAAAAGAAATGAAATAAAAAGTGCCAAAAAACAAAGCAAAAATATTTATACTTACACGCTGGTGACCGCCGCGTTGCTGTCGCCGACGACCCTGGGAGGCACTGCGAGGACCTCTTGGCCGAGCACCAGATTGGGAAGACTAGAGAAGAAAACAAAAAATGTTATGAGTTTGGATGTAGGCATTTGTTTGCTGTGTGTGGTCTGCAGAACATTGTTTTCTATGTGTTGTGTGTAGTGTGATGTTGTGTTTCTGCGTTTGATGCAAAGAACTTACGAATTGTGAGCCCACTCCAAGCGTCTGTCCACCCCTTCCTTCTTCTTCTGGGAGCTCCTCTTCATCTTGTGATTCCTGTTTTGAAATAAAAGGCAATGAATAGACATATATTACAGAGATGATGGATTTTGGAAATAAAAACTTACCGTCAAACGCTGACGATGCGAGGGAGGGCTCCCAGAAGAAGATGTGCTGTCCTGTTGATGGCCAGACTCCATGGCTGTGGGTATTGCTGCTGCCAGTGATGCCATTTCTGCTGCTGCTGCTGCATCTCTTTGGCGGCTGTTGAATAAAGAGAAACAAAGGGCCAATGAATATCTTGATATTCCATGGCCCTAGTTTGGAGGAATGGGGGATTTGATAATTACCGTCTCTCATCTGCTTCTGGACTCCCCTCCCGTTCAGCATGCTGCTCCATTTGGGGTGGTGCTGCTGCTGCTGCTGCATCTCTTTGGCGGCTGTTGAATAAAGAGAAACAAAGGGCCAATGAATATCTTGATATTCCATGGCCCTAGTTTGGAGGAATGGGGGATTTGATAATTACCGTCTCTCATCTGCTTCTGGACTCCCCTCCCGTTCAGCATGCTGCTCCATTTGGGGTGGTGCTGATGGTGCTGCTGCTGCAGATGTCTGCTGCCTTCTCCTGCGCCTGGTTGCTGTCTTGGGTGGCATGTTGGGTGTGGCTGAGGGTCCCATTGTCTTGCTTTTATATATCTCCTGTGGGCAGAGCTACTGAGCATGCTCAGACCAAAAAAACCGGATCCGGCGCATTGCGGCGCTCATAGGCTTTCATTGTGTGAAAAAGCCGGACGCGCCAGATCCGGCGTGTCCGGCTTTTTCGCCGGAGACAAAAAAACGTTACAGTAGACGTTTTTTCCAGACGCCGGATCGCGACACATTGCGACACATTGCCGGATCCGGCGAAAACCGGATGAAACGCATGGCCATCCGGCGCGATCCGGCGCAAATGCAAGTCAATGGGGGGGAAACCGGATCCGGCATTGCATTTCGCCGGATCCGGTTTCTGTCAAAAGCGACGGATCGCGCCTGACGGCGAAAACCTGATGTGTGAAAGAGGCCTAAGGCTGTGTGCACACGCTACGGATTCCGCTGCGTTTCCGCAGCGGTTTTGGCCGCTGCGGACACGCAGCAGTTTTAGCTGCGGTGTACAGTACCATTCATTTGAATGGGAAAAAAAAAAACGCTGTGCCGACGCTGCGGAAAAAACCGCGCGGATTTGCTGCGGTTTTGAATCCGCAGAAAGAATTGCATGTCAATTCTTTCTGCGGAAACCGCTGCGGGTTCCTATCTCCACCATTGTGGAGATAGTGAATCCGCAGGACCAAACCGCAGGCAAAACCGCAGATAATCCGCAGGTCTTTGGACCTGCGGATTATCTGCGGTTTTTGCAAAATCCGTGCGGATTAATCCGCAGCGGATTCCGCAGCGTGTGCACGTACCCTTAAGGACAGAGGATATGCTAATTGGATGCTAAGGAAAGCTGATAATATTGTCAGCAGGATCAATAGACACACCCTGCTGAATGAATCTCCTTTGAGCCTTGTACACACTGGAGTTACTGCTAACAAGAAAAAGAATCGCACACGGGCCCCCTGTAATAATTATGACTGTCCTATAGTTAGTTTTTCTACCATGTACAGTCCACAATTCAATAAGATAACGGACATTGTCAAAAAATATTTACCTATTTTACACAATGATAATAAACTTGGTCAAATTCTGGACAATACCCAGATACGATACATAGCCAGGAAAGCTCCTGCTTTGAGCGATATCTTATCCCCCAGTCTTTTTATCAGCAATAGGAGAACTAAAAATAATACTTATATCCACAATTCGGGCCTGAAAATACATGGCACTCCCCAACTACTGTATATACCAAAAAGATCAAGGAAGCATAATGCCATAAAATGTAATTTACTTTATTGAATGACGTATAACAAAGATAGACATAAAAAGTAGACATAAAAAGAGATGGATATAGCGGTGGATATCACTGGTACAAATGTGCTAAACGTGTACAGATACACAAAAAAAGATATACCTAATAATCCGATGTCGAAGATATCATAACCAAGTGTATCAATAAGAGGTATAAGAAGTATATAACGTATGTGCGTTCTTAGGCGACTAGATTGTAAAATGCTATAGTAATATTACTATCGAGAGAGAGAGCTATAGGCATCCATGGCAGTGATATGGCCACCACCCAATATATATGACCCAAATGGCCAAAAAGAGCTCTTAGCAGCTAATACATTAATATGGCCAAGTTAAGTGCACGACATTACTATAATACTTTGGACAAAAATTCATGTCCTAACAGAGAGGTAATGATATATGTATTCACCCCCTGTCACCGCTATGACACTGCATAGACACATATACTATTATAATATAACACTGCTATAATTTGGACAGCCCAGTCCTAAAAAGTGCTAATAGTGCAAAATGTAAGTCTGCTGTCACAGCTGTAACATTAAGTAAACGTGCAAAAAGAATAGGCCAGAATGTTCAATGATTGTAAAATGCGCTGTTTTAGGCAATTAGAATGCCAGGTAGCATAAAGTAGTATATACCCACATAGTCATATCACAGACATGGGTACAAGGAATGACACAGAGTGTGCATAGCATATAAGTCCCCATAGAAGTGCTGATAAGCCCCCTTAATTAAGAGCACATATGACCTGAGATGCCGCGGTCCCCGACGCGCGTTTCGCCTTAGCTTCGTCCTGGGAGGTAAGTGAGTATGGCTGTGGGGTGTATTAGAGTATATATAGCAACATGATTGCAAATCATTCACCGCTGAGAAATCATCCGATGCCCGGCGTGTGACGTCATCATGGCGTGCGTCCCCCGGCCGCACAGCCACTCCCCATCATACACGTCATGATGTGGAGACGGCTGAATGAGGCCAGGGTGAGCGCGTTGCCACGGCGACGCACCACGCTGCCGGATGACGCTGCAGATAGGTAAGCCACTCCTCCACCCGACGTGTCAGGGAAGAGAGGCAGGCTTAACCCATCCAACAGACGTATCCGCACAGAGTGTGCACGGTGCTCTGGGAGATGCATAGAGATTAAGGTATGATAAAGTGTCTTGAAATCATGTTGCTCAAATGCATCATTTATAAATAAATGATAGACTTAAATAGCGTCCTGTCAGATTAAATATACAGAAATACATGTTTCCAAAATTTTCACCATTAAACCATACAATATAAATGGGTGAATATCTATTGATGAGATATAAGGAGAAAATTCTAAAGATTATTAATATAGAGAGCACTGTATGGTTAATAAAGATTTAGGAAGTTGAGCAGTAATATATATAGCGGCAAAGTTGAAAATTTCAACTGCATACAGTATGAATCACATCGTACACTAGAGAATTGCAATCAAAAGGCGTATGATGTCATGAATTATCCCCCTAATTGTCAACATAACTAGAGCAACATTACACCGTTAAGTAAAAGATGGCCATATGGAGATGTGAAAATGTAACATAACGTATCACTACGTATTCCTTCCCTAAATACTTTGTATGGAAATATAGTTATAACCAGGGTGTCAACCATGTGCAAGTCAATTAGCACATGACTATATTGAACTTACAAAGGTGAGGACTCCAAAACAGGTAATGTGTGAACCCAAGAACGTACATAAATGTACTAATGAGTGCACACTCTATCTGGACATCAGAGTCCACAGTATAGACATACAGCAGTCCTGAAAAATAAATCCCACGATGATCACATTCTCTCTTGATTTCCCATGAGTGTCGACCAATAGATATTCGAGTCCCTCCAATATCAGATGGGATGTAACAGCTTCTCAATCAGTAGGCTTGGAGGTGTCGTCCTGACCCGATGTCCAAATACACCACACACCAATGTAATACAGAAACTAGGAATAAAATGAGAATAAAAATATATAAAACAAAAAAAGCCAACCTACACCTTACAACAATAGCATCCTACAGAAATGGGGCAAAGCTCAGAACCTCATTGAGTCCCCTTGGTTGGACCGTTCCCAGCTTGTATATCCATTCGGCTTCTTTTTGAGCTAATATTTTCTTCCAATTTCCACCACGGTGGTCAATATGAACCTTGTCTATTCCACAGACCTTGAGTAGTTTGGGATTACTCCCATGGACCAATTTAAAATGTCTCGGAACTGATTTGAGAGTTGTGTTATCCTCGGTATCAGAGGCATTTCTAATGTCCCTAAAGTGCTCCCTAACTCTGATTTTTAAAGGCCTGGAGGTAATGCCAACATATATTTTTTCACATATACATACAGCATAATATACTACACCAATAGAGTTGCAGGTAATGTGCTGCGTGATGTTGTATGTTATGCCACCATCACTGGATTTGAAAGAAGAAGTCTGTTGCATATTAGGACATGCAATGCATTCCTTACATGGGAAGAAACCCCATTTGGGACCCTTCGACCCAAATGCTCTCTCAGGTTTTAAACCCATATGATAACTGTGCACCAATTTGTCCCGTAAATTGCTGGACCTCCTATATGTAATCGAGGAATGTTTGGGGACATATTTTGCTAGAGTTCTATCGGTCATGAGAATTGGCCAGTATTTATCTAACGCCTGTCTCATTTCGTGCCACTTATCATTAAATGAGGAGATAAATCTCACTTTTTGTGTTTCTAGAGGTCTATATTTAGGGACAAGCAGATCTATTCTCTTCGCCTGATTAGCCTTTCTCATTCCTCTATGGATGCTTCGTCTAGAGTACCCTCTAGACGTGAACCTAGATGTAAGATCCTCTGCTTGTCCCTGATACGCTTTCTCACTCGAACAAATGCGTTTTGCCCTGAGAAATTGTCCTGTTGGAATCCCTTCCACCAGTGATCTGGGGTGTGAAGAAGTGGCGTGTAAGATAGAGTTTACCGCCGTTTCTTTGCGGAACATATCGGTATGTAGAAAGCCGTCTGATCCCTTGAAGATTTTAATGTCCAAAAAGTCTATGTCGGACTGGCTATGCTTACACGTAAGCCTAACATTAATGGAATTATCATTGAGCATACTGAGGAAATTGAGAAGGTCCTGTTCTGTTCCCTGCCAGATGAGAAGAATGTCATCTATATAGCGGGCCCAGAACAGGACCTTCTCAATAAAGGCAACCGGGTGGGTGAAGAAGATGTCCCTCTCCCATTTGCCCAGAAATAAGTTGGCATATGATGGGGCAAACGCTGCCCCCATAGCCGTACCCTGTTTTTGTAGATAAATAGTTTCCTTGAACATAAAATAATTGTGCTCAAGGGCAAATTTTAATAGTGTCACCAGAAAATCAACAAACCTCTCTTCATAGTCCGCCATCATTAAATAAGTCTGAGTAGCCCGTATACCATCCTGATGTTGGATGGAGGTGTATAGGGACTCGACGTCAAGACTAACCAACCACATGTCCTCTTCAAATGGGATGCCTTCGATTTTACGAAGGACATCACTGGTGTCTTTCACATAAGATGGCAAGTCAAAGACCAAGGGTTTCAAATGGAAGTCCAAATACTTGGACACAATTTCACATAGACTCCCATTGCCCGACACGATTGGTCGTCCAGGTGGGGTAGTACAATCTTTATGGATTTTTGGTATAAAATATATACATGCCACCTTAGGAAATTCTGGTACAAGGTTGTCTCTAAGTTCCCGATTGATCAGCCCGTCTTCAAAGGCATGTTCCAAAATTATTTTGATTTCCTGTAGATATGCTGTGGTGGGATTGAAGGTCATTCTCTGATAACATCTCTCATCCCTCAATTGCCTGAATGCCTCCCTCTCGTATGCTATAACGGGCCATATCACCACGTTACCCCCTTTATCGGCAGGTTTTATCACCACCTCTTTCATCTTACTAAGTTCTTTAAGTGCTTCCCTCTGAGCGAACGACAGGTTACCATGTGAGACATGTCTCGAAATCTTTTCAAATTCATTGGTAACTAGCCGTACAAACATTTCAACATTTGAATATAGGTTAAGGGGGGGAAATTTTTTTGGAACCGGAGGTTTGAACTTACCCTTATTGACAGGTCCTTCATTCTCTTCATTAAGTTCCTCTAAGATGGCAATAGCATCCATTTCTTTGGGACTCCATGTATCCCCATCATTGCCCTTATCATGTAGTTTTTTAAGTATTAGTTTTCGTGCAAATAAGTGGAGGTCTTTTACCGCTGTAAAACAATTAAATGGAGCCGTAGGTGAAAAGGAGAGTCCTAAACTTAAAACTTCCATCTGTGATTGAGTCAGCTGGGACTCTGAAAGATTAATTACCTGGAGTCTAGAGGATGTCAACAAATCCATCCTATTATCCCTCTTTCTATAATGTTCATTCCTTCTTTTATTGGTATTTTTTCTCAGATTATAGACCCGATTGCTGGATCTAAATTCATCTTCTCTAGAAGAGATAGAGGATATGGAGGACGATCTAGAAGTCTCCAAGCTGCCCTTGGTATTAGTTTGCCACCTATATATTCGGCCATTTTTAGAGTCATCAAGATCCCTTCGGAATTTTTTGGCCTTAGTATCTTTTACTTCTTTTTCCCACATGTTCAATTGGGCATCAATTTCCTTATTAAAGGCCTCCACCTCTGATCCAGATAGTTTCTCAAGTAATTGAATTCGAATCTGCTCAATCTCTGAATCAATTTTATCTAGACTCTTTTTATTATTACCAATAAGTAATTCTATGAGGGATCTTGAACATACATTGCAAGCCTCCTCCCACCTTGTACGAAAGGTGGAATCTTCCACAGGGTATGATGGCATGATTTTAACCCTTAGACCACGGGGTATGAGATTTCTCGCCAAATAATTCTCTAATGATGCCTTGGTCCACCACATCCTAGTTCTTTTCTTAAATAAAATCTTAATGGAACTCTTGAGGTCTGATCTTTGCCCACTCTCTGCAGAACCACCAGATACACCATCTCCATTAAAAACAGTGTCCATAGACGTTAACCAACATTGGTCTCTAGCTTTAGTATCCATAACGGCCCCACAGCTCTGTAACAAAGTACAGAAACCAATAAGTATACAAATATCCACAATTCGGGCCTGAAAATACATGGCACTCCCCAACTACTGTATATACCAAAAAGATCAAGGAAGCATAATGCCATAAAATGTAATTTACTTTATTGAATGACGTATAACAAAGATAGACATAAAAAGTAGACATAAAAAGAGATGGATATAGCGGTGGATATCACTGGTACAAATGTGCTAAACGTGTACAGATACACAAAAAAAGATATACCTAATAATCCGATGTCGAAGATATCATAACCAAGTGTATCAATAAGAGGTATAAGAAGTATATAACGTATGTGCGTTCTTAGGCGACTAGATTGTAAAATGCTATAGTAATATTACTATCAAGAGAGAGAGCTATAGGCATCCATGGCAGTGATATGGCCACCACCCAATATATATGACCCAAATGGCCAAAAAGAGCTCTTAGCAGCTAATACATTAATATGGCCAAGTTAAGTGCACGACATTACTATAATACTTTGGACAAAAATTCATGTCCTAACAGAGAGGTAATGATATATGTATTCACCCCCTGTCACCGCTATGACACTGCATAGACACATATACTATTATAATATAACACTGCTATAATTTGGACAGCCCAGTCCTAAAAAAGTGCTAATAGTGCAAAATGTAAGTCTGCTGTCACAGCTGTAACATTAAGTAAACGTGCAAAAAGAATAGGCCAGAATGTTCAATGATTGTAAAATGCGCTGTTTTAGGCAATTAGAATGCCAGGTAGCATAAAGTAGTATATACCCACATAGTCATATCACAGACATGGGTACAAGGAATGACACAGAGTGTGCATAGCATATAAGTCCCCATAGAAGTGCTGATAAGCCCCCTTAATTAAGAGCACATATGACCTGAGATGCCGCGGTCCCCGACGCGCGTTTCGCCTTAGCTTCGTCCTGGGAGGTAAGTGAGTATGGCTGTGGGGTGTATTAGAGTATATATAGCAACATGATTGCAAATCATTCACCGCTGAGAAATCATCCGATGCCCAGCATGTGACGTCATCATGGCGTGCGTCCCCCGGCCGCACAGCCACTCCCCATCATACACGTCATGATGTGGAGACGGCTGAATGAGGCCAGGGTGAGCGCGTTGCCACGGCGACGCACCACGCTGCCGGATGACGCTGCAGATAGGTAAGCCACTCCTTCACCCGACGTGTCAGGGAAGAGAGGCAGGCTTAACCCATCCAACAGACGTATCCGCACAGAGTGTGCACGGTGCTCTGGGAGATGCATAGAGATTAAGGTATGATAAAGTGTCTTGAAATCATGTTGCTCAAATGCATCATTTATAAATAAATGATAGACTTAAATAGCGTCCTGTCAGATTAAATATACAGAAATACATGTTTCCAAAATTTTCACCATTAAACCATACAATATAAATGGGTGAATATCTATTGATGAGATATAAGGAGAAAATTCTAAAGATTATTAATATAGAGAGCACTGTATGGTTAATAAAGATTTAGGAAGTTGAGCAGTAATATATATAGCGGCAAAGTTGAAAATTTCAACTGCATACAGTATGAATCACATCGTACACTAGAGAATTGCAATCAAAAGGCGTATGATGTCATGAATTATCCCCCTAATTGTCAACATAACTAGAGCAACATTACACCGTTAAGTAAAAGATGGCCATATGGAGATGTGAAAATGTAACATAACGTATCACTACGTATTCCTTCCCTAAATACTTTGTATGGAAATATAGTTATAACCAGGGTGTCAACCATGTGCAAGTCAATTAGCACATGACTATATTGAACTTACAAAGGTGAGGACTCCAAAACAGGTAATGTGTGAACCCAAGAACGTACATAAATGTACTAATGAGTGCACACTCTATCTGGACATCAGAGTCCACAGTATAGACATACAGCAGTCCTGAAAAATAAATCCCACGATGATCACATTATTTAGAATTTTCTCCTTATATCTCATCAATAGATATTCACCCATTTATATTGTATGGTTTAATGGTGAAAATTTTGGAAACATGTATTTCTGTATATTTAATCTGACAGGACGCTATTTAAGTCTATCATTTATTTATAAATGATGCATTTGAGCAACATGATTTCAAGACACTTTATCATACCTTAATCTCTATGCATCTCCCAGAGCACCGTGCACACTCTGTGCGGATACGTCTGTTGGATGGGTTAAGCCTGCCTCTCTTCCCTGACACGTCGGGTGGAGGAGTGGCTTACCTATCTGCAGCGTCATCCGGCAGCGTGGTGCGTCGCCGTGGCAACGCGCTCACCCTGGCCTCATTCAGCCATCTCCACATCATGACGTGTATGATGGGGAGTGGCTGTGCGGCCGGGGGACGCACGCCATGATGACGTCACACGCCGGGCATCGGATGATTTCTCAGCGGTGAATGATTTGCAATCATGTTGCTATATATACTCTAATACACCCCACAGCCATACTCACTTACCTCCCAGGACGAAGCTAAGGCGAAACGCGCGTCGGGGACCGCGGCATCTCAGGTCATATGTGCTCTTAATTAAGGGGGCTTATCAGCACTTCTATGGGGACTTATATGCTATGCACACTCTGTGTCATTCCTTGTACCCATGTCTGTGATATGACTATGTGGGTATATACTACTTTATGCTACCTGGCATTCTAATTGCCTAAAACAGCGCATTTTACAATCATTGAACATTCTGGCCTATTCTTTTTGCACGTTTACTTAATGTTACAGCTGTGACAGCAGACTTACATTTTGCACTATTAGCACTTTTTTAGGACTGGGCTGTCCAAATTATAGCAGTGTTATATTATAATAGTATATGTGTCTATGCAGTGTCATAGCGGTGACAGGGGGTGAATACATATATCATTACCTCTCTGTTAGGACATGAATTTTTGTCCAAAGTATTATAGTAATGTCGTGCACTTAACTTGGCCATATTAATGTATTAGCTGCTAAGAGCTCTTTTTGGCCATTTGGGTCATATATATTGGGTGGTGGCCATATCACTGCCATGGATGCCTATAGCTCTCTCTCTTGATAGTAATATTACTATAGCATTTTACAATCTAGTCGCCTAAGAACGCACATACGTTATATACTTCTTATACCTCTTATTGATACACTTGGTTATGATATCTTCGACATCGGATTATTAGGTATATCTTTTTTTGTGTATCTGTACACGTTTAGCACATTTGTACCAGTGATATCCACCGCTATATCCATCTCTTTTTATGTCTACTTTTTATGTCTATCTTTGTTATACGTCATTCAATAAAGTAAATTACATTTTATGGCATTATGCTTCCTTGATCTTTTTGGTATATAAAAATAATACTTGGTTGTCATATAAAGGCTTTTCCAAATGTGGACATCATCCCTGTAAAGTCTGCAACTATGTGGTTAAAACCAGCAGATTCACTTCTAGTGTTACTGGCATATCATACCCTATTCAGTCTCACATAAATTGTAATTCAGAAGGAGTAATATATGTTATTGAATGCGTTTTTTGTAACCTACAATATGTAGGCTGTACAATAGGACCTCTTAAAAAGAGAATTAGGAAACACTTGTCAGAAGCTACTAGTAGTAATTATAATATTTCAGCAGTTTCTTATCATTGTAAAACTGTTCATGGAGGTAAAACTGATAGTCTCAAAATTATAGCAATAGAGAAAGTCCATAGATCTACTAGGGGAGGTGATTTCAGGAGAAAATTATTAAATCGTGAATCCTTTTGGATTTTTAAATTAAATACAAGAGTACCATTAGGTCTGAACAAACGACTTGATTTAATATTGCAATTAGATTGATATTTTCTTCTGTATATTTACATTCTACTTAGTCCTATTCAATTCTGGTTATTCTGATAATTTTTGTGATTGTTATTATATTCTTATGATATCTTTTTATTAGTTTTTTTTTTTTTTCCTGTTCTTCCGACAAGTTTTTGTTTCAGCTCCACATTAGGCTGAGTGTTTGCAAGAGTTAACTGGTAGGGATACTCCCTATTTTCATTAATTCTTTTGTCCAACACCTGTGATTTACTAGTTTTTGTACTATTTGTAGTCGTCAGTATTGGTCTAGTGTGAACCATGAGTAAGACCCTCTAGGTCGAAACGCGTTGGTTGGAGACCACCAGAGACCCCATCTGCCTGTATGTCCTTATCCATACTTTTTTCTGTTTGATTTTAAGAATTTACAATAAATGATGTATTTTTAACTGAAGTCCAGCGCTGGAGATTCCATCCTCTATTTTGCTTCAGTCAACACCCCTGATCAAGGTGACTCCGTACGCAGGAGGATTATGTATCGCAACCGAGACTGGTGAGCTGACCTCCCTTCATTTTCCCTATCCTTCTATAATTAATTTTAATTCCATAGTTTGTGATGATTAATTTGCACCCCCGCCATGGATATTTTTTAATATTAGCAGTGCGCCCTTACAATTTTTATATTTAAAAAAATAATTAGAAACACACACGGTGTAGCTCCTTGACAGGTGCACTACACCGCTTGCTACCACACACCGCTACTCTGCCATGAAACAGTCTATTAGCATTGAAAACCATTATTAATGTTAAAATGAAGTTACGCTTTTGGTGAACGAACCGTTCTCGAACGGAACCTCGAACAGCCGAATTTTAAGCAAAGTGTTCGAGTTCGACGAACGGCTCGAACACCGCCCAAAACAGCTGGAATTTTAACTTGGCGAACAGGTCGACTCGAACATCGCTCATCTCTAGTCAGGAGGCAGACTCAGATGTTCTCAGGCCCAGTATGGATTCGACAAGATTGTAGAAAGTTGAGAAAGGGTACAGTATCACCGGATAACAGGTATATATGTAGCATAGTTTACACATGAAAAACCTATGTCTATATATCAGGAGGCAGACTCAAAGGGTCTCAGGCCCAGTATGGATTGGACGTGATTGTACAAAGTTGAGAAAGGGTACAGTATCACCGGATAACATGTATATATAGCATAGTTTAAACATTAAAAACCTATGTCTATTTATCAGGAGGCAGACTCAGAGGGTCTCAGGCCCAGTATGGATTTGACCTGATTGTACAAAGTTGAGAAAGGGTACAGTGTTGTGAGCTCATTTTCGGGTTTGCCTCTGGCTTCTGGTGAGGGTTGTGGAGCTGGCTGTGCTGACAGAGGAGTAGTGAGTTCTCTATCTGGACTCCCTCTGTTGGTGAAGGGAGGTAATGAAGCCGATCTAAATGGCAGAGACCGGCCACCTGAGGAAGAGGACTGCGATTGGACATCAGGAGTGTTATGGACGGCGGAACGCACCTAATAAAAATAATAGAAGGTGCGTTCGCCGCCCGGGGTCCACCGTGCGGTAGATGACAAGACCGCTGCTGGACAATGGCAGATACTCCAATGAGTGAAGTAGTGCGCTCGGGTTAACGTCACCCGAGCGGCTAAGGCCGGCTCTGTTCACGCACAGAGAACCTTAAACAAATAAATACAGAAACGCTGACCTTGTTAAATGCACAAGGTAACCAGCAGGTGGCGTCGCAACCGCGAACGCCAGTGGACTGCTAAGCGCACCGCGGCAGAACTGCTAAGCGCAAGCGCGGTGGTAACTATCGCCGCTAGACGACGGTTCCGACAGGGCGGACACCGACGGGCGCTAGTGCTAGGTGCGGTAGCACAGTGGCAAATAGCTAGCCACTACCTGGAGCTGACTATACACACTCGGTCACCACTCGTAATATCAGAGGGTAGGGGTTTCATAATAAGTCAGTCACCAGAACATGCATCCATCACCATTCACACATAGCATAGTAGGTCTACACTAGCGCATGGCCGAGCCGCCATGCGAGGTTTTTATAGCCATGCGCTTCCGAGACCTTCCAGTAACCTGGGAAGAACCAATCAGATCCGACGCAGGACCTGGACATGTGACCCCTGCTCTCCACTGAGAGGACAAGTTGCGGGCATGCCCAGTAGCACGCCACGAGGACTTAGCCTCAGGAGCGGTTCCCTGCAGAGCAGGTTGCGCTACCATTGCTGCACCAGAGGTGGCAGCAACATCCAGGCTCACAGAACGAGTCTGAGCAGAATGCCTGGCTCGCCGTGATTGCTGAGCAGGAGTCTGAGCGGTCGGAGAGGAATGGGGAACCACCTGATGTCTGGCTCTGGATTCCTGCTGTGCAGCGTCAGGAATCCAATGCCTAATAAGGAGTTTCTGTTTGGATTTAAGGCAGCCGACTCCCTAGTTTCTTGCTGGTGATTTTTCCTGACTGTGGCTCCTGGTTTCCAGTTTGCTTCCTGCCTTCCTAAAGCTAAGTTTTCTCTGCTATTGTTCATATGAGTTTTTGTCTGGTTTACTTAGTTTTTGTGTTCAGCCAGCCCTGGCAGGGACTGGGCTGAATCCCCATTTTGTCTCTGATCAGTTGATCTCTTTTGCTCTGTCTTCAGAATATACCTGAGTGCTGATATAGTGATTTGAAGTCTAGCGACTTCAGGGCCTTTTCTATCAGACGTGTTGGACATTTTTTTACAGGGTTTTTTGCGTGATTGCAGACAGCTGCTTTTCTTTCCTGTCCTTTCTAGTTAACGAGGGCCCCATCGTTTGCTCAGCCTATCTTTCTACCTGTGTCTGTGTTTTCATCTTGTTTCACCGACAATACATGTTGGGGACTGTCTATTGCTTTGGGGTCTGCTCTGGGGCAGTTTAGATTTTCCCTTTCTTTCTTTAGGCTTATCTAGTTCTCCGGCCGTGACGAGGCGTCTAGGACCACCGTAGGCATGCTCCACGGCTACTGCTAGTTGTTGTGGATAGGATCAGGGGTCTGCAATCTGCTAGTTACCAACCTCTACGGTTTTCTGGGCTTAGCTTGCTTTTTGTTTTTTACTCCTCGATGACTCATTCATAACAGTACAGTATCACCAGATAACAGGTATATATAGCATAGTTTAAACATTAAAAATCTGCGTGTATATTTCCGGAGTCTGACAAAGACACTCACAGCCTCAGTATGGATTAGACAAGAATCTAAAAAGTAGAAAAAGGGTTATGTATTCGAAGCGTACACCAGTGTACACTGTTGGGGTATTTTTCAATCTTCATATATATTTCAGTCTCAGTAAGACAGTCCAGACTCTCCGCAAGAGGAAACGAGATGGATACAAGTACAGACGGAAAGTTGACGGATTGCAGAAATTTTAGAATTACTAATCACGGTAAAAACTCCTGGGAGAATTCTCAGAGGCGATGCTGACCCTCAATTACTTTGTCTGTGGAGACAGCGAAAACAGTTCTTGTGAAGAAAGGTTTGCTGTATCGCAGTACCGTGGAACCCATCACCGTTACTCATCTCCATCAAATTGTGATTACAGGGACAGATGTAGACATTGTCCTCACTGCCTATCATGATCTGTCAGGTAACTTTGGAGTGCAAAAGACACAAGCCACAGGCTGTAGGCGATTCTATTGGATTGTCATGAGAGGACACATTTAAAAATGTGGGCAGGAATGTCACACGTCTGTGAGTCGGAAAACCGTGAAAGCTGATGATAAACCACCACTGCATCTCATTGTGAGTCGACGTCCATAACAAATGGAAGCCATTGATCATCTGAAGATAGAGCCCAGCAGGACAGGGCATAGCAAAGTCTTAACCATCACCTATCATTTCACCAAATTTGTATTGGCAGTCCCAGTGAAGTATTTAACAGGCCAGACTACACAGTGGTGGAGCAGGGAGAGGTAAGTATTGCAAGTGCTTGTGCCCTGAGCAAGCAGGGGGGCTCACTCGTGGGCAGCGGTACTGGCACAGGGCCCCTCATAGTACGCCGGTGTGTCTGACGGTGGGTGTGCACCCCCACCATCAGAGACACTTGATTCTACTATGAGGGACCTTGTGCCAGTGCCATTGCCAAAGAGTGTGCCCACCCACCTGTCCAGGGCAATGGCACTCGCACGGGTGCGTGCGCCAGGTGGTGACCCCGGCCCTGTAGGGGGAGGCAGCCCAGTTAGGTAAGTGGAAAAAATGGAAGAGGAGGACAAAAGCAAGCCATTTTTCTGGCAACCTACGTGTCAGCAGGGGAGGGTGGGACAAAATCCTTTGAAATCCATGCATGGTTCATTCTAATGAAGGTTAGATCATCAACATTTTGGGTCGACAGACGGGTCCTTTTTTCTGTCAGGATTGATCCAGCAGCACTGAAGACTCGTTCAGATAACACACTAGCAGCAGGGCAAGCGAGGCGAGCTCCTGTAAAGCATATTGTGCCAATTCAGGCCAGGTGTCAAGTTTACTGGCCCAATAGTCAAAGGGGAATGACCGGTGAGGGAAAACATCGATATGGGACAAGAAGTAGTTTGTTACCATAGTTGACAACTGCTGTCTCCTGTCACTTTCGATCGATGCAGTATTACCAGTCGTGTGAGCGGTACTTGAAAAATCAGTCCACAACATGGTCATGAAACCCGTGTCCAACGCCACTTCGGCTGTGTGCACCACGAACACCTCTTCCATGTTGCCCCCTATGGCTCGTTGGAAAAACATTACCGCCACTGTGTGTTGGGAATGCCTCAAACAAACGGTATACCAGAGTTTCTTGTTTGTTAGCCAATATTAGCTCTAGGTTCTCCTGTGGCATGATGTTTTGGAATTTGCCTTTATAGCGTGGATCCAGGATGCTGGCCAATCAGTAGTCGTCATCGTTCATCATTTTGGCAATGCGGGGGTCCCTTTTTAGGAACTGCAAGGCATAATCAGACATGTGGGCCAATGTTCCAGGTGTCAATGATGCACTGCGAGTGCTGGGTGGAGGAGCACTTTCTGGCAAATCAACATCTCTCCAGTCACGCACAAACCCTGTACCTGAACTTGCCACGCCAACATTTTTTCTTGCCCCCTGAGAAGCATCCTCCTCCCCAAAATAATCATCCCCATCATCCTCCTTCTCCTCCTCCTCTTCCTCTTCTTCCTCCACCTCGTCCACGAGACTTCCCTGAGCAGACAATGGCTGACTGTCATCAAGGCTTCCCTCCTCCTTTTCCTCCTCGGCTGCAGATGCCTGTTCCTTAATGTGCGTCAAAGTTTGCATGAGCAGACACATAAGTGGGATGCTCATGCTTATGATGGCATCGTCTGCGCTTACCAGCCATGTGCATTCCTCAAAACACTGAAGGACTTTACATAGGTCTTTCAGCTTTGACCACTGCACAACAGACAACTCCATGTCTGCCTGCAAACTTCCTGCCCGTGTATCCTCCCACAAATGAATTACAGCCTGCCTCTGTTCGCACAGCATCTGAACCATGTGCAGGGTGGAGTTCCACCTTGTTGCAACGTCAATAATTAGGCGGTGCTTGGGAAGGTGGAGCAATCGCTGCAGCTTCTGCATACGACTGGTGTGTACGGGCGACCGGCGGATGTGCGAGCACAGTCTTCCCACCTTATGGAGCAGGGGTGTTAACACTGGATAATTATTGAGGAAGCACTGCACCACCAGGTTCAAGGTGTGAGCCAGGCAAGGTATGTGTCTGAGTTTTGAAAGAGCTATGGCTGCCACAAAATTCCGGCTGTTATCACTAACTACCTTGCCTGCCTCAAGATGTAGACTACCCAGCCATGACTCAGTTTGTTGCTGCAAGTAGTCGGCCAGTACCTCCGAGGTGTGTCTGTTGTCGCCCAAACACATCATCTTCAACACAGCCTGCTGACGCTTACCACTTGCTGTTCGATAGTGGGACAACTCTTGTGCAACACTGGCAGTTCATGGAGACATAGACATAGAGCCAGTGCGCGTGTCCTGAGTACAGAAGCAGTGCTAAGAGTTACCTGGGGAGCAGGGCAGCAGAGGTGACAATGCGTGCTACAAGCTAATAGTGTCAGGGTCCAGTCAGCGCTGGAAAGTAAAGAGGCACGGGACCTGCGGACACTGAAAATGAGCAAGCTTGCACGGGACCTATGGTCATGTGACTGCAAGGGGGCGTGGCTTAGCATCCTGCTTTCAGATATGACAGTACAACTCAGAGTCAGGCAAAACGGAGGTCACAACAGTACGGGCAAATGGAGTACAGGAGGGACAAACAGATGGGAAGTCAGACAAAGCCAAAGGTCATACACAGGATCACAGTACAGTACCAGGGATGAGACAGAGCGGATAATCAGGGCCAAGCAGAGATCAAAACCAAACAGACATAGGAGGTACCAGGCAGAATCCAAAGCGATATCCAGGGAACAGACCGAGTCATACACAGAGAATCAAGCAACCAGAACACAGCACTAACACACTCAGGGGTCACCACACAATGCCAAGGGCAAGAGTATAACTGACAGGGATGGGAGCATCCTGAAGCTATAGGAAGCCTCCCCAGAACCAGGGAGAGGCCACAATCATAGCCCCAGGTGTGCAGGTAAGCCTGCATCAGGATCACAACCTTTAACCCCAGAAATGCCAGTCATCAGCACTGGTTCCAAACATTAACCCCACGTGTGCGAGTCAAACCCGCACTGAGATCATGACAGTACCCCCCTCTCAACGGGGGGCCTCTGGACCCCCAGGCTTGCCCGGGTACTAAGCATGGAAAGCCCGTACCAGGCGATCAGCATGCATCAACCGGGCCGGTACCCAGGACCTGTCCTCCGGTCCATACCCCTTCCAATGAACCAGGTACTGTACCGACCGCCGTACCAACCTGGAATCTACGATATGACCAACCTCGTACTCCACCTGCCCCTCGACCAAAACAGGAGAAGCAGCAGACTCTGAGTCTCCCCGGACTGCTTCAAAAGGTTTCAGTAGAGATTTGTGGAAGACGTTAGGGATCTTGAAAGCCTATACACCACTGGATTGATTTTTTTCCACAATCTTGTACGGGCCAATGAATTTGGGTCCTAACTTGGCTGACGGAATCTTTAACTTAATGTTTCGCGTGGAGAGCCAAACTTTCTCTCCAACCTGAAACGTGGGACCAGGTGTTCGTTTCCTGTCCGCGAAAAACATATACCTGCCTTGAGACCTGGATATACGCCGCTGGACTTCTGCCCATGTATGTTTTAACCGCTGAACAGAGTCCTCAGCCCCGGGGCACCCTGAATCCAGACGAGAAAACTCACCAAAATGAGGACTGAACCCATAGTTAATCAAGAAAGGGGACCTACCAGTGGATTGACTCACCCGACTATTGAAGGCAAATTCAGCCAACGGCAGTGCATCGCACCAGTCACTCTGTCTAGCAGAGGTTAGGCACCTGAGGATCTGTTCCAGGGACTGGTTAGTGCGCTCCGTCTGCCCATTGCTCTCAGGATGGTATGCAGACGAAAAGGACAGAGACATACCTAATTTTTTGCAGAAAGCACGCCAAAACTTAGCCACAAACTGCACACCACGATCAGACACCACATTCAGGGGTACCCCATGCAACCGGATAACATGCTGCACAAACAACCTGGACAAAGTCTCAGCTGACGGTAGTGCGGACAGGGGTACGAAATGAGCCTGCTTAGAAAACCTGTCCACCACTACCCATACCACTGTATTACCCTTGGATGGAGGGAGATTGGTAATAAAATCCATGGACAACTGAGTCCATGGCCTCTCGGGCACTGCCAAGGGTATCAGCTCCCCTGCCGGCCGGCTATGAGAGCTTTTAGAACGAGCACAGACCCCACAACCAGCAATGAATTTTTTTATGTCCGAACCAAGGGTAGGCCACCAAAAGATCCTAGCCACCGCCAGACGTGTGGCTGAAATACCAGGGTGAGCACTCAGCTTGGATTCATGGAACTCCTGCAAGAGTTTCAGACGAAGTTGCTCTGGGACAAACAACTTCCCCTCTGGCTTGGCTGCCGAGGCCTGCGACTGGGCCCCCTGAATCTCCCGTTCCAATTCAGATGAGACATTTGCTATCACAACCCCAGGGTGAAGAATGGAGGACGGTGGCTCAGGGGGGCGACACCGGCTGAAAACTGCGTGATAAGGCGTCAGCCTTGACATTCTTAGACCCTGGACGAAATGTAATCGTAAACTGAAAACGGGAAAAAAAAAGTGACCAACGGCCTTGTCTGGGCGATAGTCTTTTAGCAGATTCAATGTACGACAAATTTTTGTGATCCGTGATCACCGTAACCGGGTGACTGGCCCCCTCCAAAAAGTGCCTCCATTCTTCAAACGCCAATTTGACCGCAAGAAGCTCTCTATTGCCTACGTCGTAATTTCTTTCCGCAGCAGAAAACTTCTTGGAAAAGAAAGCACATGGCCTGAGGTTGGTTAGAGTGGCAGGCCCTTGGGACAACACCGCCCCCACCCCCACCTCAGAGGCGTCCACTTCCGCGACGAATGGTTTGGACGGATCTGGCTGCACTAACACAGGAGCAGACATAAAACATTTTTTCAGCGTCGCAAAGGCCTCTTTTGCGAGCGAGGACCAATTTCTCACATCCGCACCTTTGCATGTTAGATCCGTGAGAGGTTTGACCACTTGCGAAAACCCCCGGATAAATTTGCGGTAATAATTGGCGAACCCCAAGAAGCGCTGAAGACCCTTAAGATCTCGGGGTTGCACCCAATCCGCAATGGCCTGCACCTTCTTGGGGTCCATGCGAAAACCCTCACTGGATACAATTAACCCCAAAAAGGACAACTCTTGTACACAGAATACACATTTTTCCAATTTGGCATACAAATGATTTTCTCTCAGCCTTTGGAGCACAGTTCGTACATGTTCCAAATGAGAATACTTGTCGGGGGAATATATCAAAATATCATCTAAGTAGATAACGACAAAACGACCAATGAGATCCGAGAATACCACGTTGATGAAATTCTGAAATATGGCAGGGGCGTTGGTAAGACCAAACGGCATGACTAAATTTTCAAATAGTCCCTCGGTCGTGAGGAACGCGGTTTTCCATTCATCCCCCTCACGGACCCTTATCAAATTATATGCCCCCCAAAGGTCCAGTTTAGAAAACCACTTTGCCCCTGATAGTTGGTTACATAATTCGGGAATCAACGGAAGGGGGTACGTATTCCGTACAGTAATTTGATTAAGCTCCCGGAAGTCGAGACAGGGACGTAACCCGCCATCTTTTTTCTTTACAAAAAAGAAACCTGCCGCCACAGGTGAGACTGAAGGACGTATGTGTCCTTTGCGCAGACTTTCAGTAATGTACTCCTTCATAGCCAAGCGCTCAGGACCGGACAAATTAAACAGACGGGCTTTGGGTAATTTAGCCCCCGGGACCAGCTCAATAGTGCAGTCAAAGGGTCTATGTGGCGGTAACGTCTCGGCCTCGCTTTCGGAGAATACATCTTCGAAGTCCTTCAGGCATTCCGGAATACCTTCCAGCTCGACAGATGATACAGACACAGATTTAACAGGTTCAACCAGCATTGCGGATTTATCATACAACTCAAAATCATTAAACCCCCATTGTACAATCTCCCCCGTTTTCCAGTTAATAACTGGGTTATGGTGTTGTAACCAGGGCATGCCCAACACCAACCCTGCAGGTAGATTGTCCAGCACAAAACAACTTATGTTTTCCACATGAGTAGCGCCCACTCTGAGCGAAAACACATCAGACATAAAGCGAATTCCCTCCTTAGTGAGGGGAGATGAGTCAATGGCCATCACCTTGATCGGAACCTTGAGCCTAACTGTCCCTATCTTGCAGTGTGTGACCAATTGGGAGTCAATAAGATTAATAGATGATCCGCAGTCCACGAAGGCTGTAGAAGAAAAAGAACTACCATCCACAAACAGTTCCACAGGCAGTACTACTTTAGAAAACGAGGAAAATGGTACCTGAGGGTCTGAGCAGCCTCCCCGTTGACTACCCAGACCTAGTCGTTTCCCGCCGACCGGGTTTGAAGACGGGCAATTCGGGCACTCCCTTTTCCAATGTCCCGTTTTACCGCAGTAAAAGCATAACTGCATGTCCTTCCGGCGTTTCCTCTCCGTATCCTTCAGGGAGAGGGCGCCTACATCCATGGGCTCAGGGGTAGTCTCTTTTCCACTGGGGAATAATGGAGTATCCACCTGCATCACCCCTCTGGCCCGCAGCCTGCGGTCCATCCGGACGGCCTGGGTCATGGTGTCCTCGAGAGAGTTAGGTGGTGGATGTAACGCCAAGGCATCCTGCAGCCGCTCGGACAAGCCTCTGCGAAAGAGTCCTCGGAGTGCGGCGTTGCTCCAAGAGACCTCTGCCGCCCAGCGGCGGAACTCAGAACAAAACCACTCAGCTGAGTGTTTCCCCTGACAGACACTCATCAACATGTCCACTGCCAATCGCACTCGGTCAGGTTCATCATAAATGTGCCCGAGGGCCTCAAAGAATGCGTTCACTGACATACGTTCAGGAGCAGAGGAAGACAGAGAGAAAGCCCATGCTTGCGGAGCCCCCCGAAGTAGGGAAATAATGACCCCCACCCTCTGGAACTCATCCCCGGAGGAGCGGGGCCTTAGAGAAAAAAAAAAGCTTGCATCCTTCTCTGAAAGACCTGAACTCCTTTTTATCCCCTGAGAAAAGGTCTGGTAATTTGACCGGAGATTCGGGGGATGCTAATGACACATCCCTACCCCCAGAAGCCCCTGCATCGACAGCCCCCTGCACAGTAACCACCAACTGTTGCTGGGTCTGGGCCATCGTGTGTTGTTCCACATTGAGCTTATGGAACATTTGGGTCAGGTGCTTGACCTGATCAGCCAAGGCTTGTATGGGATCCATGAGGATAACACACTTTTTTTTTTTTTTTTCTTCAGAAAAAAAAACAAAAAACTGAAATGGTCAGTTATAATGTCAGAGACACCGCACTACACTTGCTCATAGAGCCAGTGCGCGTGTCCTGAGTACAGAAGCAGTGCTAAGAGTTACCTGGGGAGCAGGGCAGCAGAGGTGACAATGCGTGCTACAAGCTAATAGTGTCAGGGTCCAGTCAGCGCTGGAAAGTAAAGAGGCATGGGACCTGCGGACACTGAAAATGAGCAAGCTTGCACGGGACCTATGGTCATGTGACTGCAAGGGGGCGTGGCTTAGCATCCTGCTTTCAGATATGACAGTACAACTCAGAGTCAGGCAAAACGGAGGTCACAACAGTACGGACAAATGGAGTACAGGAGGGACAAACAGACGGGAAGTCAGACAAAGCCAAAGGTCATACAGAGGATCACAGTACAGTACCAGGGATGAGACAGAGCGGATAATCAGGGCCAAGCAGAGATCAAAACCAAACAGACATAGGAGGTACCAGGCAGAATCCAAAGCGATATCCAGGGAACAGACCGAGTCATACACAGAGAATCAAGCAACCAGAACACAGCACTAACACACTCAGGGGTCACCACACAATGCCAAGGGCAAGAGTATAACTGACAGGGATGGGAGCGTCCTGAAGCTATAAGAAGCCTCCCCAGAACCAGGGAGAGGCCACAATCATAGCCCCAGGTGTGCAGGTAAGCCTGCATCAGGATCACAACCTTTAACCCCAGAAATGCCAGTCATCAGCACTGGTTCCAAACATTAACCCCACGTGTGCGAGTCAAACCCGCACTGAGATCATGACAGGTTGAATGCCTACAGCCAACTGTTTCCTATACGTGGGCTAGGCAGCACTGTCCCACCGCCGCTGTCCCCTGTGGACCCTGCATCCACCACATTAACCCAGTGCGCAGTGATGGACACGTAACGGCCCTGGCCATGCCTACTGGACCATGCATCTGTTGTGAGGTGCACCGTTCCACTCACTGATTGCTTGAGTGCATGGACAATGCGGTCTTTCACATGCACATGGAGGGCTGGGATGGCTTTTCGCGAAAAGAAGTGCCGACTGGGTAGGTCATAGCGTGGTACTGCGTAGGCCATGAGCTCGCGGAAAGCTTTGCTTTCTACCAACCGGTAGGGCATCATCTCTAACGAGATTAGTTTGGCAATATGGGCGTTCAAAGCCAGTGTACGCGGATGAGAGGATGAGTACTTTCTTGTCCTACTCAGAGTCTCTGGTAGGGTGAGTTGGATTTGAGAGCTCCATATGGTGGAACTAGAGGTGGATATGGCGGACTGAGAGAGGGTTAGTGATGATGATGGTGTTGGTGGTGTTGCTGATGGCCTAGATTCAGTCTTTCGTAGCAATAACATTGTGATTTCATGACTGCTTTGCCCTTGCGATGACACCTCGACATTTGCTGCTGTTGGTTTGCTACCCGGTGGGCTTACAGTGGGAGAAGCAATGTAGAGCTCTGAGTGAATGTACCAGCAGAAAAATCTAGCAGTGGCTGTGCATCAGTGCACTCCATGTCAGATTCATTTTGGTCTGGGGAATTCACGATTTGACTTGCTAACACAGACA
The DNA here is from genome assembly GCF_039654945.1 of Dendrobates tinctorius. Classification (NCBI taxonomy): domain Eukaryota; kingdom Metazoa; phylum Chordata; class Amphibia; order Anura; family Dendrobatidae; genus Dendrobates; species Dendrobates tinctorius. Next base: position 9,466,076 of record NW_027361728.1, read on the forward strand.
TGGTATGTGAAAAGAGCTCCATGGAGTAATCGGTAGTGTGGCCTGCCACATCCTTCACTTTTGGTAGGGGTGAAGGACACAAGGAAAGGTGTTGTTCCTGACCAGGAGCCTCCATTGACGACTCAGTGCTTTTATTTTTTGAAACTTCAGAAGCAGTTTTTTGGTTCTTCTTCCCTGCCTAATGCTCTCCCTTATTCAGAATCAGCAGCTGCAACCTCTCCCTAATGCTAAGATCGGCAGAAGTAAGATGGCGGTCGGTGTGCACGCCCTTTTATAGCCCCTGTGACGCCACACAAAGCCAGCCAATCACTTGCATGCCCTTCTCAAAGATGGTGGTGACCGATGCCTATGTCATAGCGTTGCCCACAGTGTGAGTCCTCCATCATTGGCTGAAAAAGGGCGCTGGAAGCATCTTTTGAAACGCGACTTTGGCGCTCTGGTCGCCGACCTCGAGGCCGACCTCACGCTATGGTCGGGTTTCGTTTCATGAAACCCGACTTCAGCGAAAGTCGCCGACTTTTGAATATGACCGACCCTTTTCACTCAACTCTCCTCCTGAGTAAACAGACACTACATATATTGTTTGGGTGTACGACAGGGCTTGGAAGGGAAGGGGCGCCATTTGACTTTTGGAGCGCAAAATTGGCCAGAATAGATAGCAGACCTCATGTTGCATTTGCAGAGCCGCTGATGTGCCTAAACAGTGAGCATGTTGACACCACATTTGCCTCACATAATTTTATACCATTGGGCGTTAAAGAAAGAATAATTGTGTTTTTGCCACTAAAATGTTGTTTGATTCCCAAGTTGTTCATTTTTTAAGGGTTAATAGGAAAAAAAAATGGACCTCTTAGTTTGTTGTGCAATTTCTCCTGATTGCGCAAATGCCCTACGTGTAATTGGGAAATACTTTTCAGGCACAGTAGAAAGCTCAGAAGGGAAGGAGCGCCATATTATAGGACAGATTTTGCTGATATGGTTTGCGGGTGCCATGTCACATTGGCAAAGCCCCTGAGATGCCAGAACAGCAGAACCCTCCATAAATGACCCCATTTTACAAACTACACCACTCAATTAATCTAAGGGTGCAGTGATCATATTGACACCATGGGGGGGTCACAGAATTTTATACCATTAGGCTGTGAAGAAAAAATAATTACATTTTTACCACAAAAATGTTGCTTTAACCAAAGATTTTACATTTTCACATGTGAAATGGGTACAAATGGCACCAAAAATTTGTCACACTTGACTCTTGGTGAACAAAATTTCTAAGAATACTTTGCAGACTCCATATACAGAACTCCTAAGTGCCAGAAGAGCAGAATCCCCCCTTGAGTGACCCCATTCTGGATATTGCACCCCTCTGGGAATTTAAATTTTTTTTAAATGAGCCACACGGGAATATTTAGGTTAGTGCGTTGAGGCGATAGACCAGTCTGAACAATTGCGTTTTTAATGCACGCTTAAAACTATGGGGATTGGGGATTAATCGAATTTCAATTTTAATGTTAACCTTTTTTCTTTATAACAATTTTGGTTTTTGCAACAGCTATTTCAGTTTCATATAGCTAATAACTGATGGACTCAGTTATATTTCTGGATTCAAATGAGATTTATTGTACTAACAGAAAATGTGCAATCTTCATTTAAACAGAATTTGACCCGTGCAAAAGTATGGACACCCTTATCATTTTCTTGATTTGAACACTCCTAACTACTTTTTACTGACTTCCTGAAGCACTAAATTGGTTTTGTAACCTCATTGAGCTTTGAACTTCATAACCAGGTGTATCAAATCATGAGAAAAGGTATTTAATTTGGCCACTTGCAAGTAGTTCTCCTATTTGATTCTCCTATGAAGAGTGGCATCATGGGTTCCTCAAAACAACTCTCAAATGATCTGAAAACAAAGATTATTCAACATAGCTTTTCAGGGGAAGGTTACAAAAAGTTGTCTCAGAGATTTAACCTGTCAGTTTCCACTGTGATGAACATAGTAAGGAAATGGAAGAACACAGGTACAGTTCTTGTTAAGCCCAGAAGTGGCAGGCCAAGAAAAATATCAGAAAGGCAGAGAAGAAGAATGGTGGCTGGGACTGTGTGGCCAATGCCGGCACCGGGAATCTTGTTAAAGTTGAGGGTCGCATGGATTCAACTCAGTATCAGCAGATTCTTGACAATAATGTGCAAGAATCAGTGATGAAGTTGAAGTTACGCAGGGGATGGATATTTCAGCAAGACAATGATCCAAAACACCGCTCCAAATCTACTCAGGCATTAATGCAGAGGAACAATCACAATGTTCTGGAATGGCCATCCGAGTCCCCAGACCTGAATATCATTGAACATCTGTGGGATGATTTGAAGCGGGCTGTCCATGCTCGGCGACCATCAAACTTAACTGAACTGGAATTGTTTTGTAAACAGGAATGGTCACAAATACCTTCATCCAGGATCCAGGAACTCATTAAGAGTTACAGGAAGCGACTAGAGGCTGTTATTTTTGCAAAAGGAGGATCTATGAAATATTATTCACTTTTATGTTGAGGTGCCCATACTTTTGCACCGGTCAAATTTTATTAAAATGCAGATTGCACATTTTCTGTTAGTACAATAAACCTCATTTGAATCCAGAAATATAACTGAGTCCATCAGTTATTAGATATATGAAACTGAAATAGCTGTTGCAAAAACCAAAATTGTTATAAAGAAAAAAGGTTAACATTAATAGGGGTGCCCAAACTTTAACATATGACTGTAGCTATCTATATATCTATCTATAGACCCTTCTATCAATAGATCTATCTATCTATCTATCTATCTATGTGTAAACATCACTCTTCAATTGAGTATGCAAAATAAGAGGTTGGACAAAGAAATGACATCACAACTCTTCTCTTTTGTTAAATTATCGATTTTTATTTAGCTTACAAAAACGCATACAAATCCACATAAAAAAATGCATCAAATCCGCATCAAAAATGCACGGATGTTTACCTGCATTTTCTGGCAAGAGATGCAGATTCTGTGCAGAAAATTCTACAGGCAAATCTGCAACGTGTGCACATACTCATACAGTGTTTAAGAACGAATATCTACCCCCTTCTCTAATGTATATTGGAAAATGCAATGTTATGAGAAGAGGCTGATTATATAACCAAATCATTGCATGATAAATAAGTCTGTTTGCCATCAATCCACAGACTGAAAAATGGTGCTGTCCACGTGCTAATAAATGGATACTTTTGCATCGCTAAATATAGAGATTAGGCAAGGTGGCATAAGGCTAGGTTCACACTTCTGTTTTCTTCTATCATAAGACCAGAAAATAGAGCTCTTGTGAAAAGTGGATCTGAATTTTGATGGACACAAACTGCACTTTTTCTTCCATTAAAAATGACAGAACCTGCAATGGAGCTTCCTAAAGGAAGCTATGATGCAAGTGTGAACCTAACCTAAGCGTGCTCACTGGTCCTGATCGGGTATCCAGGGTAAACAGCGGGTTACTAAGCACCGCAGAGCTTAGATGCCCACTGTTTACCCTGGATACCAGCGTTCTCACTGGTCCTGATCGCTGGTGAGTCTGCCTATGTGACAGCTCACCAGCGATCAGCTATGTCCCAACGATCTCATCCACGTCGGATCGTTGGTGGGATCGCTGAGACATTGAAGCATGTAACGGGGCCCTAAGGACTACTAGAATTTCAAATAGGACAGCCCACTTAACGTATGGTCATATAGGAATTATAACCTATTCCACTCACCACCGGTAGATGGTCTAAGGCTCTGAAGAGCAGGAATATGAGGTTGAAAATGGCTTTACCCCTGCCTAAACGGAACTTAGGGGAGAATACACAAACTGAATTAAATCTGATAGCTCCAGTCAAAAGCCCCAGACAGGCAATGAAAGACTAAACCACAGATCACTATGTTGTTACATAGCTAGTAGGGATGAGCTTTCCGATATTGAAATATCGGAAATCGGCCCGATATTTGCGATATCGGAATTCCGATTTCCGATTCCGATATTTTTTTCACATCGGAAATCGGAAAGCAGAAGAAGACTAAGCATGGTTTAAAGGGAGTGTATCTGTTCCTCCACGTGGTGCTCCTGGAAACTCCCTGCAAAGCAAGGTGAGCTGAACGCAGACACATGTCAGTCAAAGGGCATATTGACACCACCACTGGCAGTTTTAATTTAATAATGTAAAATCACTAACCCTAACTATCCCTAACCCCTAACCCTTACCACTAACCCTAACCCTAACTAACCCTAACTAACCCTACTAACCCTAACCATAACCCTAACCCTACTAACCCTAAACCTTACCCTACTAACCATAAACCCTAACCCTACCCCAACTAATCCTAACCCAAAGAAAAAACACCGCTGTTAAGAAGATGGTGACCAGTTTTCCTGCTACAGCTTTCACTCTGTGCATTTTTCTAGCGATTTTTTTGGCTCCTCTGCCTCTGTAAACTCCTTCCCCATTATCCTGAGGTGTTTCCCCTCCATTTTATCCATTATATAGCACTGTAGTGGTCATTTTGTAATTCCGATTTTTTTCTCCCATTGACTTGCATTGATATCGGAAATCGGAAATTCCAATAACCGATATATTATCAATATCGGAAATCGGAATTCCGATACGATATCGGGCAATATCGCTCATCCCTAATAGCTAGTTTAGGTGACAGGAGGGTTGTACCAGCAAATCTAAGAGAGATCTGGAGATTTGTAAACCAGATTTAATGAGTATAAGACAGATCTGTTGTTGTGCAATTTATACTTTTCATGATAAACTGATTAATTTAGTAATATACCAATAATTACTGTATTTATTTGTTAATCATCTTATTGGTGTTTTTATTTTGTACCGTTTTGTATGTGCACCTTCCTAGCATTTTTGTTTTTTTTCTATATAGATGCCAATTTCAGGTTCTCTGTGTATGCACTGCAGCCATTACTTTATTTCACTATAGACTTTAAAGTAAGATCTGGCTGCTGTGTGTGATGGCAAAATGTACAAAAGAAGTCCACAGGGAAGACGCACACGTGTGTAAAGCTGCGCTAAAGGGGTTGTCCCATAAAGATAGCTGCGGTCCATGTGCCCTTTAACCCCTTCCCACCTCGGCTAATTTTCACTTGTATGTTTTTTTTTCTCCTGCCCCTTCTAAAAGCTAGAACTTTTTATTTTTCCGCTGACATAGCCACATCATGGCTTGATTTTTGCTTGATGTTTTGCAGTTTTGAGTAGCACCTTTCATTTTTCCATACAATGTAATGGAAAACTGTGAAATTTTTTTTTACAATTGCTGTGAAATTGTGTCATTCCTCCATTGTTTTTTGGGTTTTGTTTTTATGATGTTCATTGTGAGGTTAACATGACGTGATTCTCCAGGTCAGTATAATTGCAATGCTAAACTTGTTTATATATACATTTTTTAATTAGCTGATGAAAGAAAATTAGCAAATTTATTTTTTTTAAAAAGTTGGTTTGTGTGGCCATTTTTTGGTAAATGAGACCTGTAACTTTTTATTTTTCCCTTATGTGACGATCTGACCTCTATTGATAAAATTTGGAGGCTCGTGGAACATATTGATCGCTTTTTACTGTATTTATTTAGAGAGATGAAATGACTGAGTTATTTGGCCATTTTGATTTTCTATTTACCATACACATGAATTAATTTATTTCATATTTTTGTACATTGCACTTTTATGGATCCATCAATAGCAAATATGTTTGTTTTTTAGCTCTTTATTTTTAAAGTGAGTAAAGGGGGGATTCAAACTTTACATTTTTTATACTTTTTAAAACATTTTTATTTCATTTTGCGTATTTTTTTAGTTCTCTTAATCCTCCTAGAAATGTAATTTTTAGATTTGCCTTTTTCTCTGTAGCGCTTTTAACATCTTCCTGTTACAGGGAGATTCCGTCTGTATTACCACAGCTCTTTATACTTAGGTATGGTGTACTATTTCGTTCTAGGAAGGGGTTAAAGGCATATGGAGCAGAGATCCATTTAGGTAAATCTTATCAGTCCATTCTCTGTATAAGCAACCATTTGGGGTTAGCTGGACATGTGGTGATCAGCTGATTCCTACGCTGGCTGATATTCAGTTATCCCTTTATAAGACAGTCCCTGCCCTGATATAAGCTCATCAGGAGCAGAACAGGATTTCAGCTTCTGAACATAGTCAAGAATGACTGCGCACAGAGATCCTGAAAATGTTGAGGACTTTAAAACAAAGTTTCATAACTTTTCATCTACAGATTCTGATATATATATATATTAAAAAGAAAATATACCAATGGTTTACAATGGTTGAGCAAAATCTGGTTTTGAGGCAGTGACTTTTTTTTACCACTAGGGGTCACTCAACGATCTCAAAATAGGATGAAATCCATAGGCCTTGATAGCTGTAAATCAGCTGTAAACTTTTTTCTAATTACTTTCTCTTTTCTCCTGTTGTTTAACCAGCTTAAGTTCATAATATAGTTCACATATGTGTGTGTGTATATGTGCGTTTGTGCATGTATATATACATATATGTGTGTGTATCTATATATTATATGTGCGTTTGTGCTTCTATATATACATATATGTGTGTGTATCTATATATTATATGTGCGTTTGTGCTTCTATATATACAGTGCCTACAAGTAGTATTCAACCCCCTGCAGATTTAGCAGGTTTACACATTCGGAATTAACTTGGCATTGTGACACTTGGACTGTAGATCAGCCTGGAAGTGTGAAATGCACTGCAGCAAAAAATAATGTTATTTCTTTGTTTAATTTTTTTTTAAATTGTGAAAAGTTTATTCAGAGGGTCATTTATTATTCAACCCCTCAAACCACCAGAATTCTGTTTGGTTCCCCTAAAGTATTAGGAAGTATTTCAGGCACAAAGAACAATGAGCTTCACATGTTTGGATTAATTATCTCTTTTTCCAGCCTTTTCTGACTATTTAAGACCCTCCCCAAACTTGTGAACAGCACTCATACATGGTCAACATGGGAAAGACAAAGGAGCATTCCAAGGCCATCAGAGACAAGATCGTGGAGGGTCACAAGGCTGGCAAGGGGTACAAAACCCTTTCCAAGAAGTTGGGCCTACCTGTCTCCACTGTTGCGAGCATCATCCGGAAGTGGAAGGCTTATGGAACTACTGTTAGCCTTCCACGGCCTGGACAGCCTTTGAAAGTTTCCTCCCGTGCCGAGGCCAGGCTTGTCCGAAGAGTCAAGGCTAACCCAAGGACAACAAGGAAGGAGCTCCGGGAAGATCTCATGGCAGTGGGGACATTGGTTTCAGTCAATACCATAAGTAACGTACTCCACCGCAATGGTCTCCGTTCCAGATGAGCCCGTAAGGTACCTTTACTTTCAAAGCGTCATGTCAAGGCTCGTCTACAGTTTGCTCATGATCACTTGGAGGACTCTGAGACAGACTGGTTCAAGGTTCTCTGGTCTGATGAGACCAAGATCGAGATCTTTGGTGCCAACCACACATGTGACGTTTGGAGACTGGATGGCACTGCATACGACCCCAAGAATACCATCCCTACAGTCAAGCAAGGTGGTGGCAGCATCATGCTGTGGGGCTGTTTCTCAGCCAAGGGGCCTGGCCATCTGGTCCGCATCCATGGGAAGATGGATAGCACGGCCTACCTGGAGATTTTGACCAAGAACCTCCGCTCCTCCATCAAGAATCTTAAGATGGGTCGTCATTTCATCTTCCAACAAGACAACGACCCAAAGCACACAGCCAAGAAAACCAAGGCCTGGTTCGAGAGGGAAAAAATCAAGGTGTTGCAGTGGCCTAGTCAGTCTCCTGACCTTTACCCAATTGAAAACTTGTGGAAGGAGCTCAAGATTAAAGTGCACATGAGACACCCAAAGAACCTAGATAACTTGGAGAAGATCTGCATGGAGGAGTATCTCCAGAGACCTGTGCCGGCCTAATCAGGTCTTATAAAAGACGATTATTAGCTGTAATTGCAAACAAGAGCTATTCCACAAAATATTAAACCTAGGGGTTGAATAATAATTGACCCACACTTTTATGTTTAAAATGTATTAAAATTTAACTGAGCCACATAATTTTTTGTTTTTTTAAGATTTATGCATCTGTTAATAAATCCTGCTCTTGTTTGAAGTTTGAAGGCTCTAACTTATTTGCATCTTATCAAACCTGCTAAATCTGCAGGGGGTTGAATACTACTTGTAGGCACTGTACATATATGTGTGTGTATCTATATATTCTATATTATATAAATAAAAAAAGGGCAGCACTACCAAAATTACACAATTGGTGCAAAACATATTCAGCAGTGTCCAAACAGCCAAGTTAATAAAAGTAAAAAAATAGGCAGCACTCCAAACTAAATGTGAAAAAAAGTGGATACTTTACTGATCCTCAGGTGGCAACGTTTCAACGGTGACCCGTCTTTATCAAAACGTTGAAACGTTGCCACCTGAGGATCGGTAAAGTATCCACTTTTTTTCACATTTAGTTTGGAGTGCTGCCTATTTTTTTTTAACTTTTAGATATTATATAGATATATATATATATATACATACAATATGTGTGTGTGTGTGTACATGTATATATGTATATATTTATTTTATTTTTATTTTTTGGAGTTATTAATTGAAAAGCTTTATATTTATTGACCAGCAGCACAAATATAACTAACTACTAGTTAAATATCTATATACAGAGCACTCAAGACCACTATTCTATAAAGACTCTTGCTTCTTAAAAACAGGACATTCTCTTCTTTTGGCCGGGGTCACGCTCGCGTCTCAATACCCAGCACTGCCGCCTGCACTCGGACCGGAGCGCTCAGCTCCATAGAAATACATGCAGCCGCACACTCTGGTCCCGAGTGCCGGCGGCGGTGCTGGGTATTGAGACGCGAGACATGTGCGAGTTTCTTGCAAGTGTGACCCCGGCCTTACACACCTTTCCTGGGTCCAACTCTGAGTTTCACCACTGCTCCCGGTACCCTTTATTGCCTCCAACATGTCACATACAATGACATCACTGAGCTCACTGATTGTCTGCAGCACTTTTACATGATGTCAGTTAACAGACACCTGGGTCAGCATTGGAAACTCTTTGGAGAAACGCTTTTCTGAAGACAGAGAACCCCTTTAACATTCTCAGTGTTGTCCTGTAAATTGCCAGCTATTTAGTCTACATAATTCTCTGCAGGGACAAATATTTTACATGCATCTCCTCTACTCTGGAACTCTCTACCACAACTTATCAGACTCTCACCTACCATCGAAACCTTCAAAAAGAGCCTGAAGACCCACCTCTTCCGACAAGCCTACAACTTGCAGTAACCACCGATCGACCAAACCGCTGCACGACCAGCTCTACCCTCGCCTACTGTAGCCTCACCCATCCCTTGCAGATTGTGAGCCCTCGCGGGCAGGGTCCTCTCTCATCCTGTACCAGTCGTGACTTGTATTGTTTAACATTACTGTACTTGTTTTTATGTATACCCCTCCCTACATGTAAAGCGCCATGGAATAAATGGCGCTATAACAATAAATAATAATAATAATAATAATAATAATGATGCAAGTCTAGAAATCCTGCGCTGTTTGCATGAGGTCCAGTGAAATGAATTTAGCTGTTGCACACTGATGTGATGAGAGGAATTTCCGTCTAGTAATATAATGCAGCCGAGGTGGTGGTGAGTACAGAGATGGCAATATGCCACCGCCGGTACATATGGGGGGCACTGCTCGTGGGGCTGGCTCCAAGCACATCATTTAGCTTCTGCTATACAAGCAGAGTCATAAAACCAACTAAATACATTCTGACGTTGAACCATAAGAGTAAATCGCAAGCGTTAATTATTTTACATTTGTTTTTACAGTTAATGATCGCAGAAAATTGCAAAGCAAATCAAATATTTTGTTCAAAATTCAGAATTTTTTTATTGGCTAAAACATACAAATAACCTATGGAAGCTTGGCATCATACTAACCTAAAGAACCCATATTCCCAGGTCAGTTTACCACAAAAGGAATGCTAACAAATGAAACCCAGAAAACAACGATGGAATTGTATTTTTTCCCACCATCTCTCTTCACTTGGAATTTGGAATTTCTTAAAGATATAAATGCGTCATTCAAAACTACAGCTCAGTCCTCCCAGCCATATGCCCCTCAAATAAGCTATGTAGACCCAAAAAGTAGAAAAGTTATTATGACCCGTGAGAATAGGTTAGGAAAAAAGGAAAGCACAAAAAAAAAAATGGTCGTTTGGCCAGGTAGGAGTTAAGAAAAAAATGGAATTGTCATACTTCATTTGCACATCAGCTTTTTAGTATACAAATGTATGTGTCTGACATGATGAGCACGGTGTGAACAGAGCAGAACGTAGAAAAGTTGTCAATGACAAATCCGACACAGTTATCACAAAGTGATGCTGCAATAATGTTCTTTCATCCATTCAAAGCAAACTGCATAGACACTTACAGGGAATGTGTCACCAGGTTTTGGCTACTTCATCTGAGAGCAGCATAATGTAGGGGAACAGACTCTTATTCCAGTGATGAATCACTTTTTTTACTGGGTGTCACAATTGTGCTGCAATCAGAGTTTTCTCTGCTGTAGATGTAGCAGTGCTCATAAAGCTGACCCCACTCACACCCCTGATTAGCCGTTTTCTATGTAGATTAACAGTAAGGTGCCAATCAATACTGGGGGCATGGTTGGACTTGAAGGCATGCAGAAAGCTATTCCTGCAGTGATAATCTCTTGCTGATAAAACACTGATTGTAGGGAAACTGCCGCATACAGCCTAATAAGTGACATACCAAATAAGTCAGTGTCTCAGCCCCTACCTCATGGTATTCTCATATTATATAGCTAAAACCCGCTGACAGATTCCCTTTAAGGCCACAGGAACAATCAGCTCAGCTGAGATCTCCTGTTCTCTTTGAGAGAGCTGCTATTAGACTTCTCTGGCTGTTGAATGAAAGGCCATTGAAATTCATCAGGCGGGGGGCGTGGCTTGCAGGGGAGCAGAGCGGACGTGTTTTCCAGGAGCTCCTGCTTTCCCCTACTCTAAGCTTACTAAAAGACTGCTAACTTGTGGAATAAACGGCCACAGATTAATAAGAAGATGCCTAAGAGGTGCTGCAAGAAAAAAAGAATGGTTCCTGTGAGAAGAGACCGCCCAACAGGTCCAAGAAGCCTGGGGAGCCTGTCGGGCCCAAGCCTCCACGCTGGATGTAAACAACCCAGCCATGTGACAGATCAACGCAGCGGGAGGAAAAGACAAGGAGCCAGTGAGACCCAGAGGGCAGATCAGACCTCAATGGTGAGCTCCCTTGGATGCAGAGAGACCCCGAGGCTGGCTGACGCTGTTTTGGGAGCAGATCGGCAGACTGCGCTAAGTGTTGGAGCCGCGCGGCAGCAGGGGAGAAGCGGCGGTGGAGTCTTTGCAGCGTCGCAGATGGAACCCACTGAGAAATCTTCAAAAGGATCCTCTACACCTGGAAGCCCAAGTGGACATGTGGAGAGTGTGGCAGCGCGGTCCTCGGCAGCTGGAGCGGTCCCCGCTTTACAAGATCAAAGCGGGGAGACCGCGGGGAAGGCTGAAGCCACGTGGCTGCAGAAGAGGAGCGGCGATGGAGACGCTGCAGCGCCGTTGTTCGGATCAGCTGTGCCGCCCTCCGATGGATCCTCTACACCAGGAAACCCACGTGGATCTGTTGTGACGTCAGCGGTGAGGCCCCCGGCACCTGGGGCATTCCCCGCTTTGAAGGATCATAGCGGGGAGATCGCGGTGAAAGCCGCGGTCGCGTGTCAGAGAAGGAGCCGCGACGGGAGATCTTCTTCCTCTCCTTCTTCTCCGGTGAGCGGATCCGGGGGATCGCCCATTTGTGGAGGATCTGGGGATGTTAAGGGACAATCGGGAGGCCCATCAGCGGTATGTATAGAACCGCTGGGGGCTTCTGAAGTCAGAGCGGCACAGACTTCAGGGGAGAACTTTGTTCAGATGACTACATCAGGTGATGCAGCAGTGCGATCATTGGAGTGTAGCAGTGCTGAGGTTCCTGTGCCTTTTTTGCATTCTGGGGTCCGCACAGCACTATCGATGGGGGATTTTTACACTTCTGAAGCGGTTCCAGCCTCGACTGGGATGAATGTTGGGGCGGAGGGAACATTGATGTGGAGAAGCGGCAGAGAGATATTTATTTCATCGCAACAGTATGGTCGGTCTGGTTTGCCCCCTTTAGGTGGGTTGTCGATGACGGGATCTCCTGGGCATGGGGCAGCATCAGCTACAATTGATTATAAACGGAGGGAAAGTGGGAGAAATGAGTCTGGCGCTGTAGCAGGGCTCCAGGAGAGATGTAGCAGAGTTGAAAATCCAGCACTACCATTACTTAAACCTACTACAGATTTATCATTATGCACATATGTTGTACCATTAACACCTTCTGTTAAACATCTCAGTAGTGTTTTGCGACATGATGCAGCGGAATTTATACCAGTAAACACACCTCAACAACTATTTAATGGGGAGATGGGATCATCATGCTGTGGGGGAGCTCAATCATGCTGTGGGATAGATTTTGATACGGGACTTCAAAAAAATCTAGGAGACAAGCAATTTTTAGACTCTGGTATTGATAAAGGGCTGCAAAAAAATAGCTTTTATGAAAAACCAACTAACGCTGCCTTTGGAAAGGAAGATTTTGGGCTGGATAACATTGTCCAGTCCATGACGGAAGAGTCAAATGTTTTGCTTGCTCGAATTGAAAATTACCTTCTCGCTTTATACACAAATAGGGAGGATTCTTCTAATCACCAGACGGGACTAAATTATAATAAGTCAGAACCATCGTCTGACGGTGGGGAGGAATTAGGAAATGCAGACTCGGAGGCCTCTGGGAAGGAGGTAGTCTCTTTCGGGAACTCAGAAAATGATTTGATTGATTCAGTTGATATAAGTGACACGGATGAGGCATCTTCGATAAGTTCCTTCATGTCTAAGAGCTCTATCAGTAATGGAGAATCTGATGATAATAAGCCTTTTCAAGATGATAAAATTGATATAGCTCAAGAAAGGACAGAGATTGATGTTAAGGAGGTATTTACTGATCCATTCTCGCTACATAATATATTGGTTCCTGGGAGTTTCCCCGTTGAGGATTTTCTGATTAAATCATGCAAAACCTTTTTAATTTCGTTGAATGATCTGGGGATTAGTAGTGTGGGAGACCCGGGAATAGACAAAATTAAAATATTAGGAAACTCGATTAAGCAACTTATGAAGAGTATCTTTTCAATTATAGTCAGCGAGAATGTAATAAAACCTAACACTACACCTGATATTTCCCTCTCTACAGTAAAATCTACGTTTAAACAATCTGAATTTTCCTCCTTTATTGAAGCATCAAAATTTCATGAGATCTCGGACTCTTTGAGGGATATACAGAAGGAGATTGCCTCATTCAGATGTTCGTTGTCCAATTTTGAGGATTTGAAGAGGAAAAATAATGTTAAAATCAGGGGTATTCCTGAGTCAGTTCAACCAACTAGATTGAGGGAGTATGTTTCCTCAATGATGTCTTACTTATTTCCTGAAACTAAAGGTAAAAATCTAATTGAAAAAATATTTAGGATTCGTAGACCTTCCTCCCTGCCGTCTGACTTATCTAGAGATGTTATCGTTTCATTTTATCCTAACTGGGTCAGAAACACCCTTCTGGGTTTAACAAAAAATTCTAGTTTTCTTTCGTCTCCCTATAAAAACTTAGTTTTTTTTAAGGATCTGTGTAAAAACACTATACAAAAACGTAGGTCATTTTTACAAATAACAACTGAGCTTCGCCGGGCTAGTATTGACTATAATTGGTCCCAAAATTCTACATTAATCGTGAGATATGCTTCAAACATAATTCATATCCTGTCTCCGCGGGATGGTATAGACTTCCTTAGAGATGCTGGATTTATTTCTAATAATCATCTTCCCAAAAATTTACATTCATCTGTGCAAGACCTCTGATTCATCATTCCTGGGCTTAGGTTCTAGATTGGATTTTATTATCATGAAACCTGGACTACTGGGACCTTTCAAAGCTTTCACATATATGTCAGATATAATTGTGATCTGAGATTTATATTCCACGAGCAGATTTGAGAATAAAGCCGAACTTTCCCCTACATGGTCTAATCTACGTTTCTAGTGCTAGGTTTTCTTTTTAGTTTAGATATATCCATGTAGACTAAGCAGATTTGTTTTGTAGCTTATTTGAAATTTTTTTTACCCCCCAATCGGTCCTAGAGCCACCTTGCGTGGTTGAGGACGGGGGGGGGTAAAGCCCCCAAACAGGTCCTAGACCACCTAGTGGTTACGGACGGGACAGGTAACATGCAACTACAGTTTTTATTTTTGTACGTATGACGCTTTTATTTTGTACGTATGATGTAAATACATGCAACTACAGCTTTACTTTGTACGTATGATGTAATTATGGTATTTTATGTTTGTATACCTGTCTATTCCCCCATCTGGGGGTCTCCCTGTATTTACAGGGGGTATCCTTTCCTCACCTAATCCTTTCCCACTTTCTTTTCTTTCCTGTTAAAAAATTCACAAAACTTAATAAAAAACATTTAAATAAAGAAATTCATCAGGCCGGATCCTTCTCTTCTCTGACATCATCTGTTGGGGAGAGTAACGAGACCCCCATATACTTGAGATTGTTGGCGAGTCCCGATGATATTGCCCCTACAGGAAGGCCACATCAGCCAGAATTGATAACATTAAAACATGCTATTTAAATACATGGTGTCCATGTTAGACTTTTAACCCTGCAGCAGCTACTTCCACAGTCAACTCTTGTGTCATTTTTTCATTATACTTTCGTAGTCTCTTCAGTAGAGATGAGCGAATTGCACAACCCGGTCAATAGTCCAGGTCGGCGGACAGGAACTGCATGAATTCCCTGAGCTTCTGGGATCCCAGGCCCAACTTGTGATCCCCCAGGCTGGCAAGACCTCATCTGTGTGCCTTATGCAGCATAGATAACGGCTGGGCTGGTGAATCAAACACTGCTGGGGAACTCTGAAGCTCAGGAACTTCCTTCAGCTTCTTCCACAGCCGGAGAGCACCGACCTAGACGGTGAAACGCAGTTGTGTGAAGCTATCAGCTCATTAGGTATTTTAAAAATAAATCTTGGCTCTACATAATCTGCAGCTACATATCTTTTTATACCCTACGTACAATCGAATTCTAACATGCTGTAGATCCAATGTATTGCTCTGAATGATTCACTTGTGTCACTGGCGGACACAGACAGAAAAGGGCCCTGTACAAGAACAATTTATGGGCCCTTTGCAGCCCAAGAGGTCATAAAAATGCAAAATTTCACCCGCTTTGGAGGTAGAAATTGACCCCTTTACCTTTTGGGCCCCTGGTTACACTAATGATATGTCCGCCCCTGACTTGTGGTGCTCGAAAGGTAGTTACATATACCGAATGCTTACAAATGATTAGGAAGCTGTTTCACCCTAGTCTTGGAATAAATTTGGTTGATCTCTTGAACACTGAAAAACATACAAACTCCATGAGAATGTTGCCTTGTTCAGACTTACAACTATGACCGGCTTTATTGCAGCAGTATTGAGGCCCTCTACCTGCACATAGAAACCTCCCATAGTGATCCGAGTCCTGAATGTAATGAATGTTACCAGTGCAGACTGGTCATAAAGTTCACGCACCGTGATTATGTCAGCTCTCATGGACATCATAACACTTTCCTCAAGCTCTGACGAGTCCCAGGTAAGAGCAGAAATTCTATAGGGATCTCTGAGAATTCCAGGACAGCTGGAGACTTGCCTTTTCCTGCAGAGATTATTTTGTGAATTATTATCCATGTGTGAGTTCAGGAGAAGAGCAATCCTTCACTGGGAAGAAAGAGAAATATTAGGTTACATTCGAACTATGGAGTGCAGTCAGTCACTGTGTGCATTGGTCCCTCGGCTCTTCTTAGAGGAAGAGGAAAGTGTAATTGAAGGGGAAAACGCAAGTGAATACTTGTCGTGTAGAAGCATCCCATTACTCATGGAAAGGCATACAATTGCAAAGTTTCAGAGGATCATTGCCGCTGCATGTATATATTTATACTGGATTCCAATCTACTATAAAGCCAGATCTCATTTATATAGCTGAATTATAATATAGGTCACTATATAGGTTTTCCTCCATGTAACTTGCCAATTGCCTGCTTAAATATGCAATCTAAGGGCAGGTACAGACGACCCTCGATTTTCTCAGCCGAGAGAGAGTTTATGCAAATCACACTCTGATCAAAATCTGATCACAGTTTGATCGCAGTGAGATCTGATTCTCTTGTTTTACGCTGACTCACTGTCTTGCATTGCCAAGCGAGAAGCAAATATCGGATCAAACTTGGGCATGTTGACTGTGTCAGAGGAAAAATAAATCGGACATATGCGCGGCCCCATAGAATAACACTGGTCGGAGTGCTATTCAATGTTTTGTCGGATGGCACTCAAACCAAAAAATACGGTCACTGCACCTTCCAAATGGGTACACATTTGTAAAATTGTGATCTTCAGAGAGACAATAAAATAAAAGTTATTTGGGGGCATGTGGCAACATTTTCAATGCTGTAAGGCTGGTTTCACATTTGCGTTTTTTTAGCGCTGGAAAAAAACGCACACCTGCGCATGCGTTTTTTCCCCTATATTTAACATGGGTGCGCATACCTGCGCGCTGGTAAGCGCATGTATGCGATTTTCATGCGCTGCGTTTTTTTGGGGTGTGCGTTGGGATTTTCCAGACGCAGCATGTTGCATTTTTTGGCCCTGCAAAAAAGCGCATGCGCACATATGCGCACGTTTTGCGCTAAAAATGGCCATTATAGCCTATGGATGCGCATATGTGCGCACTGGCATGCTCATGTATGCGTTTTTTTGCATATGCGTTTTTTTTTTTAAACCATGGAATTTAGGGGTTTGGGTTAGAGTTATGGTTAGTTAAGGGGGTTTAGGGTTAGGGTTATGGTCAGGGTCAGGGTTAGGGTTGGGGTTTGGGTCAGGGTTAGGGTTAAGTATGGTTTTGTTAAGGATTAGGGTCAGGGTTAGGGTTAGGGTTAGGGTCAGGGTTAGGGTTAGGGTTAGGGTCAGGGTTAGGGTTAGGGTTAGGGTTAGGGTCAGGGTTAGGGTTAGGGTTAGGGTTAGTTAGGGTTTAGGGTTTGGGTTAGGGTTAAGTATGATTTGGTTAAGGGTTAGGGTCAGGGTTAGGGTTAGGGTTAGGGTCAGGGTTAGGGTTAAGTATGGTTTTGTTAAGGGTTAGGGTCAGGGTTAGGGTTAGGGTTAGGGTCAGGGTTAGGGTTAGGGTTAGGGTTAGGGTTAGGGTCAGGGTTAGGGTTAGGGTTAGGGTTAGGGTCAGGGTTAGGGTTAGGGTTAGGGTTAGTTAGGGTTTAGGGTTTGGGTTAGGGTTAAGTATGATTTGGTTAAGGGTTAGGGTCAGGGTTAGGGTTAGGGTTAGGGTCAGGGTTAGGGTTAGGGTTAGGGTCAGGGTTAGGGTTAGTAAAGTCATGGTTTGGGTAGTGTGAGGGGCCACCTAAAAATGTTGGAAAAAAACGCAAACGCGGTAAAAACGCGCTAAAAACGCATACAAACGCATAAAAACGCTGCGTTTTTTTCATGCATGCTCATAAAAATGCTTGAAAAAAACGCAGCAGTTGTATGCTTATGTATGCGTTTTTTCAATGCGTTTTTTTGCGGGAAAAACGCGCTGCAAAAAAAAGCAAGTGTGAAACTAGCCTAAGAATGTTTTTTTGAATTTCAAAAAAGTGTCAGAAAACTTTAAGGTAGTAAAGATGATGGCCGTATAGTCCACCTTTTCTAATTGTGACTTGTAGAAATCACCAACATATCAGCCATATACGTCTATCTTTCTCCTATGCTACACAAAAGACTAAAATGTTCCTACTAAATCCTAATCCATCAGTATGACTTTTTGGGATAAAACTGGCTTCTTATATGGCCACTAATAAAAAAATGGGCTAGTTAATACCATCTACGAGTATTAATAAAGAATTTCAGTACCTGTCATTCACTTTATTAGACAGTCACATGTGAAGCCCCTTGTTTATTGTTGGTTGCTCCCAGTACTGGCCCAGTGTTAGAAGCTGAACACAAAACAGCAATTGCTCTGACGACAACTTTCTTCCAGGTGTCTTCCAAAAATCATTTATTTTTTTAGCACGGAATATAAGACATGGGGTATCTAGGCTCGTGTAAATAGGTGAATCTTTTCTCTTGGAGCCACAGCTTTACCAAAAGCTGAAAATCTGTAGGAACCTTGAGAACTCTGCATCTGGGATTTATTTTTACAGCTGGAAATCACAAATACATCTGTGGCGCCCCTGAGGCTTCAGTCGACACAGAGGTACTGCACCTCCTCCTGAGGTGTGGTGCCCCACCATCCAGGTAAGGTGGGAACTCCTAACCACCCTCCAACACCTGCACCCCCCCACCACAAAGTAGTTCAGCAAAGCCACATTGCGGCTCCTTGCTTAGAGAGTAGCAGAGCACCTTTGGTGGTTCCCTGCTTGGAGCACGAAACGTGCTGGGAGATGGGTGGAGTTTATGGGTTGCCCCTCACACCCAGGGCAGTAGGGTACTCGGTACCGGGCCGGTGTCAGGGGAATGTGTCACAGCAGCGGTAACCCGGTCCGTGGCCCTGGGCGCACAATATCAATGGCGGTGATGTCAATAGTGTTATATCTTAGTTGAATAGTTCGTGACGCCACCCGTGGTGTTTGGCAAGTAAGATGTTGAGCCAATGCTGCATGCAGATCCACTGGGACTGATGGTGTGGTGCAGCAAAGATGGTGTAGCTCCCCACAGGTGGAGCTGTAGTCCCAGGGCAGTGTAGGTGCAATGAATGAGGAGAGGCGCAGAATGGTATAGATGCTGGTACCCAAATGTAGCGGTGCTGAAGGTGTTAGCGGCGAATGAATGGAGGACACCAGGGCTTGCAGTTTCAAAGCTTTACTCACAGTTCGTGGTACCCGCCTCCGTGCCGTGTCCTCCGGGGTAGAGAATCAACCTCCCAGACAAGTCAGGGATCTCCTCTCCAACACTCCGCCAACATGTGCCTTTCCTGAACGACTCCTCTATTGCGCCTTGTAATGTGAAGAGCTCCAGTACCGTAGGTCTCTGGAATTCCTCCTGTCAGATGTTCCTAGAACCTTACTTGTATGACAGACAGCTGTAGCCTCTATCGGGGACTCCTCTCGGAGTCCTGGCTCGCAAATCGGTTGCTGTTGTGTCCCAAGTCTTTGATGGGAGTAGTGCATTTACAGCCAACTACTCCACCGGTGTCTGCTGCAGAACCATAAGTGTCCATACAACCTCGGGGACTGGGCCCCGGCCTTGCGCTGAGAACCTATAGGCAGGGTATCTCTCAACCCACAACTCCAAAATATTGGTTTGTAGTGTTTTCTTTGCGTCAGGGAAAAGAAGGAGGGCAGGTTTCATAAGGTATGAACAGTCTTATTGCATAGCAGCAAAACAGCAGTATATAACAAAACAGTGATAATGCAATATTGTCTGTATGATTCCCAAATCACGAGACATGACAAATTTACTCACTTATGTAGTGCCATAAATTTCACAGCGCTTTACAGATCTTATAATCACTAATTTCCCTATCCGAATGTATTTACAATGTGGGTGGAAACCGGAATACCTGGAGGAAACCCACAAAAACACAGGTAGAACATACAAACTCCTTGCAGATGTTGTCCTTGGTGGGATTTGAACCCAGAACAACAGCACTGCAAGGCTATAGTGCTACCCACTGAGCCACCATACTACCCTAGTTTACACATCAAAATGAAAATATTGGATAGAGCACAATAAGATACTCTGTGTACAGCTCATTAAATATGTTTATGAATATATTGGAAATACATTGGGATTTTCCAACTTGCAATACAAGTGGTTTTGTTGGTAAAAGCCAGAGTATGCGAAAAGGAGAAGGGAAAATAAAAAGAAAAAGAGCTGTTACATCAAACAAGAAATGGTATTTCTGAAACAAAGCACTGTTACTAATACAAAAACAGAACTGATAGCTTAATTTAATGTTTAGAAAATTACTTTTCGTCCAAGCTAAGCCATGCCATTTAATGAAGGCAAAGAAATTGGGTTATCCCAACAATGCCCAATGTTGTAGCATAGTGTTCTTTTTTTTTGCGATACCTTAAAATGACACTCAACTACATTTAGGCCTCATTCAGATGTCTGGTTTTGGCGTATGAGTGCTGTTCGTGGTTCTGGTTTTGGTTTTGGAGAGAATTATGTGTATTAGTCTAGTGCTATTGTAAAAGGAGGAGTCCCCGCTGTATAGCCCGGCCGGAACCAAGGGGACTGTCACTAAGGTTCCTAGGGGGACTATTTCTGGGGGACATAATTAGAGGACGGACCAGAGAGCTTTCTAGAAGGGATGGGGGTGGAGCAAGTATAAAAGGGGCTGAGGATGCCAGCAGGGGGCACTCAACCGAGCAGGAGAGAAGGAGCAGGAAGGCTAGAGGGCGCCTGAGAGCCAGAGCAAGAAGAAAAGAGCAACGACTGGAGGGACTGAAGAGAGACTCACCGCAGACAGGAGAGAGACGGCACCGAGCCATCCAGCAGAGAGACACAGACCGCCTGACCCCACTCCTCGCGGCCTCCACTGACCGACTCCAGCCCACGGCTGCAGCCTGTCCGCTGCTGCCCTCAGCCGCTCCACTCCAGCCTGCGGCCGCCGCCGCTCCACTCAAGGCCTCGGCGGCCTGCCCGTTGCCGCCCGCTGCCACCCGTGGCCGCCACAGCCCGACTCCAGCCCACGGCTGCGGCCTGCCCGCTGCCGCCCACGGCCCCCATGGCTCAGTTCCGGCCCGCAGGTGAGGTTTGTTCACCTCCACCCGCAGTCGCCACTGCCAGTCTCCAGCTTGTGGCTGCGGCCTACACCCCCCGATCCCCGGGCAACACAACGTCCCACCTCCTCCGGGAGGCGCAACGCAGAGGAACTCTTCAGGGGCCTGCTGTGTCCCCGCTTCGCCTGTGCGTAGTAACGCCCGAAGTCTCCGCCAGATCCTTGTCGGCTGGGCCCAGTGGCTGAAACACCGACGCAGCACCGACCACCACTCTGCTGGACGTCAGAGAGGATAAGTGACACGTTGTAATTAATACCCAGGACCCGTAGTCGGCCATACCGCGGCCCTATGGTGACCAGTCTTGACCGGGTAGTCATGTTCGTGTTACCAGTGTATTCTTATTTTGATCCCTGCGAGGATAACTGTTGTTAGCTTATTGATTGCTCAAGATAGCCCCTATAGGTGTACGTATATATAAAAGTTACATCTTAAGTTCATCCCGTCTCCCGTCTCGTCACTGCATCCCGCGATTACACTATCCACCAGTGCAGATATGTTTTTTCAGATGCAAAATAAACAATAACAATGTTCAAAATAGCTGTACAGACACAAATACCAGATTATTGGTATTTGAATCTGTGTTTGATTATTTGTTTTTTATTTGGGCCTTTTGTCTTCCTGATTTTTAGTAAAATGTAATTAATTTTTATCTGTATTACTGATAGTAATATCCTTCCTTATGCAGTAAATACTTATTACAGCTGATCATCCTGCTTGTTAGTACAGCCTTTCCCACAGACTGCACAACTGTCAATTTTATCAAAATGTTTGCCAATGAGGAGCATATGACCAGAGGTGCCCATCTTCCTCCTCCGGTTGAAAAATACTCTGCAGTTGCTTCCAGGTCACTGATTCTCTTCATCTCCGTCACATCGCAACTCTAGCCCTGAGTTAACTCTAGGCCATTGCTTCAGGAAATAAGCAGGTCCCTGAGATCATTGCTCATGATCCATAGCCTACTTGTGCCTGAGGTCCCATGGGTGAACACTGTGTTCGAGATGCTAAGCAACCGAGGTGTGGAGGACCTTATAATGGGCGAGGAGCAGTAGGGAACATAAGAAAGGTGAGCGGTGAGGTATGTTTTTCCTTATTTAATCTTTTTCCCAGCCGCTTACCTCTTTAGCCACCCCCATTGCGTCCGACTGTCTAGTCCTCTGTTGCACTGCATCTCCAGCTTGCTGTTCACTCTAGGCTGGGACTTATGGCCATGAGCAGGCCCTGTAGTTTACTGCACTTAAGGTACTAATGCACCAGCGATCCCGACCAGTGATATGACGCGGTCAGGATCGCTGGTGCATCGCTAAGTGGTCGCTAGTGAGCTGCCACACAAGCAGATCTCACCAGCGACATCGCAGGGGTCGGGGGTCGCTACTTAACTGTCACACTAGATGATCCTGCGTCCTCCCGCCTGGCTCCACGCTCGTCGCTCGTCTCTCCACAGGAAGCGCCGCAGGAAACTGACGACGAGAAACAGTCCAGCCTGTTCTCGCGCGATCAGCGATAAGCAGCGGGGGAGCGGGTCGTAGGTAAGTATCAGACACAGCGATATCATAGAATCATAGAATCATAGAATCGTAGAGTTGGAAGGGACCTCCTGGGCCATCTGGTCCAACCCCCTGCTCAAAGCAGGATTCGCTAAATCATCCCAGTCAGATGTCTGTCCAGCCTCTGTTTGAAGACTTCCATTGAAGGAGAACTCACCACTTCTCGTGGCAGCCTGTTCCACTCATTGATCACTCTAACTGTCAAAAAGTTTTTTCTAATATCTAATCTGTGTCTCCTCCCATTCAGTTTCATCCCATTGCTTCTAGTCTTTCCTTGTGCAAATGAGAATAAAGTTGATCCTTCTACAATGTGACAGCCCTTTAGATATTTGTAGACAGCTATTAAGTCTCCTCTCAGTCTTCTCTTTTGCAAACTAAACATTCCCAAATCCTGCAACCTTTCCTCATAAGACAGGGTTTGCAGACCGGTCACCATTCTGGTCGCTCTTTTCTGAACTTGCTCCAGTTTGTTGATGTCTTTTTTAAAATGTGGTGCCCAAAACTGGACACAATATTCCAGATGAGGTCTGACCAAAGAGGAGTAGAGGGAAATAATGACTTCACGTGATCTAGACTGTATGCTTCTGTTAATACATCCTAGAATTGCATTTGCCTTTTTTGCTGCTGCATCACACTGTTGACTCATATTCAGTCTGTGATCTATTAGTATACCCAAGTCTTTTTCACATGTGCTGTCACTTAGCCCTATTCCTCCCATTCTATATATGCTTTTTCCATTTTTATTGCCCAGATGTAGTACTTTGCATTTCTCCCTGTTAAAAACCATTCTGTTAGTTGCTGCCCACTTCTCCAGTTTATTTAAATCTTTTTGAATCCTCTCTCTCTCTTCTCTAGTATTAGCTATCCCTCCTAGCTTTGTGTCATCAGCAAATTTAATCAGTTTACCCTCAATTCCTTCATCTAAATCGTTGATAAAGATGTTGAACAATACAGGGCCCAGGACAGAGCCCTGTGGTACCCCACTTGAGACATTCTTCCAACTGGATGTGCAGCCATTTACGACCACTCTTTGGGTCCGATCACTAAGCCAGTTATGAATCCACCTAACAGTTGCCTTGTCCATTCCATACTTAATCATTTTTTCAATAAGGATTGTAAAAATGTAAAAATGTAAAAATGTAATGTAAAAATGTATCGTTAGCAATATCGCTATAACGTCACAAGTTATAGCGATATTGCTAGAGATATCGCTTAGTGTGACAGGCCCTTTATTCTGGGGCCTACTTATGGCCAGAATTCCCATCCTAGAGTGAATACTGGGACATGACATCCGGAAGTAGGCCCTGGAGTTTAATGTGCTGTTACGTGCTTACTCGCATCCAGAAACTTTAGCGTAAAGTGAACATCGAGCTGGCTATACAAGGCGACGGAGACGTGGAAGACTGGAAACCGGGAAAATATCAGTGGGGGCTACCGGACAGGTGAGCGGTGAAGTGAGTGTAAGCATTATATATATATATATATATATATATATATATATATATATATATATGTTTTGGGGTGCATAATAAGGGACATTAAATTTGCAGGGCATAATTAATTTATCTGCAAAACTAATTACCCAGTAAAATCCAAGTGGACAGCTGAATTTGAATTTCGACTGATCTGCACATCTCTAGCTGCAATCACTTGTGCAAAACTAAATAAAATCCTTATTTCCATGTTGGGCATATAAATGAATCTCCGAAAAGTTTGGCATAAAGTCTACCCTTACTTTCCCATAAAATAGCTTACTCCTATCATTCAAAAGGGAGGAAAGAAACCATTATCCGATCCATAGGGCTCAGATATGCAGTATTACATTCCCAACATCAGTGAAATATAGCTGGGGTACACTATCACTAGGAAATGTTATAAAATTGAGATCTGTGGGATCTGACTAAATGAAACCATGCCAAGCATAAAAACAAAGGGACTGGTTCAACAAAAAAATGGCCATGTTGTCGTTGCCTTTGGCCAGTGAAAATCTTTGAATGAGTAGCAGTTTTTAATTTTGGTTGCCTTTTCTGTCTAAGGATCAGAAGTGCACCCAGTGAGACACCCACTGATCAGTGATGACATTCACTAAAGATTATACTTTAGAATTATCATGAGAGTGCAGTATGAACTAACTATCTTCCGCGAGATGGTTTCTTCACGCCTCCTCTCATGCAGATTACATTATTATCAGTGGCTATTACTGTTAAGGCCCCATCACACATAGCGACTCACCAGCGATCCCGACAACGATATGAACTTGTCAGGATTGCTGGTGAGCTGCCAAACAGGCAGATCTCAGCAGCGATCAGGACAACGACACGCGTGTAACAAGTGACGCACGTTGCTTAGTTACCCGCAGTGTACGTTAAGATACCAGTGCGCTGGTGCAGGGAGCTGGTAACCAAGGTAAACATCGGGTTTCTAAGCGCCGCGCGGCACTTAGAAACCCGATGTTTACCTTGGTTACCAGGCTCCAGCTCGCTGATCGCTGGTCTCCCGCCTGCCACGCGATGCGTGCTGGCCAGCGGGAGACCAACGATCAAAAAAATGTCCAGGCCATTCGAGCACGATTAGCGATACCCGGCAGGGGGGCCGGTTGCTGATAAGTGTCACACACAGTGATCTCGCTGGTGAGATCGCTGTTGCGTCACAAAACTTGTGACTCGGCAGCGATCTCGCTAGTGAGATCGCTGTGTGTGACAGGGGCTTTAGTTTTGCTTGTGCTGCGGAAGGCGAACAATTGTCATGCCTGCGTAAAAGATGCGAACAATCATTAATGAGCAAATAATTGTTTTCTTGTTCGAACGCTGGGCATGTTTAAACTTGGCAATGATTGGGAATAAGCACTCAGACAAACAAAGGTTTGGGCAATCATCTCTCAATGGAAAAAGCCCTTTAGGTTTCCAGCCAAGCATAAGCTATCTAATACAATTCTAGCCATATACCAAAATCAGAAAACATCCTTTTATTGAGCTTCTAGATAGAAGAGATGGGTATACAGTGATAATACAATCACCTTATCAAATGATTTTACTTTATTTTGAATGTCTTTAAGTGCTTTCTGATTTGTGTGTTTAGTAATAATAGCCGACTGTTTGGTATACATTATTCTTTCATGTCTCTGTTTGTGGTGACAGAAGCCACCAAGATATGTGTCAAATGATGGTGATTAGGTGTCACTCATGGCAAGAGTTTGCAACATTCCAGATGGAAGGGGTTGGAGATTTTCCTGTGGGCTGTTTAGGCCCTGAGGCCTTTGTTTACTTATATAAGGTCTAATCAAGGGCTTTGGTTGAGGCCTACTGTGAGCTCTTTCATATGAAACTTGTGGCTACTGGATTATGCAAACGCTGAGTTTCAAAACATCTTGGCAGGACATGATGGATTAGTCTTCTGTGATAGTTGTAAACTTACAGGATTGAAGTTGTAACATGAACATTTGCCGGAAATGGATCCACAATCAGCCTTGTAAATGCTGATAATCTTATTTGACTTCCAGTTCATGGTACCTTGGAGGGCAATTAATGAAGAAATTACAATTTCTATTTAGGATCTTCTGCTTGGTCATCTCCCAATAATTTTCATTTCAGCAACTTTTATACAATATAGTACTGAATATTGTATTAGCATGACATACCTAACATACTGAGTGTGAAACCATCTATAGATATTGGTGTCATGACAGAAGATACCAACCTCTTTTTGTTCTACTTCTGATAATCTGTGTCCCCGAGGACAGAAAACAACTTCTTGGGGATCTATTATAAAAGGCAGCAGCGTGAAGGAAATTCTATCTAAGGCTAAATTCACACTAACATATAAAAAAATCTGAGTTTAATCCAGAAAATGAAGACAATCATTATCCATATTGTCATCTGTGTGACATCAGTGTTCCATCCTTGTCTCTGTTTTCTATACCCGTGTGACATCCATATTTATTCATCAAGTATTTTACAATTTACATGAGCGATTACAGTTTCCTAGGTTAATAATGTTAATTATTAATGTTAAATCTGTAACGGATCCGATTTTTTTGCACACTCGTAGACTTCAATCTGTGAGTCTCTTAAAGGGGTTGTCCACTACCACCCCTTCTTGATCTAAATGCTTAGTGCCAATAAAATAATAAAGCCTATACTCTAGAGTTGAGCGACTTTGGTCGGATCGGTTTTCGTGAAACCCGACTGAAACAAAATTTGAGTCGGATGAAACTGGTCCGACGAGGGCAAAAAAAAGTCGGAGTTTCGCCCGAAACCCGACCCCAATGCAAGTCAATGGGGAATAAAAGTCGGCATTGTGCGAATGACATTCATCCACTCAATGCCGACTTTTATTCCCCACTGACTTGCTTTGGGGTCGGGTTTCGGACGAAACTCCGACTTTTTTTTTGCCCAAGTCGGACCAGTTTCATCTGACTCAAATTTTGTTTCAGTCGGGTTTCACGAAACCCAATTTGACCAAAGTCACTCAACTCTACTATACTCACCTCCCGTGCTGTGCCGTTCCCGTGGTGTCGGTATTTGCTTTCCCGTGCAGTTGTTGTGACATGTGACACTAGCGCCCAATCAGCGCTATCATCACTGTCCCTGCTTTCTGACAAATAGAACATGAAGGCAGCACGGTGGCTCAGTGGTTAGCGCTGCAGCGCTGCAAGGTTCGAGTCCCACCACGGACAACATCTGCAAGGAGTTTGTATGTTCTCCCCGTGTTTGCGTGGGTTTCCTTCGGGCACTCCGGTTTCCTCCCACACTCCAAAAAAACATACTGATAGGGAATTTAGATTGTGAGCCCCATCAGGGACAGTGATGAAAATATGTGCACAACTGGAAAGCGCTGCGGAATATGTTAGCGCTATATAAAAATAAAGTATTATTATTATTATGAAGGGTAAATCTAAGCTACAGTTGATCTCGGACTTTCTTTTCCTGCTTAATTTGACAGGAGGCGGGGCAATGATGCCAACATTGATTTGGTACCAGCATCGCGTGTCACAACAACAGCACAGGAACCCCGGAAGATCGCCAACACAGCGGGAACGGCGCCTGCACGGAAGGTGAGTAAAAGCTTTATTATTTTATGTGAGCTAAGTGAGGGGTATGAGAAGAAGTTGACCAAGTAGTGGACAACTTCTTGAAGACATCTGGAAGATATTAATGGCTTGCCGCGATTTTTTGCACATACAGGTTTGGTCTATGACAAAAAAAGCTCATCTGAACAGCCCAATTGAATAACATTGGACCTAGTGATAACTGTGTGATATCAGTTTTTTTCACAGACAGCACTAAAAATATGGTTGTGTGAACTTAACCTAAGATACGCAATACTACCATTTTCTGCCAAATGTTTCCCCACATCTCTATAATTAAACAGAAATGCACATATTCAGTAGAGTAGGATGTTCATATGGTAAAATTTGGGGGTGATAACTGGTGGACACACAACTTTTGACTGCAAGTGATATTTATGATAAGTTTAAAGAGATTGTCTGGGACTTTTATATCGGTGGGTGGGAAATCGACACCCTGCACCACCCATCTGCTGATCAGCCTTTACTGGCGCTGGAGAGAGCCAGATGCGCTCAGTTATGGTGTGGAACTACAAATCCCCGTAACTGCATAGTGACCATGGCTGGATACTTAACGTCTTTTACGCTACTGATTTGAGTAGGATGCGGATGTTCAGTACCTTGTCGTGGTCACTATACAAGAGCTGCACTGTTTCTGCTAGACATATATGTTGTAAGCATTTTACTGACCTTCATCTTTGAGGTAAGTCTTTGTATATCTTAGGGACTGTCATCAATAGGCTCTAATAGCAAAATCAATGTGTACTGCTGCATTCAGCTTTCTTCAGGCTGCCTGTGGATAGGAAAGTCATCAGGTAAATGCATGGAGATATGTTTGGCATAGAAAACTTTGGTCATCTGTATCATTTTTAATTAATCACTAAATTATATGAGGATGTTGTCATGATCCAGGATGGGCTTTGTCTTTCGCCTGTCCTGGTCAGTCAGGGGTTAATTGTTTCTGCCTCTCTCTGGCAGAGGGTGGCTATTTAATGCTCACTTGACCTAGGTCCGGTGTCAGTTATACTCCTGCCCTCGGCTGAGTTAGTTGACCTCGTGCGTACGTGTGCCTTGTGCCTGACATCTTGCTTGCTTGTTTGGTTTTGATCCGGTTCTGTCCCTGTTACGAATTCTGCCTGTCCCTCTTGTACTGTGCTACCTCTCTGTGTATGACCCTCTGCCTGTGACTTGACTATTCTCTGCTCGTCCCTCTGGTACTGCACAACCCTCCCCGTGTACGAACCCTCGCTTGTCTGACCTGCATATTCCTCTACTACAGTTTCCCTGCAGTAGGTACATTATATCATCTGCAGCAGTAGGACGCTAAGCCCCACCCCCTGCAGTCACATGATCTAGGTCCTGGGACTCCTTACTATTTTCGGTGCCGCAGGTCCTGTCTGCTTGAACCGTCACTACTGTATTGGACCCCGCGCTCTCCCATAGTGGGGGTAAGTCACCCTGCTCGGCGTGGCCATTTGCCGACGCTGACAGGGTCCTGACATTTGAGTCCTGACAGATGTATTTATTGAAAATAAATGTAATATAAAATATCAGCAACATTTACAAGTCCAAGCTAAATTCTTAACGGATAATTATCTTTGTGATGTATTGAGGCACCAGTTTGGTGCAATTGTGTGTCGGCCTGGAGCTCTAGAAAAATTAATCCTGAAGTCCGTCATCATGGACACACATCACTTCACTACTTAATATTGTTTTTATTTTCAAGGCTTATTTGTGTATAAATAACCACATATTTTGGTAACTAGCAGAATAATGGTGACTGCTTTTGGATATGAGGGCATTGAAGAAACACTTGTATAATATTCATCATTAGCAGCAGATTTTTTAATTACCTAAGACCAGTTTCACACATCCGTGTTTTATCAACCACAAATCACAGACTAGCTGCTAGCCTCACTAGCCTCATAGGCATATAAAGAAGCTGTTGAGTTCTGGTCAGGAGACGGCGTTCACCAATCTATGCATATTTGTCTATGCTAAAACCTCGAAACAAGTATGTGTGAAACCATCCTTAGTGATCAATCCATGAAGATACCTGTAAAAAATATGCATCTTGTGTTAATTTTGCCTTGCAACATTACATTTTCCTTCTACAAAAGCTGCCATGTAAATATATATCTTATTCTGTGACACATTTGTTCAGACATTTCTTATACAGGGTGATTCACTCGCTACTTTACCTGGAAAAATTGTTATAATTTCCAAAAAGATGGTCGACCATACTGAAATTTGGACTGAACATACCTTGGTTTATGAGAAGTGAGAGTGCAATGAAACTCAGCGACAGCAATAATAATAATCTCTATATATAAAAATCAATGTGTGTGTGTGTGTGTGTGTATCACCAACCAATCATGAAGCATCTTTCATTTCACCAGAGCTATTCAAAAGAAGCTAAGCTGTGATTGGTTGCTATGACCAACAGTTTTCCTTGCAACCAATCACTAAGCATCTCTCATTTCATCATAGCTGGTTAAAAGTAGCTGAGCTGTGATTGGTTGCTATGTGCAAGTTTTCCCACTTGACAACACCTCAGCAGACACTGACATGGTGGGAGAAATCTAGCATCCCCAGGAACATAAGCTCCAGCCATCGTCTTTCCCCCAGAAAGGAGCAATGAGTACGTGACAGAAATGAATCCCTACTCCCATGTGGTATCATTAAGTGACACACATGAATGTAGGAAAGTGCACATATTAAATGTCATGTGGATTTAATATTTTCTCACAGACACTTTTATGCATTATTGATGTGTTACTGTGCTCTGATGCTGTGAGTTTTTTTAAAGTGCTACTTTCCCCATAATTCACCTGAATATACCCATATAACACGTAATGCTTTTCCCATAACAACCCATTAAATATGATACTATGCTGCATACAGATGCTGTACATCCATGAGCAACTCAGCCGGACAAATTACAAGCTGACCTGGGATCTTAGTGAACCATGTTTCTGTGCAATTTCACTATTCTACTTTTACTGGCTTTGACGAGATGATGTGGGATATTAGGGATTGTAGTCCAGTAGCTCTGGCTGATGGGATAATGTGGGATATTATAGTAAATGTTGCTATGCGGAGTGGGCGGGGCTCTACACTCAGCTTTATATATATATATAACAATGTGGGATATTAGGGGTAGTAGTCCGGTGGCTCTGGCTGAAGGGATGATGTGGGATATTAGGGGTAGTAGTCCAGCGGCTGTGACGGGATGATGTGGGATATTAGGGGTAGTTGTCCGTGGCTATGGCTGATGGGATGATGTGGGATATTAGGGGTAGTAGTCCAGCAGCTGTGACGGGATGATGTGGGATATTAGGGGTAGTTGTCCGGTGGCTCTGGCTGACGGGATGATGTGGGATATTAGGGTTAGTATTCTGGTGGCTGTGACGGGATGATGTGGGATATTAGGGGTAGTAGTCCGGTGGCTATGGCTGACGGGATGATGTGGGATATTAGTAGTCCGGTGGCTCTGGCTGACGGGACGGTATGAGATATTAGGGGCAGCTTAGTGACGTTCCTGTCACTGTGGCCGCCTTAGGCCTGTACACCAACAGCAATTTTACTGGTCAGCTGTCGTCATCAAATTCGGTATGCTTTCCCTCTGGACCTCGTCTGTACTGCGGTACTTCATGTCAGGACCACCCCCCTGACTTCCTTCCTCCTCAGTCCCCTGGTTTAGCTCTCCTCACAACACACAATTTGTCATAGACTTCTCATCTCTTGAGCTCCTCCCGGGGACTGGAACTTTCTGGAACCCTCCTGTCAAATTTATAACTTTCCCGGTTCCCTGTAACTCCACCCCCCATGACCAACGGTTTCTAAAGCCCTAGGCTGCTGTCAAATCCTGAACTCGCACTCCCCCTGCCATCTTGTGGTCATCCAGGGTACTGCACTTCGTCTACACTGTTCAGCTGTTTCCCTTCTATCATAACTGACAAGTCCGTCCATCCGTCAGGTCACCTTCCCTACATAATAGTGAATGTGGCTATGTGGCATGGGCTGGGCTATACACTCAGCTCTGCACACTAACTAACCGTAACCATAACAGTAGTTAGTTACTATGCCAGGGCAGCGCTGGGCTCTTCAGCTAGTAATAATAATAATAATCTTTATTTATATAGTGCCAACATATTCCGCAGCGCTTTACAGTTTAACAGTTTCAAAACACAAGTCATAAGTAATAACGTTAACAATGCAATAATCAAAGCAAAATAAGACGACCCTGCTCGTGAGAGCTTACAATTTTCAATGAGGTGAGGGAGATACAAAGTACAGGTGTGTATTTACAATGATGTATTTACAATGATGGTCCAGCCATCTTAAGGGAGTGAGGGATAGATGGAGATAGTGAATTAGCTACACACACTTAAGGGCCTGTTACACATAGCGATATCGCTAGCGATATCGCTAAAGCGTCACCGATTTTGTGATGCAGCAGCGATATCACTCCATGAGATACTCACCACCGACCGCCCCCCCCCCGCTGGATGTCGCTGATCGCGCGAGATCAGCCTGGTCCATTTTTCATTGTTGGCTTCCTGCTGGCGCCGACGAGTGAGCCATGGACGCGGGAGGAAGACGGTCATCATCGTTGTGTCTGAAAGATGAGTATCGACCGCCGACCGCTGTTGCATCGCTTGTGAGATCTGCCTGTTTGGCTGCTCACTAGCGACCATTTAGCGATGCAACAGCGATCTTGACCGGGTCATATCGTGGTCGGGATCGCTGGTGCATTGCTAAATGTAACGGGGCCTTTACACATAAAATGACTGTGATTAGTGAACGTGATAGGCCGCTCTGAACAAATGTGTTTTGAGGGAGCGCCTAAAACTGTCCAATTTGAGGATATTCCTAATTTCTTGGGGTAGAGCATTCTAGAGGATTGGCGCAGCACGGGAGAAGTCTTGGAGCCGGGAGTGAGAGGTATGAATTAGTGCAGAGGTTAGTCAAAAGTCGTTTGCAGAGCGCAGCAGTCGGTGAGGCCAATAGACAGAAATGAGGGAGGAGATGTAGGGGGGTGCTGCACTGTATAGAGCAATGAGAAACATCCTTGCAGTGAGTGGTCTCGCCAACCTCTTACTTAGCTGGTCATCTCCACTATGAGACTTGCTGCACACCATTTTGTACGTTGGTAGTTTATGTGGTTCTTGCATTTCACTTCTCTCGAATTCCTCCTTTATTTGCTAACAATGTACAGATACAGTTTCGAGGAACTTGTTTTAATTGTGAAAAGTTTGTGGAAAACAAACTCCTTAGGTGTCGAAGTGAGTTTCTAAAGAAGTTTGAAGGTCGAAATCCAGCATCCAAACCATATATTCTGTCAATGATGAATAAGCTGGAACGTACAGGAACATTACTGGTTATGCATGATGGAGGACTTCAGAAAATGTCTGAAGAAACAATCCAAGATGTGAAACAGTGACTTCAGGCATCTTCATGTAAATCATTGCACAGGCTTTCCCAGAAGACAGGCATGTCGTATTCCACATGTCAACGAACGATGAAAAAGGTCATATACGCCCGTACACAGTCACTGACATAAAGGAAGTGAAAGAGCCCGATTAAGATCAAAAATTCATTATTGTGGGATTTTTTCCTTTGGAGCCATTTGAAGGGTCGGGTGTACAGTAACAAGCCATAACCGTTGTAGGCACCCCGAGAGAACAAACAGCGAGAAATTTAGGCTATGATCCCAACCGTCCTGCTGAATACATTTAACAATATAGAATGTAGCGTGCAGGCGAACTTGGATGCAAATGCTGGACATTTTCAACATCTGCTTTAAGACATCAATTTTTCATGAACCAAGATATGTACAGTGGAAATTTAAGTAGTCAACCGTTGACAGTCTCTATTAGAAGTTACAGCAATTTTTTCTGGTAAAGTACTAGTGAGTCAATCACCCTGTATAATTATTTTGGTTGGCAGCAATATAATTCCACTACAATTCCAATAGTTGTCAAGCATCCCTACAGTCCTGAATGGCAAATTTGCCAGTTACTATACCCTCGGATTCCTGTGTAGATTTCATGTATAAGATGTAACTGAAGCTTTATAGGTTGTCACAATGCTTTCCTCTAAACAGATATAAACACTTGCAGTGAGCTATTATAGAGAACGAGTTACCAACTGTTATAATAGACGTTTCCATTTTTGACTTGTCCTCAGTGGAGTTTTATGGTCACACGATCCATAGGTCTTGTATAATTTATGATGTTTTAAAAGTAAAATCTATTTGGTAAGAATAAACAGATATTGATGACCAATAATGTTGGTCATGAGCTTTATGCAGAAAAGTGGACATTGTACAATAGAATACATGTCCTCGCCATTGTGCCTGGCCTGCATTGATTGAGGTATGTTAGGATTAGGAAGTATTTACTGAGCACGTTGCTCCTTTGTAACAATGGGCAGCCTGAGACTTAATGAAATTAGTGCTTGTTATTTGTCTTTCGGGGGCTACTGGCTCTGTCATTCAGATTTCTTTTCAAAGCATCCTAATATTCATCCACCCACATCCCAACCTGAAGTCCACCCACACACCTCAGCATGATTGCAGAATCCCATCTGCAGCAGACCTCCCATTCATTCCACAGAAGGTCCTGGCCTGGAATTCAGGGCTGGGCTGTCAGTCAACTACAGACAGCAGATGATTCTTCAACCATCCATCTTGCCATCGACAGAAAGAGGCTGGTGTAGTAAAGATGCAAATGTCTGTCTGTGATGCCGCATATCCAGAGTGTCTTAATGAATCCTTGTCAGTAGAGTTGAGCGAAACGGGTCGAAAAAATTCAAAAGTCGCCGACTTTTGGCAAAGTCGGGTTTCATGAAACGAAACCCGACCCTAGGATGAGGTCGGCCACGAGGTCGGCGACTTACG
Source organism: Dendrobates tinctorius (assembly GCF_039654945.1). NCBI lineage: Eukaryota > Metazoa > Chordata > Amphibia > Anura > Dendrobatidae > Dendrobates > Dendrobates tinctorius. The sequence continues at coordinate 9,500,594 of NW_027361728.1, forward strand.
CGCCAAAGTCGCGTTTCAAAAGTTTGTTTTGCGCTCTTTTTCAGCCAATCAGGATCCACGGACACTGTGGGCAACGTGATGACATAGGCACGCCGACCGCCATCTTACTTCTGCCGATCTTAGTATAGGGAGAGGTTGCTGCTGATTCTGTAGGGAGAGTGTTAGGCAGGGAAGAAGACAAAAAAACTGCTTCTGCTGCTAGCGATTTGGCCTGCACAACACACCAGTCACTGTGTGTGCAGTGCAAGGGGAGGCTATATAGTGGTGTATCAGTGGTGTTGGTTGTTGGGCTGCCTTCTAAGGCTTCCTGACATTCCTGCATTGCTGTTTACCCACTGCTCCGCAAACTGCTTTTTTAAAAGCAATCCCAATTTTTTTTTTTGTCCTGCTGAGAAGACAAAAAAACTGCTTCTGCTGCTAGCAATTTGGCCTGCACAACACACCAGTCACTGTGTGTGCAGTGCAAGGGGAGGCTATATAGTGGTGTATCAGTGGTGTTGGTTGTTGGGCTGCCTTCTAAGGCTTCCTGACATTCCTGCATTGCTGTTTACCCACTGCTCCGCAAACTGCTTTTTTAAAAGCAATCCAATCTCCCTTATCCTCTAGTCACTTTTGTCACAGCTGTGCCATCGAGCCTGTCACATAGCGCTCAGATATTCATTGGGCCTCACACAATCCAAAAGTGTCCAGTGTCCAAAAGTGTGTGCAGAGATTCAAAATCTCCCTTATCCTCTTGTCACTTTGGTCACAGCTGTGCCATCGAGCCTGTCACATAGCGCTCAGATATCAGTGGGCCTCACACAATCTAAAAGTGTCCATCCAGTGTCCAAAAGTGTGTGCAGAGATTCAAAATCTCCCTTATCCTCTAGTCACTTTGGTCACAGCTGTGCCATCGAGCCTGTCACATAGCGCTCAGATATCAGTGGGCCTCACACAATCCAAAAGTGTCCAGTGTCCAAAAGTGTGTGCAGAGATTCAAAATCTCCCTTATCCTCTAGTCACTTTGGTCACAGCTGTGCCATCGAGCCTGTCACATAGCGCTCAGATATCAGTGGGCCTCACACAATCCAAAAGTGTCCATCCAGTGTCCAAAAGTGTGTGCAGAGATTCAAAATCTCCCTTATCCTCTAGTCACTTTGGTCACAGCTGTGCCATCGAGCCTGTCACATAGCGCTCAGATATCAGTGGGCCTCACACAATCCAAAAGTGTCCATCCAGTGTCCAAAAGTGTGTGCAGAGATTCAAAATCTCCCTTATCCTCTAGTCACTTTGGTCACAGCTGTGCCATCGAGCCTGTCACATAGCGCTCAGATATCAGTGGGCCTCACACAATCCAAAAGTGTCCATCCAGTGTCCAAAAGTGTGTGCAGAGATTCAAAATCTCCCTTATCCTCTAGTCACTTTGGTCACAGCTGTGCCATCGAGCCTGTCACATAGCGCTCAGATATCAGTGGGCCTCACACAATCCAAAAGTGTCCAGTGTCCAAAAGTGTGTGCAGAGATTCAAAATCTCTCTTATCCTCTAGTCACTTTGGTCACAGCTGTGGCATCGAGCCTGTCATATAGCGCTCAGATATCAGTGGGCCTTACACAATCCAAAAGTGTCCAGTGTCCACAAGTGTCTGCAGAAATTCAAAATCTCCCCTGTCCTATAGACACCTTGTACCTTGTTTTACATTACTATATAGTTTGTTGGATTTTGTCTACATTTCTACCAAAAATGAGGAAGGCTGGTGGAAGAGGCCGTGGAATTGGGCGGGGGTTGGCAGCTGGTAATGATGGTGTTGGTGGTGGATCTGATGGTAGTGGCAAGAGCAAAATAGGACCGAATGCAGGAGGTGCTGACCCTGCGTCATCGTCTGGCTACATAAGGCCTCGAACGCTTAGTTTTCTAGGAGTTGGCAAACCGCTTTTAAAGCCAGAGCATCAGGAAAAAGTTTTGTCTTACATTGCTGACTCAGCCTCCAGCTCTATCGCCTCCTCTTCTTCAGTTGTAAAAAGTAAAAGCACTGAGTCGTCATTGGAGGCTCATGTTCATGAACCACACCTTTCCTTGTGTCCTTCACCCCAACCAAGATTGAAGGATGACGCAGGCCATACTACTGATTACTCCATGGAGCTGTTTTCACATACCATGCCTGGATTATCAAGTGAAATGGTGAATTACCCAGGCCAAGATGAATCTGACATGGAGTGCACTGATGCACAGCCACTGATGGATGATTCTGCTGGTACATTCACTCAGAGCACTACATTGTCCTCGCAGTGTACAGAGCCAGATTCTGACCCTGATGAGACTCAGGTGCCCCTTCCCGCACACTATACCACCATACACGGTGACACAGAGGAAGGTGCACATGACATAGAAGAGGAGGTGATGGATGACCCAGTTGTTGACCCAGATTGGCATCCATTGGGGGAAGAGGGTGCTGCTTACAATAGCTCAGATGAGGAGCATCCACAGCAGACATCGACATCGCAACAGCTGTTATCTGGCAGGCCCGGAGCACTCCAAAGACAGGTTCCAAACATCAAAAGAGTTGCTGGACAGCTTGTCCAGAGGGTCAAAAGATCACAGCGTGCTAGGCCGCAAAATGTCTGCCAAAGTAGGAAGAGTGCAGTGTGGCACTTTTTTGACCAAAATCCTCATGATCAGGCCAAGGTTATCTGTAAGAAGTGCGCAAAGACCTTTAGCCGAGGGAAAAATCTGAAAAATTTGAATACCAGTTGCATGCTTAGACATTTAACCAGCATGCACTTGCAAGCGTGGACACAACACCAAACCTCAAGTGCCACATGTGCAACTGATCACAACGAAGGTAGTCAGCAACGCTACATTGTTTCCCCCACTGTAAGCCCACCGGTTAGCACAGCAGCAAATGTTGAGGTGTCGTTGCAAGACCACAGCAGTCAGGGAATCCCACTGTTATATCAACGAAAGACTGATTCTAGGCCATCAGAAAGAACACCAACTCCATCACCATCATCAACCCTCTCTCAGTCCGCCCTGTCCACCGCTACTTCCACCATATGCAGCTCTCAAGTCCAGCTCACCCTCCCAGACACTATGAGTAGGTCAAGAAAGTACTCAGTCTCTCATCCGCGTACACTGGGTTTGAACGCCCACATTGCCAAACTAATCTCGTTTGAGATGATGCCCTTTCGGTTGGTGGAAAGCACAGCTTTCCGCGAACTCATGGCCTATGCAGTACCACGCTATGACCTACCCAGTCGCCACTTCTTCTCTCGCAAAGCCATCCCAGCCCTCCACCATCATGTGAAAGACCGCATTGTCCATGCACTCAAGCAGTCAGTGAGCGGAAAGGTGCACCTCACAACTGATGCATGGTCCAGTCGGCATGGCCAGGGCCGTTACGTGTCCATCACTGCGCACTTGGTTAATGTGGTGGATGCAGGGTTCACAGGGGACAGCGGTGGTGGGACAGTGCTGCCTAGCCCACGGTATAGGAAACAGTTGGCTGTAGGCGTTCGACCCTCCTCCTCCTCCAGAAGTGAAAGCTCGTCCACAGAGCGCAGTCGCACGAGCACTCCATCTGCAGCTGCCACTGTTGCACACAATGTGTCCCCCTATCGAGCAGCTAGTGGAAAGCGTCAGCAGGCTGTGTTGCAGATGATGTGTTTGGGCGACAGACACACCGCCGAGGTGCTGGCCGAGTACTTGAAGCGACAAACTGAGTCATGGCTGGGCAGTGTACATCTTGAGGCAGGCAAGGTAGTTAGTGATAACGGCCGTAATTTTGTGGCAGCCATAGCCCTTTCAAAACTCAGCCACATACCTTGCTTGGCTCACACCTTGAACCTGGTGGTGCAGTGCTTCCTCAAAAATTATCCGGAGTTAACAGCCCTGCTCCAGAAGGTGCGAAGACTGTGCGCGCACATCCGCCGGTCGCCTGTACACTCCGTTCGTATGCAGAAACTGCAGCGATTGCTCCACCTTCCCAACCACCGCCTCATTATCGACATTGCAACAAGGTGGAACTCCACCCTGCACATGGTGGAGCGGCTGTGCGAGCAGAGGCAGGCCATAATGCATTTGTGGGAGGATACACGGCCAGGCACTTTGAGAGCAGACATGGAGTTGACAGGTGTGCAGTGGTCGAAGCTGAAAGACCTTTGTAAAGTCCTTCAGTGTTTTGAGGAATGCACACGGCTGGTAAGCACAGACGACGCCATCCTAAGCATGAGCATCCCACTTATGCGTCTGCTCATGCAAACTTTGACGCACCTTAAGGAGCAGGCGTCTGCAGCCAATGTTGATGAGGAGGAAGAGGAGGAGGGAATCCTTGATGACATTCAGCCATTGTCTGCTCAGGGACCTCTCCTGGACGAGGTGGAGGAAGAAGAGGAGGAGGAGGATGATGATGGGGATGATTACTTAGGGGAGGAGGATGCATCTCGTGGGGCAAGTGAAAATGTTGGCGTGCCTTGCAGTTCCTAAAAAGGGACCCCCGCATTGCCAAAATGATGAACGATGACGACTACTGGTTGGCCAGCATCCTGGATCCACGCTATAAAGGCAAATTACAAAACATCATGCCACAGGAGAACCTTGACCTAATATTGGCTAATAAACAAGCAACTCTGGTAAATAGGTTGCTTGAGGCATTCCCAGCACACAGCAGCGGTGATGGTTCTCACACGAGCCGTACGGGCCGGGGGCAGCTTGGCAGAGGTGTTCGTGGTGCACACAGCAGAAGTGGCGTTGGAGACAGGGGTTTCATGACAATGTTGTGGACTGATTTTTCAAATACCGCTCACACAACTGGTAATACTGCATCGATGGAAAGTGACAGGAGACAGCAGTTGTCAACTATGGTTACAAACTACTTTTCCTCCCATATCGATGTTCTCCCACACAGGTCATTCCCCTTTGACTATTGGGCCGCTAAACTGGACACCTGGCCTGAATTGGCCCAATATGCCTTACAGGAGCTCGCTTGCCCAGCTGCAAGTGTGCTATCGGAAAGAGTCTTCAGTGCAGCTGGATCAATCCTGACAGAAAAAAGGACCCGTCTGTCAACCCAAAATGTGGATGATCTAACCTTCATTAAAATGAACCACGCATGGGTTTCCAAGGATTTTGTCCCACCTTCCCCTGATGACACATAGGGTGACAGAAAAATGGCTTGCTTTGGTCCACCTCTTCCTGGTACTTCACCTATTTCGCCTTTTGCATCAGCTGAATGTCCAACATCAACATATGCCACTTTCTAAAACTCCCTAACTGTGCTGCCTCCCCCCCATGGCCGGGGTCACCACCTAGTGCACGACACCGTGCGAGTGCCGTTGCCCTGGACAGGTGGGTAGGCCGACTCTTGGGCGCGGGCACTGGCACAGGGTCCCTCATAGTGCAATCAAGTGTCTCTGACGGTGGTGGTGCACACCCGCCGTCAGACACACCGCTGTACTATGAGGGGCCCAGTGCCAGTACCGACGCCCACGAGTGGGCCCCCCTTGCTTGGGCAGGGCCCCAGCATTTGCAATCTTTACCTCTCCCTGCTCCTCCGCTGTGTAATCTGGGCCGTCAAATCCATACTGTGCCTGACACCGTCTGAGCCTGCCTCCTGATGTATAGACATATATTTTGAATGTGTACGCTATCCATACATGTTATCCGGGGATACGGTACCCTTTCTAACCTTTGTGCAATCACGTGCAATCCATACTGGGCCTAACACCGTCTGAGCCTGCCTCCTGATGTATAGACATATATTTTGAATGTGTACACTATCCATACATGTTATCTGGGGATACGGTACCCTTTCTCACCTTTGTGCAATCACGTGCAATCCATACTGGGCCTAACACCGTCTGAGAATGATAGATGGGCCCACCATACACTGGAACATTCCAAAGGTGGACATCAGACACTGGAGCAGCATTTACAGTGCCCATTATACACTAGAGCATTAGAAATGGGGCCCATTATGTTTGGAGCATTATTTGGGCCCAAAAGACAGTAGAGCTTCATCCATGGGGACCAACATATACTGTAGCATTATGTGGAGCTCATCATATACTGTTTCAAACATTATATGGGACCAATGATTCTGTATGGAGAAATAGATGGGCCTCGTCATGAGATGTAAAAAGTGAGGTATTTTTCATTGTACTATACAGCTATTTCTCTGCCGTATCGGAGCATGATGAGTTGTGGTATGTGTTAAAGGGGCGCTCTTTCGCCCAGGGCACATGAAAACCTGGAGCCAGCCCTCCCCCCCCACAGTCTGTAGCCAAATAACCCCCATTTTTCAGTGTGTAACTTGTATTATGAAGTTAATTAAGGTTGACAAGCTTAAGTAAGAAGAATTGATGCTTTTGGCATTCAAATGGGCACTGTAGGTGTGTTTCCTGTCCTCCTCTCACTGCCGACTTTTATTCCCCATTGACTTACATTGGGTTTCGTGTTTCGGGACGACCCCGACTTTTCCCTATAATCGGACGATCTTGCTCGACCCGACTTTTGGAAAAGTCGGGTTTCACGAAACGAAACGCGACCCTAAAAAACCAAAAGTCGCTCAACTCTACTTGTCAGCAAATCGTCTTTACATGTTCAAGCATGTTCCTGTGAAAATGTATCGAACCCTGTCAAATATCACAATGTTAGTTTGTCTGCCCACAATTCTTATACATATAAGCACATCCAAAATAGTGAAAGAGTAAGGATCCTTATATAATATATATGTATAATGTGTGAGGATACGTATGTGTGCGTGTGCTGTCAACATGTAAAAAAAATCAAACAGAAAGCACCACTTCTGTTTTGGAAAAACTAGCAGAAAATGAAAGGAAATGTATTCTTAAAGAAGCAGGTCTAGAACATGTTCCTATAAGTATATTTAAGAACATCCTGTGAAACGTACAATATAGTCACTGGAATAAAATGATCTCACTGGATTCTCCAGAAAACATGCAGTGCTTCTCTTGATACAAATCTTATTTTCTAAAATCCCAGCAATAGAACTGCACCAAACAGTGAACTTAACATAGGCATCATAGTAAGGGTCTGTTTACACTTAACAGCAACTGGTGGCACAATATACCGGTAAGTCTCCTTTTTTATATATAGGTTAACTTAAACGCTTTAAAACATCACACAACGGCCCAATTTATCATTTGTGTTTTTTCTTTAAGTTGCTTTCCTTTTTTGTCTTTATTATTTATTGGTATTAGTTGCAGTTTTTAGCACTAAATTCTTCAAAATGGTGTATACACTTCATGAATTTTTAGCAAAGTCACAAAATGGTCATTTTTCCTTTCTTGAACTGTTTTGCTTTTGCGAATTTTTGGTGCTCAAAGCCAAACATTGTGGAAAATGGTGCCAAAATGCTGACATACTCAAATATATACTCGGGGAACTGGAGTAGAGTTGTGCCAAGTTTTGCCACTTTTTAAAAAGTTGCAATTTATGGCTCAGCAGAAAACATCTGGATTAGCTAAATTCTGCCCACAAAACAGAAAACAAAAAAAAAAAGACAAACTTATATAACATAGACATAAGAAAAGGCGCCAATAGAATAATGAATTGTGTGCAAATAGAAAAAGGCGCAAAACACACAAAAGTAAATGAAAACCTTGTGTAAAGGCGATGGTGAATTGGGGACAATACTTTTCCATTCTTGTGTTTGATTATCTTTTTCTTTGACCCCAAAGTTTAGCCAATCACAGGGTGTCAGTATTCTCAATGTGCACCTGTGAACAGTAGGGGAACCTGGGAGCAAGTGTACAATTGTGCTGCGCTGTATCCACAGGCAACATGAAGTATTGCACAGTGTCTGTCTGTTGACATCAATGAGCTCTTCTTGTATTGCACAGATAGGCTTGGTTCTCAAAAAGAAAAACATTTTTGTCACTCTTCACATCATCTTATTGATGAATATTCTGAATAAGGGGTCCTTATTTAGTGTGCTAACAATGCACTAAGATAACTGAAAATACGTTTTCTACATATAACAAAACATTTCACGTTTATATTGCAGTATATAAGGCTTGGAAACAGTCTAGTTTTTGATTTCAGAGTATTTGAGAGTCTATTTTTCAAGTTGGTTCCTTAAAAAGTACATACTCCACTAACATGAAATGTCATCATCAGTTGATATTTGCCAGTCACTCTGAAGTTCCCTTTTTTATTAATTTCCTCTTTCAGTGGAAAGCCACAAATAATTTATTTGTACAATGAACTTTAACCCCCCCCCACACCATTATGGTGTTGAGTTTAACAGAGTTCCATCCTGCCACAATTAACTGAAGGGATATGGAGCAATGGCTTCTTCATGTTGAAAAATCTTCAAATTGAACATGTTGTGCATCCTATGTGCCACCTGAAAAAAAGAACCTCCCCTCTACTCTTGGTGATTTTTTATTATCTCTCGTTTCAATCTACAGGGTGGGCCATTTATATGGATACACCTAAATAAAATGGGAATGGTTGGTGATATCACCTTCCTGTTTGTGGCACTTTCGTATATGGGAGAAGGAAACTTTTCAAGATGGGTGGTGACCATGGCGGCCATTTTAAAGTCGGTCATTGGATTGTTAATGCTGGAAAACGTTCCACATTATGGGTATCAGGTCAGAGCATTTCTACAAGGAATCTGACCCCCTTAGACTAGCATTTCTTCTGCGGTGTTACTAGTGTGTCAAGAGTGGGAGAAGAGGGTTGCACTGACAATCCAACACAATGGGCAGCGCTCTGAACACATTTTATGAGTGGTCAGAATCTTGTAAATTACTCATGAAAGAATAAAGTTACGTTAAAACCAAACACACCATTGTTTTTCTTGTGAAATTCTCAATAAGATTGATGTGTCACATGACGCTCTTCCCATTGGAAAAAAATAAAGTTGGATCCAAAATGGCCAATTTCAAAATGGCCGCCATGGTCACCACCCATCTTGAAAAGTTTTCCCCCACCCATATACTAATGTGCCACAAACAGGAAGTTGATATCACCAACCATTCCCATTTAATTTAGGTGTATCCATATAAATGGCCCACCCTGTATTGTAAAAATCACTGTCTGATGATTGACCACAAGACAGTGGTGAAGTTTCTTACCCAAGATTCTCATTTTCTCAGATCACATCTTGGAAATTGAAACTCGACTTTTTTATTTAAAGAAATTAATATTAGTACAAAAATAATTTCAAGATTTTCCTACATTTTTAACCAAAATAGACTTTAATTTCTATTTTATCCGACATAAATGAATTTTTCAATACTCATCATGGAAACTCCAAGCAACACATTTTAATCAGCCATTAGACTTGCCAGCAAATTCAAGATATAGGCCTTTAGGGACAGCAGTGTTACCTCATTTAGCGTAACAAAAGCCAAGCAGTGTCCCGAGTTTGTGGACTGTCTTTTCACCACAACAAAGACTTATTCTGTAGCTTGGATCGCTTTTCCTTATTTTCCTCCAGCAGCTTAAGTTGCAACTTACCCTACATATGACTCAAAGAAAGAGAAAAGGAATGACTTGTTTAAACAGGTGCTTGTTGTGGGCCGGAGTTTTGTGCGCTAGGGGTTTTGAAATTGAAATCAAACATGCGATCAAAAAATCTCTCTATGGCCACCCAAGAATTATTTCAAAGTTTAACATCTGGTTTTATTAAGCATTTCCCAAAATACTTGTATTAATACAAGATCATACGATATAAGAACTTTTCTTTGTTGGTTGTTTTTTGGAGTGAAATAATAGTAAATGCAAATTATAACATGCCCTCTTGTGTTACAATATGAGCTTATCTTCATTTTTGAGACCTTATGTCATGCAAATTGGGAAATTAATGGATGTAACGTTTCAATGTCACACTATTAAAGGGGTTGTCCAGGATTAGAAAACATGGTTGCTTTCTTTCTAAACAAGTCCTGCACCTGTTTATGGGTTATATGTATTATTGTAAGCTGCAATACCACACATAGACTGTAGGCAGGCGCGGCGCTGTTTTTGGAATAAAATTGGCTTGATTTGCTCATTCTAGACAACCCCGTTAAAGTTACTGCAATTAATTTAGTCATGCAATCAGTTTTGGATCGGAGTACATCATTGCGCCCATCAAAATAAATATTTTTGGAGCCTACGCTCCATTTCTACAGACCATGTGTATGTCCAAATTAAAGGGAATCTGTCAGCAGGTTTTTGCTATGTAGTCTTAGAGAAGCATGATGTAGGCAGAGAGACCCTGATTCCAGGGATGCATCACTAAAGGCCCCGTCTCACATAGAGAGATCGCTATTGCGTCACCAATTTTGTGACGCAACGGTGATCTCGCTACATGTGACACACAGCAGCGACCGCCCCCCCATGCTGGATATCGCTGATCCTGCAGGAATGTCCTGGGCCATTTTTTCGTCGTCGGCGTCCCACTGGCCAGCATGCATCGCTGTGTTTGATCGCTGGATCGTTGCTGCGTCGCTGAAGAGATCTGCCTGTTTGGTAGCTTACTAGCGATCATTTAGCGACGCACCAGCGATCCTTATCAGGTCGTATCGTTGTCGGGAATGCTGGTGCGCCGCTAAGTGAAACGGGACCCTTACTGGTCTGCATGCTACCATTTAGATAAAACCTAGCGGAAGCCACCAGAAGAATGGTCAGGTCAATTCCTTTACCCACTATATGGTTTTTAAAGCTACAAAAGATGGAACATACTGTATGCACAACTAGTCATTTTGACATCGCTGTGCATATACTAATCATTTTTAACATTTGAATACTTTTCAGGTGAGTTCCAAGCAGAATGAGCTTGTAAGAGACATCATACACACAAATCCAATGGCTGATTAAGCAGTGAACTGATCCTATTGACATAATATAGCTCAGACTTATAACCAAATGCTTCAGGACTTTAGACAATTTTAAGCTGCAAAATGATGTGAGCAAAATAAACTTTGAAAAGAAGTTACAAAAAGTGAAGAGTAAATTCAGACTTGTGCCTTCAATGTTTTGTTCAAAGCGCAGTGGTAAAATAAAGAAAAACTTACAGAGATATTCTTTGAGGCATGGAGAACATTTGTGATTGCTTGGCCTAAAGTAGCAAAGCAAATATCACTTGTCTGCTTGCAGGGCCGTTTTTAGACAAAGTGGACCCTGGGGAAAACTTAAAAGTGGGGTCACAAATACTCACAAGTTGCACCATCACACAGAAACATTTAGGTTGCATTTACAAGCGCTGAGTTCAGGCTATTAAATTAGCGCGATTGACAATATTCAAGTCGTTCAGCGTTTGTTTACCGGCCTCTTTACACAGGTTTACGAAGAAAAATGGGTACAGAATGATCACTAGTAGGTAAATCTGTCCTCATAAAGTATCATGATATCAGCAGCACATGGGCGATGTGCTGCTGAGAACAATCACTTTTTTCCAGTATTAACAATCCAATCACCCGATGAACGAGCAGAATATTGTTAGTTTGTTAGGCAATTGCCGACATGTTTATCCATATGAACTATCGTCTGCACTACCGGTGTTTATAAATGTGGATGATACATACACACACAACACACACAATACATGTTACACACTGTGGTCTAGTATCCACTGTGTCTGCTAGGGGCGCTGTGTGGAGGTCCCAGGAGAAAGGATGAATGGCAGAATACTGAATGGCCATTATGCATCTCAAAGTGGGTGGCTTTGAGATGGAAACTTATGTGTTGATCAGCAGTGATACTGCTGAGGTGCTGCTTTAATGTGTCAGGGAGAAGTCTCCAGGTAACTAGGGAGATGGGCGGGTCAGTTACCTACAAACCCACCCAGGAGTGTGTTTAAGAGTGTCATAATAAAGTATATGTGTATGAATGCTTGAAGGACCTGTGATGAGGTCATAGCCATGTGACCCGGGGGGGCGTGGCTACGGACCATATAAGGTTACCAGAGTAGGTCACATGAGAGAGAGCGCATGGATCTGATTGAGCCATGTGGAAGGTCCTGGCAGGCCTAGGTGGAAGAAGGTGTGCTACCTTCCTGAAGACCACGTGCTGAGGCTGCTGACCCGGGGAGGCCTATGTATATTGGCTGTATGTGAGGAGGGATAAGCCTCCTGTGTTTTGCTGAGGCTCCAGGACTGAGCCTGAGATAATGGACACTTATGCTTCTTTCGCCTGAGCTAAAGGCTATTCCTTGTGTTATGTGCTGCTTTATGGGTTATGAAGCAATAAACCCTGTGAACTTTTAAAAGGAACGTGCCTCCTGGTTGTCTCCCGTCGCACCTAAGTGAGTAGAATCCGTACAATTGGTGACAGACTGCGGGCAGCAGTTCCAAGAAGCACATGTTGCCGTACTGGCGGCTCTGAGCCAGGAGAGCAGGCGGTCTGGAAAATTGTGAGTAATACTGACCAAGGTCAAAGAAAGTGACTGTGTTGATATTTGTGGGATACCTCTGAGGAGAAGAGGCGTTCGAGAACCTGTGTGGCTGACACCAGCAGGTAACAGACAGAAGTCTGTGTTGTACTGACCGGGGTCAGTGCTAAAGACTGTGTACCTAGAGGGTTCAGTGAGCAAGGTCCTGGAGGGTCAGTGTTGGGAGGTTCTAGGAGAAGAAGCATCTCCCTGGAGCACGTGGTATGACCTTGGCCCTGGTGAGGTGTGAGTGTTGGGCAGTCTCAGGTGGAGATGGATGTCCTGAAGAGCACCCGCTAAGCCCCTGGACCTGGTGAGGCCGGTGTGTTGGGAGACCCTTGCAGGAGGGTCAGCTCCCTGAATAGCACCCGGTGCACCCTGTGTGTTGGATGGTCTCAGGCGGAGACGGTACGTCCTGAAGAGCACACAGAAAGGACACGTGAGCTTTTGTGTGGTGCTTTTTTTTTCTTCTTTTCTCAACTCAGCCTGTGGTGGCTCATTGGGAGTCAAGAAGGTGACAAGCGGCTTACTGTAACTTGGCGGGGTTACGAAGGGGACAAGCGGCTTCCGGTAACTCGGCGGGGTTACAAAGGGGACAAGCGGCTTCCTGTAACTCGGCGGGGTTACGAAGAGGACACCAGCCGCTGTGTGTGTGAACAGCAACCGGTGGTGTCGGTGATCGGTGACAGCAGGAGCTGTGGGGGTGCCAACAAAGACTTGTGTGGTATCGTAAAAGAGACAAACAGTGTTGTGTGAACTGTGGTCTGAGAAGACTGGTATAACGGACATGGGGAAGCCCCGAAAGGGGGCGGTGGCCCAAAAGGGGGTGGAGTCCCAAAAGGGGATGGTGACCCAAAAAGAAGTGGAGTCCCAGAGAGGGGGCGGTTACCCAAATTGGGGTGGTAACCCAAAAAGGTTGGAGTCCCGGGAGGGGGCGGCGAACCAAATTGGGGTGGTTCAGGAAATGGCAGCACTGGTTGCCTCAGTGGGTATGTCTGGGGAACCGCAGTGTGTGTGTATGAGTTTTGAGGAATGCGGCATGTATTTTCCTGATAACGATGGGCCACAGGTGTGTATCGTGATGCTGCACCGGGAAGGAGTCCCTGGTAGTCTGGATTCAAAGAGCCAGGTGACACTGACAGGAACTCCTCTCGTTTTATCTCTGACCGAGAAAAACGTCAGGGTTCGCTGCGACCATGGGGTCATTGTGAATTATACGGTGGACAGAGTTATGATTGAGATGTCAAAGGGGAAGTGTCAAGGTGGTAGTATGCCACCAAACTTAGTGCATACCTTTGATAGGGGTCGAGACTTTGTCGTGTTTGATGGCGTATGGTCGGACGATGAAGACGTTTTGACTGTGGGGCCAGCAGACACTGAGACGGTGACGCCTCCTGACATGGACAGGTCAGAGGTAGAAGCGACCGGAAGAAAAGGTACATCTGCCCAACTTACTGACCTGACATCTTGTGACAGGACAGATGGTGGGCTGGGAGATGAGGTGACTGGAGTGGACACACGGTCAGAGGGTAACTGGAGGGTTGACTTGGATGATCGGTGTGACTCAGATTCTAGGGGTGACTGTCGCTCTGAGAAAGGGAGCACAGACTAGAAGGGCTAGTGAAAGAAGTCCCCGATCTCAAAGGTCACCTGGCATCATGGCAAGGTCTGAAAAAGTCCCTCAGAGAAGAGGTAGCAGTACTCACAGAAACTGTAAGAGGTCTTCTGTGGGAGAAGTGGGACGAAGACTTACAGCGGCCATGCCTGAGTGAGGAACAGTGTGAAGACAAAAAGAAACTGAAAAGTATGGAAGCAGAGGTGATTCGTTTGCAGACAGGGTTTGCTGCTGCAGAGTGTGCTAAAAGACAAGCACAGCAGGAAAGAGATGAACTGACTGATGTGATTGCCAACAACAGAGGTGAAGGTGCTCTGGCTTTGGAAGAAAAGAGGCGGTTAGAGTCTCGCATTGTTCAGCTTGAAGAAGAAGTGAAGGAAAAACACGGCAATGTTGAATTAGCCAATGACAGGCTGAGAAAGGCCACACTTCAGGTTGACCAGATGAATGGTGATCTGAAGACAGAATGTAGTAATGCTCAGAAGAATGAGAGTGCCCATTAGTTCACCAGAATAATGAGTTACAAGCAAAGGTTGCACTACTGGAGGAACAGCTTGATGCGAAAATTAAAGTGCGACAATCTGCAAGCAAACAAGTACGTCGTACGGAGAAAAAACTGAAGGTTGTACTAAGGCAAATGGATGATGAAAGGCATAGTTCTGAGCAATACAAAGACCTGGTGGAGGGAAATGATGTGCGTCTGAAACAGCTGAAACGCCAGGTGGAAGAAGCAGAGAAAGAGGCTCAATGTGCCAATACGTTGCACCGTAGATTACAGTGTGAACTGGAGGTTGCTACGGAGACAGCAGATACAAAGAACTGTGAGGTTAATGCACTGAAAAGTAAACTTAGATGTGGTGGGGTACGATTTCTTACAAGACGCTTAGATAGAGAAAGGATGGTGACTAACCAGTGTCTGACGATGCAGACAGACCGTGACTGGAAGGTCAAAGCCAATGACCGATATTCTGACCGCTGGAGGCGGGGGAGGTCTAACGTAGGAACGAGGCCATATGACAGATGGAGACGGTTCTCTCGACTTGTGGGGCAAGGTGTAGTGAGTGCCTGGTTGCGAGACCCTGGTATAATATTGTGTATTCAACCCCACAAGTTTGAACAGAGGGGGGAGGTATGTGGTGTAGTAACCACTGTGTCCGCTAGGGGGCGCTGTGTGGATGTCCCAGGAGAAAGGATGAATGGCAGAATACTGAATGGCCGTTATGTATCTCAAAGTGGGTGGCTTTGAGATGGAGACTTATGTGTTGATCAGCAGTGATACTGCTGAGGTGCTGCTTTAATGTGTCAGGGAGGAGTCTCCAGGTAACTAGGGAGATGGGTGGGCCAGTTACCTACAAACCCACCCAGGGGTGTGTTTAAGAGTGTCATAATAAAGTATATGTGTATGAATGCTTGAAGGACCTGTGATGAGGTCATAGCCATGTGACCCGGGGGGAGTGGCTACAGACCATATAAGGTAACCAGAGTAGGTCACATGAGAGAGAGCGCATGGATCTGATTGAGTCATGTGGAAGGTCCCGGCAGGCCTAGGTGGAAGAAGGTGTGCTACCTTCCTGAAGACCACGTGCTGAGGCTGCTGACCCGGGGAGGCCTATGTATATTGGCTGTATATGAGGAGGAATAAGCCTCCTGTGTTTTTCTGAGGCTCCAGGACTGAGCCTGAAATAATGGACACTTATGCTTGCTTTCGCCTGAGCTAAAGGCTATTCCTTGTGTTATGTGCTGCTTTATGGGTTATGAAGCAATAAACCCTGTGAACTTTTAAAAGGAACGTGCCTCCTGGTTGTCTCCCATCGCCCCTAAGCAAGTAGAATCCCTACAACACATATGTATATACACATAGCATACAAGTATACATACAAACAAATATATATGTATACATAAAATGCATACACACATGTGGACAGGACATGTATACACAGTATGAATGGGTTCAGAGAGCACATACATACACACATATGTACATGTATACACAGAGGACCTACCTAACGGGTCCAGAGAGCATAAACATACACACGTGTACATGTATACACAGAGCACATACCTAACAAGTTCAGAGAACACATACATACACACATGTATACAATGAGCTCATACACAAAAATATGTGTACACAGAGCACATACACACACATTTATGTATGCACAGAGAACATACACACATGTATACACATAGTACATACTTTAACACTAGAGACATCCTGGGTGTGGCAAAAAGGCTCACTGCATTGTTTCACCATCAAGGTGCCTCCACCTGCATGACTGGTGATTGACATTGCTGGCTTACTTTGAATAGGAACTATCAGTAGAGAAATCTCATGCAAGCCAGTACTGTCAATCACCAATAAGGGAGAGAGAGAATGCAAAACCAGTAGGAGGAACTGACCCTCTTGGCCACACCCAGAGTTCACCAGCCATCTATATAATTTGCACATTTGATGAAACTTCTGTTTCTAAAGAACGGAGGCAGTGATTAAAACACTATGGTAGTGAATTTTACAGGGTGGGCTATTTATATGGATACACCTAAATAAAATGGGAATGGTTGGTGACCCAGATCGGAACGCTGAGTTTGCAGAATGGGCAAAACAAATATTGGAACAAGACCCTCAGTTTACACAGAGCGTTATGTTCAGTGATGAGGCAAACTTTTTTCAGTGGGCCAGTTATATGGATACACCTAAATAAAATGGGAATGGTCACAGTTTTCTTGCATAGGGTGTCTTGCATTGAAATCTGCTGCAATGACCCGGGTACTGCGTTCACCAGACATCAACACAATTTCTATTCGCTACTCACTTGTATACCTCTGAGACATGTCAATGGCTGTAAACAAGAAAAACTTGTAAATAACTCATGAAATAATAAAGTTAAATTAAAACCAAGCACACCATTGTTTTTCTTGTGAAATTCTCAATAAGTTTGATGTGTCACATGACCCTCTTCCCATTGAAAAAAATAAAGTTGAATCCAAAATGGCCGACTTCAAAATGGCCACCATGGTCACCACCCATCTTGAAACGTTCCCCCCCATATACTAATGTGCCACAAACAGGAAGTTGATATCACCAACTATTATTTATGTTTTATTTAGGTTTATCTATATAAATGGCCCACCCTGTATATGGGATTTGGGACTATATCACACACAAGCCTAAAGTATGTGTTTAGTTTGCATCTTCAATTTGGGGTGACAGACTCCTTTAAAAATAAAAATCATTACTAGAGTAGAAGATTGTGACATAGATGTGCCTAAATAGAAAGAAAGGTGAAAAGAGGGTTAGTTATGGAAGGCAGGTAAGAAAATAAGTCAATATAAAATGTTAACCTATTGTTGTAACTTGCATGTTTGTTACACACTTAGGCTGGTTTCACATTTGCGCTTCATAGCGCAGCGACGGCCTGCGCACGGCCGCCGCTAAGCCCCACCCCCTGCCGGCTCCCTGCCCGCCCCATCCGGTCATCGCCGCCTACTAGCGCACATGGACGCTTGCGATCTGCGCACCCTATCTTTAGCATAGGGTGCGCAGATCGTGCGCTGGCCGTGCGCTAGCAGGATTTTGCCGGGGGCACCTTCAATAGTGCGAAGCGCACGGCAAAATCCTGCTAGCGCACGGCCAGCGCACGATCTGCGCACCCTATGCTAAAGATAGGGTGCGCAGATCGCAAGCGTCCATTTGCGCTAGTAGGCGGCGATGACCAGATGGGGCGGGCAGGGAGCCGGCAGGGGGTGGGGCTTAGCGGCGGCCGTGCGCAGGCCGTCGCTGCGCTATAAAGCACAAATGTGAAACCGGCCTTAACTTGCTTCTTTCCATTACAGATGGTACAAAGACAGAAGATGTGCTGCAGGTACTAAATTTCACTTATCTAGAGATTAATCTCATGGTCCTTTTTCTTAAAGGTAAAAGGTCACTTCGATGCTTAGTTCAACATGTTTCACAATGGTGGGTACCATGAGAAAAAAAGTGAGACTGATAAAAAAAGTGGAATAAAATCATTATCTTTATTAAATAACATTTAAAATGCGAGACAAGATTAAAGAGACAGGGCAGAAAAACCTCCAATAGAAGGGGATGGTCCGCAGCAGGAAACCGATTATATTATATTGTAGATGCAATTGAATTAATGATAAACCTTATACGGTCATAATAATATACTTTAGATTTCCCATATAAAAATATACGAGTATATAGGAGTCAGCATGCCAAAAAGGTCACTTAGTAATGACAATAGTATACAATTGTTTGCTGCTACTAAGTTTTGCAAACAAACAATATTACATACTGCTCAAGGTAAGGGATAGAAAAGAAAAAAAACCTTCAAATATTCATCAATATTGGTGACGCGAGGGATTATCAATTAAATACACCCAGAAATCAACAAAAAAGGGGTATGAACGATAACATGCACGTATATAGAGCAGTAAACAAAAGAATTTTAGACATTTTTAGGCCATAAATATGGTTTTCAAAAGTATTGACACTAACCGGTAATACCACAAAAGTTCACCCAAGATATAACCAAAAAAAAAAAAATATATATATATATATTTTTTTTTGGTTATATCTTGGGTGAACTTTTGTGGTATTACCGGTTAGTGTCAATACTTTTGAAAACCAAATTTATGGCCTAAAAAATGTCTAAAACTCTTTATAAATCTGTGTAAGATATGTACTTTTTTTTGTGCAGATTGATCCCCAATTACCAGTGGCAGTTATAGTTGATAAGTGACCTGGGCTAGGTGCTCTTTATAAGGACACAGGTTGGCAGGAACAGATGGTGACATCTTTGATACTTGATTATTACATATTGCTATTTTAAAATATGTGAAAAATGTAAAGCTTTCATATATTGTCCTATAGGAGCCACTGCTGGGCTTATTGTTAGCTATCTTTTTGGGTATATTTTTCTTGTATTGTGAAATTTTGGCATGTGATACAGTTTGACACAAAAGAATTTGCTTTCTGTTTTGCATTGTGAAGTTTGCCTTTTGGTGTTGATGGCCTCTGGCACAGCCCAACACTTTCTGAAACTAATGTGACTTGCCCTGCACTGTCTCTTTCAACTTTTTTCTTGTGAACTTTTGATGACAGCTAGAGCTTGAGTTTGCAGGAGAACTTGATTTACTTAAGTCTGATTTAGATAAGGTTCTTACTGAGTCTGCCAGGGCACCAGGCCAATGCTGCTCATACCAGCTGTGTCTTGGTTAGATTTTTCACACTGAGAAAAAGACCACAACCGTTGCTGTGTGCAGTGGCATTCGAGGAATATTGCCATTCTCCAGTAAAGCATAACCTGTGGCATCCTGTAATTGTTTCACTGTTGATTTATTATGCTATCAAAAAGATAAAAATGTTACTACACTTCTGAATATGCTGTAAAATATGACAATTCACACTGCAGTATATAAAAACTCGGTGTTTTTGTGTTAAAGGGAATATTTAATCAAAAACATGACTTATTGTTTAACCCCTTTCTGACATTGGACATACTGTTCCATCCATGTGACCTGGGCCCCTATGACCATGGACGGAATAGTATGTCAAACCGCGCTCACGGAACCCCCCGGATCGCAATGTGTCTGGAGCAGGCAGAGGGGCTGTCGGCTGTGATGCGGGGCCGGCCCGAACGTATAGGCGAACTAGGCGGCCGCCTAGGGCGCCGACCCAAAGGGGGCGCCAGAGAAAAAATAGAAAAAATTATAAAAAATCTTTTCAAAAGGCAAAAAGTTTTAGGGATGGTAAGAAAAGTGTACATATTTAAGGGCAAATATGACACAAGAGAGGTTGGTTGGGTTGGCAACAATTTCGATAGAATCTGAAGTTGCTAAACAAATTAATCTCGGTGACTTAGTGTCATCCTTTTTACAAAAAAAAAAGGCAAGGAAACAAAAATTTTAATTACCTATGGTCGTTTTTGTTTTGTGTTATTGATTACTTTGTATATATTTGTCCTATACAACTTCTCAGAAGATTAAAGGAGAGAGTTAATTAATCATTGTTGTTGTGGTTTATTTTGCTCCTAAATTTATATCCCAAGTTTTCATCTACTGCCAAGAATAGTAGGGGCGCAACAAAATAGTTTCGCCTAGGGCGCCGTAATCTCTTGGGCTGGCCCTGCTGTGACAGCCTCTCTGCCTTTGGATTGGAGACCTCGCAGCATGGCGCTCCCATTGTAACCCGATGTCATCATGTCGACATCCGGGTTATCAGAGCTACTAGAGTTACCATACGCAGTGCATGTCAGGAAGTCTCTGAGGTCTTTTGCACAGAGTGCAGCACTGACAGCTTATATGGCATGCAGATCTGCATGCCATATAAGCGATCAGCCTGCACAAAATGAGTTTCCCATAGTAGGACACAGTGTAAAAGTTAGAATGAAATAAAAACAATTTTTTTAAATAATTGTAAAAATAATAAATAATAATAAATAAATCTAAATTTATTCAATCAATAAATAAATATTTGAAAAAAATAACCCACTAGTTAACCCCTTTTTAACTAGTTTAACCCCTTTAGTGAACACCATTAAAAAAAGCAAAAAAAAGCACAAGGTAAAAAAACAATGTTTTATCATCATACCGCCGAACAAAAAGTGGAATAACACGCGATCAAAAATACAGATATAAATAAACGTGGTACCGCTGAAGACGTCATCTTGTCATGCAAAAAACAAGCCGGCATATAGCTCCATCACCGGAAAAATAAAAAAAGTTATAGCTCTCAGAATAAG
Source organism: Dendrobates tinctorius (assembly GCF_039654945.1). NCBI lineage: Eukaryota > Metazoa > Chordata > Amphibia > Anura > Dendrobatidae > Dendrobates > Dendrobates tinctorius. Next base: position 9,521,317 of record NW_027361728.1, read on the forward strand.
GCGATGCAAAAATAATTATTTTTTCTATAAAATAGTTTTTATTGTATAAAAGCGCCAAAACATAAAAACATTATATAAATGAGGTACGACTGTAATTGTACTGACCTGAAGAATAAAACTGCTTTATCAATTTTACCACACGTGGAATTGTATAAAGGCCCCCCCCCCAAAAGAAATTCATGAATTGCTGGTTTTTTGTTCATTCTGCCTCCCAAAATCTACTTTTTGCAATAAAAAGCGTCTTTTAGTGTGTGACAGCTGCCAAACATAAAAACTCGCTATAAATAGTAAATCAAACCCCCCTTTATCACACCCTTAGTTTGGGAAAAATAATAAAAATGTATTTATTTCCATTTTCCAATTAGGGTTGGGATTAGGGTTAGGGTTGGGATTAGTGTTAGGGTTAGTTTTGTGGTTAGGGTTATGGTTAGTGTTGCGATTAGGGTTAGGGGTGTGATGGGGTTAGGGTTGAAGTTAGAAATGGGGGTTTCCACTGTTTAGGCACATCAGGGGATCTCCAAGAGTGACATGCATCTGATCTCAATTCCAGCCAATTCTGCATTGAAAAAGTCAAGCGGTGCTCCTTCCCTTCCGAGATCTGCCATGCTCCCAAACAGTGGTTTACCCCCACATATGGGGTATCAGCATACTCAGGACAAATTGCACAACTTTTGGGGTACAATATCTCCTGTTACTCTTGGAAAAATAAAAAATTGAGGGCAAAAAGATCATTTTTGTGAAAAAAATAAGATTTTTTATTTTTACGGCTCTACATTATAAACTTCTGTGAAGCACTTGGGGGTTCAAAGTGCTCACCACACATCTAGATAAGTTCCTTAGGGGGTCTGCTTTCAAAAATGGTGTCACTTGTGGGGTTTTTCCACTGTTTAGGCACATCAGTGGCTCTCCAAACGCGACATGGTGTCCGATCTCAATTCCAGACAATTTTGCTTTGAAAAGTCAAATGGCGCTCCTTCCCTTCCAAGCTCTGCCATGCACCCAAACAGTGGTTTACCTGCTTATATGGGGTATCAGGGTACTCAGGACAAATTGTACAACAACTATTGGGGTCCAATTTCTCCTGTTACCATTGGTAAAATAAAACAAATTGGATCTGAAGTAAAATTTTGTGAAAAAAAATGTTCTTTTTTTTTAAACATTCCAAAAATTCCTGTGAAGCACCTGAAGGGTTAATAAACTTCTTGAATGTGGTTTTGAGCACCTTCAGGGGTACAGATTTTAGAGTGATGTCACTTTTGGGTATCTTCTATCATATAGACTCCTCAAAGTGACTTCAAATGTGAGTTGGTCCCTAAAAAAAGGTGTTGTTAAAATGAGATCTCGCTGGTCAACTTTTAACCCTTATAACTTCCTAACAAAAAAAAAATTTGGTTACAAAATTGTGCTGATGTAAAATAGACATGTGGGAAATGTTATTTATTAACTATTCTGTGTGACATATTTCTCTATTTTAAGGGCATAAAAATTCAAAGTTGGAAAATTGTGAAATTTTCAACATTTTTGCCAAATTTCTGTTTTTTCACAAATAAACGCAAGTCGTATCAAAGAAATGTAACCACTATCATGAAGTACAATATGTCACGAGAAAACTTTGTCAGAATCACCAGGATCCTTGGAAGCATTCCAGAGTTATTACCTTATAAATGGACAGTGGTCAGAATTGTAAAAATTGGCCTGGTCATTAACATGTAAACCACCCTTCGGGGTAAAGGGGCTAAATCAGTATTTTGTGTTACATGATTTTTTTTTACATTTTTGGCAATGTATTTTTTTGTATCAAAGTTATTATTAAAAACCAAATCAGTAATCTTGCAATTTTCACACAGGCCACTGGGACTTTTTTAGCTTTAAACGTTTTGTTCTTTCAGGAACAGTTTTTATTAGGTCAGGGTCAGACTTACCAAAAACTCGGACGAGTCTCGAATACCCGTCACTGCCACTGGCACTCGGATCAGAGCATTCAGCTGCATAGATTTACATGCAGTTGAAAGCTCCAATTCGTTGGCAACAGTGCCGGGTATTGACGTGCGAAATTCGTCCGAGTTTCTCGCAAGTCTAACCCCAGCCATAGGTTCCTTATCATCATAGGCAGGATTACAATGAAAGAGAACACCTCTGTACACCCCTGACAACACAAGATCCACTGATAGGCAATTTCACAGTTCCCATTGATCCTCCTCTCTTTACAATGCCCTTTCTACACACTCAATGCAAACCTTAGGGTCAGAGTCTGACCATTGTAGCTAATGTACATGCGAATTTCCTGAAGCAACAGGAATTAGAGTCTAAAATATATCTACAGGGGATTCCTATATTTTATTTTTAATACAGATCATGATATTGAAAATAAAGTTGTTAAAAATTTTAAAAATTTTTTTTTAGCAATAACTAATTTTCTGATAACGCATTCCCTTTAAACAATAAACTGAGACACTAACACTTATCTTACTGCAATTAAATATTCAGGGGTTTTAAATTAAAATGTATGGGCTCCACAATTCTACTGCCGTTAAATATGTTGGCCACAGCTTGGACAACATATCCTAGTGTAAGGGGGTGGTGTTGCTATGGACAGTAAGAGACACGCTGCCACTTTAAGAGACAGCACCCCCCTTGGCTGGTGTGATGGTACATTCTGCTCTCCCCTGCAAAAGACTGCATGTGTTGATCTGTCAAGACTGGAGAGTGGAGGGGTTTTGTTCCTGTGTGTGCGTTTTGAGCTGAAGATTCTGCAGGGGGCTGGTGTGCCTGGAGCTGTGAGAAGAGGATGCACAGCCTGAGACTGACTGAACTTGTGAGATTTTATAGACTCTTCTGGGGATAATAAAGGTGGCTGTTCTGTGCTACTGTGAGAAGCCACGAAGAGACCAAGAAAGGAATCTACAGTTTCCAGGAGCATCTCCAGGACCCTCAAGCAAGGAAAATACCACGTTTCACAGAGCTTCCAGATAGACGTGCGCACCATTGTACAGGACTGCTGGGGGCCCTCTGGACTGGACTACTACGTTACTGTGATGTTAAAGCAAGTTTGGGATCATGTTAGGGCCTAGGATACGCTGCAATAGACAGAGCATGGCAGCGATGGGGCCTGCGTAGCAGAGGCCAGGTAGGCTATAGTTAGAGTAGCATCATTCTGCTTTTATTGTGTTGTTTTGCCTGTTGGAAAATATATTTATCTGTGATAGTTGGAGCATCGTGTTATTTGACGGCCCAGCTAAAGAATATCACTATTGTAAATTGTCTTTTGTCATTGCATGCCCCTGTTTACACCTTCCTTCCACTACATTCCTTGCCTTTTAATAAATTTACCCTTTGTTGTTTGCACCTCATCTTGTGTACTGTAGTCTCCCTGCACTGTGGTGGTTTCCCCGGCCATCGCTTCACTAGCTCTCAGGAGGCTGTCGGTTATAGCGTAAGATTCCAGATAAGATTCTCCATCTTTCCTCTTTCAGCATTTTCTAGTTCATAGTTCTTCTCTGTAGAAATATGCCTTATCATATCTATGCCGACAGAAAGTGATGTACATCATACCAGTAATCTAATATCTTTTTACCTATTGGGTGTGTCAAAGTGACTAGCACCAACTAAAATAATGCCAGTAAAGAATGGTGAACCTGTAAAGCCTCAGCTCACGCACATGTACTGCTCTCTTCTGAGGATTTTATCGGTGCTTCTGTCTTATTCTCCCAAAAAAAGACTCTCATTGAAACCCCAATGGAGGCATTCACTATAACGATGCCATTGGAGTCAGTTTGGACTCTTATCTGAACTGTGTCCGATCAGTATTCATCTTATTTAGACATGCACAAAAAGGTGACATACTGTATCATGTTTGACAAGAGGCCAGACAGTGTCCAAATTGATTCAGTCAGCCTCATAATAGTGAATGTCTCCGTCAAGGCTATGTCAAGGTTTTTATCAGTATCCTATTTTTCGAGAATTCCACAAGGACCATTGTATGTGTTTGAACCTAGCTTTATACTGACAATGCACCCCATTTTGGGAAACTATGTTATAAAGCTGAAAAAGCTGAGCAGATTAGTATATAGTTTTGTGGTGATAAAACAATTCAGAGCTCACTCTGGGTTCAGTAGTCAAATAAGTTGTTTTACTGCAGAGAAAGCAGCCAATCATTAAGTAAGTGTACGATACAACCACCAAACAGAAAACCTTTAAATGCCTGTTTACCCAAGCAGACAAAAGTAAATGATATGCACTGAGCTATTTGCAATGGATCTGTAATTGATGTCTCAGTGTGCATAGATTGCCGTGGTTCTCAGCAGTGTGATTCCTGTTTACACAGGACATTGCGCTGCCAAGATCGATGGTCGTTTGCACTGTATCTTACAAGGTCAAGGAGCACTGTGAAACAAGCAGCCTGGGATTACAGTGCATCTGCACCCTCACGGAGTGAGTGCCATCACTGACACTTTGAGACTGAAAATAAAAAACGGTCACAGGAGCAAAGAAAACGGTCATCAGGTGGAAGACAGGTCACCGTCGAAATGCGCTGTGGATCACACAATACATCCTTGTCCTGGTCTTATTCCAGCGCTCCTGAGACCATTTTTAATTTTCAGTCTCATTACTATCCTCCTAGGAGGTTTACGGCTGGAGCTGTGGTGGACCCGACTTTCCCCACAAAACCTCAGGCTACTTTCACAGCGCTCTGTTTGACCGCCTATTCTCTTGCTTTTTTTTTCACTGACACTTTGAGCGCTCCACTGGTCTCCTCCAATGTCAGTGCACAAGTACAGGAACAGGAATTTGACTTTAGGGAGCACTTGCTGGGAAAAAGCGAGCACAGTCGATGAAGATCAGGAACAATGATCAGTTATGATCATGCCCACACATTCGCATGGGTGACAAAGTGGAAAAAAGAATTACCAAAGAGAGAAGCTGCACCTGTACTCTACTGGTCCCTGTACAGACTAGAAAAGGCCCTAACCACACAACTAAATACACATCCTCGGACATGGCTCCCTAAAAAATTCTAGTGGGGTTTCTTGTACCTTCTGAGGAACCAAAAGGGTGGCCGCAACACAAATCCAACAAAGGTAGAGGAAAGCATGCAGGAAGACAAGAACAAGAACCCAGGGTGAGAAACTAAATCATGTTCACAAAGGATAGACAGGGACAAATAAGGTGGACCAAAACACAGAGTAAATTAATCCTCCCAGACCCCACAATTAGAGAAGAGGGAAAAGAGCCTGGGCAGGAAAAGTCACAGATTTCCAACAAGTAACACAACTGGGACTTACTGGATAAGTTAGACCCCTAACTGGGGTGTTGAAACTCCAAACATCAATCTATATGGAAGTATAGCCAGCAAGTGAGATAATTGAAAGGTGAACATGTAAATGCCATCCCATAATGTGATAGGACAGAGCTAAAAGAGAAAATAGAAAACACCTGTAAGAAGCCCACCAAGAGAGGAAACCCAAGGCAAAAGAAACCATCAGCATGTGGCCAGAGATGAAAAGGACTGTTGCCCACCAGAGAGTGAAACCAACCACGCAGCAAAAGGTCACTGGACCGGATCCTGAATTTGAGCCATGACAGCTAGATATACAAATCGGAACACTTTACAGTATACCGGAGCATTGGTCATGCCAAGAGAGTGCCAAAGTGACCTCATTGGTATATGGATAAAAAGTGAATTTTTCTGCAATTACACCACTAACATATAAGTTACTGGTACAATTGTCATAGGGGCTAAGTCTATTACATAGTTCTTTAATTAATAAATTTGTTTGGGTGTGATTGACTCCATTTAAGTCGCTATTTCGTGTGTATCATAAGGTACCAAAAGCAGCGACCAATGGGGCCTCAAGAAAATTTCAGAATGGGAGCTGATCCCTAGGACAAAAGAGCCCCTTGGCACTCACGTTGCACAGCAGTACTCCTGCCCATGCTCTGTACACAATTCTGCAACACTGCTCCATTCAAATATTGTCATTATCTAGCGTTGGAGTGGGAATGTCACTGTACATAAAAAAAAGAAAACGATGACCACTGTATTTTGGATGTTTTGTGGTGACACCTTTCTATTGATCCTTGGCATGCCAGTCTTTGGATCAAAGCTGATGAATAAGTTGTGACACATCATAATGCGATGACTTAAATTACTTGGAACATCTCACTTATATTTGGCACAATAGCTGTAACAAGCATTCATTTATATGCATCACCATCACCGTCAGCAGCCAGATCTTACCATGCGCTGTATTAGGAGATGTATGCACTACAACTGCTTTAGTATTTATGGTTAACTTCTCTTAATGCCAGAAAGAGAACTCAGTAATAATGTACTGAAACAGTTAAAAATAAATCTCCAAATTCAGCCTGAAATACCCAAAGTTCAGAAGAAAAGAAAGACTCTTTTATTTCAGGACATGAAGCCACAAATTTCTTGCACATGAGTGTTTTCTTCATTTTGGCCAGTAACGCTGTATTCTTGTTGGAGTACTGTAAACTATATGGATTGCCCACATTAAAAGGATGATGCTAACCCGCATGTAATTTTCTATTTAGCATTGCGTCCTGTTAGTGGAGGTCACACCATTACAATTTCTCATGTTTTTGATGCGCTGTGGCTTCCGGAAACAATGTCAAACAGAACCAGCAGCATAAAGCAAATGGCAAGACTGTGACTCACGCTATCGTTATTGTCTGGCCATTGGGGACTTCATAAATAACAGCAGCTTTGTGTTATGTGCCTACATCTGATCTTCGAGGCTGCTCTGAATGTGATTAAAAGAGACCACCACCATCATGGGAAACCAGAACTGATGTAGAACAGGGAGGCAATACAGCACTAAAATGAATATTACAGAAGCATCATTCACATGAATATTCTGCAGCAGTAACGCATGATACTACTGATTTTACATGCAGTATCCAGAGATATCAAGCAGGTTTGTCAAATGGAATGTTTCTTCAATCATTTTATATTTAGTAGTTAGCTTAGTAGTTCCTTTTCATTTAACAGTTTTGTCTGTTAGGCATTTAGTAGCCACTATTATACATTGCTCAAAAAATAAAGGGAACACTTAAACAACAGAATATAACTCCAAGTAAATCAAACTTCTGTGAAATCAAACTGTCCTCTTAGAAAGCAACACTGATTGACAATCAATTTCACATGCTGTTGTGCAAATGGAATAGACAACAGATGGAAATTATTGGTAATTATCAAGACACACTCAATAAAGGAGTGGTTCTGCAGGTGGGGACCACAGACCACATCTCAGTACCAATGCTTTCTGGCTGATGTTTTGGTCACTTTTGAATGTTGGTTGTGCTTTCACACTCGTGGTAGCATGAGACAGACACTACAACCCACACAAGTGGCTCAGGTAGTGCAGCTCATCCAGGATGGCACATCAATGCTAGCTGTGGCAAGAAGGTTTGCTGTGTCTGTCAGTGTAGTGTCCAGAGGGTGGAGGTGCTCCCAGGAGACAGGCCAGTACACCAGGAGATGTAGGAGGGCAACAACCCAGCAGCAGGACCGCTACCTCCGCCTTTGTGCAAGGAGGAACAGGGGGAGCACTGCCAGAGCCCTGCAAAATGACCTACAGGAGGCCACAAATGTGCATGTGTCAGCACAAATGGCTAGAAACCGACTCCATGGGGATGGTCTGAGGGCCCGACGTCAACAGATGGGGGTTGTGCTCACAGCCCAACACCATGCAGGATGCTTGGCATTTGCCATAGAACATCAGGATTGGCAAATTTGCCACTGGCGCCCTATGTTCTTCACAGATGAAGGCAGGTTCACACTGAGCACATGTGACAGACGTGACAGTCTGAAGACGCCATGGAGAGCGACCTGCTGCCTGCAACATCCTTTAGCATGACCGGTTTGGCAGTGGGTCAGTAATGGTGTGAGGTGGCATTTCTTTGGAGGGCCGCAGAGCCCTCCATGTGCTCACCAGAGGTAGCCTAACTGCCATTAGGTACCGAGATGAGATCCTCAAACCCCTTGTGAGACCATATGCTGGTGCGGTTGGCCCTGGGTTCCTCCTAATGCAGGACAATGCCATACCTCATATGGCTGAAGCGTGTCAGCAGTTCCTGCAAGATGAAGGCATTGAAGCTATGGACTGGCCCGCTAATTCCCCAGACCTGAATCCGATTGATCACATTTGGGACATCATGTCTCGCTCCATCCACCAATGTCACATTGCACCACAGACTGTCCAGGAGTTGGCGGATGCTTTTGTCCAGGTCTGGGTGGAGATCCCTCAGGAGACCATACGCCGTCTCATCAGGAGCATGCCCAGGCGTTGTACTATAGGGAGGTCATACAGGCACATGGAGGCCACACACAATACTGAGCCTCATTTTGACTTGTTTTAAGGCCATTACATTCCACTTTAATTTTGTGTGTGACTCCAAATCCAGGCCTCCATTGGTTAATAAATTTTATTTCCATTGATGATTCTTGTGTGATTTTGTTGTCAGCACATTCAACTTTGTTTATTTTTTTGAGCAGTGTACATTTTATTGCAAAATAAACCAATAATTTGTTTTGAAAGTGAACTTGGCATCAAATATTATATAGAATTCAGTAGCGTAGCTACTGGGAGGGGCAGAGGGGGCCATTGCCCTGGGCTCTGTCCCATGAAGGGGCCCACTGGAGGCAATGCCACTTTTTGATGAGGCAGAACACTGCAGAGGAGGAAAGCAGGCAAATGCCTGCTCCCCTGCCTGATGGACATTCTGCACGCTGCTGGCACAGTGGAGTCTCCCTCCTGCATTGAGAGTGCCAGCTTTACTGACCTGAGGAGCTTCTTCCAGGTTGCACTTTGGTGCACAGCTCGGATTTGCTCAGTCACACTGGGTCCTAGTGCCCACCTTGCATTTCTCTCAGACATTTCCTGGTCCTGCCTCACTCTCTGTAAACTTGGTAAGTGGCATGCCATGGTCACTGGAGGGTGAATGTGAGAGGATGGGGGTATTGTGGGGGCTGAAGTGGGGTAGGGAGACAGGGCATTGGAAGGTAAATGTGAGCGGATGGGGGCATTGTGGGGATTGAAGAGGAGGGGAACAGGGAACTGGGGGTTGAATGTGAGAGGATGGGATATTGTGGGGGCTGAAGTGGGGTGGGGGGGCAGGGCATTGGGAGATGAATGTGAGAGGATGAAGGTATTGTGCAGGCTGAAGAGAAGGGGAATAGGGAACTGGGGGTTGAATGTGAGAGGATGGGGGTATTGTGGGGGCTGAAGAGGAGGGGAATATGGAACTGGGGCTGAATGTGAGAGGATGGGGTAATGTGGAGGCTGAAGTGGGGTAGGGGGACAGGGCATTGGGAGGTGAATGTGAGAGGATGGGGTATTGTTTTGGAGGGGGACAGGGCACTGGGGGTGAATGTGAGAGGATGGGGATATTGTGGGGGCTGAAGTGGAGGAGAGGGACATGGCACTGGGGGCTGAATGTGAGGGGATCGGGTATTATGGAGGAAGGGCACTGGGGGTAAATGTGAAAGAATGTTGGTATTGTGGGGGCTGAAGTGGAGAAGGGGTACAGGGTACTGGGGGGTAAATGTCAGAGAAAGGGGGAACTGTGGGGAGGGGTGACAGGGCACTGGGGGTGATTTTGAGAGGATGGGGTCTTGTGGTAGAGGGGGAAAGGGCACTGGGGGTGAATGTGAGAGAATGGGGTATTGTGGGGGCTGAAGTGGAGGAGGGGGCAGGGCACGGGAGGCTGAATGTGAGAGGATGGAGTATTGTAAGGGGGACAGGGCACTGGGGGCTGAATGTGAGAGGATGTGGTATTTTTGGGGGACAGGGCATTGGAGGCTGAGTGTTCCCCTATACTCACAATTAGGGTGTGCCACGTAGCTGTAGTCAGGATTACCTGGTTAGGGGCCCACTCAAATTTTTCGCCCCCCCCAAGCTGAAATACTAGCTACGCCTCTGTTAGACTTTCTTTACATTTTTGTTAGAGGAGCAAATCGATTACATGGACAGCCTGTAGATTTACTACTGTTATGAGAGAGTTACAGGGAAATAGAACATCTGTTATGAGGTTCTGTCACTGATAACAGCAGGTCAGTAGGAGTACCAGCAACACCACACCCTGTTATCAGTTTAACAAAAAGAGAAAGTTGAGAGCAGTCAACCCATTTAACACCTTAAAGGGAAATCTGTCACCAGGTTTTTGACATCTAATCTGAGAGCTGCATGATATAGAAACATAGATTCTGAAATTAGCGATGTGTCACGTACTGGGTTGCTTGTTGCAGTTTTCATAAAATAATAGTTTTATCAACAGGAGATTATCACTACAGGACTAGTATAGCTCTACCATCTAATCCTCCATATTCATAAGCGCTCCACCACTGATTGTCAGCCTTCTGCCTATGCACAGTGTACACAGAAGGCTGCCAATTAGTGGTGTGGGTAGGGTAATACAGAGCTCATCATTCAAAGAACTGGTGCATTTACAGCAGATAAAACAGTGATTTTATCAAACGTGCCACAGGCAGTCCAGTAACTGATACATTGCTACAATCAGGGTCCCTGCCCGTATATCATTCTGCTGTCAGATTGGGTAGCAAAAACATGGTGACAGATTGCTTTTAAGGACCATTCAATTTTTTCCTCCACATCTTGTGAGAAATATAGGAAATACTTCATTAAGGCTGGTTTCACATTTGCGTTATAACAACGCTGCGCATTGCGTTGGTAAGCCCCGCCCCGATCCGGCTCCCTGCTTGCCCCATCCGGGATCACCGCCTACTTTCGCTTTTGCACGCATGCGATCGGCGCACCCTATCTTTAGCATAGGGTGCGCAGATCATGCGCTGCCAGTGTGAAAGTAGCGTGCTACTGTTAGTTGTTGTGGATAGGATCGGGGGTCTGCAATCCGATAGCTACCAACCTCTCCGGTTTTCTGGACTTAGCTTGTATTTTTGTTTTTTCCTCCTTCGGTGACTCATTCATAACAGACCGCCCACTTTCGGAATTTTTGACAGTACAACTCTGCAGAATCCTGACCCTGGCTCAATGCCAACAGGGCCTTTTCAGCCTGATCAATAGCATTAGGTTCATCATACAACAACCCCAAGGCCTGAAAAAATGCGTTCACATCAGTCAGAATAGGATCATCAGGTTTCAAAGAAAACGCCCAATCCTGGGGATCGCCGTGCAGCAAAGAGATGACAATTTTAACCTGCTGTGCGGAGCTCCCCGATGAGTTAGGCTTCAAGGCAAAAAATAATTTACAATTATTCTTAAAATTCAGAAATTTAGACCGATCCCCAAAAAACACATCAGGAGTAGGGATCTTTGGTTAGCAGCATGTGAATGAGCAAGATAGGCGGAAATTCCCCACACTTCAGCAGTAAGCTGCTCCACACGATCAGACAATTGCTTAATCTCCATTGAGAAAAAATTCCCCCTACGGCCTCAGAGAAATAGAGGAAAAAATATACACAAAAAAAAAATTCTGACACTTTTTTCTCTCTATTTTTTTTTTTTACAATTCTCTCCTGCTATTGAGCACCCTAGAATCTGCGGTATGGCTGGTGATTCTGTTATGAATGAGTCACCAGAGGAGGAGAAAACAAAAATACAAGCTAAGTCCAGAAAACCGGAGAGGTTGGTAGCTATCAGATTGCAGACCCCTGATCCTATACACCACAACTAACAGTAGTCGTGGGGGGTTCCTACGGTGCCCTAGACCCCTCGTCACAGCCGGAGAACTACATAAGCCTTAAGAAGGAAAGGGGAAATCTAAACTTTCCCAGAGCAGACCCCAAAGCAATAGACAGCCCCCAACATGTATTGTCGGTGAAAAAAAGATGAAAACACAGACAGAAAGACAGACTGAGCAAACGATGGGGCCCAACTAACTAAATAGGACAGGACAGAAAAGATGCTGGCTGCAATCCGCAAAAAACCCTAACAAAAATGTCCCAACCGTCTGATAGGGAAAAAGGCCCTGAAGTCGCTAGACTTCAAAATCACTATATCAGCACTCAGGTATATTCTGAAAACAGAGCAAAGAGATCAACTGATCAGAGACAAAAATGGAATTCAGCCAGTCCCAGGACTGGCTGAACACAAACACTAAGCAAACCAGACAAAATCTCATGGAACAACAGCAGGGCAAAAACTTAGCTTTTAGTAGACAGGAACCAAGCTGGATGCAAGAGCTCAGAGCAGAAAGGATCACCAGCAGCCCTGCAGGGCGTCGGCTGCCTTATATCCACTCAGAAATTCCAGATGTCCAATCACACTCCGCATGTTCAGATGACAGGTTCTTCCCATCCCAATCAATTTCACTACCTCTCTTCACCAGCAGAGGGAGTTCATCAGACATCAAAGGTGAAGGGGAGAATGAACTCACAACATGTGGAGACACTTAGATGGTGTAGTGTCCGGCGCAGGGGATGTAGCAGTGCCAGGCGGACGGACGCAGGAAGGAATGGAGGAAACCAGGGCATGTAGTTCCAAAGCTTTACTCACAGTCTGTAGTGCCCGCTTCTGTGCCGTGACCTCCAGGTCAGGGACTCAGTCAACCTCCAGGCAAGATGGAATGCTCCCTTCCACACTCCGACAACTTATGTGCCTTTCCTGAACGTCTCCTCTATAGCACCTTAAGTGTGAAGATCTCCTAGTACTGTGTTACACTGGAGTTCCTCCTGACAGATGTTCCCAAGAACTTCACTTGCACGGCAGACAGCTGTAGCCTGCTTCGGGGACTCTCTACTCCTAAGTCCCGGCTCTCTATCCGTGTTGCTGTTGTGCCCTCAAGTCTTAGATGGGAGTAGTGCATTTAGAGCCCACTACTCCACCAGTGTCTGCTGCAGAACCATTAGTGTCCATACAACCTCGGGAACCAGGCCCCGGCCTTGCGCTTAGAACTTCTAGTCAGGGTTCTTCCTCTAACCCACGTCCTCTGTGTTCCCTTTCACTCCTACATTCTGTACTTGTCTTTCCCCTTCTATGGAAGCTCAGGCTTCGGTTCAATGTCCTTCTCCTTCTTTCCTTTCCCGTGCCAGCTGGCTCAGATCACTGAGGCATCTGCAGCACTCCTTCCTCCATCCCTCTTCCAGGGATCCCCACTCCTCCTGAGTGGCTTCCTCTCTCTTACTCCACCTCCGAACTCAACTGAACCTCAATCCTGAAACTGTCCCGCTCTTATATATATATTCTGAACTCCACCCACCTCCCAGCACGTTTAGTGTTCCAAACAGGGAACCACCAAAGGTGCTCTGCCTCTCTCTAGGCAAAGAGCCACAATGTGGCTTTGCTGAACTACTCTATTTTGTGGGGTGCGAGTGTTAGAGCATGGTCAGGAGCCTCCAACTTACCTGGATGGTGGGGCACCACACCTTAGGAGAAAGTGCAGTACCTCTGTGGCGACTGAGCCTCAGGGGTGCCACATAGGCTGTGTACTAAATAATCCTTAATAGATTGCCCCTTTCCATAGGTAACATTTGGTCTTGATTGAATTATACCTTGTAGGTCGGGAATAGAGATCTGTCAAAAGAATTCTCCAGTGTTGTTTAAGAGTTTGGAAGACACTGTCTGCCTGATTGTCATATGTTCCAATGATTCTCATGATTCCACTGTCCCTGACGCAATAACCTAAAGTTGATGTTCTGCTCAGTCCACCTTCACTGCCACCATACTGTAACACTTAAGGCCCCTTTACATTTAGCAATGTACCAGTGATCCCGACCACGATACGACCCGGTCAGTATCGCTTGTGCATCGCTAAATGGTCGCTAGTGAGCTGCCAAACAGGCAGATCTCACAGCGATGTAGCGACGCAGCAGCGGTTGTTACTTACCTTTCAGACGCGGCGATCCTGACGTCCTCCCGCCCGCGTCCACGCGTCGCTCATCGGAGCCAGCAGGAAGCCCAGCAGGAAGCTGCACGATCTCGCGCGGTCAGCGACAGACAGCGGGGGAGCCGGTCGGAGGTAAGTATCACACATAGCGATATCGCTAGCAATATCGCTGCTGCGTCACAAAATCGGTGACGCTTTAGCGATATTGCTAGCGATATCGCTATGTGTAAAGTCCCCTTTAATGTAGTACAGCGTGGAATTTCCATCCAATCAATGACATTTGTCTCTGTTCTTCCCCATAGCCCCTTAACTCACAGCTGTCTGGGAGATAAGGATCATAGTACACCAAAGCAACTTATTGCAGTTGATTTATTGGATGAACAGTTAAGGGCCTGTCACACTAAGTGATATCGCTAGCAATTTCGCTGTAACGTCACTGGTTTTGTAACGTTATAGTGATATTGCTAGCGATATCGCTATTTCTGATACTTACCTCCGACCGGCTCCCCCCGCTGATTATCGCTGATTGCGCGAGAACGTCCTGGGCCGTTTCTCGTCGTCAGCTTCCTGCTGGGCTTCCTGTGGCGCCGACGAGCGACACTTGGACATGGGCGGGAGGACGTCAGGATCGGTTTGTCTGACAGGTAAGTAGCGACGCCCGACCGCTGCTATGTCGCTGGTGAGATCTGCCTGTGTGGCAGCTCACTGGCGACCACTTAGCGATGCACCAGCGATCCTGACCACGTCATATCGCTGGTCGGGATCGCTGGTGCATCTCTAAGTGTGAAAGTACCTTTAGCCTTGTTCTCAAATGGCATAGGGTTGGGGAAGATGAAGAACTTGATTTTAATGGCAAGTTCTGTTACTGGCTTTGCAAGCCATGGTGGAAGGAGAACTGGCATTGGCAGCAGCCCGCTGAGCCAGGGCACATCTCGAGGTGAAAATAAGGTGAGAGGGAGAGGGGGTTAATGACAAAACCAGAGATTGAGACTGGGGTGCCAAGTAGGTGATGTCTTTGGAGGAGGAGGTTGTTGGCTTTAGCACAGGCAATGTGTTCTAATATATATAGTTTGGGGCAAAATCTGCTTGTTCTGTGGTTAGCTCTGAAGTAATTGATTTCATGACTGTTGTGGTAGTTGGAGGCTCAACAGTGCCTGAAAGCTGTGGTGATAGTTATTGTAGTAGCAGGTCGTATGTGGGGCATCTTATGTGTGGAACTTGTTTTCCATGTTGCCAGATGACCAATGTTTTAAAGTGCTTATGAGGGAAAACCAAAGTGACCAGCAAAATGAACAATGGACAAGCTGTCCTCCTTTCTCTTCTTGTGATTGTCTTTCTGATAACTGGTCTGCATCTGCAAGTAGTAGTTTGTCATCAGCTCTATCATCATCCCCACCTACTGCTTTCCATACAGTTCCTCCTCTACCTCCATGGCATTGTTCTCCTTTTCGCCTTTTCTGTGCGCAAGAAACATGTTTAGTCATCCAATTATATTGAAATTGTAGACCCACTTGTCCAAGTGAACACACCTGGATTGTACTATCTTTTTCTAAACAATTGCGTGCACTCACGCTCAGTGGAAGATACCTAGCAACCATTCTTAATTGGAAAAAAAAAGTCATCCCTGTCAGGTTTGGCAGAAAATGCAAAATTTTTTAACAACAAAATATATTGTGTTACCTGACGACCATCTGCTCCCTCCAGAGTTAAACCTCAGTATCAGTATGTGTGGCACCTGTGCAGGACAGGTCAGAAAGGAAAGCTTTGTCAGAAATGGCAAAATGTACCTAGCTATATTGGCATAATGTGTTGGGATAAACATTTCACATATTCCATGCAGTTAGGCAATAAAGTGTACATAAAATGACAATCTGTGTATGTGCTGTCCCTGCCTCCCCAACACACGTTTCGAACAACTTTCGTCAGGACTATTGCCTAACTGCACATAATATGGGAAATGTTTATCCCAACACATGATGCCAAAATAGCTAGGTGAATTTTATATACATTTGATCATGTGAACTAAATCTACTCTGTAAATAGATGTTGAAGTCTCTGCTCTGAGGTCAGCTGCTTCTGTATTACTTGTCATATTATAAAACTATTTTAATTTTTGTTTAAATAAAAGTAGTTTTTATTGGGCTATACATACTCTCTGGGTGGGTGGTTTTTCTGTTGATTTGACCAATTATAATATGTATGACATCAAGGAGCAAATGGTTCATCTGCTGATGCAACAAACTGATGCACAACAGCAATCACAACCCCACCTGAACAGCCAGGTTCAGTAGAACCTGCTCTGTGTCGATTTACCAGCAAAAACCTTGAGCTCCAACCCCTTAGGTATCTGGCTATCAGATAGCGATAACTGGCCCAGTTAGCTATGTGTGTACAGTCATGTCCAGCCTCCGGTGTAATTTAGTGTCAGAGGCAGTGTACATCATGGTTGGTAATTCTGTCATGCCTAGCAGACCAGAAAATCCACCACAAGCTTGGAAAACCTAACATTTGTCAAAATGAATCAGGCATTTATCAGTGCCAACTTTCATTCACCTATGGCTGATGTTAATGATTAAATTGGCACAGCAACTACTTGCCTAACTGTCTATACTCTGTTGACAATGTATCTACTTTCTGTCCATGATGTCATCTACATTGTAGTTCTGCTGCTGAGGCTGTCATTGCTGGCTCCACACTGCCAGACATCCCCAAGCCTGCTCCATCCTAAAGGCCCCGTCACACTAAGCGACTTACCAGCGATCCCGACACCGATATCAAGGTGTCAGGATCGCTAGTAAGTCGCTATGTGATCGCTGGTGAGCTGTCACACAGACAGCTTCACCAGCGATCAGCACAGCGATGCCGAGCGCCCGGCATCGCTGGCCATCGCTGAAAAAAATAGAATCAAAATAAAAAATATAGTTATTCTCACCTTCCGATGTCCCGTTCAGCCATCCGGCCTCTCTCCACGCTCTGGTCCCAGTGATCCTTTGCACGAATGACCGCGAGACTTTGTTATCCCGCGAGACTGTGACATCTCGCGGTCATTCGTGCAAAGGATCACTGGGACCGGAGCGTGGAGAGAGGCCGGATGGCTGAACGCGACGTCGGAAGGTGAGAATAACTATATTTTTAATTTTTTTTATTATTTTTTACACCTGATCGCTAGTCTCCGGCCTGTCACACACAGCGATGCGTGCTGGCCAGCGGGAGACCAGCGACAAAAGAAATGTCCAGAGGTTTCTTCCAGCGATCAGCGATACAGGCAGGGGGGCCGCTCGCTGATCGCTGTCACACACAGCGATCTCGCTGGTGAGATCGCTGTTACGTCACAAAAGTTGTGACTCAGCAGCGATCTCGCTACCGAGATCGCTTAGTGAGACGGGGCCTTAATTCTCAACCATTATGCTTCTGCTGCTGCCATTGTGACTGCAGACCCTCCTGGCTGCCCACTGTCTTTTATATTGCTAGACAGTACTTCTGCTGCCAGGGCTGCCTTTTCTGACACTACATTGCCAGACATTTCCTTGCTTGCCCCTTCCTAATTCTCTACGTTGCAACTTCTGCCACTGTCACTGAACAGCCCCAACAGCTACACATCACCTAGCTGCCTGCTTGCTCACTGTTTTATAGTGAGAGACTGTACAGCTGATAAGAAACTAAATTTTTAAAATAAATAGGTTGCTGGTTACTACTGGTTACCATTGGTCTTCCCCTAGCAGAGAGTTTGAGGTCACTTACAGTATATATTAATAAGGCTATGTTTGTTTTATAGATCTCAAAACAGGTTCAATACACACCTAAGAGACCTCAGTGTGCTATACATATATTTTCTGATCAATTAGTGCCTTTTCAGTAATGCGATTCTTTTGGATATTTTGGCAAGCTGGCAAATTTGAATTTCAATGATCCACTCATCTCTGGAAAGAATCATTCTCCTTCCTCCTCTGGCAGCTGAAAATGTTGTTACTTCTCACTTCCCCTGAAGAAGTAGTTTGCCCTTACCTTACTTGTCAGGCAGTGCAAAAACTATTTTTATAGACTCTCTGTAATGAACAAAGGATCACTATTTAGAGAACTGTCCTCAGCGGGAGTGACTGAATGTGACTCAGGTCAGCAGGTGTTTCTAGACTCTGGACATTGCTATTAAACTATGAATACCAAGTGGCACCATGTAAGTAAATGTCATACCTGCTCATGTGATGTTTTTTTAACAACATCTAAATGGCAGTTAGTCATTTTTTAATGATCTTTATAATAAATGTGAAATTTAGTGGTGGGACATCTTTAAATGAATTGTCAAATACTGGACAACCCCAGCAGATAGCTAACATACATCTTATGGCATTTCAGTCATGCATAGTGTGCCTATGAAGCTGGGAGGTGCACACCTGGCTTCAGAGGCTCAATGACACTGCCGCAAAGAGCCGTGCACATGCGCAAGATTTGCAGGGAGCTGGCATTGGAGCCGATTCTTGCAAATCATGTTGTTATCTCACCCACACGGGCATGATAACATGCAAAGAGGACTGACTAGCAGTGGCGGATTAAGTGGACTATGGGCCCGGGGCTGTTCATAAAACCTGGGCCCCTGTACCCCCCTTCCCACCTGAGCGATGCGGTCCCCGTGCGGGAATTGACAGCCGTACGGACCGCAGCACTTGGTTTGCTGCGGGTCCATACGGAAAACCCGCCACCATTCCACCACGTGTGGACATGGCCTAAAAAGACGTTGCACATAAGCTGTAGGCCTACGGCCAATACGCACAAAATCGCCCAACGTGATCCTGGCCATAGGGGATCCACTTTAATGTCCCCACTTTAATTTGAAGAACCCTTACTTCATCCATTGCAGTCCCCTATCACCCACTCACTTCATCTGCAGTGCCGCTTCATCATTTGCAGCCCCTTATCCCCCCTTCCATTTTATCATGTGCAGTCCCCTTCCCCCCCAACTTCATGTGCAGCCCCACTCCCCCATCATCATGTGCAGTTAATTTTACCCCCACATCATGTGCAGTCCCCCTTACCCCCAATTCATCATGTGCAGTCCCCCTTACCCCCAATTCATCATGTGCAGTCCCCCTTACCCCCAATTCATCATGTGCAGTTCCCCTTACCCCCAATTCATCATGTGCAGTCCCACTTACCCCTTAATTCATCATGTGCAGTCCCACTTACCCCTTAATTCATCATGTGCAGTCCCACTTACCCCTTAATTCATCATGTGCAGTCCCACTTACCCCTTAATTCATCATGTGCAGTCCCACTTACCCCTTAATTCATCATGTGCAGTCCCCCTTATCCCCCTCTTCATCATGTGCAGCCCCACTTATCCCCCACTTCATCATGTGCAGCCCCACTCACCCCCTTCATCATGTGAAGCCCCCACTCATCCCCCCTTCATCCTGTGAAGCCCCCACTCACCCCCTTTCATCATATACAGCCCCCAGTCACCCCCTTCATCATTTACAGCCCCCAGTCACCCCCCCTTCATCATATACAGCCCCCAGTCACCCCCCCTTCATCATATACAGCCCCCAGTCACCCCCCCTTCATCATATACAGCCCCCAGTCACCCCCCTTCATCATATACAGCCCCCAGTCACCCCCCTTCATCATATACAGCCCCTGGGCCCGGGTGCCACTGCCAGCTGGAGCTGCCGCAGCAGGAGCCGCCGGCACCACCACTCACTGTCTTGGAGTTGGAGCAAGGACTGATGAGCCTCACTCAGTGAGCCGCAGCGCCAGCCACTCACTAGGTGTCAGGACTCAGGTCAGGAGATGTGCGACAGTGCGCCGCCCGTCGCTGATGTCCGATCACCGCCCAGTCCCTCCATGTCCAGAGAGAGGCGCGCAGCACGCTTCACAAGCTCCTGCTTCCTCCTTCCGCCCCGTCCTGTCTCCGCCTCGTCACTTCCTCCCTGCGTCGCACTTGTGACAAGAGACAGGGGAGGGGAGCTCTCCACGGTCTCCACCAATCAAACGACACTCCTGGGCTGCTGCTGGACTGCGATTGGCTAATGGCACGCGTCTCCTGCCGGCGCCACTGATTCAGATTCAAGGTCGCATTCCCCAGCAGTCAGACAGTGTGTCACCGTGTGTGGGCCCTTCCGTCACGCCAGGGCCCCGGCACTTGCCCGGGTACGCCGGGTGCTGACGCCGGGCCTGAGCCCGCCCCAAAAAACCTTGGGCCCGGGGCGACCGCCCCATCCGCCCCTATTAAGATCCGCCATTGCTGACTAGTCTCGTGAAACTAACCCCCCATAGCACTAGTCAAAGGCCAAATAGCATGGGAGATGCAGAGGTTATAAATACTTTTTTTTTTTAAAACATGGATTTAAGTAAGTAACATTATAAACGGCTGGTTAAGAATGGAATTTAGTAATACTTGGGCATGGGAGACATGACAGATTCCATTTAAGGAAAATAACCTTAGGCAATCATTTCATAAGTGTCTAATTACCATATATTTAATAGTCTTCTAAAAGAAGAATTCTTTTTATGTAGAACCTATAAAACATTTTTTTGTTAACATTATCTTTGTTCCAAATTAGAGGTGTTTCTATTCCATGGCTACATATGTTCATATATGTACTTAGTACAAGAACACACAAATTTTCTTCTCCATCAAGGTTGAGAAGGTCTCCTCTTTACCAGTGAGCTTGCTATGTAGATAGTAGAGATCAATCTCTTGGCTGCTGAAGGGTAATCTAGGGCAGGGAAGTGAACTACTGACCTTGTGAGTTCCACTTGAACTTACGTTTCCCAGTCACATCAATCAATCCAATGGCCCCTCCACATGAATAGCATGGAGAGTGGAAGCTTCTCTGCACAATTATTTGGCAAAAAGTATCTGAATCACAAATCTGTTATCATGTTCTCATTCTTGACATGGGAAAATTGTGGCAAAGAATAGTCAAACATGTGGTGCCATTCATTTCCTAATGGATGAGTTACAATAACAAATTGGGAAGCATTGAGGTATGCAAGAGAAAAATCCAACTGCCAGGTCAAACGACCTTCAATTTGGAATTAATATGATCAATCCAGCACTTTATCTCCAAAATGTTACTTCAGTGAATTTGCATCCAAACAGGTTCTTATCAAATGTAGGACATGTATAAACTGTAAACTTTACTTGTAAAATCACTATAAAACTAAAAACATATAAGAAGATATGAAAGGTAGGACAGTTATTTTGTTGCTTCTGATGGTTTATGAGAAACATTCGCATTCAGGGCCCGATAAATAATCCAGAAAAGAATGACATTGTTGTAGTTGTCATGGAGGAAATAAAAAGTTCTAGAGAACCACATTTCATGCAATGACAAATGCCAGAACACGGGGTCACTATACAAAGCAGAATTTTAGATGACCAAGTCAGAAAAAATAAGGCAATGTCCTATTAAAAAAGGATGTTTAATGATTGAATAGTGTCCCAGCAGAGGTGATGGAGGCCAATGCAAAAAGGCAAATAAAAATGATAGACATAAGGCTTTTCTCTGCATATAAAATAAGAGTTTTATGCATATTGAATGTTCATGGGAAGATGGCAGCCTCAATGGACTAATTCACACAGTTCTACCATTCATGTTTACTGTTCCCTTTGGTCAAATTTAAGGTTAAGGCAGAGTCAGGGTTGATAAATGTTTTGTTTCTTGATGGTGCAGATAAAATTCATGGAGAGACAACATATTTTGTGGATGGACTAAAAGATGGAAAAAAAAAAGTTTAACCCCTTCACCCCCAAGGCTGGTTTGCACGTTCATGACCGGGCCAATTTTTACAATTCTGACCACTGTCCCTTTATGAGGTCATAACTCTGAAACGCTTCTATGGATCCCGGTGATTCTGACATAGTTTTCTCGTGACATATTGTACTTCATGTTAGTGGTAAAATTTCATTCAAATAACTTGCGTTTATTTGTGAAAAAAACGGAAATTTGGCAAAAATTTTGAAAATTTTGCAATTTTCCAACTTTGAATTTTTATGCCCTTAAATCACAGAGATACGGCACACAAAAAACTTGATAACTAACATTTCCCACATGTTTACTTTACATCACCACAATTTTGGAACCAAAATTTTTTTTTGTTAGGAAGTTATAAGGGTTAAAAGTTGACCAGCGATTTCTCATTTTTACAACACCATTTTATTTTTAGGACCACATCACATTTGAAGCCACTTTGAGGGGTCTATATGATAGAAAATACCCAAAAGTGACACCATTCTAAAAACTGCACCCCTTAAGGTGCTCAAAACCACATTCAAGAAGTTTATTAACCCTTTAGGTGCGTCACAGGAATTTTTTTGAATATTTAAAAAAAAATGAACATCTAACTTTTTTTCACAAAAAAAATACTTCAGGTTCAATTTTTTTTATTTTACCAAGGGTAAGAGGAGAAATTGGACTGCAAAAGTTATTGTGCAATTTGTCCTGAGTACGCTGATACCTGATTTGTGGGGGGGAACGACTGTTTCGGTGCATGGCAGAGCTCAGAATGGAAGAAGCGCCGTTTGACTTTTTCAATGCAAAATTGGCTGGAATTCAGATCGGACGCCATGTCACGTTTGGAGAGTCCCTGATGTACCTAAACAGTGGAAACCCCCTACAAGTGACCCCATTTTGGAAACTAGACCCCCCAAGGAACTTATCTAGATATGTGGTGAGAACTTTGAACCCACAAGGGCTTTACAGAAGTTTATAACGTACAGCGGTACAATTTAAAAATCATATTTTTTCCACAAAAATGATCTTTTCACCCTCAATTCTTATTTTTCCAAGGGTAACAGGACCCTAAAAGTTATTGTGCAATTTGTCCTGAGTATGCTGATACCCCACATGTGGGGGTAAACCACTATTTGGGCGCATGGCAGAGCTCGGAAGGGAAGCAGCGCCATTTGACATTTTTGGCTGGAATTGAGATCGGACATCATGTCGCGATTGGAAAACCCCTGATGTACCAAAACAGTGGAAACCCCCCACAAATGACACCATTTTGGAAACTAGACCCCCTAAGGAACTTATCTAGATGTGTGGTGAGAAATTTGAACCCCCAAGGGCTTCACAGAAGTTTATAACATAAAGCCGTACAATTAAAAAATCATATTTTTTCCCCAAAAATGATCTTTTCACCCTCAATTCTTATTTTTCCAAGGGTAACAGCACCCTAAAAGTTATTGTGCAATTTGTCCTGAGTACGCTGATACCCCACATGTGGGGGTAAACCACTATTTGGGCGCATGGCAGAGCTCGGAAGGGAAGCAGCGCCATTTGACGTTTTTGGCTGGAATTGAGATCGGACACCATGTCGCGATTGGAAAACCCCTGATGTACCTAAACAGTGGAAACCCCCCACAAATGACACCATTTTAGAAACTAGACCCCCTAAGGAACTTATCTAGATGTGTGGTGAGAACCTTGAACCCCCAAGGGCTTCACAGAAGTTTATAACATAAAGCCGTACAATTAAAAAATCATATTTTTTCCACAAAAATGATCTTTTCACCCTCAATTCTTATTTTTCCAAGGGTAACAGCACCCTAAAAGTTATTGTGCAATTTGTACTGAGTACGCTGATACCCCACATGTGGGGGTAAACCACTATTTGGGCGCATGGCAGAGCTCGGAAGGGAAGCAGCGCCATTTGACGTTTTTGGCTGGAATTGAGATCGGACACCATGTCGCGATTGGAAAACCCCTGATGTACCTAAACAGTGGAAACCCCCCACAAATGACACCATTTTGGAAACTAGACCCCCCAAGGAACTTATCTAGATGTGTGGTGAGCACTTTGAACCCCCCAGTGCTTCACAGAAGTTTATAACGCCCGGGCGTGAAAATAAAAAATTCGTATTTTTTCCACAAACATGATCTTTTAGTCACCATTTTTTTTATTTTCCCAAGGGTAACAGGAGAAATTGGACCCCAAAAGTTGTTGTCCAATTTGTCCTGAGTATGCTGATACCCCATATGTGGGAGAAAACTACTGTATGGGAACACGTCGGGGATCGGAAGGGAAGTAGTGACGTTTTGGAATGCAGACTTTGATGGAATGGTCTGCGGGTGTCATGTTGCCTTTGGAGAGCCCCTAATGTACCTAAACAGTGGAAACTCCCAACAAATGACCCCATTTTGAAAACTAGACCCCCTAAGGAACTTATCTAGATGTGAGGTGAGCACTTTGAACCCCCAAGGGCTTCACAGAAGTTTATAATGCCAGGGCATGAAAATAAAAAAATCGTATTTTTTCCACAAACATGATCAATTATTCCCCAATTTTTTTATTTTCCCAAGGGTAACAGGAGAAATTGAACCCCAAAAGTTGTTGTCCAATTTGTCCTGAGTACGCTGACACCCCATATGTGGGAGAAAACTACTGTATGGACACACGTCAGGGCTCGGAAGGGAAGTAGTGACGTTTTGGAATGCAGACTTTGATGGAATGGTCTGCGGGTGTCATGTTGCCTTTGGAGAGCCCCTAATGTACCTAAACAGTGGAAACACCCACAAATGACCCCATTTTGGAAACGAGAACCCCTAAGGAACTTATCTAGATGTGTGGTGAGCACTTTGAACCCCCAAGGGCTTCACAGAAGTTTATAATGCCCGGGCATGAAAATAAAAAAATCGTATTTTTTCTACAAACATGATCAATTAGTCCCCAATTTTTTCATTTTCCCAAGGGTAACCGGAGAAATTGGACCGCAAAAGTTGTTGTCCAATTTGTCCTGAGTACGCTGACACCCCATATGTGGGAGAAAACTACTGTATGGACACACGTTGGGGCTCGGAAGGGAAGGAGTGCCATTTTGGAATGCAGACTTTTGAGGAATGGTCTGCGAGTGTCATGTGCATTTGGAGAGCCCCTGATGTACCTAAACTATTGAAACTCCCAACAAGTGACCCCATTTTGGACACTAGACCCCCCCACGGAACTTATCTAGATGTGTGGTGAGCACTTTGAACCCCCAAGTGCTTCACAGAAGTTTATAACGCTCGGACGTGAAAATAAAAAAATCATTTTTTTCCACAAAAATGATATTTTTGCCCCCAATTTTTTATTTTCCTAAGGGTAACAGGAGAAATTGGACCCCAAAAATTGTTTTGCAATTTGTCCTGAGTAGGCTGATACCCTACATGTGGGGGTAAAACACTGTTTGGGCGCATGGCAGAGCTTGGAAGGGAAGGAGCACCATATGACTTTTTCAACTCAGAATTGCCTGGAATTGAGATCAGACGCAATGTTGCATTTGGAGAGCCCCTGATGTGCCCAAACACTGGAAACCCCCAATTCTAACTCCAACCCGAACCCCAACATACCCCTAACCCTAATCTCAGCCCTAACCCAAGCCCTAACCCTAGCCCTAACACTAGCCCTAACCCTAACCCTAACCCAACCTAACCTAACCCTAACCTAGCCCTAGCCCTAACCCTAGCCCTAATGGAAAAATGGAAATAAATACATTTTTTTAATTTTATTATTTTTCCCTAACTAAGGGGGTGATAACGGGGTGTTTGATTTACTATTTATGGCGGTTTTTATTTTTGGCAGCTGTCGCACGCTAAAAGACGCTTTTTATTGTAAAAATAGTTTTTGCATCACCACATATTGAGAGCTATAATTTTTCCGTATTTTGACCCACCGAGTCATGTGAGGTCTTATTTTTTGCGGGACGAGTTGACGTTTTTATTGGTACCATTTTCGGGCATGTGACATTTTTTGATCGCTTTTTATTCCGATTTTTGGGACGCAGAATGAACAAAAACCAGCGTTTGATGAATTTCTTTTGGGGGAGTGCGTTTACACCGTTCCGCGTGCGGTAAAATTGATAAAGCGGTTTTATTCTTCGGGTCAGTATGGTTACAGCGATACCTCATTTAGGTCGTTTTTTTATGTTTTGTCGGTTTTATGCAATGAAAACTATTTTATATAAAAAATAATTATTTTTGCATCGCTTTATTCTGCGAGCTATAACTTTTTTATTTTTTCACTGATGTTGCTGTGTGGAGGCTCGTTTTTTGCGGGACAAGATGACGTTTTCAGCGGTACCATGGATATTTATATGCGTCTTTTTGATCGCGCGTTATTACACTTTTTGTTTGGCGGTATGATAATAAATCATTATTTTTTGCTTCATTTTTATTTTTATTTTTTTAAGGGGTTCACTAAAGGGGTCAACTAATGGGAAAGTTTTATAGGGCGGGTCGTTACGGACGCGGCAATACCTAATATGTGTACTTTTATTGTTTTGGGTTTTTTTTATTTTCAAAAAATGAATTTATTGGGGAATTTTTTTTTTTTTTTTTACTAATTTATTTGGCGATTTTTTTAAATCATTTTTACACTTTTTTTAAATTTTTTTTTTACTTTATTACATAGTCCCAGGTGGGACATCACTGTCCTGTGACAGATCGCTGATCTGTCACATCATAGATCACTATGACAGATCAGCAATCTGTCACAGGCAGTGCACAAGGCTTCCTCATGCCTGCGCTTTGCAGGCACTGAGGAAGCCAGCTTCCTCCAGGCCCCCGAAGGCCCCCGTCGCCATCTTGGATCCGGGGGCCTGGAGGAAAGGAGTCCCCCGCAGCAGCGCTGCACATTGCACTGCCGTGGGGGGCTCAGGGAAGCACGGAGGGAGCCCCCTCCCTGCCGATGCTTCCCTTTAACTCCCGGTACACCGTGATCATGTTTGATCACGGTGTGCAAGGGGTTAACGTGTCGGGGGCGGTCCGTGACCACCCCTGCCACATAGTGCCGGGTGTCAGCTGTGATAATCAGCTGACACCCGGCCGCGATCAGCGGCGCTCACCACGTGGGCGCCGCTGATCGCGCTAGATGTACTATCCCGTCCATGGGCATAGGGGCCCGGGTCCCATGGACGGGATAGTACGTCTGATGTCAGGAAGGGGTTAAAAGCTGCAAGTATTCTTTTATTCCAAATTGGTTTGTCTGTTGCTCTAACTTTTGGATTCATTAGTCAGGTTTCCCCAATATCTTTCTTGTATTCTACTGGGCCAGTGAAAGTCTGAACCATCTTGGAAAAGCGAGTGTCATTAACTCTAGGAAACTGCATTTATTTTACTACATGTTGCAGGTATGAAGACTAAACTAATTAAATATCATTAATGAATGCTAACTAATTTTGGACATATTTTATTTCACAAATCATTCCAATTGGTATTCCCATAGAAATAAATATACGGTACTTTCTGTTGTAAGATGGTTTACATTATGCTTTCTAAGAACACAAAGGATCAGAAAATATATAGTAAAATCCCCTATAGTAATAAACAAAGGGGGTGTCACAGCACTGTTGCAGGATATCCTGGGGCTAGGGGCTCCTTCCCTATCTCTAAAGTTAGGGGTGACCCAACTATCCCTACTTCCCGGATTACTTCTGATGGTGATGTGGCAATATACTTTATGGTATAACTGACCTTACAATATTATTCCCCTGGTCAGTATGAGTTCACAGATACCAAACATGTATAGGTTTATTTTTTAAATTTAAGTGGTGAAAAACAATTCTGAAATTTGTCAAAAACATTTTTCGCTTTTGTTGCCATCTTCCAACATCCATAACGTTCTAATTTTCAGGTTTTGGGGCTGTGTTAGGGCTTATTTTTTGCAACATAAGCTGGTGTTCTTACTGGTGCCATTTTTGGGTAGATACAATTTTTTTATCACCTTTTATTGCAATATTGCAATATTTCTTGTTGCGGCATCTACCAATTGGATTTGTTTATTTTATATTTTGATAGATCGGACATTTTACAAAGAACTCATTAACAAATGTTTATTTTTTTTAATTTTTTATGAGGCAAAAGGAGAGTAATTGGCACTTTTGTATTTTTTTTTTTACTTTTTACTGTATTTAATAGTCCTTTTAGGACACTTGAAGCTGCGTCCAAGCCGCTAGTATTACTGATCATTGGCACGCAGTTTTGAGTGGCTTGCGCAAAGTCTGAGTAGGATGTCCTATTAAGAGCTGCCAGGTTTCCATGGACAATTCACCCTTACAGTAGCAATATTTATTGAAACAATTATTAAAACTACTAAAATTCAGGTATCGTAAGTAAAAAAACAGAGAAAACTGCAGCAGCAGACAATTTAATTGAAAGTAAAAGTAAATATGGAAATGCCTTCCAATAAAACATTTACTGCCCTAGCCAATATAGAAACAAGACAGAAGAAGAATTGTTGCCTTCAAAATGTGGTGCTAGAGAAGGATATTATCAATACCATGGATGGCAAGAACAAATGAATTAATTTTGGAACAAATCAAGCCAGATGTGTCCCATATCAAGCCAGAAATCAAGACAGACATGTCAAGCAACGATCATGAAGCTGCAACATGCCTACTTTGGACACATCGTACGAAGACAGCAAAAACTGGAGAAGGACATTGTGGTCAAAAGCATAGAAGGAACAAGACGAAGAGGAAAACCAGCAACTGAATGGCTTGATACTACCAAGATAACAGCAGAAAAAGCCCTGGTGGATCTATCTAGGCTTGCACAAGATCAATCTTCCTACAGATCTTTCATCAATCAACTCGCTATAGCTCCAGATCTAGCTGAAAGCTGTTAAAAAAAAGCCCCATGCCCATTAAAATTTGAGTACAAGGTAAGTATATAAAAGACAATAAGGCCACTAGCACGGGATATGAGAACTATTTGCACCATGTCTAAGCTGCACCCTGAATACCATTTTGCTTCACACTTTCCAGTATACTTTTTTTTGCTTAACTCAATAGCATCGGTCTGTCATGTGTACTGTCATTGTAATTAGACCACAAATTCACAGGAATTAAAAGTGAAGATTTCTTTTCAAATAATTTTATTGGTTTTCAGTCCTTAAACAGGGTAAGGGAAGGAAGGTAGGAAGGGAGGAAAGGGAATGGGAAGAAAAAAGTGAAGATTTCAACTAAGTGACATCAAGAAGAAATCGCAAGGAACTGAAGAGAAAAAATGGTAGAAAAGTGGACACTTTTTTATTATACAAAGTACAGCAAGCCACATTTTTATTCTACATATTAATTATTGCTTTCTGTCATCTATAAATAAACTGTAGTTAGAACTGAGAGAAATGTGCTTCATGAAATGTTCATGGTGACAACTTCACACAATGAGCTGATATAAAAGTGTAGGTCATTCAATTACAATATGCCATTTAAAACAGTTATTAGTAGGATGTCTATAAAAGCTCTTTATATGTTCCCCAGTGCAACATTTCTCCAAGTAGCCGAGGTCACATCTACAAAGGACGGCCATGGGTCACGTGTCATGGATCATGGTGTCACTCACTGCCGTCACTTGGCCGGTGGTCTGCACAGTCCTAAAGTTATTAGAGTGGTACAGCCATGGAACAGGGTCTTGTGACTTCAGGATATGATATCACAGTGGATGGCAATTAACCTGCAGCTACAGAGTAGTATTTTTAAATCTTTAACATTATATATTGTTGTTTAAAAAATAATACGTGAGAACCCATGAGGAGAACTAAAACTTTTATTTGACGAGATAATTATTAATTCACACAGTATCATTCTAATAGATACATAATTTATAATTCAGAGCTGCAATCTGTTGTCCTCCTGCTTTGCTGGTGCCTGTCTCAGTACACTAATAATGGTAGACAACACTTTTGTATATAAGAAATGTTGACCTTCTATATGCCATTATATCCAGTGATATTAACTCATTAAAGGTTTTGTTCCACTTTACTGAGGTAATTTTGATGCCAAAACCAGGTATGGATTTCAAAGGTAAAGAAAGTATTAAGGCTCGTTAAGACATCAGTTTTTTTGTACATGTGTTTTTCACAGATAGCACTTGTAACTATCATAGCCTAAAGGGTAGTTTTCATGTCTGATTTTTTCTCTCCGACTGAGTGGTTCGCACAAAATCCCAGACACTTGTTCAATATTTGTCTAAGTGAGATCTAACTCTCGAATGTAAGTCTACAGATCTGCGAAAAAAATACTGTTCGCAGGCTGTTAATTTTTCATGGACTGTTTGACAGGAGTAGATTGAGAAACCTCAATCAGTTATTTATTTCAAGCACGAAAAAGTGATGAAAATTTGACCAAACTCTGATGGTAAAAACTTACACGCTGACCAAACTCTGATGAATCAAAAATACAGGTGAAAAGGTGGTGAAAACTCACTAACGTGTAAAAGAGCCCTTAGGCTGCGTCCACAGGCAGCAACCAAAATCCGAAAGAGTGTTGAGCCGATGTTTTAACTCCTCAAACAAGCACTTTTTTTAAACAAATTTTTTACCTGCAAAATTTAGTGACTGCT
Organism: Dendrobates tinctorius; assembly: GCF_039654945.1. Taxonomy (NCBI): domain Eukaryota; kingdom Metazoa; phylum Chordata; class Amphibia; order Anura; family Dendrobatidae; genus Dendrobates; species Dendrobates tinctorius. The sequence goes on from NW_027361728.1 coordinate 9,551,460, forward strand.
TAAAAAGCAATTAAATGTCTACAGGAGCTCAGTGATGTGGTGATTAATGGCAGCTGCACAGCCCCACATTGGCCCCATCAGGAATGCAGCTTGAAGAACAGATTCTCCTGCTCCTTTTTTTTAAACCCATTATGTGTTTTATTGAAAACACTTCCATAAAAAACCTAAACAAATCCTTACTGTAGAATTACGAGTATGTTCACAATGTAACTTTTTCTGGTGGTCAAAAACATCAATTTTCTAAGCAGAAGATGTTTCAAGAATCACTCCTGTTCTCCTTTTCTCAATAATACTGATATAATGCTCAAAAAGATGCTTGGGCAATTTCCAGGAAGTTTTTTTAACCTTCCCATTGATTTCCATTGTAAAGTATTGAGCATCTTCTTAGTGGAAACACCACCAGAAATGTAGATGTACCTTCTTTCAAAGCCTGAAGCATTTAAAAGATGTTCACAAGCTTGAACATACGTGTCATTAATAGGACCATTTTTTTGATCATTTTGTAACTGATTTTTCCTACATTCTTTTCAGGGCAATCGCTCACAAAATGGCAGAAAAAGACACATTGTGAACATACCCAGAGTGTACACTTGATGAACTACTTCTAAATGAGCATCAATTAGATTCAATTTGCAGACAAATTTCTATCAGCAGGACACTAGGGCTTTCCTGCGATGCTGGATAAAGGGCACCTGTAACCTTTCTCCATCCTCCCACCTCGCTCATGCTGAGAGATCCCCTCCATGCTGCTGTCATCAGTTATAATACTGGGGTATGTATTAAATATACACATCTATATTGAGAATTAAATACAAGAGTTTCAAAGTTCTTTTGAATGCTATATAAAGGAATTGAATCAAAACAAATTGCATGATGTGAATTGTGCTACCCAGTCAATGTTTCTGTCTAGCTACTGATACTTGTGTATTTTCTATGTACCATGGTGGAGTCTCTATGCTCCGTAGAGGATTGGTGTGGGGTTGAACAAAGCCCCTATTCTTGAAGGAGACTTGCGGCAGAAGAAAGATACTGCATAATGTAATAAATCTGATTAATATACCTTGTGACAATTCTAACAAAAAGAAAAGGGTCAGAGACTGAACTGGACTGTGACCTTTCACCTGTAGTTCCATTGGAACAATAGAGTCTTGAGTTAGGCAGTGGAGTGACCCTGCTTTTCAAAGCTACCTGCTGCTCATTACAAAGAAATTGGACACAGTTTTCAACATGATGGAGGCACCTTCAGAGCAAAGGCGCTATCGCCTTTACTCTTGGGTGAGGAGAGTTCATGCAAAAATGCTGTAGCCATTTAGAAGTCATGCCTGCGTAACCCCTTTTTGTAAGTGCGGAAACCACTCCAAAATGTCTTTCATAACATACCATTGATAGATAGTGCAAAGTTACTTCTTCTGGAAAATAGGACCATCTGTGGTACCAGCTTCTAAAGCTTTATCTGTCCAGGAATACCAGTCTCATGGTGATCTGTTGCACTATTTTATCCTTTTAGATAAATGTTGCGGTAAAGTCTACGTGAATGGATTGTAAATACATGTAATTTCTTGGGCCACGCAGATAAACGTGATTAATGATGCAGCTGACAGTTACAAAGAATCAGATTCTTACTGGCCTAAAAATGAATCCTCCTTCTGCTGGGCTATCAGTATGCCAACTTCAAAGACATAAAAGGTTTCTTAACGCTAAGTTTGCACATCTGTTCTGAAAAATGAGGGCATCACAATGGCTGGGCGTATGTATTTTATCTAAAGCTCGTAGCTAAAATGTTACATAAGGCCAAACTTTGCCTCTACAATCAGCAACGTACCAGTTCTATGTTTGCACACACATTATAGGTACAGAGTGCAAAAACACAAGTGATACTCAGTATTTAAAAATTTTTCAAACATATATCCATTTCACTAAGTTTAATAATTCCAGATCATAAATACAGAATCAATGTATACCAATGTAATTTCCAAATTTAATGTGGCAACTGGCAAGCCTATCATTTAGATGATGTAAGTAGATTTTTCCCTCTTTACACCTAGTTCTTCTATCACTAAGGCAAAATTTGATAGGTCCATTCAAATAGAGGCGGACATTGGTGCCACCTGTGCAGCCACATAGTGGCCCAAAAGGTAAGATTGCCCACTTCAGTCTCCAAAGCAGGTGGAATTGTGCATTATAATGAGCTATTGGACTTTATACCCCCCCAGTAGGCTTGCTCGTTCAGTCATAGGGTTGGCGCTATCATGTTTTCAGTCACCGCTCTGTGCACAGAGAATGGCGCCTGTGACCACAACCCTGGCACTGATTCCTCTCAGTCAGTGAAGGGGCTGCTGTTAAAGCCGACTCTCACTGTGGACTGAGCGGTAACTGATACCGTGCCAGTGCTACCTCTACTGAAAGAGCGAGCCTGCTGGAAGGAATAAAGTTAATTTCCTCCCGGCAGCGGGGTTCTCAGTGCGGGAGCAGCACAATGTCAGAACACCATTAATCTGCAAATTAACCCCACATCTGAAGGTTAATAGAGTTAGTTTACATGACAGGTTCTCTTAAAGTCCAAGTGGGAATTTTCTTCGTTTTAGCTGGGAGGGGTGTATATCTACTGTGCTCTGGGCAGCTTGTACTTGGTCTGAAGTGAGATCAGCTTACCTCTTCTGGACAATTCCTGCGAGGGTTGTAATGACACCTTTCTCTGATCTCACTGAAGACATATAACAAGCTACCATGAGCACATAAGTGTTATACTGACACATGTCTGGATAGGCAGTGTGGGAGGGAGGTGAGGGGCAGAAAAGCAGAGGTGACAGTTATGCGAAGAGAAGAGCTAACGGAAGAGTTTTTAATGTGACACAGCTAAACTCAGCTACACTGCCACTCCCTCACCACTGATTAATGCAGGGGTCTACGAAAGCACCACACACTGAGAAAGCTCCAGTAAGCTATCTTCTGGGCATGTTCTATCCTTTGAGTGTTATTATTATTGGTCAGCATCACACTGGGGAAGATTGACATGTCCTCTGATAGCACCCACTTGGACTTACCAAAAAGTAACTCATTAAAGGCCAAGTACTTTGGAAATATCTCAGTGGAGAGAGCAAAATAATAATAATAATAATAATAAACGTTTTATTACACTCTGCAACCACTATTATGTTGGCTGTCCAGTTCACCATGAAAAATATAGTGAAAGGTCCTCTTTAAATGATCCCAATGTTTGAGAGAAGAGTGTTAGAAGGAATATGCAACAGTCACAATTGATTATATATTCATAATTGAATTGCCTTTTCTCAAGCACACACCACCAAATCATCCACCTGATCGTATAAAAACAGTATCTGAACCTCCACAGTCATCAAAGCCAAACTCCTACTATTGGCAGAGTTTGTTATATAACTGGCTATTGGTATCTACAGTGGCATTTAAAAGTTTGGGCACCCATGGTCGAAATTACTGTTATTCTGAACAGTTAGGCAAGTTGAAGATGAAATGATCTCTAAAAGGCCTAAAGTAAAAGACAATATACATGAGCTTCTAACAAAATTAGAATATCATCGAAAAGTTAATTTATTTCAGTTCTTCAATAAAAAAAAAAGTGAAACTCATATATTATATAGAGTCACTACAAACAGAGTGATCTATTTCAAGTGTTTATTTCTGTTATTGTTGATGGTAATGGCTTACAGCCAAGGAAAACCCAAAAGTAATTATCTCAGTATATTAGTATATTTTATAACACCAGCTTGAAAAATGATTTTGAAATCTGAAATGTTGGCCTACTGAAATGTATGTTCAGTAAATGCACTCAATACTTGGTTGAGACTCCTTTTTCATCAATTACTGCATCATTGTGGTGTGGCATGAAGGCAACCAGCCTGTGGCACTGCTGAGGTGTTATGGAAGCCCAGGTTGCTTTGATAGCAGCCTTCAGCTTGTCTGCATTGGTGGGTCTGGTGTCTCTCATCTTCCTCTTGACGATACCCCAAAGAGTCTTTATGGGATTAAGGTCAGGCGAGTTTGCTGGCCAGTCAAGCACAGTGATACCATTGTTTTTAAACCAGGTATTGGTACTTTTGGCAGTGTGGACAGGTGCCAAGTCCTGCTGGAGAATGTAATTTCCATCTCCATAAAGCTTGTCGGCAGAGCGAAGCATGAAGTGTTCTAAAATTTAATGGTAGACGGCTGTGCTGACTTTGGTCTTGATAAAACATAGTGGACCTACACCAGCAGATGACATGGCTTCCCTAACCATCACTGATTGTGGAAACTTCACACTAGATCTCATGCAGCTTGGATTGTGAGTCTCTCCACTCTTCCTCCAGACTCTAGGACCTTGATTTCCAAATGAAATGCAAAATTTACTTTCATCTGAAAGCAACACTTTGGACCATTGAGCAACAGTCCAGTTCTTTTTCTCCTTTTACCCAGGTAAGATGCTTCTGGCGTTGTCTACTCGTCATGAGTGGCTTGACACAAGGAATGTGACACTTGTAGCCCATGTCCTGGACATGTCTGTGTGTGGTGGCTCTTGAAGCAATGACTCCAGCAGCAGTCCCTCCTTGTGAGTCTCCCCCGAATTTTTGAATGTCTTTTTCTTAACAATCCTTTTAAGGCTGCGGTTATCCCGGTTGTTTGTGCACATTTTTCTACCACACTTTTTCCTTCCACTCAACTTTCCATTAATATGCTTAGATACAACACTCTGTGAACAGCCAAGTTCTTTAGCAATTATTTTTGTGGCTTACCCACCTAGTGGAGTGTGTCAATGACTGCCGTCTGGACATCTGTCAAGTCAGCAGTCTTCCTCATGATTGTGGAGTCTACTGAAACAGACTAAGGGACCTTTTTAAACAAATGTACATTCATCCTCCATTTGGAGGTTGCAGCTAGCGGCTACCTTTTTTGGCAGAGTAGCAGTTAAATGACTCCATGTAACCACTTCTACTATAGTTATCTTACTATTATAGCTTGATTGTTAATAGTTGAAAATATATTTGAGCATTCTTTGCAGGTTCTGCGCTTCTAAGTAGCTGTAGGAGTAAAATACAAGTAAAAACATTTCCAGCAGCTAAACAGGAAAGGGTTCTTTACAGTTAGAGCAGTCAGACTGTAGAATGTCCTACCGCAAGAGGTAGTAATGGCAGATACTATATTAGCATTTAAAAAAGGGGCTGGTTGATTTCCTCACCATAAATGTAATCATTGGTTATAAATACTCTAGTGAATAGATATAACTGGTCAAGACAGTCTGAACTTGATAGACCTGTGTCTTTTTTCAACCTATGTATCACTGATATCCTATTAATGCAATGTTTATTAGTGCAGTACAACCCTTTTAATTTAATTTTTCCTAACTTTCCTTTAAGCAAAGTTTTCATGGTTAAATGATAGTTCCCTCTAGGAGACTTCTTATGAAATGTTAGGGTTAAACTGAAAGGAAAAGCAAAGAAAGGCGCCCTACAGTATGTGTGTACCGAACAACCAAGTGAAGTAGAACAATGTGAATGGCTCTCACTTAAAGAGGTTGTGGAATGAACATGCGAGCTCCACTGGATTGCGGCTGCACCAACCACATGCTCCTACGGAACTGGATGAACGAAGGGAGGAAAAAAAGGAAAGCAGCATGTACTGGGCACTTCAAAGAGGAGACAAGCTGGGTCCAGGTAGGATGAAACCTTTTATTTCACTACGCGTTTTGAGTATGGTCCCTCTTCTTCATCAGAGGCCCAGTAGATGCCACTTTGCTTTTTTTCCTTCCTTCATTCAGGATTAAACTAAATGGGACCAATGGAAAAATTAGATCAATAGATGAAACACATTTTGTTTCAAGATATCACGATGAGCTATTAAAGGGAATCTGTCACCCCTTTTTTAAGATATCATATAATGATATCATTCAATTGTGTGTCACATAAGGATTCTCTTAGTACTTTTGCTTCCCCCTGACCCCGCACCTTTCATGCATAAATATCTTTTTATATCGGTTCAGATGTATGTAAACTGCCGCTGTCCGGTCCGCTGGGCGGGGCTTATTCACCTGCTCCCCCCCTCCCTGTCTTGCTCTGCGCATTTCTTCTTGTGTACTAAGAGAATCCTTATGAGACAAACAATTGAATGATATCATTATATGATATCTCAGAAAAGGGGTGACAGATTCCCTTTAAGAATCTTATTGCATAATTAACTGTGTCACCCCAGTAATAATATTTTACAACTGCCTGAACACATTTTACAATGTTTTCAATGGTACTTTTAATTTTAAGACCATTGTCATTTTACTGGCATTAGCAATATATTTGCAGTCATAATTTTGCACTTAGCAGAAATGTCTATTTTTGTGCCCATGTCAAGATCACATCATTTATAAAGTTGTTTTATGTGATCTCTTTGATTAGAGAGCAGGGGGCAAATACGTTCAACATGGCGATCAATAGAAAATGACTAATGTATCTTAAAAGAATTAATTGACACACTGAATCTTTATCTTTAGTGATTTCTAAGTTATGGTATTTTATTACATTAACGTACAAAAACATAGCACAAGCTGGAAAATGTGTAACTTGTAGACTCAAGTGAAACTTTATAGCAGAACCCCCCTATCTACACTTTTAATAATAGTGCCTCTTTATGTGGAAAAGTGGCCCTACCCCTTCACAGGTCTAGAAAAAAATACTTTTTGTAATCATCTCAGGTGACTTTGTACTTTTCTGAATCATCTTTTCGTCCTGATTTCAAAAATGTATATTGTTTTTCTGTAGCACGTAGTTTCCATGGAGCAGCATCATTAATATAAGGTATAGGAAATTTACTGGCGACATTAAGAAATCAGTCATCTACATATCAGAAAAAATGCTTCACCTTACAAAATAGTTTTTATTGAATCAAAATAATGTCTCATGTAAAATAGAAACCGAATTATGAGCAGAAATTAAAAGTGCTTGACATTAGACTGTCGTTGACACGATTTTTCAGGGTTGCCCCTATATAATATCCAACAGTAATCTGCCATCACTGAGTCATTACAAAAACTCTGGTAGTGGTGTTCAATTACTTTAATGTCCTTGTGAATGCATTTTCAGAGACATGTGACATCCAAGACACTGCTATGCATTTAGCAGTTCCTCAACATCTTCAACATATTCTGGAGATTTTTGCTTTCCTACGAAGTTTTCACAGATCCACTTGAAGCTTTTCCAAGATCTCAATTCCTTATCATTTAGAGTTCCTTCAAACACATCATCATAAGCTCTCTGATCTGAAGACCAACAAATACCAGTTTTGCTGGTGAAATGCTGGAGAATTTCTGTGAAATGTACTGGAACCCTTGTGAGTTTGTCTTTGCCATGGCTGTCACAAAGTTTTTAATCAATCCCAACTTTAAATGTAGTGGAGGAAGAAAGATTTTTGTTGAAGCAATTAAAGGATTATGGTGAACATTGTCTCTACCTGGACCATAGATGTTTCTCTGTCCCCAATCACGATGAACATAATGCTCTACTGTATTCCTACTGTCCCATAAGCACAAGAAGCAACAATATTTTGTGAAATCTCCTTGCATTCCCATTAGTAGACCAATCACTTTCAAATCTCCACAGACACTCCATTGATGATGCTTATATTGTATTGCATCCAAAACATCTGACCGATTTTCATAACTTTACTTTTAGATGACTTGAGTGAACAATAGGGATTGATGGGTTCATATTTCCATTGTGAAGCAACACTGCTTTCAAACTTCTCAGGGATGAGTCAATAAACAATCGCCAATCTGCAACAAAATACTCTTGATTTGGTTCTTCAAAGAGGCCATTCACATTGTTACAGTACACCACTGGTCCATCAACTGTGAAAAAGTGTTAAAGTGTTACTTCTATTTCGGTAATAACACACTGACATCATCACAAAGAAGATTCTTTTGTTTTAACCTAGATGCAAGAATTTCAGCTTTACTTTTGGCAATGAAAGGTCTCTGATGAGATCATTTAATTCATGTTGAGTAAAGCGTACTGGCTGCTCAGCTACTCCATCAAGTACATACTCATCTTGACTTGAGGTCTCCATGTCTTTGCCAGTAGCTTCAGCTCCATAGTCTTCATATTCTAGTTCATTTTCATCCAATCCAGACAACGGTGGTACAGGAACTGGCAAGATACCCTCATGTGGAACTGGCCTAATCGCAGATTCAAGTTCAGGGTAATTAATCTTATGTTTGTTCTTTGTAGAAAAGCCCTTCAGTTTGATAAAACAAAAGTAGCAGTCATCACTATGATTTTTGAGTTCTTGCCAAATTATTGAAACAGCAAATGGCATAGCCACTTTCCTCATATTTAACCAGTCACAAAGACCATTTGATCAACTTGAGCATATCACATGAGGGGCTCAGCTTTTGTCTTGATCACCAAGTGGACAATTAAAGGGTCCGATGCCTCCCATCTTCTTGCAATGCCGGCCTTCTGTTGTTTCATCGCTCCCCGTACTTAGGTCTGCTCTCAACAGTGCAGATAAGTACCCCTGTGTAGGAGCGCGATTCCGGGGAGTGATAAAGCAACAGGAGGGTGGCATTGCAAGAACATGAGAGGCGCCGGATCCAGATGTGCGACACCCATCGGAACGGACCGCACCGGATCGCCCCCCCCAGGTGAGTATAATAAAACTTATCTTTCTTATCTTTCAGGTCAGACAGGGGCTCATCTACAGCATTATAGAATTCTGCATATAAGCCCTGAAAGGCAGTGGCCATATCTTATATCGGCCAAAACTGCTGACAGGTTCGCTTTAAAGTACATCTGGTACATCTTTTTAATATCATGAGTGATTGAACGTGCTTGGCCTTTTGGTGCCAAAAAAACGCACATATAGCAGAATCTGTTTGGATGATTGATACACCGTCGGGGTATTTTTCTCCTTTAAATCAGATCAAACAGTAGAGTAAGTTCAGTTCAATGGTGGTGGCAAACTAAAAAAAAAATGCGATGAGCCTACCAACTATATGTAGATATTTTCCCAGAGATGACAGAGGCAGCTTGTATTTAGAACTGATTTTACTGGAGGTAATCTGGTAGATAACTATATACAGTTGTGAGGTAAACTGGTCATTCTATTTGTTACAGATGAACATTTGCAGACAGGCAATTTCTCAGTGTGATATTGGCTGTGTTCTGGTTCTCTCTCTGTGGAGACCCTCACTCAGTTACACCTCAGTGGCTGAGCTGTTTTCTTCCGTCTGAGGTGACTTGCCCTACCGCAAATGCAGTGAAAATCCTCTCACAATGGCGGCTGTCCGCTGCCTTCCCTTCTATCTCCCTGTGGCAGGGCTCCGATCCCGGTAGAGTCCTGTCTGCTGTCAGAATCTCACATACCAGTCCTTGCTGCCATCGCCATCCTTTTCTGACTGACTCAAATCTTACCGCCTCATAAATTAGCTCCTCCCCATAACATGTGACTTTCCAAGAAGCAGTCATTGGCTGACTGCACTGTCAATACTCCGTCCCATAAAACTCACTAAAACCTTTACTGGTGTTTTCACTGTAAGAAAATTCACAATTAAGACAAGCAAAGAAATTGGGAATAACATAGTAAAAACCACATACGTAGAAAATGCAAAAATAATGTAATAACAAAAATACTTCTTTTGGAATCAGCACATCAAACAGACATATGGCCTTTGCTGATGATTTTTTGGGGTTGACCAGTGTTATGCTTTGCTTATATAGCACCGCTATCATATTCCACAGCACTTTACATACATTATCATCCCTGTCCCTATTGGGGCTCACAATCTAAATTCCCTATTAGAATGTCTTTAGAGTGTCCGAGGAAACCCATGTAAGTAAGGGAAGAACATGCAAATTCCTTGCAGATAGTGTCCTTGGTGGGATTAGAACCCAGGAGCCCGGCGCAACAGTGCTATCCTTCTTTTCTCAAAGGATACTCTACAGTTAACAATGAAATTGCAGGTTACATTTTCTACTCTGTATGTGCTATCTAATGATAGTTCTGAGCTGAATGTTCCTGCCTACCTGAGATAGCAGAGGACGGGATCTGTCTTTCCTTTTGTGATGGATCCAAATAAAATATTTCTGCAGCAAGATCGTGCTGAGGTCTTTGCTCCAGTATTATAGGACTATTGTCCTTTCCATCATCTATTCAGTCCAGAACCCAGCTATAGAACTCGGTCTACATCGTCATTACTCAGTCTTCTCACAATGAGCACACTACTTTGTCACTTGTCTTCTGACCTGATCTTGGCTCCCAATCAAACTTTTAATTTTAGACCGGGGTCACACTTGCAACTGCAATGCGAGAAACTCGCCTCAATACCCGGCAGTGCCGCCGGCACTCGGAACCGAAGTGTGCGCCTGCATGTATTTCTATGCAGCTGAGCGTTCCGGTCCCGAGTGCCAGGTATTGATGCGAGAGACTCGCACGAGTTTCTCGCATTGCACTCGCAAGTGTGATCCCGGCCTTAGGGTTCGCCACTCACACTGGCGTTGATTCTCTCATGTGAGAGAATCAGGACAATTATGATAATGACTCTCACCTCAATCTCTGTGATCGTTTGAGCCGAGTGTCATCAGATTCTCTGGCATGTGAGAATCACAGCACAGGTGCAGAGAAGATGGAGAATGTAATTTCTCCATTGTCCCTGTGAGCGTACATCGGATTGCACTCAGATGACATCCGAGTGCAGTCTGATGTTTCACACACCCCCATAATAATAATAATCTTTTTATTTATATAGCGCCAACATATTCCGCAGCATATGCGGAATATGCTATAAAAATAAAGATTATTATTAGCACTTTATATACATTATTGGCACTGTCCGCATTGGGACTCACAATCTAAATTCCCTATCAATATGTCTTTGGAATGGGGGAAGAAACCCACGCAAATGTATACAAACTCCTTGCAGATGTTGTTTTTAGTGGGATTTGAACCCAGGACTCCTGCGCTGCAAAGCTGCAGTGCTAACCACTGAGCCACCATGCTGCCCCATAGACATGTATGGGTGCGCATGATCCGAATTTATGCAGCATGCTGCAATTGTTTTCTCATGCCGAATCAGCATGAGAAAATAATCGCAGATCTGCTCTTCCCCATAGTCTAACATTGGGCCAAGTGTTATCCAGTAAAACATCGGCTAGAACTCGGACATGTTTTACGGCAGTGTGAGCGAGCCCTTAAAGTGCATTCCTAAAATAACATTTTGATGCAACACCTATGCAGCACCTGATTTTACAGATGTCACTCAGGGATTCTCAGCATGATCAATTAAAACAAGTAATAAATATCTCCTTTCTAAAGGGACAGGCCCTAAACAGTATTTTTCACACCTAACCCAGATGCCCTGGGCAAAACTACATTTTATAATGTCATAATAAACATACTGCAAATCTGGCAGTGAAACACAAAAAATCACATACATACTCATATAAACATTAGCATAGTAATTTATTAATGCGAGCATCCACCCTGGCAATAAAAAGTGATTATACATTTGGCACGCATGGCCACCCTACATGGTGCTTCCTGCTGCCGCCTTGTCGCGTTTCAATACTCCTGCATCCAAGATGGCCACTGCGGTGGCATGGGGAACAAAATGGTAAATCTGAATCAAACCTCTCCTGCCAGTAGTGTAGCTACCGGGGGGGCAGAGGGGACGGACGCCAATACAGTTACATTCTGCAGCAGATCAAGGAGAAGCGATCTTCCTGCACTGCCATCTGGCCTCTATAGGGCCCCTGAGCAGGCGGGAGGACCCGGTGCCATCAGTGGGCCCCCAAATCCAAATGATTGCAAGGTCAACTATATCCGCTGAATGCCAATACAGCTGATCGCATTGATGAGAGAGGGAGCGTTATGCTCCCTCTCCCATCATTCCCCTCTCAGCGTCTGACGTCACTGACGTAGACACTGACAGGGGGTCGCGATGCACCTCTTCTCGGTGCCTGGAAGCTGGAGATATGCAGGAGCTCGGAGAAGCGGACGTATCAGGAGGATGAGAGGTGAATATTGTATTTATATTTTTGTGGGGCTGAATTATGCTATACAATCTGCCTATGGGGCTGCATTATATTAGAGTCTGCCTTCGGGGTGCATTATATTAGGGGCTGAATTATTCTATAGAGGCTGCCTATGGGGGTGCATTATATTAGGGTCTGCATTATGCTATAAAGTCTGCCTATGGGGGTGCATTATATTAAGGGGTGTATTATACTTTAGAGGCTACCTATGGGGGGTGCATTATCCTATAAAGGCTGCCTATGGGGGGTGCATTATATTAGGGGCTGCATTATGCTATAGTGGGTGCATTATACTATATAGAGTCTGCTTATGGGGAGTGCATTATACTATATGGAGGGCTATGGGGAGTGCATTATACTGTATAGAGTCTGCCTATGCGAAGTGCATTATACTATATGGAGGCCTATGGGGAGTGCATTGCACTATATTGAAGACTATATTGAGGACTGTCTGGTGTATTATACTATATGGAGGCTATCTAGGGGGCTATCATACAGTGTGAAGATTACAGTGTTGGAGCTATCAAACAGTTTGGGGATACTAAGAGGTCAGTATATATACATTGAGGGGGCATTAGACTGTGTATAAGAGAGCATCATACTGTATATAGGGGAGCTGTACAGGGGGAGACTCAGGATATTATTAAACATAAATTGGACACTTATTGTTAGAGAGAAACTCAGGTTACTGTAATTGTCAAAAGGGCCCACAGAGGGCATTATTACTTTCTAGGGGACAAAATGTGGGCAGTGTTTTCTAGGTCACTTGCACCCAGCATTACTATATTCTAGAGGTTTGCTTTAGAATTTAGAGGACACAGAGAACCACACAGCAGGTGCAGTATTAGTGACACATACGGCAGCAGCGGATCAGCATTGGGGTATCAGCTGAATGACGAGTTTGTGCAGGTTGGGAATAGTCCCTTTGGTGACAGTGCTGAAAACATGAAATGTGTCTTTATTGTAATCTCTGAAGCTGAGTCCTGGCTGGAAGAAGATGTCATGTCGGTCTGGGCCAGATGGAAAAGACGTGAAAAGTGAACGATTCCATCAGAATGAATGTCAGTGGTAGGTCACTGTCTGTAACTGTAGTGTGATCTCTTTTATGTTCTGCAGGACTGGTCTTTATAAAGAAATTATTTTCAGCAACAGTGCAGTCATCTGCTGAGGTTCTCCTCCCTACTAGGGTGTGTCACCGAGGTGTAATCAAGGTTACCTGGTTAGGGGCTCACTCAGAATTTTCACCCCCCCCCCCGAAGCAAAACCCTAGCCACGCCACTGTCTCCTGCAATTCCTGTGCTGTATAAGACTGGTTCAGACCTATGCAACTGAGATGGCCATCTGATAAGCAGAAGGACTGGATTAGTGGGCTCAGTGGAGGAGGAAGCAGTAGACAAGAGGAGGTCACTAGCTATGATGACTATATATGACAAGGGTATACTGCTCAGCATAAATGAGTACACTGCCTTTGAAAAGTAATCAGTATTTTACTGCACACAAGAACAATTTCCACAATTTTGACAAGAATCAGTTTCATTGAACATTTTATTTAACCCATAACATTAAAATCAGGTTCACAATATAACTTTCATTACAAAATCTTCAGTTTTACTCAAATTGGTTGATGCAAAAATGGATACACCCCACACCAAAAACTGGTCTAGTATTTTGCATGACCTTTGTATGACCTCCATGATTTTTAATGACAACACAAAGTTTTCTAGGCATGGAATGAACAAGTTGGCGACATATTACATCTATTCCAATCTTTAAGAATTACCTCTTTTAAAGCCTGGATCCTGGATAGAGAGTGATGCTCAACTTGTCTCTTCAAAATTACCCATGGTTTGGTCGGGTTCAGATCAGGAGACAAACTTGGCAGCTGAAGCACTTTCACACTGTTCTTCAGGAATGCAAAATGTGTGTCTTGGTTCATTGTCATCTTGGAAAAGTGCATGTCTACCAAGGAGTGATTGTAGCATCATTTCCCTTCAATATTAGCAGTATATCTGTGAATTCATGATGTGGGAATATATTTTAGTATGGTATCCCATAGAAAATGTTGATTCTGAAAGGAATTCTGACAAATCTGTTGGGGTCTAATCATTTATGCTGAACACTGTATAGTTATTTTTTATTTCACCAATGCATTTTAAGAAATGTAAACTATAAATTAATTGGTTGCTATGGAAAACAAAGATATTTATTTCATAAAAAAAGACCCAAGATGCCTGGCTCCTTTGTGGTCCGCTTCTCTGTCTGCTGAACCACAGTATTAACACCTTTTCTCCAGGTGTTTAGTTTCTGTTATCCTTACTTCAATTTTTAGGGTAATAGGTGTTTTCATTTACTCATTTGTCTGCACCATCACCTTTTGGGTGCGGCATTATATACTTTCTTCCTGCTGGTATTTCCTGCTGGTGATAGTCTCATTTGGATGTCCAGCCATACTTAAGACAGTGAGTGAACAACCAGCTAGGGTTTTTCTTTCTGCTGTTTATTTTCTTTACGATTCACCTATCTTCTGTTCCCTTTTAGGAAGTAGATGGCACATTCTCCAACATTATGTACTTAATCATTTATTTTGCATTTCGTGGTTTGTTTTACTCACTCTAGGCTCTCTTTCTAATTTGCACTCTCCTCTGCTCTCCGGTTCTTTAGGAGGAAAGTGACCCATTTGATGGCCTTTCAGGTTCGAGTTGCCATTGTTTAGTCTGTGGTTAGTGCTGTCTCAGGTCATGCAGGAACCACTAGGGACTACGAGGTGAGAATCTCTAATCTGTACAGAAACTAGCAGTCAGTTCCAGTTTTTAGTGTGCTACCTATTTTCCAGAGTGAGTTGCTACACTATCACAACAATGCCCCTTAACCTACTCTCATAAAAAGTTACAAATCAGGTGTACAAATTCTTTTCAGTTTTGAGAAAATCCATATTTGACAAATCTTCTTGTTCCATAATTTTCCATAGTTTCATCTATCCAAAAAAGTGGATATAAACTTTTTCTTATAGAATGTATTGTGGATTTCTGACAGTACCTAAGGAATGGTCTGCAAGAAATCTCAAAATAAAAACATTGTTACACTGTGATGTCTCATTGTAAATGTCTATATTCAGATTAGTCATATATTTCAGACACATGTTCAATGATATCGACATTATGGTCAAACATAAATGAAAAATGTCATTGGAGGTAGTGTCTCCTAGTACGTGTGTCATTATGCATTAAGCATTTTAACCAGTGCAACTGTTGAAGGGAGGACCGGGCTGCCAGGGCTGCTGAAGTGCTGGGTCCGGAACTGCTGGGGCCGCACCTTCTGTTGCTGGAGGGAATGCAATTGCAGCCGGTAATGGGGATGAAGAGGACGTGGCCAGGGTCAGTAAGCAAAAAGGGGCTGTGCGGGAACAGAGAGGGGCTTCCCGCCAGAACGCTGAGCAGGTGCGGATAGCAGCCTCTGTGAGGAGAGTGATAGGCCGCAGCGTGTAGAGACATGGCAGTGGTGTGAGAGACGCACCCATACCAACAGGTGTATAGGGGAATGTGCATCGGACAGAGCATCACAGTACGGACGTCCCGGTGTTGGCTGACATCCAGGGAGGCACACGCCAGGCAGAGCATTGCAGTACAGCCTTTCGGGTGACGGCGGCTGCTCAGAGAGACACGAGCCGACTGGGCCCTTGCGGAGAGCTCGATCCTATCGCTCTACAGTTACATGGACTAGGTGCTCAGCGGGTAAAACCAGAGACCGCTCACTACCACCAGAAGCAGGACCGTGTGTTGGGCGGAGATGCCTGAAGACACCGAAACAACAGCTTTCTGCATTCTACTACCCACGGGACCTTCAGAGAGTGACTGACTGCGGAGCCACGATAAGTGAACTGTTATCAAAAGACTGTCTAGTTTAACAACCATTATTCAGTTTAGTTTTTGTACCCATTTTCCCCTTGTATCTCCCTGTGAGGAGTTTAATGCTGTTGGATAATTAAATATAGTTAGTCCCTGCTCTGCAGCATTTGTGTTACTGCATCCCAGTACCTGCTTATTACACAACTATCAAGAAGCAAATACATGAGCTCCAAGCAAATGAATACAAGCCTGCCTTCCTTCCAATGTTTTATGCATGCTCTTCAAGTTTTGTTGAAAATGATTTAAGAAACATAATAATATTTTAAGCAGTCATTGCCACATCCCCTGGAGTGTGCCCTGGGTAATGGGCCAAAGCAAATCAATTGGACACTGCAGTTCAAAGATAGGGATTGTAGGCTTTATATTCAGGAGGACCCCAATGACCCCAATCAATCTATGTCACTGAATGTTTTAATCATCCAACCCATACTTTACAACTGGGTTCTTCTTGTATTTGTTCCTTAGATCGTCCATAAGGAATCATTGCTGAAATGGTTTCAGACATTCCAAATTTATGACAGATGTTCCAATAAAATCAGGTTTATTAACTGTTTATTTCCTTATATCTATCACAAAACAGCTTGCAGGAGTTCCTCCCTGTAATTAATAAAACAACTAGCCTTCATGTGGTGCAACTAGCGGAATACGCCTTGAAATGATAAATAGCAAAAAATGTAGCTTTAAAAATGGCCTTTTGAAGTTTGCAAGGGGACATGCCAAGATAGGTGAATTTGTGCTGTGTTCTTTTGATGGATGGCTTAGATGCCCTTTAATTATACAGAAGAAGGCACATGTCATGTACAACTGCAGGGTCACCTCCTAACACTGCTTTGTTTTCTTCCTCACCAAAATGTTTTTACCCCTCTGTGCACATTACAGACTCTGTCAGCAGCTTGTAAATTATCATTAATCCTTAAGTTGTTACATTACAGGATTTTTCATCCAAACAGGGCAAATTAAAATTGAAATACACTCTGATTTTAGTTAGTATGAAAACCAACTACAGTGGGGAAAATAAGTATTTGATCCCTTGCTGATTTTGCAAGTTTGCCCACTGACAAAGACATGAACAGTCTATAATTTTTAGGGTAGGTTAAAACTAACATTGAGAGATAGAATATCAAAAATAAAATCCATAAAATCACATTGTATAAATTATATAAATTTATTTGCATTTTGCAGTGAGAAATAAGTATTTGATCCCCTACCAACCATTAAGACTTCCTGCTCCTACAGACCACTTAAATGCTCCTAATCAACTCATTACATGTATTAAAGACAGCTGTCTTACATAGTCACCTTTATAAAAGACTCCTGTCCACAGACTCAATTAATCAGTCAGACTGTAACCTCTACAACATGGGCAACACCAAAGAGCTTTCTAAGGATGTCAGGGACAAGATCATAGACCTGCACAAAGCTGGAATGGGCTACAAAGTCATAATTAAGATGCTGGGTGAGAAGGAGACAGCTGTTGGTGCAATAGTAAGAAAATGGAAGAAATACAAAACGACTGTCAATCAACATCGATCTGGGGTACCATGCAAAATCTCACCTCGTGGGGTATCCTTGATCATGAGGAAGGTGAGAGATCAACCAAAAACTACAAGGGGGGGAACTTAAAGGGAAGGTGCCATCCAAAAAAATTTTTTTCAGCAATTGAAAAAATGTGAAGAATTAATGTTTACATTTTCTTAAAAAATATTATCATTTGTTTTTAATTTTGTAAAATATAAAAAATAATTATAAAAAGTTTGGCATTTCCACTTGTTAACACTAGGGGGAGCAGCTACTGAAATTTGGCACAAAAACCTAGTGTACAACTAGATCACATTACTGCCCTGCAGTAATTATGGGTGGAATCTGCTGACATGGGTGTGGTGTCACTCCTCTCCTCCCCTTCTGGGTGTTTGCTAAAGGAAAAGAGAGGATGACATTTAGGAACACAGTGAGCAGCCATTTTGATGGGGCCTGCAAAGTTACTGACTGTCTTTGCATGCAAAGTCTGGATCAGAACAGGCCATCAATCAGCAGAAATGTTTCCTGGATTTCTGTGGAGCAGACAAGCAGACGGTCCATCCATGTGTATAAAACACAGCGCTCTATATATAATCCCTGGCACCGAACAGGGTGCCCCCCATAGACCAGCACACTGCTCTCCTGAAATACTCTGTGCTGCTGTCACCCTGCTCCTTCCACCATATATCAGGCCCTGTCGCCTCGCTTTCACACATCGCCAGGACAGGATCTGAGGAGAGGAATGGGGTCTTCGGTCACCGAGGATGGCATGCAGCAAGGATTCTAGGAGCAGGGTGACAGCAGCACAGAGTATTTCAGGAGAGCAGTATTACATGGGATAGGATTAGATACACAGCTCAGCAGTCAGTATCGCACAGGATAGGATTAGATACATGGCTCAGCTGTCAGTATCACACAGGATAGGATTAGATGCACAGCTCAGCAGTCAGTATCACACTGGATAGGATTAGATACACGGCTCAGCAGTCAGTATCACACAGGAAAGGAATAGATACACGGCTCAGCAGTCAGTATCACATTGAGAGGATTAGATACACGGCTCAGCAGCCAGTATCACACAGGACAGGATTAGATACACGGCTCAGCAGTCAGTATCACACAGGAGAGGATTAGATACACGGTTCAGCAGACAGTATCACACAGGATAGGATTAGATACATGGCTCAGCACACAGTATCACACAGGAGAAGATTAGATACACAGCTCAGCAGTCAGTATCACACAGGAGAGGATTAGATACACAGCTCAGCAGTCAGTATCACACAGGAGAGGATTAGATACACAGCTCAGCAGTCAGTATCACACAGGAGAGGATTAGATATCCAGCAGATTGTCAAGTGTTTTGAAACAGCAGGGAGCAGCTCCTCCTATGTTTTGCAAGAGCAGGGGCAGCAGCTGGTCGGGTGTTTTGGAAAGCGCAGCTCGGTCTCCAGCAGTTCGTCCTGTATCCTCTCCTGCAGCTGGTATGTGCAGAGTGAACATCCAAGCCCTGTTATGGTGGAACAGTACAACATCAGTGATAACAGGGATTACAATAGAGTGTAAATAGAGCTAAAAGGAACGCACTGAGCTCTAATAAGATGGTGCCTGGCCACACCTACAACTGTGAATTGAGTTGCCCACAGAGGCGCGCCCAGTTCACTCCTGATGCTGCTGCAATGAAAGAGATAGGGTCGGCAGCCGACTGTTATGTCTTATGCCCAGGGACTGCCGTAAATGAGCATGGAAAGTGTTGTTCAGCAGCCAGAACGGTAAGATGGCAGCACCCAGTGGTTGTATTAATACAGTAAAAAAAAAAACCCATACACACCACTGAGTCAAGCTTAGGGGACAATGTCTTTTTATACTATTTTCTTTTTTACATTAAATTATGAAAAAACACGGCACCTTCCCTTTAATGATCTAAAGGTAGCTGGGACCACAGTCACCAAGAAAATCATTGGTAACACATTACGCTGTAAAGGTTTAAAATCCTGCAGTGCCCGATAAGGGCACAGAACTATTTCACCGCATCAATGGAAGATTGGATGGAGCCATATACCGTAAAATTCTGATAGACAACCTCCTTCCCTCTGCCAGGACATTAAAAATGGGTAATGGGGTGCACCTTACGAAGACTGGAAAGCATGTTTTTGAAAGTCGCCTTGCTACACTCATCAGGAGAGCTTTAAACTAGAACAATGTGGGAAGGGAAGCAAAAGGTCAGAAAAAGCCATACACTTGACAAAAGCTATTGAGATTTCTGCTATTAGAAGTGGAAAGAAAGAACAAAGACAAAAGAATCTAATTAATAAAAATATTGGAGAAAGAGAAACCAATCACTAACTAAAATGTTTCTATACTAATGCACAAAGCATGGGCAACAAACAAGGAGAACGCAGGAAAGAAATATGATGTCATTGGAATCACTGAAACTTGGATACACATGATTGGAATACAAGACTAGAAGGATACAACTTATTTGCTAGAAACAGTCTTGATAAACGAGGAGGAGGTGTCGCATTGTATGTTAGAAACGCGTATATCTGCACAGAGATTGAAGCTTCAGAGACTGGGAGTTCTGTGCAAACTGTTTGGGTAAGAATACAAGGACAGAACAATGGAAAGAACACCATTGTAGGCATTTATTACAGGCCAGGAATTCTGTGAACAGGCGATTAAATGGGTATGTGCTCATGTTATATGTGATTACCAGCATGGGGATTTTTTCCTCTATATGGCGCTTTGCACTTTACAGACCACAATGGGTCTAGGTGGATATATACTTATATGCTGATATATTTTTGCACTTTACCATTACCTGTATCCATTCCTTTATTCCTGTATTGGTATTTCACTTGGGTATACATTCCTTCCTCTTACTTGTATTTTGTTTGTCTATTTATCTATGATATGAATTAACTTAATAAAATTTATTTTTTATTTATGATATATCTCTCTTTGTGAGTGGTGTGTTCAGGATACTTTGTATCCACTTTTTGGTCTATTTATTACAGGCTGCCTGTTCATGTTGAAGATATGGATGAACTCGTTATGCATCAAATGGCCAAGTTCTCAAAAACGAGATTTCAACTATCCTGACATTTGTTGGGAATCTCTAATGCAAAACTAACAGGTGAAGGAAATTATTATGCTCTCTTGCTGACAACTTTATCTTCCAAAAGAAAGGGGAGAAAACAAGGGGATCTGCTACCTTGGATCTAATCCTCATAAACAGGGAGGAAATGGTTGAGGAGGTAAGAGTGGCTGGGACCCTAGGAGGTAGCGACCATGCTATTTTAGAATTTTGGATAACTAGAGGAGGAAGACCTGTGAAGACTCAGACGTCAAGGTTAGATTTCAGAAAGGCAGATTTTAAGGGATTCAAAAAGTGAATTGGAGGGATCCAATGGCTGGATATCCTTAAGGACAAAAATGTCCAGGAAGAATGGGAAATCTTGAAAAATGAAATTCTCAAAGCACAATTGTTAACAATTCCAAAAAGAGGGAAGAATAGGAAGCATTTAAGGAAACCAGGATGGATGAACACAGAACTTAAGCACAAGCTAAAAAGAAAGAAAGAAATGTTTATAAAATGGAAAGAGGGAGCCATATCTAAAGAAGAATAAAATGCTGCCTGCAGAACCTGCAGGGCATGAATCAGATTAGCTAAAGCTGACAATGAATTGAGGCTTGCAAGAGACATCAAAAGCAATGAAAAAGAATTTTGGGGATATGTCAAAAGTAAAAGAAAAGTCAAAGATGCTATAGGATTTTAACAGGATGAAAATTATGAAATGGTAAGACAGGATATTGAGAAGGCCGAACTTTTAAATTCCTATTTTGCATCTGTTTTCTCTCAGAAAGCAAAAGTAACATCAACTGTTCTTCACTGTCCTATTAAGGAAATAGAAGAATCCAGGATATCTATAAACAGAAAGATAGGAAACACTTAGCTAACCTAAATGAATTCAAGTCTCCAGGTCCAGATGAACTACACCCCAGAGTACTGAAGGAGATAGCAGAATAAATTTTTGAACCACTCTCCATAATCTTTGAAAATTCTTGGAGAACAGGAGAAGTCCCAGAAGACTGGAGAAGAGCAAATGTTGTTCCTATCTTCAAAAAGGGGAAGAAGGTGGACCTAGGCAACTATAGGCTGGTGAGTCTGACTTCTATACCAGGAAAGATCTTTGAACAAATCATTAAACAACATGTATGTAAGTACCTGGATAAGAATGAAGTGATTAATCAGAGTCAGTATGGGTTTGTAACTAATAAGTCATGTCAGACTAACTTAATTTCCTTCTATGATAGAATCACTGACTGGTTGGATCAGGGAAATGCTGTAGATATAGTATATCTTGACTTCAGCAAAGCATTTTACAAAGTATCTCACACCATCCTTATTGAAAAAATGACTAAGTATGGAATGGACAAGGCAACTGTTAGATGGATTCATAACTGGCTTAGTGATCGGATCCAAAGAGTGGTCGTAAATGGCTGCATATCCAGTTGGAAGAATGTCTCAAGTGGGGTACCACAGGGCTCTGTCCTGGGCCCTGTATTGTTCAATATCTTTATCAATGATTTAGATGACAGAATTGAGGGTAAACTGATTAAATTTGCTGATGACACAAAGCTAGGAGGGATAGCTAATACTAGACAAGAAAGAGAGAGGATTCAAAAATATATAAATATACTGGAGCAGTGGGCGGCAACTAACAGAATGGTTTTTAACAGGGAAAAATGCAAAGTACTACATCTGGGCAATAAAAATGAAAAAAGCAGAGACAGAATGGGAGGAATAGGGCTAAGCAACAGCACATGTGAAAAAGACTTGTGTATACTAATTGATCATAGACTGAATATGAGTTAACAGTGTGATGCAGCAGCAAAAAAGGCAAATGCAATTCTAGGATGCATTAACAGAAGCATACAGTCTAAATCACGTGATGTCATTATTGCCCTCTACTCCTCTTTGGTCAGACCTCATCTGGAATACTGTGTCCAGTTTTGGGCACCACATTTTAAAAAAGACTTCAACAAACTGGAGCAAGTTCAGAAAAGAGTGACCAGAATGGTGACCGGTCTGCAAACCATGTCTTATGAGGAAAGGCTGTGTAGGGAAGGTGACCTGACGGACGGACGGACTAGTCAGAGTGAAGAAAGATAGGTTTGCACAGTGTAGGTAGGAGACAGTGATTACAGTGGGGAAACAACTAGAAAAGTGTAGTGGATGTGCAGTACCTTGGGATGACCATTAGATGGCAGGGTGGAGTGTGAGCAAAGGACTTTACAGCAGCTTAGGGCTTTAGAAACCGTTGGTCATGGGGGGCGTGGTGACAGTTAGTGACAGTTTCAAGGAACCGGGGAAGTTATAAATACTGAGGGAGGGTTCCAGAAAGTTCCAGTCCCCAGGGGGAGCCCAGGTGACAGGAGGACTTCGCCAGTCTGTGTGCCCTGAGGAGAATCCGAC
Organism: Dendrobates tinctorius; assembly: GCF_039654945.1. Taxonomy (NCBI): domain Eukaryota; kingdom Metazoa; phylum Chordata; class Amphibia; order Anura; family Dendrobatidae; genus Dendrobates; species Dendrobates tinctorius. The sequence goes on from NW_027361728.1 coordinate 9,574,388, forward strand.
CAAGGGGACTGAAGAGAGGAAACGTCAGGGGGTGGTCCTGACAGAAAGATACCGCAGAAGAGACGAGGCAGTGAGTGCCATATACCGTATTTGACACGACGACTGACCAGTGAAAGCGCTGTTGGTTATTGGGCCTAGGGCGGCCACAGTGGCGGACCTGTCAGGAGCGTCGAACAAGTGAAGGAGGGACAGTACGCATATGTACGTCCCTATTGTAAAAGTACGGTGTGTAAACGGCTCTGGAAACGGAGGGCTGATAAGTGAAGAAACGTGCGGTGTGCTGCGGAGGCCGTCAGGCGGACGGCAAGTAATGAAATAAACTTGGACCTGTTGCACCCAGAATCTGCCTCATCGTGTCTTTGTATCATCTCTGCGCGGTACAAAAGTAGGACCACCCCCCCAGCTCGGCACCCCACCACCGACCCTACATTTGGCGTAGTCGGCAGGATAGCCGCCGCTAATACGCTATCTTCTGCGGCAGGCCTGCAACTGAAGGACTGAGGAAAACTTGGACTGCTCTATTTCGGATTATAAATACCTGTGGACTAAAAATTACTGACCTGTGGATTACAAATTGGGACGCTGTGTCGGATCTGTGTTGCTTGCAGAGGATCCAAGGCAGTAGCTGATTCTGCCCAAGATGGCGGTATTACTTCAGCGCAGAGGAGAGGTCCGGGTGTTTGCAGTTGTTCAGAGTGGACTGGGACCCCCTCCAACGTACCCCAAAAGGAAGCAATATATGCCCGGAGACCGACGTTTCCATATATTGGACCCTGGCAGATGGATGGAAAGGTCTGCCAACGCCCCACCCAGCAGGAGGAGTGGCACAGAAGAAAAACTTGGCTGCGGCTGTCTGACGCCATTCGAGTGCTGCCCAACGGACGGTATGAGATGCTGCGGGTGTCGGGGCATCGGCCGCCTAGAGTGGCAATGGCGGCGAGAGATGGAGCTGCACCAGAAGTCATCTTCAGATTTACGGGCAGGCAGCGGGATGCTGAGCCGGGGAGCGGAGCCTGAGGGGAGTCAGCGAGAACGGCTGCCACCAATACCAGCAGAGGACTTCTCAGCGGAGCCCCCGAGTCCGGAGGGAAGGCCCGCAGGACAGTGGAGCAAGGAACGGAGGCTGCGGGGGAAACTGCGTGATGATGAAACGGAGGCCGCAGCGCCGGGGAAGGTGAGAGTACCCCCGGCCCTACCAGTGCCTCCGCAAGCGGCCCCCACCATTCTGCTGCAGCACGCGGCCCCCTGCGCACCGGAAGGCCTAGTTACCACGGGCCCCGTGGTGTATGCAGAGCTGAGCGAGGCCCCCGCTCATGTCCCCGAACTACCCCGCCCGGAGTCACCAGTGCAGAGCTCACCCAAAGAAGACGCTGCTGCGCTTTCCCTGCTAATAGCAGCTGCATCGTTGAAATCGGCCGTTACTCCAGCTCCGTTGGAAGTAGTGGATGCGGCCTGTCCTGAGGCCGCGGTTATGCCGCTGCTGGAGTCGGCTGCGACCGATTTAGCGGGCCCTGTGATTCCAGCCCCCGAGGACCCGGTTCTCCCCATTTGCCACCTGACCCCAGCGGCTGCTGGGCCGCAGAAATCTTTGGCCGTTTCTGTCTTGCGGTCTTTTTCAGTGGAGTCCCGCCCACCGGACTCCAGGGCCCGTGCTGTTCTCTCCGTGTGGGAAGCGGAGGTGATCAGGAAGAAAAAGGCCCGGGAGCAGGAAGTGTGGAACCTGCTCCACACTCAAGGAGAGGCCGTCATGGAAAAGAAGAGGACTTGAATGGACACCCTCAGTATCCCCGTGGAGCCCTCACCTCTGTCCATTGAGAGTGGTATAGACTGTCAGGAGTTCGATGCACCGTTGTGCAGATTATAAGGACAGTTGCATTTAGAAAAAAGTTTTGTTGTTGTTTAACTGATGCAACTATTTTCTCTCTCTTTCTTCTTTCTATGTTCTTTATACACGAAAATATGTTTACCTGACAGAACGGGGATACGGAAAAGTGGAGGAGTGTCCAGGTCCAAGGAAGGGGGGGAGGAAGAAAGAGGAAATGCAATGTTATGTTATATTTTGGTTTTAAAAGTAAGAGAAAATGGAAAAAAAAAAAAATTATAAAAAAATGGGTACTTGTGCTATTATAAAGTTGTATGATGTATAATATGCAAAGTAAAATGCAACAGGTCCGGGTAAGGGAAGGTCTGCGGGACCAAAGGAAAGTGTGAGATCTGGTAGGGATCTAAGAGTTGAGGAGGTCTGGGAGACCGGGACGCCGACCATGACATGTAATTGAAAGAAGGAAAATGAGTTGGAAGACGTGAGAAAGACAGCCGTCCTAGGTCAGGTCCCCGACACCACGGACACCCCTGAAGAAGGAAAGGCGGGCGCCGGCAATGATCTGGTAGGTGAGTGGCCTCGATCATGGCGTACCTGATAGTGAAAGGTAACAGTAGGGGAGAGTAGGGGAAAGATACACGCCGTAGAGAGAATACGGGTGTACCTTGCCCAATTTGAAAGACGTTGTCATGTGGCGTGCGCGCTGGTGAGTAGCAGTAGGCTGCTCAGAGCATAGTGCTCCCAGTATGGTTCGGCCCCCGCAGATAGTGGGTTTGGCTCAACTTCTGGTCCGACAACAGAATGTAGGTGTAGATTCAGAACGACGAAGGCAGGGATGACGATTGTCGAGGACGACAATGGACAAAGGAAGGGGGAGTGTAGGGAAGGTGACCTGACGGACGGTCGGACTAGTCAGAGTGAAGAAAGATAGGTTTGCACAGTGTAGGTAGGAGACAGTGATTACAGTGGGGAAACAACTAGAAAAGTGTAGTGGATGTGCAGTACCTTGGGATGACCATTAGATGGCAGGGTGGAGTGTGAGCAAAGGACTTTACAGCAGCTTAGGGCTTTAGAAACCGTTGGTCATGGGGGGGCGTGGTGACAGTTAGTGACAGTTTCAAGGAACCGGGGAAGTTATAAATACTGAGGGAGGGTTCCAGAAAGTTCCAGTCCCCAGGGGGAGCCCAGGTGACAGGAGGACTTCGCCAGTCTGTGTGCCCTGAGGAGAATCCGACCAAGGGGACTGAAGAGAGGAAACGTCAGGGGGTGGTCCTGACAGAAAGATACCGCAGAAGAGACGAGGCAGTGAGTGCCATATACCGTATTTGACACGACGACTGACCAGTGAAAGCGCTGTTGGTTATTGGGCCTAGGGCGGCCACAGTGGCGGACCTGTCAGGAGCGTCGAACAAGTGAAGGAGGGACAGTACGCATATGTACGTCCCTATTGTAAAAGTACGGTGTGTAAACGGCTCTGGAAACGGAGGGCCGATAAGTGAAGAAACGTGCGGTGTGCTGCGGAGGCCGTCAGGCGGACGGCAAGTAATGAAATAAACTTGGACCTGTTGCACCCAGAATCTGCCTCATCGTGTCTCTGTATCATCTCTGCGCGGTACAAAAGTAGGACCACCCCCCCAGCTCGGCACCCCACCACCGACCCTACAGCTGCAGCACTTGGGAATGTTTAGTTGCAAAAGAGAAGACTGAGAGGAGACTTAATAGTTGTCTACAAGTATCTCAAGGGCTGTCACGTTGTAGAAGGATCATCTTTATTCTCATATGCACAAGGAAAGACTAGAAGCAATGGGATGAAACTGAATGGGAGGAGACACAGATTAGATATTAGAAAAAACTTTTTGACAGGTAGAGTGATCAATGAGTGGAACAGGCTGCCACAAGAGGTGGTGAGCTCTCCTTCAATAGAAGTTTTCAAACAGAGCTGGACAGACATCTGTCTGGGACAATTTAGTGAATCCTGCTTTGAGCAGGAGATTGGACCAGATGGCCCAGGAGGTCCCTTCCAACTCTACGATTCTATGATTCTTGCAGCAAGACAATGACCCAAAACATACAGCCAGGGCAACAAAGGAGTGACTCAAAAAGAAGCACATTAAGGTTGTGGAGTGGCCTAGTCAGTCTCCAGACCTTAATCCCATAGAAAACATATGGAGGGAATTGAAGCTCCGAATTGCCAAGCAACAGTCTCAAAATCTTAATGATTTGGAGATGATCTACAAAGAGGAGTGGACCAAAATTCCTCCTGAGTCCTGACATATGCGCAAACCTCATCATCAACTACAAAAAACGTCTGACTGCTGTGCTTGCCAACAAGGGTTTTGCCACCAAGTATTGTTTGCCAGAGGGATCAAATCCTTATTTCTCAATGCAAAATGCAGATACATTTGTATAATTTATATAATGTGATTTTCTGGATTTTATTTTTGGTGTTCTATCTCTCAATGTCAAAATTAACCTACCCTTAAAAATATAGACTGTTCATGTCAGTAAGCAAACTTACAAAATCAGCAAGTGGTCAAACACTTATTTCCCTCACTATATACCCCAGAATCACCCACACATAAAGCACAATATATTCTAGAAAGAAATGACAGTATGCTTAAGATTATTTAAATATCATGTATTTTCCAGTTCTCTTACAACCACAATTTATTATGGATTAAAAAGAATGCCAAAATTTCCCCTAAATTGACAAAATATATTAAAAAATACACATTGAAAGCAGAACAACATTCTGCTACTCTGCATTTACCAAAGGTTGAAAAGGTGGCTGTATTTACAATGACGTGTGCGTGGTCACAACCTTTTAGAAAGGTTTTATAAAATATGTGAAAGAAAATGGCACAAACTTTGTACAAATCTATTTCGGCTCATAGCTGACATACCGTAAATTTCTTTTTATAACTTCAATCAGTCTAAAATGTAACAGATATATTAACATCTTTCTGCCATATGATGTACTATTCCGTCCATGTGCCCTGGGACTTAATTACCACGGACGGAATAGTACATCATATGCGATCAGCCGCGCTCGCGGGGGGAGCGCAGCTGATTGTGGCTGGGTGTCAGCTGATTATCACAGCTGACACCCGGCACTATTTGCCAGGCCACTCCCAGTGCTTTACCCCACCCCAGCACACTGCGATCAAACATGATCGCAGTGTTCCGGTGGCATAGGGAAGCATTGGGCAAGGAGGGGGCTCCCTGCGTGCTTCCCTGAGACCCTCAGAACAAAGCGATGTGATCACGTTGTTCTGAGGGCCTCCTCCCTGCAGGCCCCCGGTTCCAAGATGGCTTCTGGGTCCTTCCGGGTCCTGCAGGGAGGTGGCTTGTCAGCGACTGCTGAGAGCAGGCGCTAAGAAGCCTCCTACACTGCCTATCAAATCATTGATCTGACACAGTGCTCTGCAGTGTCAGATCAGCGATCTGACACTATATAGTGATTTCCCACCCTGGGACAAAATAAAAAAGTTTTAAAAAAAATTAACGTGTAAAAATAATTTTAAAAAATTCCTAAATAAAGAAAAAAATATTCCCCAATAAATTAATTTCTTTATGTAAATAAATAAAAAATAAACAATAAAAGTACACATATTTAGCATCACCACGCCCGTAATGACTCGTCCTATAAAACTGACCCATTAGCTAACCCCTTTAGTGAACCCCTTAAAAAAACAAGGCAAAAAAACAATGCTTTTTAATCATACCACCGAACAAAAAGTGGAATAACACGCGATCAAAAAGACGTATATAATCATGGTACCGCTGAAAATGTCATCTTGTCCCGCAAAAAAGGAGCTGCCATACAGTGATATCAGCAAAAAAATAAAAAAGTTATTGCTTGCAGAATAATGCGATGCAAAAATAATTATTTTTCATATGAAATTGTTTTTATTGTATAAAAGCGCCAAAACATTAAAAAATATAAATGAGATATCGCTGTAATCATACTGACCCGAAGAATAAAACTGCTTTATCAATTTTACCACATGCGGAATGATATAAAGGCCTTCCCCCAAAAGAAATTCATGAATTGAAGGTTTTTATTCATTCTGCCTCCCAAAAATTAAAATAAAAAGTGATCAAAAAATGACATGTGCCAGAAAATGGTACCAATAAAAGCGTCAACTCGTCCCACAAAAAATAAGACCTCACATGACTCTGTGGGCCAAAATATGGAAAAATTATTGCTCTCAAAATGTGGTCATGCAAAAACTATTTTTTGCAATAAAGCGTCTTTTAGCGTGTGACAGCAGCCAAACATAAAAACCCGCTGTTAACAGTAAACTAAACCCCCCTTTACCACCCCCTTAGTTAAGGAAAAATAATAAATTAAAAATAATGTATTTATTTCCATTTTCCCATTAGGGTTAGGGCTAGGGTTGGGATTAGGCTTAGGGGTGTGTTAAGGTTAGGTTTGTGGTTAGTGTTAAGGCCCCGTCACACATAGCGATCTCGCTGGCGAGATCGCTGTTGAGGGACAAGTTTTGTGACACAACAGCGATCTCACCAGCGAGATCGCTGTGTGTGACAGTGATCAGCGACCGGCCCCCCTGCCGGTATCGCTGATCGCTCTGGGAAATCTCTGGACATTTCTTTCGTCGCTGATCTCCCGCTGGCCAGCACGCATCGCTGTGTGTGACAGGCGGGAGACCAGCGATCAGCAATAAAATAATAATAATAAAAAAAATATTACTATTCTCACCTTCCGACATCCCGAGCAGCATTCCCGCCTCTCTCCACGCTCCGGTCCCAGTAATCCTTTGCAAGAATGACCGCGAGACTTCGCGATCCCGCGAGAACGGACGTCATCACGGCAATTCTCGCAAAGGATTACTGGGACCGGAGCACGGAGAGAGGCGGGAATGCTGCGCGGGACGTCGGAAGGTGAGAATAACAATTTTTTTAATTTTAATTCTATTTTTAACATGAATCAGCGCTGAACACAGCGATGCCGCACGCGCAGCGTCGCTGTGCTAATCGCTGGTGAAGCTGTCTGTTTGACAGCTCACCAGCGATCACATAGCGATTCACCAGCGATCCTGACACGTTGATATCGTTGTCGGGATCGCTGGCAAGTCGCTTACTGTGACGGGGCCTTTATGGTTAGGGTTGGGATTAGGGTTAGGGGTGTGTTGAGGTTAGGATTGGAGTTAGAATTGGGGGGTTTCCACTGTTTAGGCACATCAGGGGCTTTCCAAACGAGACATGGTGTCTGATCTCAATTCCAGCCAATTCTGCGTTGACAAAGTCTAACGGTGCTCCTTCCCTTCCGAGCTCTGCCATGCGCCAAAACAGTGGTTTACCCCCACATATGAGGTATCAGCATACTCAGGACAAATAACTCTTGGGGTTCAATTTCTTCTGTTACCCTTGGGAAAATAAAAAAAATTGGAGGCGAATATATCATTTTTGGGTAAAAAAGTATCATTTTTTTATTTTATGGCTCTATGTTATAAACTGCTGTAAAGCACTTGGGGGTTCAAAGTACTCACCACACATCTAGTTAGGTTCCTTGGGAGGTCTAGTTTCCAAAATGGGGTCACTTGTGGGGGGTTTTCACTGTTTAGGCACATCAGGGGCTCTCCAAAGGCGACATGGCATCTGATCTCAATTCCAGACAATTTTGCGTTGAAAAAGTCAAACGGCGCTCCTTCCGTTCTGACCTCTACCATGCAGTGGTTTACCCCACAAATGGGGTATCAGTGTACTAAGGACAAATTGCATAATAGTTTTTGTGGTCCAATTTCTCCTGTTACACTTAGGAAAATAAAAAAAATGGACCTGAAGTAATTTTTTTGTGAAAAAAAGTTAAATGTTCATTTTTTTAAAAACATTCCAAAAATTCCTGTGAAGCACCTGAAGGGTTAATAAGCTTCTTGAATGTGGTTTTGAGCACCTTGAGGGGTGAAGTTTTTAGAATGGTGTCACTTTTGGGTATTTTCTATCATATAGATCCCTCAAAGAGACTTCAAATTTGATGTGGTCCCTAAAAAAAAATGGTGTTGTAAAAATGAGAAATCGCTGGTCAACTTTTAACCCTTATAACTTCCTAACAAAAAAATGTTGGTTCCAAAATTGTGCTGATGTAAAGTAAACATGTGGGAAATGTTACTTATTAAGTATTTTGTGTGACATATCTCTTAGATTTAAGGGCATGAAAATTAAAATTTGGAAAATTGCAAAATTTTCACCAAATTTCCATTTTTTTCACAAATAAACACAAGTCATATCAAAGAAATTTTACCCCTGTCATGAAGTACAATATGTCACGAGAAAACAATGTCAGAATCACCGGGATCCATGGAAGCGTTCCAGAGTTATTACCTCATAAAGGGACAGTGGTCAGAATTGTAAAAATGGGCTCAGTCATTAATGTGCAAACCACCCTTGGGGGTAAAGGGGTTAAAATGTGTGTGACTTTTAATAAATTTGAGGCAACTCACTCCAACTTACTTTTTAAACAGTGGTGTGTGATGTGCAATGGAGTACGATGTCCTATTTGTACAATGGTGCAAATTTTAGTAAATCAACCAGACTACAGTTGACAATGCCACTCTTACTCAACCACATCCCTTTTTTCTAATCCCTTAAATGTGCCAAAAGGAGTAAAATATAGCAGCTTTTGTTGCAAAAATTACATGCTCTAAATATTCTACATTTTTTTTCATAATAAATGCAATGCAAAACCCTTAATAAATTCCCTACTTGGTTTGAATCCAGTATAAATCCTTCATCTGATGTAGTTTTTGTTGGCATTCTTAATCAGAAGTGGATGCTTAAAGAGATTAATCTGAGAAAATCCAGAGCCACATAGGAAACGTGAGTGGTAGAGTTGAGCGAAACGGGTTGAAAAATTTCAAAAGTCGCCGACTTTTGGCAAAGTCGGGTTTCATGAAACGAAACCCGACCCTAGGATGAGGTCGGCCACGAGGTCGGCGACTTACGCGCCAAAGTCGCGTTTCAAAAGATTGTTTTGCGCTCTTTTTCAGCCAATCAGGATCCACGGACACTGTGGGCAACGTGATGACATAGGCAGGGGTCACCACCATCTTTCAGAAGGGCATGCAAGTGATTGGCTTGCTTTGGTGGGCGTCACAGGGGGTATAAAAGGGCGTGCACGCCAACTGCCATCTTACTTCTGCCGATCTCAGTATAGGGAGAGGTTGCTGCTGATTCTGTAGGGAGAGCGTTAGGCAGGGAAGAAGACAAAAAAACTGCTTCTGCTGCTAGCGATTTGGCCTGCACAACACACCAGTCACTGTGTGTGCAGTGCAAGGGGAGGCTATATAGTGGTGTATCAGTGGTGTTGGTTGTTGGGCTGCCTTCTAAGGCTTCCTGACATTCCTGCATTGCTGTTTACCCACTGCTCTGCAAACTGCTTTTTTAAAAGCAATCCCAATTTTTTTTTTTTGTCCTGCTGAGAAGAAAAAAAAACTGCTTCTGCTGCTAGCAATTTGGCCTGCACAACACACCAGTCACTGTGTGTGCAGTGCAAGGGGAGGCTATATTGTGGTGTATCAGTGGTGTTGGTTGTTGGGCTGCCTTTTAAGGCTTCCTGACAGGCTGGCATTGCTGTTTACCCACTGCTCTGCAAACTGCTTTTTTAAAAGCAATCCAATCTCCCTTATCCTCTAGTCACTTTTGTCACAGTTGTGCCATCGAGCCTGTCACATAGCGCTCAGATAGCAGTGGGCCTCACACAATCCAAAAGTGTCCAGTGTCCACAAGTGTCTGCAGAAATTCAAAATCTCCCTTATCCTCTAGTCACTTTGGTCACAGCTGTGCCATCGAGCCTGTCACATAGCGCTCAGATATTCATTGGGCCTCACACAATCCAAAAGTGTCCAGTGTCCACAAGTGTCTGCAGAAATTCAAAATCTCCCTTCTCCTCTAGTCACTTTGGTCACAGCTGTGCCATCGAGCCTGTCACATAGCGCTCAGATATTCATTGGGCCTCACACAATCCAAAAGTGTCCAGTGTCCAAAAGTGTGTGCAGAGATTCAAAATCTCCCTTATCCTCTAGTCACTTTGGTCACAGCTGTGCCATCGAGCCTGTCACATAGCGCTCAGATATTCATTGGGCCTCACACAATCCAAAAGTGTCCAGTGTCCAAAAGTGTGTGCAGAGATTCAAAATCTCCCTTATCCTCTAGTCACTTTGGTCACAGCTGTGCCATCGAGCCTGTCACATAGCGCTCAGATATTCATTGGGCCTCACACAATCCAAAAGTGTCCAGTGTCCAAAAGTGTGTGCAGAGATTCAAAATCTCCCTTATCCTCTAGTCACTTTGGTCACAGCTGTGCCATCGAGCCTGTCACATAGCGCTCAGATATTCATTGGGCCTCACACAATCCAAAAGTGTCCAGTGTCCAAAAGTGTGTGCAGAGATTCAAAATCTCCCTTATCCTCTAGTCACTTTGGTCACAGCTGTGCCATCGAGCCTGTCACATAGCGCTCAGATATTCATTGGGCCTCACACAATCCAAAAGTGTCCAGTGTCCAAAAGTGTGTGCAGAGATTCAAAATCTCCCTTATCCTCTAGTCACTTTGGTCACAGCTGTGCCATCGAGCCTGTCACATAGCGCTCAGATATTCATTGGGCCTCACACAATCCAAAAGTGTCCAGTGTCCAAAAGTGTGTGCAGAGATTCAAAATCTCCCTTATCCTCTAGTCACTTTGGTCACAGCTGTGCCATCGAGCCTGTCACATAGCGCTCAGATATTCATTGGGCCTCACACAATCCAAAAGTGTCCAGTGTCCAAAAGTGTGTGCAGAGATTCAAAATCTCCCTTATCCTCTAGTCACTTTCGTCACAGCTGTGCCATCGAGCCTGTCACATAGCGCTCAGATATCAGTGGGCCTCACACAATCCAAAAGTGTCCAGTGTCCACAAGTGTCTGCAGAAATTCAAAATCTCCCCTGTCCTATAGACACCTTGTACCTTGTTTTACATTACTATATAGTTTGTTGGATTTTGTCTACATTTCTACCAAAAATGAGGAAGGCTGGTGGAAGAGGCCGTGGAATTGGGCGGGGGTTGGCAGCTGGTAATGATGGTGTTGGTGGTGGATCTGATGGTAGTGGCAAGAGCAAAATAGGACCGAATGCAGGAGGTGCTGAGCCTGCGTCATCGTCTGGCTACATAAGGACTCGAACGCTTAGTTTTCTAGGAGTTGGCAAACCGCTTTTAAAGCCAGAGCATCAGGAAAAAGTTTTGTCTTACATTGCTGACTCAGCCTCCAGCTCTATCGCCTCCTCTTCTTCAGTTGTAAAAAGTAAAAGCACTGAGTCGTCATTGGAGGCTCATGTTCATGAACCACACCTTTCCTTGTGTCCTTCACCCCAACCAAGATTGAAGGATGACGCAGGCCATACTACTGATTACTCCATGGAGCTGTTTTCACATACCATGCCTGGATTATCAAGTGAAATGGTGAATTACCCAGGCCAAGATGAATCTGACATGGAGTGCACTGATGCACAGCCGCTGATGGATGATTCTGCTGGTACATTCACTCAGAGCACTACATTGTCCTCGCAGTGTACAGAGCCAGATTCTGACCCTGATGAGACTCAGGTGCCCCATCCCGCACACTATACCACCATACACGGTGACACAGAGGAAGGTGCACATGACATAGAAGAGGAGGTGATGGATGACCCAGTTGTTGACCCAGATTGGCATCCATTAGGGGAAGAGGGTGCTGCTTCCAATAGCTCAGATGAGGAGCATCCACAGCAGACATCGACATCGCAACAGCTGTTATCTGGCAGGCCCGGAGCACTCCAAAGACAGGTTCCAAACATCAAAAGAGTTGCTGGACAGCTTGTCCAGAGGGTCAAAAGATCACAGCGTGCTAGGCCGCAAAATGTCTGCCAAAGTAGGAAGAGTGCAGTGTGGCACTTTTTTGAACAAAATCCTCATGATCAGGCCAAGGTTATCTATAAGAAGTGCGCAAAGACCTTTAGCCGAGGGAAAAATCTGAAAAATTTGAATACCAGTTGCATGCTTAGACATTTAACCAGCATGCACTTGCAAGCGTGGACACAACACCAAACCTCAAGTGCCACATGTGCAACTGATCACAACGAAGGTAGTCAGCAATGCTACATTGTTTCCCCCACTGTAAGCCCACCGGTTAGCACAGCAGCAAATGTTGAGGTGTCGTTGCAAGGCCACAGCAGTCAGGGAATCCCACTGTTATATCAACGAAAGACTGATTCTAGGCCATCAGAAAGAACACCAACTCCATCACCATCATCAACCCTCTCTCAGTCCGCCCTGTCCACCGCTACTTCCACCATATGCAGCTCTCAAGTCCAGCTCACCCTCCCAGACACTATGAGTAGGTCAAGAAAGTACTCAGTCTCTCATCCGCGTACACTGGGTTTGAACGCCCACATTGCCAAACTAATCTCGTTTGAGATGATGCCCTTTCGGTTGGTGTAAAGCACCTCCTCCTCCAGAAGCGAAAGCTCGTCCATAGAGCGCAGTCGTACGAACACTCCATCTGCAGCTGCCACTGTTGCACACGATGTGTCCCCCTATCGAGCAGCTAGTGGAAAGCGTCAGCAGGCTGTGTTGCAGATGATGTGTTTGGGCAACAGACTCACCCCCGAGGTGCTGGCCGAGTACTTGAAGCGACAAACTAAGTCATGGCTGGGCAGTGTACATCTTGAGGCAGGCAAGGTAGTTAGTGATAACGGCCGTAATTTTGTGGCAGCCATAGCCCTTTCAAAACTCAGCCATATACCTTGCTTGGCTCACACCTTGAACCTGGTGGTGCAGTGCTTCCTCAAAAATTATCCGGAGTTAACAGCCCTGCTCCAGAAGGTGCGAAGACTGTGCGCGCACATCCGCCGGTCGCCTGTACACTCCGTTCGTATGCAGAAGCTGCAGCGATTGCTCCACCTTCCCAACCACCGCCTCATTATCGACATTGCAACAAGGTGGAACTCCACCCTGCACATGGTGGAGCGGCTGTGCGAGCAGAGGCAGGCCATAATGCATTTGTGGGAGGATACACGGCCAGGCACTTTGAGAGCAGACATGGAGTTGACAGGTGTGCAGTGGTCGAAGCTGAAAGACCTCTGTAAAGTCCTTCAGTGTTTTGAGGAATGCACACGGCTGGTAAGCGCAGACGACGCCATCCTAAGCATGAGCATCCCACTTATGCGTCTGCTCATGCAAACTTTGACGCACCTTAAGGAGCAGGTGTCTGCAGCCAATGTTGATGAGGAGGAAGAGGAGGAGGGAATCCTTGATGACATTCAGCCATTGTCTGCTCAGGGACCTCTCCTGGACGAGGTGGAGGAAGAAGAGGAGGAGGAGGAGGATGATGGGGATGATTACTTAGGGGAGGAGGATGCATCTCGTGGGGCAAGTGAAAATGTTGGCGTGGCAAGGTCTGGTACAGGGTTTGTGCGTGACTGGAGGGATGTGGATTTGCCAGAAAGTGCTCCTCCAACCAGCACTCGCAGTGCATCATTGACACCGGGAACATTGGCCCACATGTCAGATTATGCCTTGCAGATCCTAAAAAGGGACCCACGCATTGCCAAAATGATGAACGATGACGACTACTGGTTGGCCAGCATCCTGGATCCACGCTATAAAGGCAAATTACAAAACATCATGCCACAGGAGAACCTTGACCTAATATTGGCTAATAAACAAGCAACTCTGGTAAATCGGTTGCTTGAGGCATTCCCAGCACACAGCAGCGGTGATGGTTCTCACACGAGCCGTACGGGCCGGGGGCAGCTTGGCAGAGGTGTTCGTGGTGCACACAGCAGAAGTGGCGTTGGAGACAGGGGTTTCATGACAATGTTGTGGACTGATTTTTCAAGTACCGCTCACACAACTGGTAATACTGCATCGATGGAAAGTGACAGGAGACAGCAGTTGTCAACTATGGTTACAAACTACTTTTCCTCCCATATCGATGTTCTCCCACGCAGGTCATTCCCCTTTGACTATTGGGCCGCTAAACTGGACACCTGGCCTGAATTGGCACAATATGCCTTACAGGAGCTCGCTTGCCCAGCTGCAAGTGTGCTATCGGAAAGAGTCTTCAGTGCAGCTGGATCAATCCTGACAGAAAAAAGGACCCGTCTGTCAACCCAAAATGTGGATGATCTAACCTTCATTAAAATGAACCACGCATGGGTTTCCAAGGATTTTGTCCCACCTTCCTCTGATGACACATAGGGTGACAGAAAAATGGCTTGCTTTGGTCCACCTCTTCCTGGGACTTGACCTATTTCACCTTTTGCATCAGCTGAATGTCCAACATCAACATATGCCACTTTCTAAAACTCCCTAACTGTGCTGCCTCCCCCCCCATGGCCGGGGTCACCACCTAGCGCACGACACCGTGCGAGTGCCGTTGCCCTGGACAGGTGGGTAGGCCGACTCTTGGGCGCGGGCACTGGTACAGGGTCCTTCATAGTGCAATCAAGTGTCTCTGACGGTGGTGGTGCACACCCGCCGTCAGACACACCGCCGTACTATGAGGGGCCCAGTGCCAGTACCTACGCCCACGAGTGGGCCCCCCTTGCTTGGGCAGGGCCCCAGCATTTGCAATCTTTACCTCTCCCTGCTCCTCCGCTGTGTAGTCTGGGCCGTCAAATCCATACTGTGCCTGACACCGTCTGAGCCTGCCTCCTGATGTATAGACATATATTTTGAATGTGTACGCTATCCATACATGTTATCCAGGGAAACGGTACCCTTTCTAACCTTTGTGCAATCACGTGCAATCCATACTGGGCCTAACACCGTCTGAGCCTGCCTCCTGAGACATATATTTTGAATGTGTACGCTATCCATACATGTTATCCGGGGAAACGGTACCCTTTCTAACCTTTGTGCAATCACGTGCAATCCATACTGGGCCTAACACCGTCTGAGCCTGCCTCCTGAGACATATATTTTGAATGTGTACGCTATCCATACATGTTATCCGGGGATACGGTACCCTTTCTAACCTTTGTGCAATCACGTGCAATCCATACTGGGCCTAACACCGTCTGAGCCTGCCTCCTGAGACATATATTTTGAATGTGTACGCTATCCATACATGTTATCCGGGGAAACGGTACCCTTTCTAACCTTTGTGCAATCACGTGCAATCCATACTGGGCCTAACACCGTCTGAGCCTGCCTCCTGAGACATATATTTTGAATGTGTACGCTATCCATACATGTTATCCGGGGAAACGGTACCCTTTCTAACCTTTGTGCAATCACGTGCAATCCATACTGGGCCTAACACCGTCTGAGCCTGCCTCCTGAGACATATATTTTGAATGTGTACGCTATCCATACATGTTATCTGGGGATACGGTACCCTTTCTAACCTTTGTGCAATCACGTGCAATCCATACTGGGCCTAACACCGTCTTAGCCTGCCTCCTGAGACATATATTTTGAATGTGTACGCTATCCATACATGTTATCCGGGGATACGGTACCCTTTCTAACCTTTGTGCAATCACGTGCAATCCATACTGGGCCTAACACCGTCTGAGCCTGCCTCCTGAGACATATATTTTGAATGTGTACGCTATCCATACATGTTATCCGGGGAAACGGTACCCTTTCTAACCTTTGTGCAATCACGTGCAATCCATACTGGGCCTAACACCGTCTGAGCCTGCCTCCTGAGACATATATTTTGAATGTGTACGCTATCCATACATGTTATCCGGGGATACGGTACCCTTTCTAACCTTTGTGCAATCACGTGCAATCCATACTGGGCCTAACACCATCTGAGCCTGCCTCCTGAGACATATATTTTGAATGTGTACGCTATCCATACATGTTATCCGGAGAAACGGTACCCTTTCTAACCTTTGTGCAATCACGTGCAATCCATACTGGGCCTAACACCATCTGAGCCTGCCTCCTGAGACATATATTTTGAATGTGTACGCTATCCATACATGTTATCCGGAGAAACGGTACCCTTTCTAACCTTTGTGCAATCACGTGCAATCCATACTGGGCCTAACACCGTCTGAGCCTGCCTCCTGAGACATATATTTTGAATGTGTACGCTATCCATACATGTTATCCGGGGAAACGGTACCCTTTCTAACCTTTGTGCAATCACGTGCAATCCATACTGGGCCTAACACCGTCTGAGCCTGCCTCCTGAGACATATATTTTGAATGTGTACGCTATCCATACATGTTATCCGGAGAAACGGTACCCTTTCTAACCTTTGTGCAATCACGTGCAATCCATACTGGGCCTAACACCGTCTGAGCCTGCCTCCTGAGACATATATTTTGAATGTGTACGCTATCCATACATGTTATCCGGAGAAACGGTACCCTTTCTAACCTTTGTGCAATCACGTGCAATCCATACTGGGCCTAACACCGTCTGAGCCTGCCTCCTGATGTATAGACATATATTTTGAATGTGTACGCTATCCATACATGTTATCTGGGGATACGGTACCCTTTCTCAACTTTGTGCAATCACGTGTAATCCATACTGGGCGTGAGAACGGCTGGCGAGCTGTTAAGCAAGCTACAGCACCTGTGGTTTGCACACATAAGTTTTTCATTTTTTCAGGAATGACGGTTAGGCCTAATTCCGGAACTGCGGTTGACCTGCACTTACTGGGAAATCATTGTTCGCGGGTAATAATTGTAATCAGTGATCCCCATCACTAACATTGTTCAGCGGGTTATCTGCACCTGTAAGCGACAAACGCTGGCCTTTTCAGTGTAGCGCACATGCAGCCACGGACATGTAAGGGCATGACACACCAGTTATTGGCCAATCTCATGTGCCAGAGCCTCACGTGTCCCTCTAGTAAGCCGGACTCGGACCGCGGGGCATGACGGAGTCTTGTTCGTTAACGGAATTAAGCTTGCAATGTGTGCATCTGTTCTGTAGCTGGCATGGTTGAGGTTTCCCAGGTGGAGTCGAATTTAAACGTAGGCTCCACTCCTGGTGGTGCCCTTCTGGACATTCCTTTAAGGTTCAGCTTTGCAACCATACTGCCCACGTAAAACAAACACTTTGCCTTCATGAACGCTGTTTGGAGGGTCATGACTCGTGGGAATAACGCCGCCCAATCAGTTAACCTGCTAGAGAGATCCTTCGTTGCTCCCAAGCATGACATCACACTCCCTAGGAAGAAGGTAATGCCACTGTGGCGACCGTACTCCTGGGGGCGACACAAGTGCACTGATGCCCAGCCACTGCTCGATGAATCTGCTGGTACATTGACCCAGACCACTACATTCCCCTCGCACGCTACACGACCTGAATCTGACCCTGATGAAACTCAGGTTACCCTTCCCATATACAGTTCCATCTTACACGGTGACAAAGAGGAAGCTGCAGATGAAAGTGCAGGTTCGGCCCACCCGCCATCAGACACACCACCGTACTATCAGGGGCCCTGTGCCAGTGCCGTCACCAACGAGTGGGCCCCCCCTGCTTGCTCAGGATCACAGCACTTGCAAAGTTGAAATACTGTGCAGTGAGATGGAAGATGGGGACGGCGAGGAATCCAGACAAGTACAGGGATTCCCTAGCGACGAGACTTATTTGATTGTTTTCAATGTTGGGACAGCAATTTTTGGGGAGCACTATACTCTGGAGAATGATAGATGGGGCCCACCATACACTGGAACATTCCAAAGGTGGACATCAGACACTGGAGCAGCATTTACAGGGCCCATTATACACTAGAGCATTAGAAATGGGGCCCATTATGTTTGGAGCATTATTTGGGCCCATAAGACAGTGGAGCTTCATCCATGGGGACCAACATATACTGTAGCATTATGTGGAGCTCATCATATACTGTTTCAAACATTATATGGGACCAATGATTCTGTATGGAGAAATAGATGGGCCTCGTCATGAGATGTAAAAAGTGAGGTATTTTTCATTGTACTATACCGCTATTTCTCTGCCGTATCGGAGCATGATAATAATAATAATAATAAATTTTATTTTTATAGCGCCGACATATTCCGCAGCACTTTACATTTCAGAGGGGATTTGTACAGACAATAGACATTACAGCATAACAATAATCACATACAGTAGATTATAACAAATACCAAGAGGAGTGAGGGCCCTGCTCGCAAGCTTACAGTCTATGAGGAAAGAGGTAGACACGAAAGGTGGGTGGTAACAGTTGCCCTGATTGTATGGACCAGCCATAATGTTAAGTGTGTAACAGTACAGACACAGAGGGCTAATGGATGCATAAAGCATGTGGGAACATGATGCTGGGAACCTGGTTATGGTAAAACATTTGGCTCTGCCACACAGGGATAGGTTAGGTTAATGTGTTGAGGCGATAGGCCAGTCTGAATAAATGCGTTTTCAGGACACGCTTAAAATTGTGGGGATTGGGGACTAATCGTATTGACCTGGGAAGTGCATTCCAAAGAATTGGCGCGGTACGTGTAAAGTCTTGGAGACGGGAGTGGGAGGTTCTGACTATTGAGGATACTAACCTCAGGTCATCAGCAGAACGGTGGGCGCGGGTAGGGTGGTATACTGAAACAAGGGAGGAGATGTAGGGTGGTGCTGAGCCATGGAGGGCTTTGTGGGTGAGGGTAATAAGTTTATACTGAATTCTGGAGTGGATGGGTAGCCAGTGTAATGACTGGCACAAGGTAGAGGCATCAGTGTAACGATTGGTGAGGAATATGATCCTGGCTGCAGCATTCAAGACAGATTGGAGAGGGGAGAGTTTTGTAAGAGGGAGACCGATTAGAAGAGAGTTACAATAGTCGAGACGAGAATGAATAAGAGAAACAGTAAGAGTTTTTGCAGAGTCAAAAGTAAGAAAAGGTCGAATTCTAGAAATGTTTTTGAGGTGCAGATGACAAGAGCAAGCCAGTGATCGAATGTGGGGGGCAAAGGAAAGCTCGGAATCAAGTATGACCCCAAGACAGCGGGCATGTTGCTGGGGAGTAATAGTGGAACCACAGACGGAAATGGCAATGTCGGGTGTAGGTACACTAGTAGCGGGAGGAAACACAAGGAGTTCAGTCTTTGACAGGTTCAGTTTCAGATATAGTGAGGACATGATATTAGACACAGCGTTTAGACAATCGCCAGTGCATGATGAGTTGTGGTATGTGTTAAAGGGGCGCTCTTTCGCCCAGGGCACATGAAAACCTGCAGTCAGCCCTCCCCCCCCACAACTTTAGCCAAATAACCCCCATTTTTCAGTGTGTAACTTGTATTATGAAGTTAATTAAGGTTGACAAGCTTAAGTAAGAAGAATTGATGCTTTTGGCATTCAAATGGGCACTGTAGGTGTGTTTCCTGTCCTCCTCTCACTGCCGACTTTTATTCCCCATTGACTTACATTGGATTTCGTGTTTCGGGACGACCCCGACTTTTCCCTATAATCGGACGATCTTGCTCGACCCGACTTTTGGAAAAGTCGGGTTTCACGAAACGAAACGCGACCCTAAAAAACCAAAAGTCGCTCAACTCTAGTGAGTGGTTTTCATTACATTATGACGAGGGATGAGCGAACATGCTCAGTGATACTCAGAAATCACTCGAGTATCTGAGTGCTCTGATGTGCTCCGCACTTGACGAGCATTGGCTAGTGCTCGGATTTGAAGCTCGAATCCCCGCCTCGCATGTCTGGCGCCAATGAGCATGCTGGGATTTCCTGTCAGTCACTGTAATGCCGTAGCCATATTGGTAGTGGCAGTACTGTAATTGGCTGGCCATATTACCTCACTAGAGGTTATTAAAGGACTTGTACCACCGCCTCGGGCTCACTGACGCCATTGAACAGCTTAGAGACAGTTCTGATTGGAGGGAGAGAAAGGTTATCCAGACCTGTATGTGCACAGTTTAACTAATCAGAATCTTCTACTGTTGATACTGATGCTGATACTGAACCATCATACTAACACTTCTTCTAAGGGCTAATCTTTTGCTTTGCTGTTTGTGTTAGATACATTCTGCATTTAGCCTAGGTACAGTTGCAGGAACAGGGAGAGTGGTAGAATACAGCCTCTTGGCAGGGCTTGGGGCTTTGCAGTCCGTATCTAAATATACAGCTACAGCATGTGACCCCATTCTTTTTTCTTGGGTGAAAAAATTGACTATATTGTCATCTGTAGAGTATTACGTGCTTTGTGTTACATTATGATTGTATATAACACAGAAAAAATATATATATTTTTTCTGGATTCATTTAGTCATCTATAGAGTATTACATGCTTTGTTTTACATTTTGGTGGTATATAACACTCCAAAACATCGTTCAAATATTTTTCTGGATAGAATTTGTTATCCATAGAGTATTGCGTGCCTTGTGTTTCATTACAGTGGTATTAAACTGAAAAAATGCTTTGCTGCTGTAGGTGACTTTTTTTTAATTAAAAATAAACTTTATGAGTGAAAAAGGACCACAACTACATTTTGTTAATTTTTTTATGAGGTACTCCACTTGGTACCTTCAAGGGTGTATGGATGACCCTGCTTGTAAATTTTGGCAGGCTTTGCACTGTGTGCACAACTTTTATGAGTGTGGGAGTACCACAACTAGACATTATTCACAACATTTGAATGAGGCACTACAGTTGGTGCCTTCAAGGGTGTATGGATGACCCTGTTTGTAATTTTTGGCCGGCTTTGCACTTAGTGCATAGCCTTATGATTTTAGGAGCACCGCTACCTGATAATTTGAACAGAATGTGAATGAGGCCCTCGTTTATTTTCTAATACATGGTGCATCTGAGTCCCTCTTTCTTCAAATTTTTGGCAATTCTTGTTCCTTTCATAAATGTCACTGAAATTTCAAATTTTGTAATAAAAAAATATAAAAAAATATTACAAATTAACATAGTAACATAGTAACATAGTTATTAAGGTTGAAGGGAGACTTTAACTCCATCTAGTTCAACCCATATCCTATCCTAACTTGCCCTAACATATTGATCCAGAGGAAGGCAAAAAAACCCCATGTGGCAAACAGTAAGCTTCACATTGGGGAAAAAAAATTCCTTCCCGACTCCACATACAGCAATCAGACTAGCTCCCTGGATCAACGCAATATTAAGGAAACTAGTGTATATACCCTGTAATATTATACTTTTCAAGAAAGGCATCCAGTCCCTTCTTAAATTTTAGTAGGGAATCACTCATTACAACATCATATGGCAGAGAGTTCCATAGTCTCACTGCTCGTACAGTAAAGAATCTGCATCT
This sequence comes from Dendrobates tinctorius, assembly GCF_039654945.1. Lineage (NCBI taxonomy): Eukaryota > Metazoa > Chordata > Amphibia > Anura > Dendrobatidae > Dendrobates > Dendrobates tinctorius. The sequence continues at coordinate 9,595,463 of NW_027361728.1, forward strand.
GCGAGTATGCTTAAGGCTAGTTGCACACTAGCGTTTATTCTACGCAGCGCACGGCGCCGCTAAGCCCCGCCTCTTTTAATGCATCCCATTATTTTATTTGCCTTTGCAGCAGCTGCCTGACACTGGCCACTAAATGAGTTTGTCGTCCACCCATGCACCCAGATCTTTTTCAGTGACAGTTATGCCGCCCAGTGTTTTACCATTAAGCAAATAATTATACATCTTGTTTGTTCTACCCAAGTGCATGACCTTACATTTATCCCCATTAAAGCTCATTTGCCATTTATCAGCCCAAACTTCAAGTTTACATAAATCCTCCTGTAATATAAAATTGTCCTCCTCTGTATTGATTACCCAGCAGAGTTTAGTGTCATCTGCAAATATTGAAATTCTACTCTCTATGCCCCCTACAAGGTCATTAATAAATATGTTAAAAAGAAGCGGGCCCAAAACTGACCCCTGTGGTACCCCACTGCTAACCGTGACCCAGTCCGAGTGTGCTCCATTAATAACCACCCTTTGTTTCCTATCCCTGATCCAGCTCTTAACCCACCTACACATATTTTCCCCTATCCCCATTGTTCTCATTTTGTGTATCAACCTTTTGTGTGGCACCGTATCAAAAGTTTTTGAAAAGTCCATGTACACCACGTCCACTGCATTCCCTTGGTCCAGTCCGGAACTTACCTCTTCATAAAAGCTTATCGGATTAGTCTGACAGGAACGGTCCCTTGTAAACCCATGTTGATATTGGGTCATAAGGTTATTCTTCTCCAGATACTCCAGTATAGTATCTCTTAGAAAACCCTCCAGGATTTTACCCACAGTTGAGGCTAAACTTACTGGCCTATAATTTCCAAGTTCAGTTTTTGTCCCCTTTTTGAATATTGGCACCACATTTGCTATACGCCAGACCTGTGGTACAGACCCTGTTATTATGGAATCTTTAAAGATTAAAATTAATGGTTTATCTATGACTGTATTTAATTCCTGCAGTACTCGGGGGTGTATCCCGTCCAGGCCCGGGGATTTGTCAATTTTAGTGATTTTTAGACGCCGCCATACTTCCTGCTGGGTTAAGCAGGTGACATTTAATGGAGAATTTTTATCACTGATCATGTTATCCGTCATGGGATTTTCTTGTGTAAATACTGTTGAAAAAAAGTCATTTAGCATATTGGCTTTTTCCTCATCCTCATCCACCATTTCACCCAGACTATTTTTAAGGGGACCAACACTATCATTTTTTAGTTTCTTACTATTTATGTAGTAAAAGAATATTTTGGGATTATTTTTACTTTCTCTGGCAATGAGTCTCTCTGTCTCAATCTTTGCTGTCTTGATTTGCTTTTTACAGAATTTATTTAATTTTCTGTATTTATTTAATGCCTCATCACTACCTACTTGCTTTAATTCTCTAAATGCTTTATTTTTATCTCTTATTGCGCCCCTTACAGCTCTATTTAGCCATAGTGGTTTCCTCCTATTTCAAGCATGTTTATTCCCATACGATATATATTGTGCACAGGTCCTATTCAGGATGCTAATAAATGTCTCCCATTTTCTTTGTGTATTTTTATGTCTCAGGATATCGTCCCAGTTAATTGCACCAAGATCATCGCTCATCCGTTGGAAATTTGCCTTCCTGAAGTTTAGTGTTCTTGTAACCCCTCTACTACACATCTTATTAAAGGATACATGAAAACTTATTATTTTGTGATCACTATTACCCAAGTGACCCTCAATCCTTATATTTGATATGCGGTCTGGCCTGTTGGTTAATATTAGGTCTAGCAGTGCCCCCCCTCTTGTTGGGTCCTGTACCAGTTGTGAAAGGTAATTGTCTCTCATAGTTGTCTAAAACCTATTACCTTTGCTGGAACTGCAGGTTTCGGTTCCCCAATGTATTTCAGGGTAGTTGAAGTCCCCCATAATAATGACTTCTCCTTGAGTCGCTGCTTCATCTGTTTGCTTTATGAGGATATTCTCTGTTGCTTCCATTATTTCTGGAGACTTATAACAAGCCCCTATCAGTAATTTATTATTTTTCCCCCCTCCCCTTATCTCTACCCACAGGGACTCTACATTTTCATTAGATTCATATATATTATCACGAAGAATGGGTTTTAAGGATGATTTTACATATAAACACACGCCTCCCCCTCGCTTATTTGTACGGTCATTTCTGAACAGACTATAGCCCTGTAAATTAACCACCCAGTCATGGCTCTCGTCCAGCCATGTCTCAGATATCCCCACCATGTCATAATTATGTTCCAACAACATTAACTCCAATTCCTCCATTTTGTTGGCGAGGCTTCTGGCATTAGTATACATGCACTTTATGTATCTCTCTGTACCTCTATTCTTTCTTAAATTATTAACTGTTCTATCCCCACCCCCCATGCCACCCCCACCCCCAATGTCATTATTTGTGCCCAGGTCTCTATCTGCACTGTCTTCCTCTCCTATAAAAGGAATACCCTGCCCCCCGTCCCTAGTTTAAATTAATAAAAAAAATAAATTTTTGTTTACTTACATTATTATTTTTTATATTTTTTTAAATTTTGCCTTAGATACAAGTCATTATACAGGAAATAATGTTTATTAAAAAATTTTTTCCTCCAAATTCTAATTTCTCGTCGATTTTGATTGTTTTATTATCAGTCATTAAAGTGGAGTAAAAGTGTAATGCTATTGTTCTCGGCAGTGATCTGAGAGTCATAGATGCTTGCATAAGTCTTCTCCATGCATTCACTAAATGGACAAATGTCTCTCTGGGGCTGTAAAGGGGACTTCACACATAGCGATATCGCTAGCAATATTGCTAAAGCTTCACAGATTTTGTGACGCAGCAGCGATATTGCTACGATATCGCTATATGTGACACCTCCGACCGGCTCCCCCGCTGGTTATCGGTGACCGTGCAAGAACATCCTGGGCCATTTCTCATTGGTGGCTTCCTGCTGGCCCCGACGAGCGACTTGTGGACGTGGGCGGGAGGACGTCTTCACTGCCGCGTCTGACAGGTAAGTAACGACTGCCGACCACTGCTGCATCGCTCGTGAGATCTGCCTGTTTGGCTGCTCACTAGTGACCATTTAGGGATGCACCAGCGATCCTGACCGGGTCGTATTGTTGTCGGGATGGCTGGTGCATCACTAAATGTAACGGAACCCTAAGCCTACAGTTTAAATTAGCAAGTAGAACTGATTAAAATCACCTATAGGTTAATGGGAGGAGTGCAGAGTCAGACAGAAGGCAGTCAAAACCTCCAACAGTAAACTACTACTACTCTACTTGCCAATTTAAATTGTAGGCTTATAGCCTGAGAGAGACATTGTCCATTTAATCGTAGGCCTGAGAGTGGCATGTTCAGTAGGATGTCAAAGTGGCATGTCAAGTAGGATAGGACGCATCAGAAAAGTGTCACCTTGCCGTGGTTGATAGGCACACATGTATTGAGCTAAGAACCTTAATTTTTTAAACAGTACATCTTATTGAGTAACAATACAGCTTAATGCTTTCAGTGCTTTCAGTGTTTTCATATATCTTGGCCCTCATAAAGTACTACTGTGTTTTCTCTTTATATATCATGCAGTCATTGCAGCTTGAATCTGTCTACACTAAGGAGGTGCTGGTCAAGTTTTTTACTATAGTTTACTGTGGGAGGTTTTGACTGCCTCCTGTTTCACTCTACACTTTTCTCATTAACCTGAGGTAATTTTAATCAGTTCTACCTGCCCATTTAAATTGTAGGCTTATAGCCTGAAAGACTGTTTGTCCATTTAATTGTAGGCATTTTAGCCGGAGAGTGGCATCTTCAGCAGGATATGAAAGTGGCATGTCCAGTAGAATGGGAATCATCAGAGAAGTGTCACTTTGCCGTGGTTGATGGGCACACATGTATTGACCAATTTATATGCTAAGAACCTTCATATTTTGCAATTACATTTTATTGAGTAACAATACAGCTTAGATTTAATGCTTCCAGTATTTTCATATATCTTGGCCTTCACAGAGTACTGCTTTGTTTTCTAGATAGATAGATCGATACAATATACAGTGTATAGACAGAGATAGTATCAGATATTTAATAAGCTCGGTGGAACTTATCCAGCAGCTTTTTAGGAATAAATGTAAAAAAAAAAAAGCCTGGGGTCACCCCTATTTTTAATAACCAGCTAAGGGAAAGCAGATAGCAGTGAGCTGGTCTAATTATGCTGGGAAAGGGCCAATAACCATGGAGCTTGCCAGCCTATTAATATCTGCTCACAGATGTCTGCTTAGCCTTTAAACAATGAGGTAGGTTCACCTCTATTTTTAATAACAAGCAAAGGCTGATGGCTGCAGGCTGATATCAATAGGCAGGGAAGGTCCATGGATATTGTTCCCTTATCAGTCAAATAAGACCAGCCCTCACCCACCCCAGAAATGGCACATTCACTAGATCACTAATTATATTATATCTATCTATTCTATTTTGATTGTCCGGGCTGTGGATTTATTATACTTGGCTGATGAAATGTCGGGTTTGAGCTGTGTGTGCAAAAATGGGACGGCACACGCACAATCCTCTGTGTAGTGGTATTTTTTCTCGCACACATTGACTTGCATTGGCGAGTGCGATCCGATCATTGTAGACAATCGCAGGCTGCTGCAATTTTTTCCTCAGTCCAATCAGGGCTAAGTAAAAGCTTGCAGATGAGCACTGACTCATTTACTAACATTGGTCAAAGTGCAATGTGATGTGTTCTCGCATTGTACTCGTCTGATTTATACACCAGTGTGAGCGAGTCCTCACATGTAGATAATCCGAGCCTACATATAATCCTGTCCAAAAAATACTGGACACTTCACCCATTTTTAATAAGTTTAAAGAAACAGTTTCTGATAAATAATTATATGTATCAAGTTTACTAGATTTATATCTGTTTATCTGATAAAATCAAAAAGATTACAAGTGTATGGGGCATTTACCTGTTTACAATGGACTACTAAAACTAAGAAAATATGGACCATCAATTTTCAAAATGACAAAAACCATAAGAAAAACATGTTTACATGTGACAGATCTGATGTGAGGGAAGCCACAGTTATTATGCATAAAAATCTTCATAAAACTGTGGAATACTATATTGTTTTAACTACAGGTTTCAGTAAAGTTGAAGTAAAAGTATACAAACAATAACATTTCACACATATCATAATATTCATTTTTATTTCTATAGCGCCAGCATATTTCTCAGAGCTTAACAATTCAGAGGGGACATGTACTGACAATATCAGACATCAGATTAAAGGGGGCTTTACACATAGCGAGATTGCTAGCGATATCGCTAAAGCGTCACCGATTTTGTGACACAACAGCGATATCGCTAGCGATCTCGCTACATGTGACACTTACCTCCGACCGGCCCCCCCTGCTGGATATCGCTGATCGCCTGTGATCGTCCAGGGCCATTTTCTCCTCGTTGGCGTCCCGCTGGCGCCGACTAGTGACACATTGACGCAGGCGGAAGTCGTCATCATCGCTGCCATGTGACAGGTAAGAACGACCGCCGAGCATCGCTGGATCATGCTGCGTCGCTGGTGAGATCTGTCTGTTTGGCAGCTGACTAGCGACCATTTAGCGATGCCCCAGCGATCGTCACTGGGTCGTATAGTTGTCGGGATCGCTGGTGCATCGCTAAATGTAACAGGACCCTAAGGGCACAGTGAGACGTCTGTATAAATCACACCTTGATCGGAACTGAGCGCATGACTGTTTGGCGGTTCTCGCAACCTGAGCGTGCCAGCTTTAGGTATTTTTATGCCATTTTTTCTCTTTGGTCTATGCACTGTGCTCCATTCTCAGTCTGATTTTAATGGCTGTCTGATTGCACCTTAACACATACTGAACATGCCAAGAGGAATGAGGGACTTTCCCGCAAGCGATACTCTTAAAGTATACTGTTTTGGAATGTTTTGGATAATGATGATCTACAGTATGGGCTAGTCAGCTATCTATAATATAACAGGCTAAGCGTCACTCTGTCTGAAGCCTCTACAGACTGCGCAAGCGCGACGCGCCTGTGCACTGCGCAGTCTTGCTCCAGACAGAGTGACGGATCCCCCAAGAGATCGCGGTATGCGTAAGCACTGAATGCATACCATGATCTCTGCAACACCTTACCGAGCCAGTGCTGCTGTTGCCGCAGGGTCTTGTGCCTTCATGTGACGTCAGGAGAGGGCGGGTTGTGGCGCCAGATTTAGCGCATGCGCAGTCCGCGCTTACGCCGCCATTTTGTAGAAGACACACTGCAGTGTGTCTTCAACAAAATGACTGCGGAAAGCGAGGACTGCGCAGGTGCCGAGTTCGGCATCACAACCCGCCCTCTCCTGACGTCACATGAATCGGCGCCTGCACAGTCCGCGCTTACCGCCGCCATTTTCTTGAAGTCGAACTGTAGTGTGTCTTCAAGAACATGGCGGCGGAATGCGAGGACTGCGCAGGCGCCCAGTCCGGCACCACAACACGCCCAGACAGGACAGCGCTGGACACAGGGAAAAAAGGTGAGTATAAATGTTTTTTTAATGTGTGCAGTTTAATAGGGGTGAGGGGGACCATTCATATCAGGATTGGGGCTGAGGGGACCATGCATACCAGGATAGGGATAAGGGGTGCAGCACATACCAGGATAGGAGGGTGGCAGCACATACCAGGATGGGAGACCATATACCAATAAAAATGCTCGCCACCAGGGCGTAGAATGGGTTCATAGCTAGTATATATATACTGCTCAAAAAAATAAAGGGAACGCTATTCCAGCTCCAACAGGCTGTTTGTGTTCCCTTTATTTCTTGGAGCAGTATATGTTATCCCACATGAAAACAACTAAAATAATAGTCAATGGGATATTTAATTACCGTACTTAATTACAATACGGAACAAGTACAGTAATAAGAAATAACCAAATAAATGTAGTTCAAAACAAAATATTGCAATAAACGTATATAAATAATGCAGATAAAAGAAATACAAAACAAGTAGGTAAAAAGTACACATATAAATCTGGAATAATTGTTATATTTAACTCAAACCTATCATTTTAAGAAGGCAATACTTTACTACGATGTGATTTAGAAATACAAATAATTGTAACAGTGTTAGAATTTGTCTTCATCTAAGTAATGTCTGTTTTATTATTGTACTTCCATTACAAATGTTACATGCAGCCCTTTTTCTATACAAACACTAGCTGGGATTTTGGATCTCCTTAATTACCATTTCTTCCCATGCATTTGGTGGCGTCTTTGCATAATGTTACATATGGGGCCACATTACTGTAAACTTCTATTCTAAACTATTGTCTGAAGGTAAAATCCTTTTTACATGCATTCATGCTTTCACAGCTGTAATCTGATCAGTATACTGTACATTGTTTGCTCGTCCTTTAGGTGGCCACTCAGCTGGTTTTAAGTCCTTATAGTATGCACTTGTGTAATAAACAACATTAGTCAAAATCTTCCCAAAATAAAAGTGCAACTGTCTTTCCCCAGGTAGGGCCCTGGTGTAAAAAGTAGTGAATTACATATTTAATATGGTGAGAAGATAGATATACAGAATATTCTAGTGTTAAGAGAAGTCACAACATTTTTGCTTAACTCAATGTCGTTGAAAAATTTGACGACGTCTCAAAGCGTTTTACATCAGTTTTCTGGCAGTAACACTTTGCTAAATCGGTTGTGAGTAAATTTGAGCAAAATAACACTTTACAAGGGGTAACATATTTAGGGACATCAACACAAGCTTTAAACTTTTCGCTCAATATTATATATGTATAAAAGTTCCTGCAGGGTAAGCCTTAAGTGCGTTGTATTGAAGTAGGCACTCTGTGTTCATTTCCCAGTCTTTGAAATTGTCAGCCCACAGAAAATGTGCCTCTTATTTTGTTGGGCTACCTGTCACACACACTTTCATTCTGTAAGTTCAAAGCTTTCTGGACACAAAGAATATCCCTCGGCATTTTTGCAGCTGGACAATATGTCGCTGGCTGTTTCTTAATCTCTAGCAGTAGCATAGTTGCACTGAGTCTCTTTGTGCCTGCTTAGTAAATGCTTACAAATGAATGTCAAGTAGGCCTGTTTGACTTCAGACTGAATTTGGTTTTGTTTTGGGTCCTGAGAGTACTCCTAGTTGACTTCAGACTTTGTCTTTCTAGTTATAAACTAAGTCTGAAAAATAACGGAAAGGAATTTTTGCTAATCCTGTATTCCACAATACTAAATAAGCCAGTTAATTTTTGCTTCTCGTCCTGACCTGATCTAAGAGGCGAAGCCAGAGAGGCAGCTGCACTTGAAGGGGATTTTCATCTTGCTTCCAGGACCCAATTACTGAACTTAAGCAAAAAGTAACATGGTTTTCATTTTGTTTGGATCTTAAGCTTTCCAACAAGATTCAAAAGGCTTCCCCCATTCACCCTAACTTACAGCAACTAAGAATATAATTCTGCTGCTAAAGCAAAAACTCTCTTTCTTTTTGTGGAAAAAGTACATCTGTAGGCTCATTGTGTTCAGAAGCGTAATAATTACATGAATTATAATGAATTTAATGCCTAATTTTCTTATATGTCTCAATAATTCCCTATCTAATGTATGTATAATAATGTGAAAAGTGGATAGCCCATTAGTGTGAAAGTTCTAGGATGATTTTGCTAGGTCTAGACTAGTAGACTAGAAGACTTTGGGGCCTTTGCTGTCCAATAATGTGTCTATGGAAGAAGGTCCTTTTTTTATTGGGGGTAAATGTCGGCCCCCTGCACAGGTTATACCAAAGTACTCCCCTGCCTAGTAGATATTTTGTATTGAATAGCTGGATGAAGTTTCATATAGTTATAGAGAATCAATGTCTTATGTAATTCAGTGTTACAAAGTGTACTGTATGTAAAGTGGTCGACATTTCAAGATACAATGCTTCATCTTATATTTTTGCGATACTTCAAAGACAGTGCTAAAGTCTTAAAACCTTTCCCTTGTACAATATCAGACATTTATGTAATGTTTGTTCTATGGGCAAAATTAAGTACCGTAACCTGAAAATCTGAACAATACATCAAAGAGCATAAAGAGAGGCAAAAGCTATTCTCAATTCATTGTATGTCTGTTACTATGTAACCCATGATGTGCAAATGAATGCCCAGATTCCAAAGAGTACAAAAGTATACCTGAGATAATGTGTGGTTTGCCTTCACTTTCTTTCCATACATTACGCTATGGCCCACAAAGTTAAGATCATAACTAATAGGTGAATAATAAGCCTTAAATAAGACATATCCTACTAGAACATTACAAAATGATTGTACAGAGGAAAACAAAAGCTATTCTTATACATCGCTTTACTGATTCCTATCCTTTTGATCTACACTGTAACTGAAAACCTGTACACAAAATTTAATACAAGCTAACACAGAGCTTAAAATATGTTTTAATTTATTTAGTATGACATGATAAAATGAACGCAGAATAAAAAATAGTGAAGAACAAATACAGAAAAACATGGCCATGATACAGAGGGTAAGTAATATTATAAATGTTGCATTTAAGTAATGTGAAAATTATATAGGGGGACGCAATAAATTATTTAAGTGTACAGTGAAACGCACATAGGGGGTGGCTGGTACTCTGGGTCTAAGTATGTATATGCATACATGCTTTACAATGTGATTATTAGAGATGAGTGAACTTATTCGGAAAATGATAGCCAATCTCAAATTTGGCACGTATGTAGCTCATTTGGATTCATGTTTGGATTCCCGAGCATTTTTTCTCAAAGTCGGCAAAATTCAATCACAGTTCGGTAAATCATCGCGTTTCCATCAATGCTTTTGTTAGGACTTTGGCTAGGATAGTAGTGCTGTATGATGAGCGGGGGAGCATGTTTTAAGAGGGGAGGGGATGTGTATATGTCAGAGCGGTTGCGGAGTGTAATTTTTTTTAATTAACTTAATGTCTTGAGATTGTGGCTGCCAATCAGGGCACATAAAACATCCACAATGTCCAGACACAAGGACTTCTGTCATTGGCTGCCAAAGTAACATGCCTCTACATATAAAAAGTGAACATGTTGTTTTTATGGCGCCATTTTGTCAGTGTAACAGCGCAGAGAGGCTGTTCCTGCTCCTGCAAGTTGTCATATAGCTAGACAGGATCCTGTCCTGTGTGATATCAACCTTCCAGCATCTAACTAGTTTGTGCTAATAGTGATCTGCAGGAAGAAGTCCACACTTCCCACTCAAAATCATTTAGACTAATACTGTGCTGCAGTTAGGACTCAGGAGGTCACATTTGCCAATCAAAATTGTTTGGCTATTGGGGTGCAGGCAGGAGACCCCATTTCCTATTCAAAATCATTAGGGCTAAAATTGGCGTACAGGCACCATGGCCTATTTCCTGATCAAAATTGTTAAGGCTAATATTGGGGAGAAGTCAAGAGGCCCCATTTGCTAAACAAAATTGTTGGGGTTAACATTGGGGTGCAGGCACCATGCCCCATTTCCTATTCAAAAACATTTGGGCTAATATTGTTGTGCAGGCACACTACCTCAGAAAATAAATTCTTATGGTCCCGTTACATTTAGCGATGTACCAGCGATCCCGACAACGATACGACCCGGTCAGGATTGCTGGTGCATCGCTAAATGGTCGCTAGTGAGCTGCCAAACTGGCAGATCTCACCAGCGATGCAGCAGCTGTCGGCAGTCGTCACTTTCCTGTCACACGCAGCGAGGGTGATGTCTTCCGCCTGCGTCCATGGAGTCGCTCGTTGGCACCAGCAGGAAGCCGACGACAAGAAATGGACCATCCCATTCTCGCGCGATCACCGATATCCAGCGGGGAGCGGGGTCGGAGGTAAGTGTCACATGTAGCGAGATCGCTAGCGATACCGCTGTTGCATCAGAAAATCGGTGATGCTTTAGCGATATCGCTAGCGATCTCGCTATGTGTGAAGGGGGCTTTAGTGTTCATTTCTTAGTGTTCACAGGTGACTTACAGGCCTGGGCCTAGGGTTGTGAAACAGCTGGTTAAAAGAAGGGGAAAGGTAAATACAACAAAAGTGGGAAAAAACAAGGTTGGGGGCGGAAGTGTCAAATAGGCTTGATGTTCGGCAAGCATGTGGGTTAGATGGTAATGTTACTGAAAGCTCTACTGAAGAAGCACTGTGCTGTCCTATCCAAAGAAAGCTGCCAATATCTGTTACTGGATAGTGTACTCGACTCCCTTTTTTTAGCAGCCACACATCGGTATGCCTTGTAGACGAGGGCCATAAAGAGCATGTGCTTCAGTGGATGGCAAGTGCTGCATCAAGTAGCCTCTCCTCCTCTTTCTCCACCTTAACAACACACACAGCACAATCCTCAGAGGTCGCACTCCAATTACCCTTGTTTCCTCATTCCAACTGCCGAACTGACTGTGGGAAACCACAGAAGGGTGGGTCCGCAGAACTGTTCACACATTCTATTCCATGTGCATCAGAGGTCAGCTCCAAAGATTCACAGAATCAAGAGCAGGAAAGCATCTGTACTGATGGTCAAAATTTTTTCCTGTTGGATCCAGGGCTGGAAGAGGTAGAGTCCGAGCAGAATCCAGACCCTCATCACAAGACATCAACCCCCAAAAGTGGAGGTGATCCTGATGAGACTCAGATATCTGAGGCTCACGCGGACTGTACGGTGCTGTCAGGGCAGGAAGAGGAGGATGGTGACTCTCAGGGTGAGACGTTGGAGAACAGAGAGGGTGACGATGAGTTTGTAGGTCCCAATTGGTGTGAACCCAGAGGCAAGCAAATGAGTAGCTCAGTGCTGGAGGATGAAAATTAGAAGGTTACGTTGCGGTTTGCCACACACACAGAGTGATGCAATCACGACAAGCACTGCATCCTCAACCACAACTGTGGCTGTGGCCAGCACCAGTCACAAGTCTACAGTTCACAGGGGCTGCAAGGGTTGCCTAGCCTGGGGCTTTTTTGAGACTGAATGGATGACTCAACTCACATTATCTACCAGTGTTGCAAACGACTTAGTAGAGGCAAAAATTGCAATAAATTGACTACTATATGTATGAACCAGCAAATGCGTGATCAACATGCCTTATGTGTGGAAATCTCACTGCGCTAAAATGAGGTCTAGTGAGCTTCGCCAATCACCAGCTATTCCATCAACAACATCTGCTGCTTCTTTTCCCTACATAACCGTGGCAAGTGTTCTTACACAGGTCTTTTACCTCAGAACATTCACTTCCTTAACAACTACAGTTGGGGTGAATGAGAGCCTGTCAGCTGTTACGGAAGTGGAGATGCCTGCTGTTTTTGTTTCATCGAGCACTCCACATCTTTCTAAATCCACCATGACATCTCCACCTGCACCTCACTCACAGTCCAGCAGTTTGTCCTGTTCATCCTACTACACCCTCTCTTAGCACAGCAGCCAGCCCGTGGTCCCGCAGTTGTGGTCATGTAAAATAATGTTTACTCCTACACATACCAAAGCTAAGAGCTTGAACTTCACCATATTGGCCACGGAAATGATGCCATTCCGCCTGGTGGATACAGATAGTTTCCAAAAGCTGATGACTGTCACAGTCCCCCAGTACAAGTAGCCCCACCATTACTTCTTTAAGAAAGCTGCACCTGCGCTACACCAACATGTTGCAGACAACCACACATGTTCCCTGAAAAATCTATGTCTGCCAGAGTGCATTTCGTCACTGACACCTGGACATGCAAACATGGGCAGGGGCATTACATTTCGTTGACTGGGTGTTAGGTGACTGGTGGCTGCGGGGGCCAGTGGACAAGGAGCTGCTCCACAAGTCTTTCAATCCCCAAGGCTTGTGGGACAAACTTCTGTATAAAACACTTCCTTCACTGCTTGTGAAGGCTTCCACCTGTGCCCTCAACCCCTCCCTTAATGAGACATGCATTCCAACGGTGCAGAGTGAATCCCCCACCTCCATACTCGGCAGCAAGGGCTCACCGCAGTCAGGCAGTGTTTAAATTAATATGTCTTTCGAGATCGCAGTCACGCAGCTCAAGAGCTGTGAACATCTATCCAGGCCGAGTTTGAGCAATGGCTGTCTCCACTGAACCTGGAGCAAGGGAAGACCATGTGCGATAACAGCACAAACCCGGTGGCGGCCCTACACTGGAGCAACCTCACACACGTGTCTTGCATGGCTCACTTCCTCAACCTGGTGGTACAGTAATTTCTTTGCTATTATCCTAGCCTGGATGCACTGCTGCAGAAAGCACAGTTGCTGTGTGCTCACTTCTGCCGTTCACACCCCACAGGTTATTGACTTGAATCACTATAAAGGTCTTTGGGCCTACCAGTTAACCGTTTGACTGGAATTCTGCTGCAGTATATCCTTTTGCATAGCCTTGGCCAACACAGTACAGACGTGGTGCAAATCATGCCTGTGGAGTGGGCACAGATGAAGGACCTCTGCACCCTTCTGCACAGTTTTGAAATGGCTACTAAGATGGTTATCAATGACAATGCCATCAACAGCATCAATATTCCGTTCATCTACATGCTGGAGCAAACTTTGAATAGTCTGCGAGAGGAGGTGGTGGTCCCAGAGGAAGAGGTGGCAGCAGAGGAGGATGCAGAAGGGATATCAATATCCCTGAGTTCCGGACTGTTGTCGCACAGGTGTGTGCCAAGGGAGGGTGGATTACAGCAATCTAGTGGGGCTCATGATACCAGACAAACTGTTACTGAAGGTGCAGGAGCCGAGGAACAGATAGAGCAGGACTGGAGAAAGAGGAATGTATGCGCAACAGTCAGGAGATGAAGAGAAAAATGATCCCCTCTCTGTTGTCTGTGGTTGGCAGGAGGGGATGGAGGAAGCAAGCTTTAGTGTTACCCCACCACCAACGCACCATGGACTTGGACCTCATGGAAGCGCCCGACATATATCTGTAACATGATGCTCGTATTGTTAGGATTCGAAATAGCGCTGACCACTGGGTTGCCACTCTGCTAGATCCACGGTACAAGAATAAATTTTGCCAGATGCTCCCCCCCGAAAAGGGACGAGCTCATGCTGGAATATCGAAACATACTTGTAGACAATCTTAAAAGTGTTTTTCCACAAGACAGCAGTGAGGCACACAGTGTGCTTTGCAGTTAAAGTCTTCCAACCCCGGGAATGTAAAGTCGTTAATGCAGAAACATTTGTAGCAGTGTTAGTGGCATAAGACTAGCCCGTGCACCAGCAGAACAGAGTACGAGTCTGAGATGTTGTGAACGACTGGCGAGGATGGTGCAGGATTATCTTGAGCTCGGTAGCAATACCATCGGAGGAGTATGGACCATTTTGAATTTTAGTCTTCAAAAATAGAAGAGTGGCCTGAGCTCGCCTGTCACGCCTTTGAGTGTTGTGAGCTCATCTGTACATTCACCTTTTGTGTCCAAGGATCTCCCTCTTCTGGTGAAGGAAGGTAGTGAGGCTGATTTTGATGAAAGAAACCAAACACCTGATCAGGTGGATTTTGACTGGGTAATGGGAACTTCAGACTGGATATAAGGCAGCCGACGCCCTTCTGAGTCGCTGGTGATTTCTCTGCTGGATTCTTGGAGACCAGTCTGATTCCTGCTTCCCAAAGATAAGTTTTTGCTCTGCTATTGAACTTATTAGTTTTGGTTTTGTTTACCTTGTTTTTTGGAGTTCAGCCATCCCCGGGCGGGGGTGTGCTGGATTCTTTTTCCTTGATCAGTGTTCTCTTTTGCTCTGCTTCCAGAATATTCTGAGTGCTGATATAGGGTTTGAAGTCTAGTGACTTCAGGGTCCTTTTTGCTTATCAGTTGTGTTGGTAATATTTTTAGCAGGGTTTTCTCGGATTGCAGACAGCAGCTTTTCTGTCCTGTCCTTTTTAGTTAGCTTGGGCCCCATCGTTTGCTCAACCTATCTTTCTGTCTGTGTTAGTGTTTTCATCTTGCTTCACCGTCATTATATGTTGGGGGCTGCCTATTGCTTTGGGGTCTGCTCTGGGGCAGGCAGTTTTTCCCTTTTCTCTCTTTAGGCTTATGTAGATCTCTGGCTGTGACGAGGTGTCTAGGATCACCGTAGGAACACTCCACGGCTACTGTTAGTTGTGTGATAGGATTAGGGGTTTGCAATCCGCTAGTTTCCAACCTCTCTGATTTTCTGGGCTGAGCTTGTGTTTTGTTTTTTCCTCCTCGGTGACTCAATCATAACAGAATCACCAGCCATACCGCAGATTCTAGGGTACTCAAAAGCAGGAAGGAATTGTTTAAAAAAAAAGGAAAAAAAAAAGGTGTCAGAATTTTTTTTTTGTGTATATTTTTTCCTCTTTTTCTCTGAGGCCGTAGGAGGAATATATATGTATATTTTTCTCTGATGGAGTTTAAGCAATTGTTTGATCGTGTGGAGCAGCTTGCTGCTGAGGTGCGTGGAATTTCCACCTTTCTTGCTCGTTCACACGCTGCGGAACCAAAAATCCCCACTCCTGATGTGTTTTTTGGGGATCGGTCTAAATTTTGGAATTGTAAGAATAATTGTAAATTATTTCTTGCCTTGAAGCCTAACTCATCGGGGAGCTCTGCGCAGCAGGTTAAAATTGTCATCTCCTTGCTGCGCGGCGATCCCCAGGATTAGGCGTTTTCTTTAGTACCAGATGATCCTATTCTAACTAATGTGGACGCATTTTTTCAGGCCTTGGGGTTGTTGTATGATGAACCTAATGCGATTGATCAAGCTGAAAAGACCCTGTTGGCATTGAGCCAGGGTCAAGATTCTGCAGAACTGTACTGTCAAAAATTCCGAAAGTGGGCGGTCCTCACCACTTGGAATGATGGTGCCTTG
Source organism: Dendrobates tinctorius (assembly GCF_039654945.1). NCBI lineage: Eukaryota > Metazoa > Chordata > Amphibia > Anura > Dendrobatidae > Dendrobates > Dendrobates tinctorius. The sequence goes on from NW_027361728.1 coordinate 9,611,330, forward strand.
GCAGCTCTCTTTCGGAAGGGTTTGTCAGAAACCGTAAAAGATACTATGGTGGGATTTCCTGTTCCCTCTGGTCTTGACGATTCTATGTCATTAGCCATTCAGGTTGATCGGCGTTTACGTGAACGTAAAATTATACGGGAAATGCTGCCACCTGTTGAACAAATGTCTGAACCTATGCAATGTGATAGACTTTTGTCTAGGGCGCAACGTCAGGAGTTCAGAAGGCGTAATAAGCTGTGTTTTTTCTGTGGAGATGCCTCTCATATTATTTCTGTCTGCCCTAAACGAGAGAAACGTTTTGCACACACATTTGCTGTAGGTGGTGTACAACCTAAGTTTCTTCTGGCGATTACTCTGATCTGTTCCCTGTCCACATTTTCTGCTAAAGCCTTTGTGGATTCAGGAGCAGCCTTGAACCTAATGGATTTAGATTTTGCTAAACATTGTGGTTTCCCTATGACACCCCTGCGGACGCCTATTCCTTTGAGGGGTATTGATGCTACTCCTTTGGCGAAGAATAAACCTCAGTTTTGGACCCAGGTGGTAATGCGGGTCGCCCCAGACCATCAAGAAAATTGCAGATTTTTGGTGTTGCATAATTTGCATGATACCATTGTGCTGGGGTTCCCCTGGTTGCAAATCCATAATCCAGTTTGGGATTGGAAATCTGTGTCTGTGGTGACTTGGGGTTGTCGGTGTGCTCTTAGTGACACTCCTGTTTTCTCCACCTCTCCCCAGTCGCATGAGGTTCCTGACTATTTGGCTGATTTTTATGATGTGTTTAGTGAGAGTAAGTCTGCGTCTTTGCCTCCTCATAGGAGTTATGACTGTGCAATTGAGCTGAGTCCGGGGTGTAAATTTCCCAAGGGTCGACTTTTTAATTTATCTGTACCCGAACATGAGGCTATGCGTTCTTATATTAAGGAGTCGTTGGAGAAGGGTCATATTAGACCATCCTCTTCACCCTTGGGTGCTGTTTTTTTTTTTGTGGCAAAGAAGGATGGTTCATTAAGGCCCTGTATTGACTATCGCTCCCTTAACAAAATTACTGTTAAATATCAGTATCCGTTACCCCTGATTTCTGACCTATTTTCTAGAGTTGAAGGTGTTTGCTGGTTTACCAAGCTTGACCTCAGGGGGGCGTATAATCTTATTCGCATTAAGCATGGGCAGGGCTGCCACTAGGAATTTCGGGGCCCCATACTGGCAACATTTTCAGGGCCCCCTTGAGACTCCACCCAGGCTACATCCCAGCCCCGCCCTCCACCCATCAAACTGTCCACAGTCCCACCGCTCTCTCTTGGAAAAACTCCACTTCTCACCAATCAAACATTAACAGTTCCCATCTCTAGATCACACACAGCCAGTAGCTCTTGTTTTGGCCAAAAGATATTTTAAATATGCCACCACGACAAGGTAGACTCTTTTGGCTGGGCCCTACTCTACTCTAACCTATTAAAGTTTTGCTAAAATATCTAATACAATTTATATTTTTTATTTATTTTTCAATTTTTAAAATGACCAATAATATCACATTCAAAGGGAAAAATACCACCGCATCATGTCCAGACCACATATTACCACCACATAGTGACCTATAATACCACATGCAAGGAACAAATACAGCCACACCATGACCAGACCACATATTACCACCACAGAGAAAGAATAATAGCACCTACAAGGGACAAATACCACCACACCATGCCCAGACACCATATGTCTCCCATCCTGCCCCCGTGTCTCACATTCTGGCCCCTCCTGTGTCTCACTGTCACATTCTGCCCCCTCCTGTGTCTCACATTCTCCCCCTTCCTGTGTCTCACTGTGTCTCACTGTCACATTCTGCCCCCTCCTGTGTCTCACTGTCACATTCTACCCCCTCCTGTGTCTCACTGTCACATTCGCCCCTCCTGTGTCTTATTGTCACATTCTGCCCCGTGCCTCACATTCTGCCCCCTCCTGTGTCTCACTGTCACCTTCTGCCCCCTCCTGTGTCTTACTGTCACATTTTGCCCCCTCATGTGTCTCACTGTCACATTCTGCCCCCTCCTGTGTCTCACTGTCACATTCTGCCCCCTCCTGTGTCTTACTGTCACATTTGGCCCCCATGTCCATTCTTCCCCCGTGTCTCGCATTCTGCCCCCGTGTCTCACATTCTGCCCCCTCCTGTGTTTTACTGTCACATTCTGCCCCATGTCTTGCATTCTGCCCCATGTCTCACATTGTGCCGCCTCCTGTGTCTCACTGTCACATTGTGCCCCCTCCTGTGTCTTACTGTCACATTCTGCCCCCATGTTTTCATTCTGCCCCCATGTCTTGCATTCTGCCCCCACGTCTTGTATTCTGCCCCCACGTCCTGCATTCTGCCCCCACATCCTGCATTCTGCCCCATGTCTCATTCTGCCCCATGTCCATTCTGCCCTTGTGTCTCACATTCTGCCCCCATGTCTGGCATTCTGCCCCATGTCTTGCATTCTGCCCCATGTCTTGTATTCTGCCCCCATGTCTTGCATTCTGCCCCATGTCTGCATTCTGCCCCCGCATCCTGCATTCTGCACCCGTGTCTTGTATTCTGCCCCATGTCTCCATCATATTTGCCCCTGTGTGTCTCCAATCCTGCCCCCGAGTCTCCATTCTGCCTCTGTTTGTGTCTCCATTCTGCCTCCATTTCTTCTTACCTGGCCGCGCTCCTGCGGTGAAGATGGAGCTGCTGCTGTGTGAGCTAAAAGGACCTGTGGTGATCAGGGGCGGAGCTGATCAATGGTGAAGGCCTGTGATAATGATGACGTCACCACAGGTCCTTCAGCACTTCTGTAGCTTTCGGATGTCGGCCGCTGTAGCGGCTCTGCTGATGTGTGCGCTGCAGGCCCGGCCACAGCGCACTCTTGGGGCCCAGCCGCAGTGCACACTTGGGGCTTGGCTGCAGCGCACACTTGGGGCTCGGCTGCAGCGCACACTTGGGGCCCGGCTGCAGCACACACTTGGGGCGCGCCCAGCGTCCAATGACGCATAGCCCTTGGGGCCCGATGACTAGAAGCACAGGAGCGGGGCCCCTGACCCGCGGGCTCCCTTCTGTACTGCTGTTCACCAGGCCCCATACAGCAGTAAGGGCTGTCAGGCCCTGATGGCGGCCCTGAGCATGGGGATGAATGGAAGACAGCGTTTAATACTCCGGAGGGACATTTTGAGTACCTGGTGATGCCTTTTGGGCTCACTAACGCCCCTTCTGTCTTCCAGTGCTTCATGAATGATATTTTCCGGGACTTTGTGGATAAGTTTCTGATCATCTATTTGGATGATATTTTGATCTTTTCCAGGGATTGGGACTCTCATGTGGAACATGTTCGGACTGTGTTCCGGATTTTGAGGGAAAACTCCCTGTATGTTAAGGGATCGAAATGTCTTTTTGGTGTACAGAGGATTTCATTTTTGGGATTTATTTTGTCTCCGTCAACTATTGAAATGTTCCCGGCCAAGGTACAGGCCATTTATGATTGGGTGCAGCCCACTTCTTTGAAGGCTCTCCAGAAGTTTTTGGGTTTTGCTAATTTTTATCGTAAGTTTATAGCCAATTTTTCTGTTATTGCCATACCATTGACTGATTTGACTAAGAAGGGCGCTGATTTGCTGAATTGGTCTCCAGAGGCTGTTTCTTCTTATCAGGAGCTGAAGCGGAGGTTCACTTCTTCTCCGGTTTTGCGACAACCTGATGTCTCACTTCCATTTCAGGTGGAGGTAGATGCTTCAGAGACTGGAGCAGGAGCTGTTTTGCTCAAAAAGATCCTGTAACATCTAGAATGAACCCCTGTGCCTTCTTTTCCCGAAAGTTCTCTCCTTCTGAGCGCAACTATGATGTGGGGAATCGAGAACTGTTGGCCATGAAGTGGGCATTTGAGGAGTGGAGACATTGTTTGGAGGGAGCTAGACATCAAGTTGTGGTCCTCACTGACCACAAGAATTTGATCTACCTTGAGTCGGCTAAACGCTTGAATCCGAGACAGGCCAGGTGGGCCTTGCTTTTCACACGTTTTGATTTTGTGGTCTCCTTTCTCCCGGGCACTAAGAACGTTAAAGCTGATTCCCTCTCTAGGAGTTTTTTGGCCGATTCTCCTATTATGACCAAGCCTGCTACCATCTTAGGTGAGGGGGTGGTTCTTTCTGCCATCTCGCCTGATTTGAGCTGTGCTCTGGAGAGGTCTCAGGAGGATAAGCCTGAGCGTTGTCCCACTGGTAGGTTGTATGTTCCTGACCAGTGGAGGAGGAAAGTGATGTCTGAGGTTCATTGCTCCGTGTTGGCTGGTCATCCAGGTATTTTTGGTACTAGAGATTTGGTGAGTCGGTCTTTTTAGTGGCCTGCCTTGTCTCGTGATGTCAGAAATTTTGTGCAGTCCTGTGGGACTTGCTCCCGATCTAAGCCTTGTTCTCATTCTAGTGGGTTGTTGATGCCTTTGCCGATGCCCAGGAGGCCATGGACCCATATTTCAATGGATTTTATTTCTGATCTGCCTGTCTCTCAGAGGATGACTGTTATCTGTTTTATTTGTGATAGATTCTCTAAGATGGTCCATCTTGTACCACTCCCTAAGTTTCCATCTTCCTCAGAGTTGGTGCCCTTGTTTTTGCAACAGGTGGTTCGCTTGCACGGGATTCCTGAGAACATTGTATCGGACAGAGGAGTTCAGTTTGTCTCTAGATTCTGGAGGACCTTTTGTTCCAAGTTGGGAATTCAGTTGTCCATCTCCTCTGCATTTCACACTCAGACCAATGGGCAGACGGAGAGAAAAAAACAGACTTTGGAGGCTTATTTGAGATGTTTTATATCTGCTGATCAGGATGATTGGGTCTCATTTTTACCCTTGGCCAAATTTGCTTTAAATAATAGAGCTAGTTCTGCCACTTTGATGTAACTTTGGGTTTCATCCTCGATTTTCTTCAGGGCAGGTGGAGTCTTCTGCCTGTCCAGGGGTTGACACTGTGGTGGAAAGAATGCAGCAGATTTGGGACCAAGTGGTGGATAAGTTGTCTCTTTCCCAGGAAAAGGCCCAGCAGTTTTCTAACCGGCATAGGACCATTGGTCCCCGGTTTAAGGTGGGTGATATGGTCTGGTTGTCATCAAAGAATATCTCTATGAAAGTGGCTTCTCCAAAGTTTAAACCTAGATTTATTGGACCTTACAAGATTTTGGAGATTATTAATCCGGTCTCTTTTCGGTTGGCTCTTCCTGTCGCATTTAAGATTCATAATGTGTTTCATAAGTCCTTGTTGAAGAGGTTTGTTGAGCCAGTGGTTCCTATGGCGGCACCTCCTGACCCTGTGTTGGTTGAAGGTAACATGGAATATGAGGTAGGGAAGACACTGGATTCCCATCTGGCTAGACGGAGACTCCAGTATTTGGTTAAGTGGAAGGGTTATGGTCAGGAGGATAATTCCTGGGTCTCTGCCTCAGATATTCATGCCGAAAGATTGGTGCGTGCTTTTCATCGAGCTCATCCTGATCGGCCTGGTGGCTTGGATGAGGGTTCGGTGACACCTCCTCAAGGGGGAGGTACTGTTGTGAGCTCATCTGTACATTCACCTTTTGTGTCCGAGGATCTCCCTCTTCTGGTGAAGGAAGGTAGTGAAGCTGATTTTGATGAAAGAAACCAAACACCTGATCAGGTGGATGGTGACTGGGTAACGGGAACTTCAGACTGGATATAAGGCAGCCGACGCCCTTCTGAGTCGCTGGTGATTTCTCTGCTAGATTCTTGGAGACCAGTCTGATTCCTGATTCCCAAAGATAAGTTTTTGCTCCGCTATTGAACTTATTAGTTTTGGTTTTGTTTACCTTGTTTTTTGGAGTTCAGCCATCCCCGGCCGGGGGTGTGCAGGATTCTTTTTCCTTGATCAGTGTTCTCTTTTGCTCTGCTTCCAGAATATTCTGACTGCTGATATAGGGTTTGAAGTTTAGTGACTTCAGGGTCCTTTTTGCTTATCAGTTGTGTTGGTAATATTTTTAGCAGGGTTTTCTCAGATTGCAGACAGCAGCTTTTCTGTCCTGTCCTTTTTAGTTATCTTGGGCCTCATTGTTTGCTCAACCTATCTTTCTGTCTGTGTTAGTGTTTTCATCTTGCTTCACCGTCATTATATGTTGGGGGCTGCCTATTGCTTTGGGGTCTGCTCTGGGGCAGGCAGTTTTTCCCTTTTCTCTCTTTAGGCTTATGTAGATCTCCGGCTGTGACGAGGTGTCTAGGATCACCGTAGGAACACTCCACGGCTACTGTTAGTTGTGTGATAGGATTAGGGGTCTGCAATCCGCTAGTTTCCAACCTCTCTGATTTTCTGGGCTGAGCTTGTGTTTTGTTTTTTCCTCCTCGGTGACTCAATCATAACATTTGAGCTTTTGTCATGCCCGTCAGCCAGCGTTCTCATAGAACGTGTCTTCAGCGCTGCTGGTGGTTTCCTGACTGTCTTCTGAAAGTGTAGTGCCTAATTTTCAACAAGATGAACAAGTCATGCATCTCCAATGACTTTTGCACCCAATAGTGTAGTTTTTAGACTGCTGCATTGACCTTGCATTACTGCTGTCTGTGACACATTTGTTGTGGTTTCATTTTAGTGGTGTGTGACAAAGATTTTTTGAAATGTGGAGACTCCAAGTTGGGTCTCCATTTAGTGGGTTGCCTGTTGTTTAGGGGTTGTCAGAGGCCCATTGAACTATTTCTACTTGGGAAATTGATGCCACTTTACTGGTGTGTGCCAATATTTTTTTTAAATATGGAGACTCCAACTTGATCCTCCATCTGGTGGGTTGCCTGCAGTGGAAGGGGTCTCAGAGCACCATTATACTATTTCTGCACTGGTGAAATTGATGCTACTTTAGTGTTGTGTGGCAATTTTTTTTTTAACATTTTTGGACTCCAAGTTGGGTCTCCTTCAAGTGTGTTGCCTGAATTTGGCAGACCTCTCAGAGCACCAGGCCTACACCTGTCATTCATTCGCTTGTTACTGATCATTGTTTTAGCTAAAAATGCTGGTCTAATCCCTGTTCCACGCATCCATGCTGGCCAATTACACTATTTGTACTCTGGGTCAATTGATACCACTTTTACATGTGTCTGCCCCTTATTTGAGCTGTTAGGGAAGCTTTTTGCCCCCCCCTTAAGGTGTTGACTATGAGATTGGTTTTGCCTCCCATTGAATTTGATGGGGTTTGAGCCGAACCAAACCGAACTTTGAAAAACTCTATTGTCTCATAGAAGATGCATGAAATGTAATGCTTTATTTATTTATTGTTTTGTGCCGCCTCTTTATTGCATCACTCTATATACTATTCAATTTACATAAGTACAACATTTACATTACCACAGTGGATTGCAAAAGTATTTAACCCCTCCCTTCTCCTTGGCATTTTTCGTGTTTTGCTACCTTACAACCTGGAATTTTACTGTTTTTTTGAGGGTCAGTTCATATTAAGAATATGCTTACAGTAGTGAGCATTTGGCTTTCTTTTTGCTTAAAGCAAGCAACAAATAGGATAAAATAACTGAAAACTTCAGTGTGCATAACCATTCACCCCTCTAAAGTCAGTGCTTTGTAGAGCTTCTTTTTGCGGCAATTACAGCTTCAAGTGACTTTTAATAAGTCTTTATGAGCTTTCCACATCTTGTCACCCATTTTTCAAAGCAAAACTGCTCAAGCTCCTACAAGTTAGATGGTTTCCTCTGGTGAACAGCAATCTACAAGTCTGACCACAGATTCTCAATTGGATTAAGGTTTTGTCTTTGACTAGGCCAATCCAAAACATTTACACATATCCCCTTAAACCTGCCATACAATTTTTGTGTGTAAAGGGGGTTTTACACTAAGCAATATCGCTAGCAATATCGCTAAAACGTCACCGGTTTTGTGACGTTATAACGATATTGCTAGCGATATCGCTATGTGTGATACTTACCTCCGACCGGCTCCCCTGCTGTCCATCGCTGATCGCGCGAGAATGTCCGGCTCCATTTCTCGTCGGGCGCTTCCTGCTGAGACTTCCTGCTGTGACGTCCAGCGACGCGTGGAGGCGGGCGGGAGGACGCAGGATCGCTGTGTGTGAATGGTAAGTATCGTGCGCTGCGTCGCTGCTGCATCGCTGTGAGATCTTTCTGTATGAAAGCTCACTAGCGATCATTTAGCGATGCACCAGCGATCCTGACCGGGTCGGATCGCTGGTTGGATCGCTGGTGCATCGCTAAATGTAAAAGGGCCTTTAGTCAAGGTTTTTGTCTGACGACTTTTCCATAAAGGCCACCTCTGGGAATGTATGGTTATATTGTGGTCGTATGGACAGATACTCCAGTCTCTGATTGGGGACTCTGCAGCTCCTCTAGGGTTACCTTTGATCTCTGTGCTGTCTCTCTGATTACTGCCCTCCTTGCCAAGGATGAGAATTTTAGTGGACTTCTTTTCTTGGTAAGTTTCGTAAGTTTGTACTTGTAACACTATTGCCAGTGCCCCAACATGGTTTCCATTTTCCCTCCATGAAGGAATGCTGACATACTTACTGTTCCGGCCCCACTGTCTATAGCCCATCTGCTGGCATGTCCCCTGCTTGTATACGCCGGCCGCACTTTGTGGTGGCATGCCTAGAGTGCGCCTGTGTGTGCTCCCTCGTTCTTAAAGGGACAGTGCATGCACATAATAAAATGCCCCCAGCCAATCGCTGAAAGATAGTTCACAGCCAAAAGCTTGGAGGCATCTTATATAAATATTCCCTCCCACTTAGGGAGTCATTGAAGCAATAATATTCATTAGTGTGTAGTTTCTCCTACTAGTGAGTTGTGAGGTCCTCTGGTACCGGTGTGGCCAGTGTCCTGAACTCGAACTTAACCTGCTCCCATGGCCTGTGTACGACCAGATACTGAACCTCCTACCCTGGTCCATGTGCGGTTAGTGCCTGATACCTCGTCCCTTGGTCCGTTTCTATCCGGCCTGCAAAAATCAATCTCCGAGTGAGCCAAGTCTGTGGAAGCCAAAATCCATGTCAGTAACCTCTGTTGTAGTCTGAACGGAGCCCTAGTCTTAACTCAGCGTCAGCAAACCGGACCCCTGGGGTCAGCAGCTGCAGTACCCGGTTCTGCCTAGGAGCGGTACCTGATGGCAACCTGCAGCCCAGCCTGTCTCCACCATAAGGAGCTCCAGTTAACACCAGGCAGTCGCTTAGCTATGCCTTTTCCTTGCATCATAAATTTTTAGGGGCTTCATAGAAAAAGGGGTGAACACATATATACATGTCAATTTTTAGTTACTTGAGCTCAAAAATTTAATTTATGCCTATACTTTTCTGATATCATTTCACCAGACAATTTAGTGTTGATGCATCACACATAAATTGGATTACAAAAATAATTAAACATAGGTTGTAATTAGAGTTGAGCGATACCGTCCGATACTTCAAAGTATCGTATCGGATGGTATCGGCCGATCTTTAAAAAAAGTATCGGTATCGCCGATTCCGATACCGGAAGTCCCATTCAAGTCTATGGGACTTCCGGTATCGGAATAAGAAAAACCCTTTCCTGCCCTTGTACAGCCTCTCTGGGGTCTGTACGGGCCTTTCGGGGGGCTGTGCCGGCCTGCCAGGGGGTCTGTGCAGGCTCCGGTGGTCTGTGCCGGCCTGCCGGTGGTCTGTGCAGGCTCCGGGGGGCTGTGCCGGCCTGCCGGGGGGCTGTGCCGGCCTGCCGGGGGGCTGTGCAGGCTCCGGGGGGCTGTGCCGGCCTGCCGGGGGGCTGTGCCGGCCTGCCGGTGGTCTGTGCCGGCCTGCCGGTGGTCTGTGCAGGCTCCGGGGGTCTGTGCAGGCATCGTCCGATGGGACTACAAGTCCCATCGGGCGATGCCTGCTACCATGACAGTGATTGACACATTAGCCAATGTTGGGACAGTAGTAGTCCCATCATCCGGCTAATGTGTTAAATGTAAAAAAAAAATAAAAAAAAAATTACATGCTACATACATACAACATGCATACTACATACATGCTACATTCATACTACATAAATACTACATGCAACATACATACTACATATATACTACATGCATGCTACATACATACTGCATGCTACATACATACCACATATATACTACATACATACTACATGCATGCTACATGCATGCTACATGCTACATACATAACACATATATACTACATGCATGCTACATACATACTACATGCTACATACTACATATATGCTACATACATACTACATGCTACATACTACATATATACTACATGCATGCTACATACATACTACATGCTACATACATACTACATATATACTACATGCATGCTACATACATACTACATGCTACATACATACTACATATATACTACATACATACTACATACATACTACATGCATGCTACATGCATGCTACATACATACCACATACATAACACATATATACTACATGCATGCTACATACATACTACATGCTACATACATACCATATACATACTACATGCATGCTACATACATACTACATGCATGCTACATACATACTACATGCTACATACATACTACATATATACTACATGCATGCTACATACATACTACATGCTACATACATACTACATATATACTACATGCATGCTACATACTACATGCTACATACATACTACATATATACTACATGCATGCTACATACATACTACATGCATGCTACATACATACTACATGCTACATACATACCACATACATACTACATATATACTACATGCTACATGCATGCTACATACATACTACATACATACTACATGCTACATACATACCACATACATACTACATACATACTGCATGCTACATGCATGCTACATACATACTACATACATACTACATGCTACATACATACCACATATATACTACATACATACAATACATTCATACAATACATACATAGACATACAGTACATATAACACAGAGTAACATACTTACCAATACTTGTCACATTGTTCCCCGAAGCCATTGTCTTTTCCGGAATAAATATTAACATAACAAACCACAAAAATACTCACCCACGATCCGAAGCAGTCCACGAGTGTGTCCCACGACGATCTTGGGTAGAGAACTGCAGCATCAGCTGTTGCTGCCGTTCTCTACGGGCTGCAGGAATCCAATGACGGAAGGTAGGTATCCTTCCGCACTGTATTCCTCCGCCACTTAAAAAAAAAAAAAGTCCCTAGTCTCACTTTATGCCATTGCTGTGTGGGAATTTCCCACGCAGCAATGGCATAAAGTGAGACTAGGGACTTTTTTTTTTTTAAGTGGCGGAGGAATACAGTGCGGAAGGATACCTACCTTCCGTCATTGGATTCCTGCAGCCCGTAGAGAACGGCAGCATCATCTGATGCTGCCGTTCTCTACCCAAGATCGTCGTGGGACACACTCGTGGACTGCTTCGGATCGTGGGTGAGTATTTTTGTGGTTTGTTATGTTAATATTTATTCCGGAAAAGACAATGGCTTCGGGGAACAATGTGACAAGTATTGGTAAGTATGTTACTCTATGTTATATGTACTGTATGTCTATGTATGTATTGTATGAATGTATTGTATGTATGTAGTATATATGTGGTATGTATGTAGCATGTAGTATGTATGTAGTATGTATGTAGCATGCATGTAGCATGTAGTATGTATGTAGCATGCATGTAGTATATATGTAGTATGTATGTAGCATGCATGTAGTATATATGTAGTATGTATGTAGCATGTAGCATGTATGTAGTATGTATGTAGTATGTATGTAGCATGCATGTAGCATGTAGTATGTATGTAGCATGCATGTAGTATATATGTAGTATGTATGTAGCATGCATGTAGTATATATGTAGTATGTATGTAGCATGTATGTAGTATGTATGTGGTATGTATGTAGCATGTAGTATGTATGTAGCATGCATGTAGTATATATGTAGTATGTATGTAGCATGTAGTATGTATGTAGTATGTATGTAGTATGTATGTGGTATGTATGTGGCATGTAGTATGTATGTAGCATGCATGTAGTATGTATGTAGCATGCATGTAGTATGTATGTAGTATGTATGTAGTATGTAGCATGTATGTAGTATGTATGTGGTATGTATGTAGCATGTAGTATGTATGTAGCATGCATGTAGTATATATGTAGTATGTAGTATGTATGTAGTATGTATGTGGTATGTATGTAGCATGTAGTATGTATGTAGCATGCATGTAGCATGCATGTAGTATGTATGTAGCATGCATGTAGTATGTATGTAGCATGCATGTAGTATGTATGTAGTATGTATGTAGCATGCAGTATGTATGTAGCATGTATGTAGTATGTATGTAGTATATATGTAGTATGTATGTAGTATATATGTAGTATGTATGTAGCATGTAGTATGTATGTAGCATGCATGTAGTATGTATGTAGCATGTAGTATGTATGTAGCATGCATGTAGTATGTATGTAGCATGTATGTAGTATGTATGTAGTATGTATGTAGTATATATGTAGTATGTATGTAGCATGTAGTATGTATGTAGCATGCATGTAGTATGTATGTAGTATTTTTTTTTTTTTTTTTAACATTTAACACATTAGCCGGATGATGGGACTACTACTGTCCCATCATTGGCTAATGTGTCAATCACTGTCATGGTAGCAGGCATCGCCCGATGGGACTTGTAGTCCCATCGGACGATGCTTGCACAGACCCCCGGACATCAGCACAGCCCCCCGGCAGGCCGGCACAGCCCCCCGGCAGGCCGGTACAGACCCCCACAGGGTGCACAGACCACCGGCAGGCCGGCACAGCCCCCCGGCAGGCCGGTACAGACCCCCACAGGGTGCACAGACCACCGGCAGGCCGGCACAGCCCCCCGGCAGGCCGGTACAGACCCCGGGCAGTCCACACAGCCCCCCGGCAGGCCGGCACAGCCCCCCGGCAGGCCGGCAGAGACCCCCGGAAGGCCCGAAATGACGGCGCATCATGATGCGCACACACCGCGCATCATGATGACGTCAGTCTGTCAATCAACTTTGAACTTCCGATTCCGATGCCGAATTCCGATATTGAAAAAATATCGGAAGTCGGTATCGGAATTCCGATACAGCAAGTATCGGCCGATACCCGATACTTGCGGTATCGGAATGCTCAACACTAGTTGTAATGTAATATAATAGATAAAAAAAAACAAAGGGGTGAATACTTTTGCAAGCCATATTACTTACCCTTTGCATCATGGTCAATTTTTTCTCTACCTGAACTTCCCTATTTCGTATTCTGTGTTCATTTTATCATGTTATGATAAAGAAAATAAAACATATTTTAAGCACCTTTTTGTGTATAGGTTATAGTAATTGATAGATAAACAGTAGCACAAATATTCCTAATTCTTGTGTATAGGTATTTTTTGCTGACTGTATCTTCGATGCTTGGCTACTAAAGCTGGCTAAAGAGAATGTATGTTCTTTTGGGGATCAGCAGTAAATTAAAATCCAGAGGAAATCCAGAACAGGAAGAACATCAGGAATCCTCTGTAACCAAACAAGAGATGACAATGTCCCCAAGCGTACCCTGTTGAGGATAATCCCATCATTAGAATGTTCCTGGGGAGTAGGAACGCTGCTGTCTGTGGGGTCTTAATCTCTATCAAGACATACAAAGTCTTTGCTTCATACATAATTGGGATCAGGCAGATGGATTTGTTTGCAGTAATTGAGATGTTTTTGGAATGACATGGGTTGGCTCTGTGACTGGGAGCAAGTTATGTTCTGATTAACCTTAAAGGAGGACTCCCAAGAAATGTTTTATTTGCTAGACTTGACTAAGTGCAATAAAATCCTGATCTCCACCTTCCCAGATTCCAGTGCGGCTTTAAGGGCCCGTCACACTAAGCGATATCACTAGCAATATCGCTATAACGTCACTGGTTTTGTGACGCAGCAGCGATATTGCTAGCGATATCGCTATGTGTGATACTTACCTCCAACCGGCTCCCCCGCTGGTTATCACTGATCGCGCGAGAACGGCCTGGGCCGCTTCTTGTTGTCAGCTTCCGGCTGTGGCGACGAGCGACACGTGGACGCGGGCGGGATGACGTCTTCATCGCCTCGTCTGACAGGTAAGTAGCTACCGCTGACCTCTGCTATGTCACTGGTGAGATCTGCCTGTTTGGCAACTCACTAGCGACCTCTTAGCGATGCACCAGCGATCCTGACCTGGTCATATCGTTGTCGGGATCGCTGGTGCATCGCTAAGTGTGACAGTACCTTTAGTCCCCTTCTCGCTCTCTATACTGAAGTTCCGACTCATTGGATAATACCGGAGTTTACGTGTGAGACACAAGTCAGTTTGTAAGTCTTTAAAGCCTTCTTCTGATGTTCCATGGGCTTTCATTGTAAGGCTGTGTGCCCACGATGTGATTTTTAAGCGTTTTTGCCTCGATTTTTGGTGCGAAAACGCTGCAAAAACTTTTAAAAATCTTGTACAGAACGCCCCCCATGCATTCCTATGGCATTCCACACATGCTGTGCTAATGCTGCGCTTTTTTCCGCGGCGGAATCGCATCGTGGAAAAAATCGCAGCATGCTCATTCTTTTGCGCGGAAACACAAAGAATTGCCGCGATTCCGCACCCATAGGAATGCATGAGAATCGCTTACTTCCCGCATGTGGCTATGCCCACCATGCGCGAAGTTAAGCGTCTCATGTAAAAAAAAGAATAAAAAATAAAAAATCGGAGTATATTTACCTTCCGATGTCCCGCACTGCCATCCCGGGCCTCAGCGTTCCCAGTAATGCCTTGCGGCAAGGACCTGTGATGACGTAGTCTCGCGTGACTCTAGCGGTCTCGTGAGATCGCTATAGCAACGCGAGACCAACGTCATCACAGGTCTCGCAAAGGCATCGCTGGGAACGGGAGAGTCGCTGAGACTGCGTGGGACGTCGGAAGGTAAATATACCCCGATTTTTTATTTTTTTAATTATTTTTTACACTCTTTCTTTTACTATTGAGGCCGCATAGGCAGCCTCAATAGTAAAAACCTGGTCACAGTTGTCAAACACTAAGTTTGACAAGTGTGACCAACCTGTCAATCACTTTCCAAGCGATGCTTCAAATCGCTTGGAAAGTGCTTGAATATCGCACGTGAAAATCGCGGCAAAATCGCGAACATAATCACGGTAAAATCGCGCTGAAAAAAACGCGCGATTTCTGGGAAGGAGTCCGGTTTTCAGTGTCCAGATTTAAACGCAACGTGGGCACAAAGCCTAAAAGTGACTTCTGGTGCATACATACACGCAAGTGTAATCCGACGAGTCAGAATTCCAGTTATTTGAGTAGCACGCACATCATTATATGTAAATATACGGTAGTTTATTCGGTTCTGATAACATGATGTTCTATGCAATACAGATAATTCAGTGCACGTTCAATGGCATGCAAAAGTTTGGGCACTCCTGCCTAAAATGCAAAGGAAATGTGTTAATTTTAACTTTTTATAGATCAATTCATCTTCAACTTGCTTAACTGTTCACAATAACAGTAATTTTGACCAGGGGTGCCCAAACTTTTACATGCCACTGTAGAAGTGTCAGCATGTCTAAACAGCTATCCCCTTTCATTACTAAAAAAAAATTGCCTGATTTTAGACAAGGTGATATAGATTAGTCTAGGTCTGCTCAGTCAATACTGATTATAACTAATAAGTACTTTAAAGAATTCCGCCCATCAAAAATATTAATATATTGCAATCACCATATTATATAGCACTATGTACTTACAAATGCTCAATTTGCCTGTCGAACAGCCGCAACTTGAATATATTTTTCAAGTGCGCCAAAGTCACTCGGTTAGCATCCGAGCATGCTCGGATAACACCTTATCCAAGCCCATTCACTCATCACTAGGGGGAATATCTCAAAAATAGGAGCCTTAAACTTGTCTCTCCATGCTAAAAGTGCTTAAAGATTGAGATAGCAATGTCTACACAGGACATAGGTCCTGAGGATTTTTGCCCTATTAACCCAAAATTGTAAGTCCCCTAATAGTCAGTGAAAGGTCCAGTGTTGTGGATTTTGCAGTGCCTCTACAACCAGGACTAGTTTTATCTGTCAGTTTGCTGATATCTTTGCACATCACATTAGCTCTTAAACCAGTGATAAGTAGCTGCTGATATCAACTGTAGAGTCCATTGGTGGATTTCAATGTGTTCAATGTCGGCAAGACATGTTCGTCTGCATCTCAAATGTGGGTCACAAACTGAGTTTGTAGTATAATACCTGTTATCCTCTCACTGTCGGGGTACCTCAGGGCTCAGTCCTTGGCCCCCTTCTCTTCTCTCTCTACACAGCCCCAATTGGACAGACCATCAGAAGATTTGGCATTCAGTACCATCTTTATGCTGATGAGTCACAACTATACACATCATCCCCTGACCTTACCCCCGCTGTACTACAGAACGCCACTGACTGTCTGTCTGCAGTCTCCAACATCATGTCTGCTCTCTATCTGAAACTCAACCTCTCCAAAACTGAACTTCTTCTGCTCCCGCCATCTACTAACCTCCCTAAATCTGACATTTCCCTCTCCATGGGTGGCACCATAATAACACCCCGACAGCAGACGCGCTGTCTGGGCATTATGTTTGACTCCGATCTCTCCTTCACCTCTCATATACAATCTCTTGCCCGCTCGTGCCGCTTACACCTAAAGAACATCTCTAGAATCCGCCCTTTTCTCACCATTGAAACAACAAAAACCCTCACTGTCACCCTGATCCACTCCCGCCAGGACTACTGTAACGCTCTATTAATTGGCCTCCCCCTCACTCGACTCTCCCCTCTCCAGTCCATCCTTAATGCAGCAGCCAGGGTTGTCCATCTGGCTAATCGTTTCTCGGACGCATCCGCTCTTCGCCAGTCGTTACACTGGCTGCCCATTCATTACAGGATACAATTCAGAGTAGTTGTTCTCACCCACAAAGCTATCCACAGTGCGGCACCCCCTTACATCTCCTCCCTCATTTCTGTCTATCGGCCTAACCGACTGCTGCGCTCTGCAAATGACTTTTGACTAACCTCTGCCCTAATCCGTACCTCCCACTCCCGACTCCATGACTTCTCCCGTGCTGCGCCAATCCTCTGGAATGCTCTACCCCAAGATATTAGGACCATCCACAATTTGCATAGTTTTAGGCGCTCGCTCAAAACACATTTGTTCAGAGCGGCCTATCACATTCAGTAATCAAAGTCATGTTTGTGTGTGTGTAGCCCATTCACTATCTCCATCTATCCCCCACCCCCTGAAGATGGCTGGACCATCATTGTAAATACATCATTGTAAATACAAACCTGTGCTTTGTATCGCCCCCACCTCATTGTAGATTGTAAGCTCCCACGAGCAGGGTCATCTTATTTCGCTTTAATTATTGTATTGTTAACGTTATTACTTATGACTGTTGTGTTTGAAACTGTTCAACTGTAAAGCGCTGCGGAATATGTTGGCGCTATATAAATAAAGATTATTATTATTATTATTATCCAGTGATCCATATGTACATGTCATGGGCATTGTTCTTTGTAGGGTTCTGGGCACAACATCTACAAGGAGTTTGCATGTTCTCCCCATGTTTATTTGGGTTTCCTCATACACTCAAAATATATGCTGATAGAGAAATTAGATCATGAGAACCAGTGGGGACAGTCAGTGATGATGATGTTTGTAAAGTGCAGTGGAATTATTGGGTCATTTTTGTTTTATCTTATTTCTGTATTTTATTGTGGCAATTTAGGTCCAATCATGGCAAGTATAATACAGAGTTACATCATTTGATTTCACCAAGTACTTTAGCGGCTGTGATATATTGCTTTCTGCCAAAATAGAGGGAGTTGTATGTACAGGGTGGGCCATGTATATGGATACACCTAAATAAACTGGGAGTGGTTGGTGATATCAACTTCCTGTTTGTGGCACATTAGTATATGGGAGGCGGAAAACTATACAAGATGGATGGTGATCACGGCAGCCATTTTGAAGTCGGCCATTTTGGATCCAACTTTATTTTTTTCAATGGGAAGAGGGTCATGTGACATCAAACTTATTGAGAATTTCACAAGAAAAACAATGGTGTGCTTGGTTTTAACGTAACTTTATTCTTTCATGAGTTATTTACAAGTTTCTCTTTGTTTACAGCCATTGACATGTCACAGAGGTTAGCACATGAGGAGCGGATAGAAATTGTGTTGATGTCTGGTGAACGTAGTACCCAGGTCATTGCAGCAGATTTCAATGCAAAACACCCAACGCAAGAAAACTGTCACCATTCCCATTTTATTTAGGTTTATCCATATAAATGGCCCACCCAAAAAAGTTTGCCTCATCACTGAACCTAATGTTCTGTGTAAACTGAGGGTCTTGTTCCAATTTTTATTTTGCCCATTCTGCAAATTCAGTGTGCCGATCTGTGTCACCAACCATTTCCATTTTATTTAGGTGTATCCATATAAATGGCCCACTCTGTATTTTTACATACAAACAGGACAGGATTGCTCAATTGCAGGACAGGCTATTTGATATATACTGTAGATATTAGATATATGTACCCTAGCATGCAAATAAACGATCCATATGTGTACGCAGACCAACTCTATGCATAATATACTGTACATTTTCCACCTCTACAGATGCAAATGCCTACAGTGAAGCTCACGACAAATATAGCAACAGAAGGGAAAGAGGCTTAGACTAACCAATGTATAACAATATACCCAGGGACATGATGTCATTGAACTTTTTAAAAGGTGTTTTAGCTGGAAAACACGTTCAACTGTACGTCAGGCTTTATATATTTTATAATCATGATTTATTTTCACTCGCCGTGTAGCATGTTATTGCTGAAACCTCTGTTGGCAAAACTGTATTTGCAAAAATCCCCCATTTCAGTTTCCATATGAAAATTCCACTTGCTCTTCAGTAATCATCTCTCCAAATATGAGCTACTGTTAGATCTTTCCAATGTCTCCTGAAAGATTCCAGGAGATACAACTTTAGCCAGAACGTTTGTGATATGTGTTCATGATGTGTTTGTATTTCTGCTGGATTTATAAGATCATAGAAAAAGTATTGATAAGTCAACTACTGTGTAGAGTCGGTGCGCCGGGCTGGGGGGTAGTCCCTCTCTTTACCGCGCAGAGACAAAACAGAGACAAGATGGAGACAGGTTCTGGGTGCAACAGGTCCAAGTTTATTTTCCACCGTCCGACTGACGGCCCTCACAGCACACCGCAATATCTCTTTCTCACGGCCCTCCATGTCCAGGGCCGCTTCACACACCGTATTTCACACCAGGGACGTATTTATACGTACTGCCCCTTTTCACTCTATGACGATCCTGTCAGCTCAGTCACTGTGGGCGCCTTAGGCCCGTACACCATCAGCACCTTACTGGTCAGTTTCGTCATTACACATACGGTGTCCTACACCCAGAGCCTCAGCTCTACTGCGGTTCTTCCTGTCAGGACCACCCCCCTGACGTTCTCTCTCCTCAGTCCCCCTGGTACGGTTTTCCTCACAGTGCACAAACTGTCGTAGTCCTCCGGTCACTGGAGCTCCCCCTGGGGACTGGAACATTCTGGAACCCTCCTTCAAATTTATTTCTTTCCCGGTTCCCTGTAACTCCGCCCCCATGACCAACGGTTTCCTAAGCCCTAAGCTGATGTCAAGTCGTTTGCTCACACTCCTCCCTGCTCTCTAATGCACAACCCAAGGTACTGCACGTCCACTACACTTTCCTAGCTGTTTCCCCACTGTAGTAACTGACACCTGTCTAAACTGTGCAAACCTTTCCGTCTCTATTCTGACAAGTCCGTCCGTCCGTCAGGTCACCTTCCCTACAACTGCACGAAAGCATATTGGACAAAAATAGTGGTCTGCAAGCTTGAAGAATAACTGATACATAATTATTTATAATATCAACATCTTGGGGCAAGAATACGTTCAGACTCTTATCCGTTCTCCTTTCACACTTGTTTGGGAAGTCCATCGTCATTGTTGCCTCCAAGAATGGATGTTGATGCTAGGGTTGTCCACGTACTTTAGATGGCAGAATGTCCTATGCTCATTTGGCTGACAGCTGTCCTCAATCCTCCTGATACACCCAAACTTGGCTTTATCAATCATGTATGCGCTCTATAGAGGGAGATGGGAATAAGCAGCTGCCAGAAACCCCTCTGGCAGCAACTTATCTTTCACAGAAACAAGAGATCAGACTTAGTAATTTAACATACCTGATACTTCTGTACGCCGGCCAGTCCCACTAAAATTGTTGAGTTCAGCTGCCATTTATCTAACGCTTTTCTAATCTAATAATGGAGCGCCCGACCAGGGCTATCGGGGTACTCGGCACCGGGCCCGTTGGTCTCAATGGGAGTTGTCACGGAAGCTGTGACCCGGTCCATGGCCCTGGGGCTCCATGGCAAAAGGGGGTGAAAGAACAATGAAATAGAATTGATGAATAGTTTGTGACGCCACCTGTGGTGTTCGGCAAGGGAGATGTTAAGCCAATGCTATATGCAGATCCTCTGGGACTGGTGGTGTTTTGTAGCCAAGATGGTGAAGCTCTCCACAGGTGGAGCTGTAGTCCCAGGGCAGTGTAGATGTAGGTGTAGCTGAGAGGCGCAGGCAGTGTAGAAGCTGGTACCAAGATGTAGCGGTACCAGGTGAGTTGGCACAGGAATGAATGGAGGACACCAGGGCTTGCAGTTCCAAAGCTTTACTCACAGTCTGTAGTACACACAGGTGCCTGCCTTCATGCTGTGTCCTCCGGGTCAGGGACTCTGTCGACCTCCAGGCCAGATAGGACGCTCCCTTCTAACACTCCGCCAACATGTGCCTTTCTGAACATCTCCTCTATAGCGCCTTTAAGTGTGAAGATCTCCTAGTACTGAGTTACTCTCGAGTTCCTCCTGACAGATGTTCCCAAGAACTCTACTTGTATGACAGACAGCTGTAGCCTGCTTCGGGGACTCCTTACTCCTGAGTCTCGGTTCACTATCAATGTTGCTGTTGTGCCCCCAAGTCTTAGATGGGAGTACTCCACCGGTGTCTGCTGCAGAACCATTAGTGTCTATACAACCTCGGGACCGGGCCCCGGCCTTGTGCTTAGAACTTCTAGGCAGGGTTCTTCCTCTAACCCACGTCCTCTGTTCCCTTTTACTCCTACATTCCGTACTATTCTTTCCTTCTTATGGAAGATCAACTTTCTGTTCAATGTCCTTCTCTTTCTTTCCTTTCCCGGTCCAGCAGACCCAGGTCACTGAGATCTGCTGCAGCACCTCCTTCCTCCATACCTCTCCCAGGGATCTTATTTCCTCACTCCTATCTGAGTGACTCTCTGACTGACTGACTGAAATTCTAAACCTTCCCACTCTTTTATGTATTCTAAACTCCACCCGCCTCCCAGCACGTTTCGTGTTCCAAGCAGGGAGCCACCAAAGGTGCTCTGCTACACTCCAAGCAGGAGCCGCAATGTGGCTTTGCTGAACTACCATGTTGTGTGGGATGCGAGTGGTTTAGCGTGGTTAGGAGCCTCCAACTCACCTGGATGGTGGGGTACTACATGTCAGGAGGAAATGCAGTACCTCTGTGGCAACTGAACCCTCAGGGGCACCACAATAACATTTACCTAGTCTGAGATTTACTACAAAGGAGAAGAGCGACATTACCAGAGAAAGTGACTTAAAGATTATATATGTTTTGTTTTCTTGACGTTTAACCACTTACTGACTTCTACGGCGCATGTTGGTAGTGGGTGCATAGAGCAGGCTCACAGGGTGAGCTCACCCCATTCGCAGCAAGTAATAGCTTTATGTTACAGCCAACACCTGCCTCTAACAGATGTAGGTGGAACAGAGCTTTGCCCGTGACTGTTAACCTGTTAAATACTGCTGCCAATTCTGACACTGGCATTACAACATGCTGGCATCATTCTCACATCGGCACCCTTTTGATGTGATTCTGGGGTGCTAATGAATTTCTATTACAACCAGTAGTCTATTGAAGACCTGAAAGGCCAGGATCACATTACCATGTGTGATGCGAGAAACTCGCACGAGTCTCTCGCATCAACACCCGGCACTGCCACCGGCACTCAGGACCGGAACTGCGGCTGCATGTATTTCTATGCAGCTGCACACTCCGGTCCCGAGTGCTGGCGGCAGTGCAGGGTGTTGATGCGAGAGACTCATGCGAGTTTCTCACATCACACACGGTAATGTGATCCCGGCAAAAGCCAGCCTGTAGCTGAGATATTGCTGTGTATAGTACAAGCAATTACATGATCACAGGTTCTAGTCCTGTAAGGGGGGCTAATAAATATAGTAAAACTTTTAAAAGAAAGTTTTAACCTCCGAATGTATTTTCATTTTTGCATTTTCCTTTTTTGCTCCCCTTCTTCCCAGAGCCATAACTTTTTTATTTTTCTGATCACTTTGGTTTGTTTTTTGCAGGACGAGTTGTACTTTTGAACGACATCATTGGTTTTGCCATACTGTGTACTGAAGAACGAGAAAAAAATTCCAAGTGTGGTGAAATTGCAAAATAAGTGCAATCCCACAGTTGTTTTTTGCTTTTTGTTTTTTTTTACCTTGTCCACTAAATGCTAAAATTGACCTGCCATTAAGATTCTCCACGTCATTACGAGTTCACAGACACCAAACATGTTTAGGTTCTATTTTATCTAAGTGTTGAAAAAAAAATTCCAAAGTTTGTTAAAAAAAATTGTGCCATTTTCCGATCCCCATAGCATCTCCATTTTTCGTGATCTCGGGTTGGGTGAGGGCTTTTTTTTTTGAGCGCCGAGCTAACGTTTTTAATGATACCATTTTGGTGCAGATACGATCTTTTGATTGCCCGTTATTGCATATTAATTCAATGTTGTGGCGACCAAAAAAAAGTAATTCTGGCATTTTGACTTTTTCGCAGTACACTGTTTAGCGATCGGGTTAATTTTCTTTATATTAATAGATCGGGTGATTCTGAATGCGGCAATACCAAATATGTGTATGTATGTTTGATTTTTTTCAATTGTTTTATTTTGAATGGGGCAAAAGGGGGATGATTTGAATTTTTATATTTTTTTATTTTTTAATATTTGTAAAAACATTTTTTTTCATGGGAGACTAGAAGATACTATAATCAGATCGGCTCTGCTACATAAACGCGGTGATCAAATCACCTGTATGCAGAATTGCTCACTTGCTATGAGCGCTGACCACCAGGCGGCGCTCATAGCAATCCAGCAGTGACAACCATAGAGGTCTGCTGGAGACCTCTGGTTATCATGACAACCCATTGGCGATCCGCGGTCATGTGACACGGGCACCGATGGGCGGGATTTCCAGCACGCTTGCCGGAAGCGCACAGTAAATGCCGCAGTCAGAGTTTGACAGCGGCATTTAACTAGTTAACAGCTGTGGGTGGACCGCGATTCCACCCATGGCTGTTACAGGCACATGTCAGCTGTTCAAAACAGCTGACATGTGTCGTAAAAGATGTGAGTTCAGCGCAGGAGCACACATTAAAGGGAGAATGTCCAACATCAGTATACTATTATGCCCAATGTCAGAAAGGGGTTAAAAAATATGAAAATGATAAAAAAATTGAAAGTTCAAATCACCTCCTTTTTACCCCATTAAAAATAAAGATAACAAAAAATAAAATACTACACTTATGTGGCATTGCCACCTCATAAAAAGGCTAATCTATGAGAATATAAAAATAATTACCCCAATCAGTAAAAACACCAAAAAGAAAAATAAGAAAACAATTAAAAACACCAAAACTGTGTGTTTTTTGGTAGCCACAATACTGTAGAACGGAGAAGTGATCAATATGTCATATCAATCCTACAATGGAATAATAAAAAAGTTGTCCTGCCCTGCAAAAAATAAGTCCTGACAACTCTATTGACCTAAAATGAAAGTGTAACAGGTCTTGGAAAATGGCAACACAATATAAAAATATACATTTTTAATTTCTGATTTTTTTAACCCATATAATAAAAAAACTAGACAAATTTGATATTGTTGTAATCATACTGATGAAGAGAATCATACTGCCAGTTTATTTTTACCAGAATTGCATTTTTGTCGCAATTTCGCCGCAATTGAATTTTTTAGCCCCATTTCCAAATACACTATGTGGTAAAATGAAAAATGACAATAAAAAGTACAACTCATCCTGCAAAAAAATAAGCCCTCATACATCTACAGCTGCTTCTCACAAAATTAGAATGTCATCAAAAAGTTGATTTATTTCAGTTCTTCAATACAAAATGTGAAACTCATATATTACAGTATATAGAGTCATTACAAACAGCGTGATCTATTTCAAGTGTTTATTTCTGTTAATGTTGGGTTTGCATGTTGGGTCTGGTGTCTCTCATCTTCCTCTTGACAATACCCCATAGATTTTCTATGGGTTTAAGGTCAGGTGAATTTGCTGGC